>NC_137344.1:10613651-11335129 GCF_965287045.1 Carcharhinus amblyrhynchos
AAAAGGTCAATTTTCACAGGTAGTATTCTTAGCTTGACGGCGGTACTAGCAAGTGAGTAGCAACAGGAACTACCAGCCGGAAAGCTGCCAGCGTCACTGAGGCTCTGGGGGAGGCTCTGACATGTTTAAAGCGCTGCGTCTGACTCAGGCAGCTCAATGAAAAAAAACTGTTTCAACGTGGGAAGAGTATGAAACGCTGCTACCCTTGCAGCCACCCACCAGCTAATTTACATGATTTTACAAGAGGCTTAGTCATCAGTAACAATATGTTAAGCGCACATGTTTACGGAGGAGACATATGGCAGGGTGTCATCTGGATTTTTTTTTGAATACTGATGGATTCATTAGTATGCAAGGATTAAAGTGCGGTGATTCCCCCTCTCTGACTGCAGGACAGCTGATTTTAAACAGTCCAGTCCATTGCAGAACTGTATAACAGTATCATTCAATATTGAACCAAGTTTTCATTGCTGAAGTGTGATAAGGATAAAGAGCGTCTGCATGAGTGGAACAAACTATGCATCTCGTTTACCTTAATATGAATATATATTAATAATTAAATATATTTCTAATTGTGTCCCTCATCTAAATAAATAGCTGACCAATACACTTCTGGCTCACTCCCTTAACTTACACCTTTTATTTAATTCTTTCATGGGATGTGGGTATCGTTGGCAATGCCAGCATTTCTTGACATCCTAATTACCTTTCAATTAAATGGCTTGCTCAGTCATTTCAAGGGGGTAGTTAAGAATCAACCATATTGTAGGTAAGGATGGCAGATTTCACAGAATCCCTATAGTACAGGAGGCCATTCAGCCCATCAGGTCTGCAGCGACTCTCCAACAAAGGATCCCACCCAGGCTCTTTCCCGTAATCTCACATATTTACCCTGCTAATCCCCCTAACCTATGCATCTTGGGACACAATGGGACAATTTAGCATGGCCAATCCACCTAACCTGCCCTAAAAATCATTAGTGAAATGAATGGGTTTTTACAACAGTCAATGATGACTTCATGGTACCGTCACTGAGAGTAGCTTCCAATTACATTGAAAAAAAAATGAATTCAAAGTCCATCAGTTGCCCCAGTGGGATTTGACCCGATACCCCTCCAGAGCATTGGGCCTTTGTCCTCAATCCAGCTACATGTGGAATTCATTACCATAGGAAATAGTTGATGGAAAAACATTGAATGTATTCAAGAGGCAGCTGGATATAGCGCTTGGGGTGAATGAGGTCAAAAGTTATTGGGAGAAAGCAGGATTCGGCTACTGAGTTGGATGATCAGCCATGATCGTGACGGATGGCGGAGCAGCTCAAAGGGCCAAATGGCCTCCTCTTGCTCCTATCTTCTATGTTTCTATGTTTAAAACGTTGTCTGATTTCAAGAAGAAATTCGATGTAGCTCTTGGGACTAAAGCGATCAAGGGATATGCAAGGAAAGGGGGTTTAGGATATTGAATCCAATGATCAGCTATGATCAAGATGAATGACACAGCAGGTTCAAAGGGCCAAATGGCCTACTCCTGCTTCTAGTTTCTATGTCCACTATGCCATCCTGGCACTAGGGAGGCAACAGAGTATGCAGGACTCATAATGAATCACAGAAATGCCAGACCCCTAACTGTTATACCAGTTATATTTCTATTCTATGATATTCTTCCCTGTGTAGTTTCCTGGTTTGGCCTGCAGCCCTTTAAGATGTCATCCCAGCATTTTCCAATCTCCTGTACCCAGTGTAACGTGGCAGTTGCCCTGAAGCTCTCTGCATCTCTTCCCTCTTCTGGGTGGCCGGCTATTTATTATCTTCCTGGCCCTTGAGTAACTACCCCCTAGAACACAAATCCTCTGCTGTGACTCCAGCTGCCCCTGAATTAGCAAATCCAGAACTTGGGCTCCAGCAGCTGGAGACGCTTCCCACACACACAGATCACTCCCAACCCTGCAAGACATGTGAAATTTCCTGAATTTCCTACGTGGCAAAGGAATCAGCCACAAACCAAATTCAAATTCTCAAACTGCTTCGGTAAGATTTGAACTTAGATTTTCTGGATTACTAACCGACTTATAAACCACTACACTACCATCCCACAGAAAGCATTCTTCCTGGTTGGATCACAGCTTGGTATGGCTCCTGCTCTATCCAAGACCGTAAGGAACTACAAAGGGTTGTGAACAAATCCCAGTCCATAATGCAAACCAGTCTCCCAACCGTTGACACTGTCTACACTTCCCGCTGTATCAGAAAAGCAGCAGCATAATCAAGGAACCCATGCACCCCAGACATACTCTCTTCCACCTTCTTCTGTCGGGAAAAAGAGACATAAGTCTGAGGACATGTACCAACTGATTCAAAAACAGCTCCTTCCCTGGTGCTATTATGCTTTTGAATGGACCTACCTCGTATTAAGTTGATCTTTCTCTGCACCCTAGCTGTGACTGTTAACACTATTTATCAATACATCGGACAATAATAAATCAGATCAGATCAAATCAAATCTGACAATAATGAACGAGATGGGTTTTATGACAATCCAGTAGTTGATGATGATCATTCTGAATGCCAGATTTTCATTTCACATTTATATGTTTAAATGAATTTAAATGTGCCACTGCTATGGTGGAATTTGAATCTGTGTCTGTGAATCATTAAGTACACAAGGACTTTACCAATCCACCTGTTGCTTGCCCCCACCACCCCACATCATGCCAACCTGTTTGGCTAAGACCACCACACCAAGCAGTAACAGCAGAGACCCTATGACAATGGGAATGGAACCAATTCACCACCATTAAAAACTACTTGCTCACCACAGATCCACTGACTACCAAAGATGGCAACGGGGTGAGGTGACTTCTTGCAAGCTCTGCCCAGCATACCTTCGAATTCTATCTTTTACTTTCATTCTACACTCTCTCATTTCTTTCTTTATGAACGGTATGCTTTGTCTGTATAGCACGCAAGAAGCAATACTTTTCACTGTATGTTAATACATGTGACAATAATAAATCAAATCACAGCCTGCCCACCTGGCTTTAATCTGCCACTTCATCATTGGGAACTCCTCAACCATCTCCACACTGGCCAAGGTTTTGTGCAGCAAATCAGCTCAATGAGGCCTTGCAGGGAATCCAGGCTGCAGCTGTGGTGCACCCTACCCAATGACTCACATCACTGAGGACTGTCCCCTGACACCATGGCAGCACGATGGCACAGTGGTTGGCACCATTGCCTCACAGCCCCAAGGACCCGGGTTCAATTCTGTCCTTGGGTGACTGTGTGGAGTCTGCACATTCCACCCATATCTGGGTCAGTTTCTTCCGGGTGCTTCAGTTTCCTCCTGTGATGTTAGTGTACTTTTAAGAAAGTTTTTTTAAATCACGATTTCTGCAGCTCACACAGTTTCAGTGATGTCATTATTGCTGCCGGTTTGACGGGAGCTGCCCTTTTATTGCAACTTAAGTGGCTGAAGTGGAGTTGTTTGTATTTACTCTGGGATTAGTTTTACAATCCTGCATTGTTAGGATAATGGTCATGTGTTTTTGGGCTTTTTTTTCAGTGAGTTTAAGGTTTCGTTTTCTGTTTGGCTATAGTTACAGTTGAGTTTTAGGAGGGACAGCAAGCTAAAAAGAAGTGTTTTCCCTCTCTCCCTGTTGTTTTAGAGATTCTGCTGATTATCTAAAAGAGACGTCTTACTTTCCTGCAGAAAAAAATTCTGCAGTTGGTAGCTTGACTAGAGAGTCTCTCTTTGGAGTTTCGAGAAGGTGTTTTCTCTTCAACTTGTTTTGAGTGAATCCAAAGGACTGCAGACTTTAACCAAAGGACTCAATTTCTAGTATCACGTGAGCATTAGCCTTTGCTGTGTTGAACTTGTTTAAAGGGTTTTGTCTATGGATAGTTTTGATTTTGATTGGATCACATTTGATATATTTGTTAAGGGTTATACACTATCGTTGTTTTGTTTCTTGTTTGTAATTGATAAAAGTTCTTGCTAATTTTCTTACTATACATATTAACTATATTCTTAAATAAACTTTTTTTGACAGAAGCTCCCTAGTGTGTCATTTGAATCATACCTGAAATGAAACTGATCATGCTAATCCTAGCCAAATTCAAGAGGCAAAACTTATGAATCAGGTGGACTTCATAAAACACTTCAGAGTTTCTGACCTGAGCCACAACACTCCCACTCTCCAAAGATGTGCAGGGATGGCATATTGGTACAATGGTTACCACTGCTGCCTCACAGCGCCAGGGACCCAGGTTAAATTCCAGCCTCGGGTGACTGTTTATGCGGAGTTTGCACTTTTTCCCCATGTCTGCGTGTGTTTCCTCATGATGCTCTGGTTTCCTCCCACGCCCTAAAGATATGCAGGTTAGGTGGATTGGCCATGCTAAATTGCCCCTTAATGTCAGGGGGACTAACTAGGGTAAATGGATGGGGTTACGGGAATAGGGCCGAGGTGAGATTGTGGTCAGCCCAGACGTGATGGGCTAAATGGCCTCCTTCTATACTGTAGGGATTCTAGGTTAAATTGATTGGTTATGCTAAAGTCACCCCTTCGGGTCCCAAGATGTGTAGATTAGTAGGGAGTAATGGGCTAAATACGTGGGAATATGGGGATAGGCTCTGGGTGGGATGCTCCAGCGGACAGTCAGTTCTCTCCACTTGTTGTCTCCACTTGTAAACAGTTCTCTCCACATGTTCTCTCAACTTGTAAACAGACCTTTTCAGTTTTTCTTTAATTGATGCCGAGTTATTTGTAGAAGTCCTTCTATTGCTTAAATGGTGTTGTTTATTGTTAATTAGGATTTTTTTATGGCCCTGTATTAAGACCCTGGTTGGCAGGTCATGTGTTTTTGGACAGTTTTCTTTTCCTTCCTAGTGAGTTTAAAGTTCCATTTTCTTTGCCTGGCTGCAGTTTTAGTTTCAGAAGGGACATCAAGCTGAAAAGAAATGTTTTTCTCTCTCTCCTTGGTTTTGGAAATTCTGCTGGTTAGCTGAAAGCAAGGCTTCTTGCCTTCCTGGAGTAGAACAGCTGCTATTGGTGGCTTGACCAGAGACTCTCCCTGGTATCCTGGGAAGCTGTTCTGGCTTCAAATTGTTCAGCGTCTATCCAGAGGACTGCTAGTTACAAGGCTGAGAAATCAGTGTTTCTATTCTCCAACCAAAGGACTCAGTTCCAGTATCACGTCAGCATTAGTCCTTGCAATGTTAAACCTATGGAAAAGGTTTTGTCTATAGGAAGTTTTGTTTGATTGGAACATCTTCGATATATTTGTTAAGAGTTATACATTATCATGATTGTTTTGTTTGTAATTGATAAAAGTTATTGCTAATTTTCTTCCTGTACATGTTAACTATATTCTTAAATAAACTTTATTTGATAAAAGGTCAGTTGAATCACACTTGAAGTGAAACATCTCATGCTTACCTTAGCCAAATTCAAAGTGCAAAACTTATGATCCAGACAGACTTCATAAAACACTGGAGTTTCTGACCAGGATTATAACAACATCATCAAGGGCAAAGCAGCTCACTTGATCAGTACCCAGTTGAACATCTTAAACATTCACTCCGTCCATCACCAGCACACAGTGGCAGCAGCGTGCATCATCTACAAAATACACTGCAACAATTCAAAGACTCTATCAACAGCACCGCCCAAACCTATATTTGCTACCATCTAGAAAGACAAGGATAGCAAGTGCATGGGAACATTGATGACTGCAAGTTCCCCTTCAAGTTTCACATCATTCTGATTTGAAACTTTATCACTGTTCCTTCACTTTCACTGGGTCAAGACCCTGAAACCACTCCCAGACAACACTGTGGGTATACCTGCATCACATGGACTGCAACAGTTCAAGAATGCAATTCACTACTATATCCTTAAGGCCAACGGGGAAGACCCTTGCCAGGCACATTGATGTCGCATGAATGAATGTTTAAAAATGCTCAGGCCAAACACTGGACACCAATCACTAATTTAGTTGCGATCAACACACACTGCAAAGACTGGGGATTGAAACTCCTACTCTTCATAGCTCCGGCATTGTGTTAACACATTAGTGAGGGATTCCCAAACATTACCAATTCAATACTGCTCCACACATCCAATTATCAAATGCTTTTTTTTGAAGTACAGCAGACCTGAGTTGACCATAGTAAACTGCCAATATAATACCTGGAAAGTGAAGAAGAGTTGTAATGAAATTCCCCAGGTTACTAAAGAACAAAGTTTCCTTCATTTTTCCCATCCTCAAGCCCACTATTAGCAGACAGCTCACAAATAAAATTATAGGAAGAAATAAACAGGCAATATCTGGTGCTAGCAAAAAGATTATTGAAGCATGAGTGGCTTTGGGTAAGTTTGGAAATGTGAGATGGACTGTATTTTAATCACAGGTGAAAGAATATTGAGAATAGAGACTTACTGAAAGCAGATAGGGAGTTACAGAGAGTTTAAACAGCAGCTATAGTCAAAAATCTCAAACAATGATGGATTCTCTATCTCTTTTCTGCAGGAATGATATAGAGAATCTGGTGAACTGGTGCAATAACAATAATCTCACCTTCAATGTCAGCAAAACAAAGGAGATAATCATTGACTTCAGGAAGCAAAGTGGAGGACATGTTCCTGTCTACATCAATGGGATTGAAGTGGAAATGGTCAAGACCTTCAAGTTTCTAGGTGTCCAGATCACCAACAATCTGTCCTGGTCCTTTCCCACCAACGCTATAGATAAAAAAGCCCAACAATGTCTCCATTTTCTCAAGAGGCTAAAGAAATCTAGCAAATCTACTACAACTCTCACCAACTTTTACAGATGCAATATAGAAAGCATCCTTTTTAGATGTATTACAGCTTGGTATGACTCCTGCTCTGTCCAAGATTGCAAGAAACTAAAGCCCTGCCCATTATGCAAACCCCCTCCCATCCACTGACACTGTCTATACTTCCCACTGCCTCGAAGAAGTAGCTAGCATAATCAAGCACCCTGCGCACCCTGGACATTCTCTCTTCTACCTTCTTCTATCGGGAAAAAGATTCAAAAGTCAGGTTATGCACCAACCGACTCAAGAACAGCTTCTTTCCTGCTGCCATCAAACCTTTGAATGGACCCTAGCCTCAGTGGAAAAAGCCTGCTGCATTCACTCTATCTTTACCCATCATAATTTTATACACCTCTAAGAAATCTCCCCTCATTTTTCTACACTCCAGGGAATAAAGTCCTAACCTATTCAACCTTTCTCTGTAACTTAGTTTCTCAAGTCCCGGCCACATCCTTGTAAACCTCCTCTGCACTGTTTCAACCTTATTAATATCCTTCCTGTAATTAGGTGACCAAAACTGCCCACAAGACCCTAAATTCGGCCTCACCAATGTCTTATACAACCTCACCATAACATTCCAACTCTTATACTCAATACTTTGATTTATAAAGGCCAATGTACCAAAAGCACTCTTTATGACCCTATCTACCTGTGACACCACTTTTAGGGAATTATGTATCTGTATTCCCAGATCCCTCTGTTCTACTGCACTCTTCAGTGTTCATTTACCTTGTATGTTTTACCTTGGTCTGTCCTTCCAAAGTGTAATACCTCACACTTGTCTGTATTAAACTTCATCTGCCATTTTTCAGCCCATTTTTCTAGCTGGTCCAAATCCCTCTATAAGCTTTGAAAACCTTCCTCACTGTCCACTAGACCTCCAATCTTTGTATCATCAACAAATTTGCTGATCCAATTTACTACATTATCATCCAGATCATTGATATAGATGACAAACAAAAATGAGTGTCAAACTGATGAAGCTACAACATAGGACTACTTACGTGCCAAGCAGCATAAACATCAAGTAATAGAGCTTAGCAATCCCGCTACCAAAGGATCAGATCTAAGATCTGCAGTCCTGCCACATCCAACTGTGAATGGTGGTGGACAACTCATTGGAGGAGGAGGCTCGACAGATATCCCCATCCTTAATGATGGAGGATCCCAGCATATCAGTGCAAAAGATAAGGCTGCAGAACTCGCAACAATCATCAGCCAGAAATGCCGTATGGATGATCCATCTTGGGGTCCCGAGGTCTCCAACATCACAGATGCCAGTCTTCAGCCAATTCAATTAACAGGTGATATCTAGAAATGGTTGAGGGCACTGGATCTGCAAAGTTATGGGCCCTGGCAACATTCCAGCATGTCCCTAACTAAGCTCTTCCAATACAGCTACAAACGCTGGCATTTACCCGGCGATGTGGAAAATTGCTCAGGTATGTCCGGTACACTAAAATCCTGACAAATCCAACCCAGCCAGTGATTGGCCCATCACTCTACTCTCAATCACCAGCAAAGTGATGGAAGGGGTCATCAACAACACTATCAAGTGGCACTTCATCAACAATAACCTGCTCATTTAGCTTCTGCCAAGGTCACTCAGCTTTTGACCACGTTACATTGGTTCAAACATGGACAAAAGAGGTGAGGTGAGAGTGACTGCCCTTGACATTAAGGCAGCATTTGACTGAATATGGTATTAACTAGCCCCAGCAAAACCGGGATGGGAATCATGGAGAAAGCTCTCCATTGGTTGGAGTCATACCTGGCACAAGGGAAGGTGGTTGTGGAGGTTGGACGTCAGTCAGCTCAGCTCCAAAACATCACCACAAGAGTTCCCGACGATAGTGTCCTGGGCCCAAACATCTTCAGCTGCTTCATCCCTGCCATCATAAGGGCGGAAGTGGGGATGTTCGCAGATCATTGCATAATGTTCAGCACCATTCATGACTCCTCAGATACTGAAACAGTCCATGTCCAAATGCAGCAAGATCTGGACAATATCCAGACTTGGGCTGATAAGTTGGCAAGTAACATTCATGCCACACAAGTGCCAGGCACTGACCATCTCCAAGAAGAGAGGATCTCCAACAAGAGAGGATCTAACCATCACCTCTTGACATTCAGAGACATTACTAATGCTGAATTCCCCACTATTAACATCCTGGGGGTTACACCACTGACCAGAAACAGCCATATAAATACTGTGGCTACCGGAGCAGGTCAAAGGCTAGGAATTCTGTGACAAGTAACTCGCCTTCTGACCCATCAAAACCAGTTCACCATCTACAAGACAAAGTCATGGGTGTAATGGAATACTCTCCACTTGCCTAGATAAGTGTAACTCTAGCAGCACTCAAAAGTTCAATATGATCCAGGCCAAAGAAACCTGCTTGATTGCTACGCCTTTTACAGTCAATCTCTCCACCACAGACAAACAGTAGCAGCCATGTGAATATTATGTGAATACACTGTGCCTTTAAGAAATGTATTTTGTATGTTTCTTGTGCAGGATCTGTTTTAGCAGGTTTTTTATTATCAATGCTGTTTTGTCTATTTTCATCAGCCCTGCATTGTTACTGTAGCAGCATAATTGCTCCTGGTTGCTAGAATGTTTGTTTAATCTGGACTAATGCTGTTCTGTTGATTTTAGTGATTTCTTCTTGAGTTTTGCAGAGTTGCATTTGATTAGGTTGATTGACAGGTAAGGTCATATGACTGTGTGGAGCTAGGCCTGCACACACAATTCAAGTTTAGTTGCTGTAAAAGGTAGCCCTTTCTGTCTCTGAAGTCTGGAACCTGCCAGAGATTAGGTATATTTCTCTGAAGATCTGCTCATTATTCCTTCCTGGGAAATTGCTGTCTGGATGTCTGTCCAGAGGTGTTAAAAGGCTGGAAATCTAGCATCCACGTAAGCATATCTGCTTTTGGTGCTAACTGGTTCTAAGAAAGGGATTTATGTCTATGGGGTACACTGCTAAATTGAAGCAATAGAGATAGCTAGCTGTTAAGAATTATATTTGATCATATTTAAGCATTTTAATTGGCAAAAGTTTTGCTAATTCTTTTTGTTATATTCTAACTGTGTTCTTAAATAAAGTTTGTTTGATAAAAGCTTCCTAGTGGGTCACTTGAAGCACACTTAGAGTGAAACACCTTATGCTCACCCTAATAATAAAATCAAAAATTAAATTAGAGTCTAGGTTAATTCCATAATATACCTTGGAATTTCTAATCTGGTCCCAAACACTATCCTTAGAAAGCATTTTCCAAACCTGCAGCCACTACCATCTAGAAGGACAAGAGCAGCAGATACCTGGGAAAACCACCACCTGGAGGTTCCCCTTCAAGTCACTCACTATCCTGACTTGGAAATATATTATCGCTCCTTCATTATCATTGGGTCGACATCCTGGAGTTCCCTCTATAACAGCACTGTGCGTGTACCTACACCTCAGGAGTGGCAGCAATTCAAGAATGCAGATCATCAACACCTTCCGAAGGGCAATTAGGGATGGGCAATAATTACTGATGCCAACGTCAGCAAAAATGAACTTTAAAAAAGACTCCAACTACTCACTGCATGAAAAAACTTTTTCTTTGTTTTATTATTTTAAATCTGTGCCCTCTCATTTTCTATCCTTTCACAAGTGTGAAGTTTCTTCCTATCAGCCCTATCCAAGCCCCTCCACCTCAACCTTCTCATCTCCAGAGAAAACAATCCCAACTTCTCCAATCTATCTTTGTAACTGAAGTTCGTCGTCCCTGGAACTATTCTCATAAACCTCTTCTGCACTCTTTCCAATGCCTTCACATCCTTCCTACATCACGGCATGTAGAACTGTACGTGGTACTCCAGCTGAGGTCTAACTCATACCTTATACAAGTTCAACATAATCGCTTTGCTTTTGTACTCCATACCCCAATGAATAAATCTTAGGATACAGTAAGCTTTATTGACTGCTCTTTCAACCTGTCCTGCCACCTTAAGCGAATTGTGCACATTTATGGAGCCACTTTAGAGTTTATTTCATATTGTCTCTCCATTTTCTTTGATGAAGTGTATCACTTCACATTTAACTTCATCTGCCCATTGACCATCCATTCCCCCAACTTGTCTATGTCCTTTTGAAGTTCTGCAATATCCTCCTCACAGTTCCAAGATTTGTAGCATCTGCACATTTTGAAACCATGTTCTGTATACCCAAGGTCTGGGTTATTAAGATGTATCAAGAAGAGCAAGGGTCCTAGCACCAACCCCTGGGAATTTCACTACCGACATCCCGCTAGCCTTAAAAACATCCATTAACCATGACTCTGTTTCCTGTCATTCAGCCAATTTCATATCCACGCTGCTACTTTCCCTCTTATTCCACGCTCAAATCTGTTCTGTGGCTCTGTGTCAAATGCTTTTTTAGAAGTTAATGTACACCACATCAAAAACCTCATTAATCTCTCTGACACCTCTTTAAAGAAACTCCACCCAGCTAGTTAAACACACTTTTCCCTTAACAAATCCATGCTGACTAACCAACATTATCCATGAGAACAGTAATTTGATAAGGAAAAGCAATAGCCTTGTGGTATTATCACTAGACTATTAATCTAGAAACTCAGCTAATGTTCTGGGGACCTGGGTTCGAATTCCGCCATAGCAGATGGTGGAATTTAAATCAAATAAAAATATGTAGAATTAAGAATCTACTGATGACCTTGAAACCACTGACAATGACTAACAGTGGCATGGTGGCACAGTGGTTAGCACTACTGCCTCACAGTGTCAGGGACCAGGAGATGAGAAGGTTGATGAATGGGATAGATAGGATAGAGGTGGACAGACTCTTCCCGCTCAGAAAGGACAGTAGGACTAGGGGGCACAGCCTCAAGATAAAGGGGGGGCGGTTTAGAACAGAGTTGAGGAGGAACTTCTTCACTCAAAGGGTGGTGAATCTCTGGAATTCTCTGCCCATTGAAGTGGTGGAGGCTGCCTCACTAAATATTTTTAAGACGCGGGTTGATGGGTTTTTGATAAGCGAGGGGATTAAGGGTTATGGGGAGAGGGCAGGAATGTGGAAC
The DNA here is from genome assembly GCF_965287045.1 of Carcharhinus amblyrhynchos. Taxonomy (NCBI): domain Eukaryota; kingdom Metazoa; phylum Chordata; class Chondrichthyes; order Carcharhiniformes; family Carcharhinidae; genus Carcharhinus; species Carcharhinus amblyrhynchos. Next base: position 10,625,577 of record NC_137344.1, read on the forward strand.
TGAGCCACGACAGATCAGCCATGATCTTATTGAATGGCGGGGCAGGCTCGAAGGGCTAGATGGCCTACTCCTGCTCCTATTTCTTATGTTCTTATGTTCTTATAGAGAATGAGAGGGCACAGATTTAAAATAATAAAACAAAGAAAAAGTTTTTTCATGCAGTGAATAGTTGGAGTCTTTTTTAAAGTTCATTTTTGCTGACGTCAGCATCAGTAATTATTGCCCATCCCTAATTGCCCTTCGGAATAGGGTTGTTTAGTGGGAGATTTTAATCATCCTGGAGTGGATTGGAAGGTGCCTAGAGCTGGGGGTTCGGATGGGGAGGAATTTGTAAAATGTGTGCTGGAAGGATCCTTGGAGCAGTACGTAACTAGCCTGACTAGGGAGGGGGCTATACTGGATTTAGTGTTGGGTAATGAGCCTGGGCAGGTGGTTGAGGTTGCAGTGGGTGAGCATGTGGCTAACAGTGACCACAAGTCTGTCTACTTTAGGATAATAATGGAAAAAGATGACTGCTGTCCGAAGGGGAGGGTGCTGAACTGGGGGAAAGCAAGCTATAGCCAGATTAGGCATGAGCTGATGGATACTGATCAGGAGAGGGTGTTAGCGGGTAAGTCCATGGTCGGCAAGTGGGAGGCTTTCAAGGGAAAACTGAGAAGGTTGCAGGAATGACATGTGCCGGTTAAGAGGAAGGATGGGAAAGGTAGGATTAGAGAGCCATGGATTACAGGGGATATTGAGGACTTGGTCAGGAAGAAGACAGAGGCATATGTTAGGTCTAAGCAACTGGGAATGGAGAGAGCACTGGAGGAATATAGAGAGAGTAGGAGGGAGCTCAAAAGGGGAGTTAGAAGGGCGAAAAGGGGGCATGAAATGGCTTTGGCGGATAGGATTAAGGAAAATCCAAAGGCTTTTTACTCTTATATTAGGAACAAAAGGGTGGTTAGAGGGAAAATCGGTCCTCTTAGGGATGGAGGAGAGGAACTGTGCTTACAGTCTGAGGGAATGGGGGAGATCCTGAATGAATACCTTGCGTCAGCATTCACGAAGGAGAGGGGCTTGGTGTCTTGTACTGTCTTGGAGGGAGCTGTAGACCAGTTGAAAGAAATATCCATTACGAGGGAGGAAGTGTTAGGGTTTTTAGGCAGCATAAAAACTGATAAAGTTCCGGGGCCCGATGGCATTTATCCCAGGCTGCTTAGGGAGGTGAAAGATGAGATTGCTGGGCCTCTGATGCAAATCTTTGTCTCTTCTTTGGACACAGGTGAGGTCCCAGAGGACTGGAGGGTAGCTAATGTGGTACCGCTGTTTAAAAAGGGCAGTAGGGATAACCCTGGTAAATATAGGCCGGTGAGTTTGACTTCAGTGATAGGAAAGTTGTTGGAAAAAATTCTTAGGGATAGGATGTATACACATTTGGAGCTTTGCGATCTGATTAGGGATATGCAGCATGGCTTTGTTAGGGGGAGGTCTTGCCTTACGAATCTGGTAGAATTTTTTGAGGAGGTGACAAAAACAGTTGACGAAGGATGAGCCATTGATGTCATCTATATGGATTTCAGTAAGGTGTTTGACAAAGGCCCTCATGGTAGGTTGGTTGAAAAGGTTAAGGCTCATGGGATACAGGGACAGGTATCTAGATTGATTGAAAACTGGCTAGGTAACAGGGGACAGAGAGTAGTAGTGGAAGGATCCTTTTCTAGCTGGAGGTCTGTCACCAGTGGTGTGCCACAGGGCTCAGTACTAGGACCTCTTCTATTCGTAATATATATAAATGACTTGGAAGAGGGCATATGTGGTATGATCAGCAAGTTTGCAGATGACACAAAGATGGCAGGATTGGCGGACAGTGAGGAGGAGTGTCAGGCAACACAGCAGGATATAGATAGGCTGGCATATTGGGCAGATAAATGGCAGATATAATTTAATCCTGATAAATGCGAGATGATGCATTTTGGAAGGAATAATGTCGAGGCGAGTTACATGATAAAAGGTAGACCTATTAAGAGTATAGAAATGCAGAGGGACCTAGGAGTGCAAGTGCACAAGTCTTTGAAGGCAGCAACACAGGTGGGGAAGGTTGCGAAGAAAGCTTATGGTATGCTAGCCTTCATAGGAAGGGGTATAGAGTACAAGAGCTGGCGTCTAATGCTACAGTGTACAGAACGTTGGTTAGACTGCATTTGGAGTACCACGTCCAGTTCTGGTCACCTTACTACCGGAAGGATGTGGAGACCCTGGAGAGAGTGCAGAGGAGGTTTACCAGGATGCTGCCTGGTATGGAAGGACTGGGTTATGAGGAAAGATTGGGTAAATTGGGGCTGTTTTCCTTAGAAAGACAGAGATTGAGGAGGGATCTAATAAGAGGTGTATAAAATAATGAAGGGTATAGATAGAGTAAACAGTGGCAGGCTTTTTCCTAGATTGGAGACAAATATTATGAGGGGCCACGGGCTTAAGGTGAGGGGGGAGAGGTATAATTTGGATGCTAGAGGGAGGTTTTTCACACAGAGGGTCATGGGGGTATGGAATGCACTGCCAAGTAAGGTGGTGGAGGCAGGCACGCTGGATTTGTTTAAGGTCTACTTAGATAGACACATGAGCGAAATAGGGATGGAAGGTTGCAGGAGACTGTTTTAAATAAGGATCAGAGCCTCAGGACGTTCCTGGAAATCTAATGCTAAGTGTGTTGATGTTTTTCTCTTTTACTCCGCAGGTGCGTCGGTCCACCTTGTTGTTTAAAGAGGGGCATGCACACGGTGGGTCATGCGTGGGCTGCTCTTGAAAGTTCGAGAGTAGCCTAGTACTTTGCATCGTTTGTGTACGCTTAAAACTGGACCAGCAGATGGGCACCACGACAGCTCAGTGACTATCACTGTTTGCTGTGCAGATACATGGATTTGGGCCAGTGTCTGTGGGAGTTTGTGCATTCTCCCCGTGGTTGCGTGGGTTTCCTCCGGGTGCTCCGGTTTCCTCCCACACCCCAAAGATGTGCTCTTAGGCTGATTGGTGTAACAAATTGTCCCTAAATTATTCTCCCCTTAATCTGGTTTCCAATGGGGGTACCATAAGCATAGGCATGGGTCAAGGGTGGAGGAGGAAAAAGACATTGTTAAGATGGCGGCGCAGGCTCATTGGGCTGAACGGCCTGTTTCCCGTGCTGTGTTGTTCTTTTTCCTTTACCAAAATTTGCTGGACTCTGGGATGGTTGCCACAGATTGGAAAACAGCAAATGTGGCGCCACTGTTTAAAAAAGGAGGTAGACAAAAGGCAGGTAACTATAGGCTGGTTAGCTTAACTTCTGTAGTAATGAAAATGCTTGAATCTATCATCAAGGAAGAAATAGCGAGACATCTGGATATAAACTGTCCCATTGGTAAGATGCAGCATGGGTTCATGAAGGGAAGATCATGTTTGATTAATTTGGTGGAATTCTTTGAAAACATTACATGAGCAGTGGACAATGGGGAACCTGTGGATGTGGTGTAGCTGGATTTCCTGAAGGCATTTGACAAGGTGCCGCGCCAAAGACTGCTACATAAGATAAAGGTGCATGTTGTCACAGATAATGTATTAGCATGGATAGAGAATTGATTAACTAATAGACAGCAAAGAGTGGAGGTAAAGGGGTGTTTTTCTGGTTGCCGATCAGTGAATAGTGGTGTGCCTCAGGGTTCAGTGTTGGGACCACAATTATTTACGATTTACATCGATGATTTAGAGTTAGGGACCAAGTGCAGTGTGTCAAAATTCACAGATGACACTAAGATGGGTGGCAGAGCAAAGTGTGCAGAGGACGCTGAAAGTCTGCAAAGGGATATAGATAAGTCTGAGTGGGTGAGGGTCTGGCAGATGGAGTACAATGTTGATAAATGTGAGATCATCCATTTTGGTAGAAATAACAGCAAAATGGACTATTGTTTAAAAGGTAAAAAATTGCAGCATGCTGCTATGCAGAGGGACCTGGGTGTCCTTGTGCAGGAATCTCAAGGAGTTGGTTTGCAGATGCAGCAGGTAATTAAGAAGGCAAATGGAATTTTGTCCTTCATTGCTAGAGGGATGGAGTTTAAAAACAGCAAGATTATGTTGCAGCTGTATAAGGTGCTGATGAGGCCACACCTGGAGTACTGTGTACAGTTTTGGTCTCCTTACTTGAGAAAGGATATATTAGCACTGGAAAGGGTGCAGAGGAGACTCATTAGATTGATTCTGGAGTTGAGAGGGTTGGCTTATGAGGAGAGACTGAGTAGACTGGGGCTATACTCATTGCAGTTCAGAAGAATGAGGGGAGATCTTATAGAAACATAAGATTATGAAGGGCGTAGATAAGATAGAAGCAGGAAAGTTGTTTCCACCGGCAATTGAAACTAGAACTAAGCGCATAACCTCAGAGTAAGGGGAAGCAGATTTAGGACTGAGTTGAGGAGGAACTTCTTCACACAAAGTGTTGTGAATCTGTGGAATTGCCTGCCCAGTGAAGCAATTGAGACTATCTCATTGAATGTTTTTAAGGCAAGGATAGATAAATCTTCGAACAGTAAAGGAATTAAGGGCTATAGTGAGCAGGCAGGCAAGTGGAGCTGAGTCCTCAAAAAGATCAACCATGATCTTATTGAATGGCTCGAGGGGCCCAGATGGCCTACTCCTGCTCCAAGTTCTTATGTATTCCGCTCTGTTGACTCCCTCTGGTTCCTGTATCCCTGATGTGGAGATCTGGCGGACATTCCATACCCCTGCCAAGTTAGTTACACCCTCCCAATAGTACTAGCAAATGACGCTGCAAGGAACTCAGTCCTGGTATTATTTAGGTGCCTGTTGAGGTCCCATCTCCCCAAAGCCCAGTACAAGAATCTAAAGCCTTCCCAACTGCACTCTCTCCTGCCACATATTTACCTGCTTTATCCTCCTACTTTTGTACACACCAACAAATTATCAAAATGCCTGTCATGGTGTGAATATAGGTGAATGCAGCTAAAATTATATTTCGTACAAGGCATTCATAAATTGAATATAGGTGAGGAAACGCTTCTAGGCAAAGAATCTAATAGACACTTCTTGCTCTTTCACTATTGCCAGGCCAGGTAATAGTGTTTAGGTATTGGAAAGGAGAATGGCACAAGGAATAGTGAGATGAGATAGGAATGCAAAAGGTGCATTCTTACACCACTTGCCGCCAGAAGGCAGCACCGTGGCACAAGTGGTTAGTGCCTCACAGCGCCAGGGACCCAGGTTCAATTCTGGCCTCGGGTGAGTGTGTGTATGGACTTCGCATACACACCCTTTGCTTGCGTAGGTTTCCTCAGGGTGTTCCAGTTTACTCCCACACTCCAAAGATGTGCAGGTTAGGTTGGCCATGATAAATGGCCCCTTAGCATCGGGGGGGATTAGGAGGGTAAATATGTAGGGTTACTGGAATGGGATCTGGCTGGGATTGTTGTTGGTGGAAGTTCGGTGGACCAAATGGCTTCCTTCTGTACTGTATGGATTCCATGATACTGCAAAGCTTCTTCAGTCAGTGAGAATTGACTATTAGCCATTATAAAGTAAAGCAAATTTGGGGCTGCACAGTGGTTAGCATTGCTGCCTCTCAGCGCCAGAATCCGAGTTCGATTCCCGGCTTGGGTCACTGTCTGGGTGGAGTTTGTGAATTCTCCATGTCTGCGTGGGTTTCTCTGGGTGCTCCAGTTTCTTCTGAAAGATGTGCTGGTTAGGTGCATTGACCCAAAAAGGCGCTGGAGTGTGGCGACTCGGGGAATTTCACAGTAACTTCATTGCAGTGTTAATATAAGCCTTACTTATGATTAATAAGTCAACTTTTTAAAAAAAAAATCGAATGTAGTTAGAGGATACCATGAAGGAAAAGTTGGGATTAAAGAGGCAAAAAACATTAATTAGTAAAGTGACCTTTTAGCAGTCCCAACCTTTCTCCTGAGTCATCAGTGTTATCAAGTTTCATTTCAATGAAGACTCAAGGACACATTACGTTATCAACCCCTGTAATCTTTGAAACATTCTCTGAACTTGCATCCCACATGTACACACACACATTGTCAGAGATGGTTAGTCACAGTTAGTCACAATGCATTTTACAATTTTGTTTAAAGGACAAAGAACTGACATCACAACTAAGATACATTTAATAATTTGAAAAATGTGAGCTTTATTTTCCCCACCTCAGTATTTCAATTAACAGCAAGTTCTCCATTGTCCTTCTCAAATAATTAGTTAAAATTCCAACATTGCTTCAAATAGCAACTGTCCCAAAATGCACGAGCATAGTTTCAAGTCTAAAATGTATTAAAGGGCTAAAGCAACATTTCCAAACAAAAAAAAAGTACATTCCTACTTTTATTCATTGAGAAAACATCTTACTGAAAAGAAATTCAAATTATGGTTGTTTTTATTCTACTTTATAATAACAAATACAATTTGTAGAAATTCTTGTTTTACAGAGGTCCAAAAAGTGTGTGTGTGTCAGTTTGAAAGCATGGTACCAAAAAAAGGTCAAAACACCAAGGTTATAAGGCAATTGCCACAGCCTTGACAGAAATCGATTTTGTTCTTTGAAGTTCAGCTGGGCACAACTCTTACATACATGTATCCAAATAAAAGTACAGCATTTGATACATGCACAAAAGTTTATTAGGTTATGTGATGTAGGTAAGAATTTGATCTTCAAAATTTGAGTAATGAAAACAAGTTTTATTTTCAATATGAAAGCGAGCTTACCCCATTAAGTGTCTATTACAGCTGATTAAAAATAAATATACAGGTAATTCTTACACTTGTGACTTGAGTCATTCGAGTTTGTCAAAAAGATTCCCTCTCCCTGCATGCAACAGACACACACACGCACGCAAGCACCCACGCACGCACGTACTTTGCCATTGCTAGTTTGTTGGGGCGACGTGCCCTCACATTCTCTTCACGCTGGCAAAATGCTTGGCCTCTGTTCAGCACATTCCCTCATGGCACAGGCATGATTATGAATCTCACTCGTATATCACCTTGGTTTTCATTTGTACAAGGTGGTTAGTTTAAGTCCCAATCATCATTCTTCCCTCACCACCTGACAATATGTAAAATCTATTTTACAATAAAATGCTTCACAAAAACTATGGTTGTGCACAGTAGGAGTTTGTACATTTAGGACTGAACCGTGTAAACACTTGGGGTGACTGAGTTGTCACATTGTTCTGGGAGGTGGCTTTAACAGAATAGTTCCATGTTGAACAGACCTTCATCACATGCAAACAGAATCTAGAATAAGGTGACCAAACGATAACCAATACAAGTGCAAGTCAAGCAACATATAATTTAACCTTGTGATACAAAAATGTTCTGTTTGGTTTTTAAGGAAATGAAGCTGCAATTAAATAACATTGGTAACATGATTATAAAACAGAATGGTGAAAGTTTGATTAGCAGCTCAAGATCATTTTCAGTCTTTACGTAAAAGCCCAATCCTTCCATTTCAAATTCAGCATCACACAGCAAGAGATTTTAAAAGTACTGAGTGGAATTAGAAAGTAGCTCCAAACTTCTTTTTAAAAATTGGATAAATAATGGAAGCCATCAAAAAAATTTGATAAACTCGTCAAGTTCCAGAACTATCATTTCAATTCTACCCATTTACTAATGATGCCCAATTGAAAGCACTGTCCACAGATTTCCACTGCACAGTGTTTACAAGGAGTTCAGTTGAGGCTTTTGTTTATGTGGAGATTACAGATATAATAAAGATTTTACAATACTGTTCTTAGCCCTATAAATTAAGCATCTTCGGTATCAGCCTAAATACAATCCAAATTTTGAAATGTTTCACGTAGGAGAATTTGTTAACAGAACAGAATACATTTACAATAATTATTCCATCACAGTGCCAATATGCTACATCTGTGGAGAGTTTTTTTTTATACACACACTGGATATTCACCCCTCAGAAATTGCATTTTCTTTACTGCTGCACTACTTAGAATCTTAGTGAAATTTTCAAAGTTAATGGTTTACAGATATAAATGCATCTTACCATATTTATCCGCTACTATATTTCCAGGCAAGTACAGATTTATCTGGAAACCATTCCACATTTTAGGACTAAGCAGATACCAAAGATTTGTGTGTTAGCTTGATTGTGAACACATCCGATACAGGAACTTCAAGGAAACACTGGCTTTAGGACAGCAAGGCTTTTGTTTTGGACTTTTTGAAAAAATACACTTTAAAAAAAAAAGTCAAAATGAAGTTTCCATTTTTGAAAAGTAAATAATGTCATGAAAAGAGTAAAGATTCTCCTGATATCAATGTAGAGTCTGAATTTCTCAACCCTTGAAAGGGGTGGTGAATCATGATCATCTCTATAAAACACATACTGAAGAGAAATTATATACGCCAATATCACTGAAAGTCTGAATCTCAGTTAAGATGCTGCCACCATCTCTTGTTTCGGTGTGTTTTTAACTGGTTCCCTTCCTGTTTAAGAAACAAAAGAAATAAGAAAGTTAATTCCCTAACTGACTTTTCTTGAAAGGATATAACTTTTAAAATCCACACAAAATACAAACTAAACAGTACCTGTAAGTCGAAATCCAATGTCAGCATCAACCGCTGCTAGTTCAGAACTAGGGAACAGCTCCCTCCACTGTGTCCCAATCTGCCATGCTCCAAACCCAAGAACTGTGTCAGTGTACCATTTCTTACCCCCATCCCAGCCTTCCAATTAATTCAATCCGAGTGTTCAAAATATGGCTTGGTAGAGTATCACGTATTTTTGCACAGCGAAATTAATCCAAAGAAATGTTTTAAATATTCAAGGATGTCTGTTTGTTATTTTGGACAAGTAAGAAATGTCCAAACATACAAGATTTGTTGAACACTTGTGTAAGGGAATATGCTCGAAAGTAAACATCCAACCACAAGCGCAGTATAAAGTCATGTTCCACTTCAACAACCATTGCTGGATAATTTGCACTTGTTTTGCTTTTACTGTCTCTCATTTATGTCCACCTGTCACTCAAACCAGTGTTGCATGATCCATCATTCTACTCATTTTTCTACATTTTACATAATCTTCATCTCCAAACATGTTACAGGTGGGCTAATAAGTTACTTTATGGAAATATAGTTTGCTCCTTTTAGATTCTTCTTTAAGTAAACAGACTCTAATAGATCTGACACAAAAGTGTGGACAAGTAGGCTTCAACTCCCAAATCTACTTGTAAAGATACGATATACAGCTCACTAGCAATCCTCTGATCCTAATCAATTATTAAATTTGCTTATATTCTAGGACAATTTGTGCTGACATCCAGAAGCAAATCTTTCTGAAAAAGCACGGTGAACTTGTTCGTCTAAGTGATTCCAGGGAGAACTGGTCCTCACTACAGTGAGTGATATGTCAGGCAAATATTGGGCCATAGTTTACTGTGGCAGGGTATTTAATTTGCCAATCACATTTATTTGCCTGCAAGCTGACTGTAAAGTTTACTTATTAGTCACAAGTAAGCTTTACATTAACACTGCAATTAAGTTACTGTGAAATTCCCCTAGTCACCACAGTTGGGTCAATTCACCTAACCAGCACGTTTTTCAGACTGTGGGAGGAAACTGGAGCACCCGGAGGAAACCCACACCGGCACAGGGAGAATGTGCAGACTCCGCACAGACAGTGACCCAAGCCGGGAACTGAACCCGGGTCCCTGGCGCTGTGAGGTAGCAGTGCTAACCACTGTGCCGCTGTGCAGCCCATTAGGTTAATCTGGCACCTAAGTGAACATGGCAAATAATTACGATTCTCCTTAATCAACTAATCAGGTGGTGAAATTAACAGCTCAAGAACAGAGACGGAGAAGTGAAAGTTTAACGGGTGAATCCAATGTCAGATCAGTTACAGAAAGAAATGACAAACTGAACTCAAACAAGGGGAAATAAACATTTCCAACAAGTTAAGTCTGAAGGAATGAGATTTCACACTTGTAATGGTTATTTTTCATTGCCAGAGCGGGTGATCAGCTGTAATTAACGATGATCCATCCCATTGTTAAAAGGGCTGAGATGGGAAAGGGCAGTATTTCACTTTGTGGTGAGGTTAAGTTTCTTTCTACCACACGAATATCGTAATTTAATGCCTTTCAACAGTGATGCAGAAAGCGAGGTACCAATTTTGCCAAACTAAACGGAAAGCAACTTGATCAGCAATATTGGCATTTAACCAGCCATTCCTGTAGTCGCTGTACTATTTATGCATAAATAACAGAGCACCATTAGCCACGTCATGTTTTTGACAGCAAATAATGAATCATTAGATTTTTGATACAGTAAGGAAAAATACTCCCCGTTTAATTATATTCACAACCGCAATAAATATACAAGGCCCATTAGAGGCCAAGTGGAGCTATCTACATCAGCTTTCTATCAGAATACATCACAAAACCTAGTGAGAAGAAAAAATACACAAGATCCTGAGGGTCCTTTCCTGAGCTTGTGGTACTAACAGGGAGTTTCACCCACTAACAATGACTATCAGAAATTCACACATACACTGCCCACCATTTGCTGCTCATTAACTTCTCAAACAGCCTATATGCCACCAAGGAAAATTGAGCAAGTTAAAATATCCAAACCGAAGTGGATAAGCTCTTTAAACTTAAAGACTCCCTACAAAACGGAACTCGGCTAGTAAATCATAAATTTTGTGCATACCTTTCTCTCTTGCAGGTGTCGTTGGCAGTGGCTCTGCAGGAACCTCCGGTAATTCAATTTCTTCCTGAAAATTTCAAAGATTACTTTTCTGTTAGTAATTAATGCCTAAACAGGTATCAGGAAATTTACACTGACTGCAAATGATTTAGTAAGATTATGTAGCCAGTCTACTAAACAGGAATTCACAATTGAAGGGAACACAAATACAGGTAAAAAAATTGTATGAAACTTTGTGGTCAGCAGTGAAAGAATAGCACTTGCTGTTCACTCTGTGTACTACTGACCAGAGACTTCTGGCAGGATTTTGAACAGCAACCTGCTATCAGTGGTCTTCCAATCAATCCAGCATAAAACTCGCTCGAGGGGATGTATGGTATGTCCGCATAGGGCAAGTAACCACAAGGTGAATTCTTCAATCCTGATAGGAAGTGGTGTGGAATTTCATATTTCAGCCAATTTGCTGAATTCCCAGCACCATCTTGCCTCCTGGCCATTTTCCCAGATGTGGGACAGGTGTGACAGAGCTACCTATAAAGTTCATTTATTGGTGTCACGGGTAGGCTTACATTAATACTGCAAACAAGTTATTGTGAAAATCCCCTAGTCGCCACACTCCAGCGCCTGTTCGGGTACACTGAAGGAAAATTTAGCATGGCCAATGCACCTAACTAGCATGGCTTTTGGACTCTGGGAGAAAACTGGAGCACCCGGAGGAAACACATGCAGACACGGTGAGATAGTGCAGACGCCACACAGACAGTAACTCAAGCCAGGAATCGAACCTGAGTCCTTGGAACTGTGAGGCAACAGTGCTAACCACTGTCCCACCGTGCCACTTGCACAGAAAGATCAGATAGTGAGTTAAGGGGTGGTTTAAATTTTCTGGAGTTTTGAGGCCCTTCCTACTTGCTTGACTTCAACTCAGTCTGTGGAGGGCTTACCTCTCCACCATAGTGGTCTGGCTACCATGGACATTTTGTAATTAAAAAAGTTGAAGGTGCCTCTGTGGGTCTCCACTTGGGTCTCGGATTGCTCAAAAAGACAGCATGCAAAAGAATCCCCTTTTGGCTCTCATTCTTCAAGAGCCTGGAAGGGCAAGGCTAGTCTCTGGTCAGTAATTGGCCAATTTAGAACAAAGAACAAAGAAAACTACAGCACAGGAATAGGCCCTTCTGCCATCCAAGCCTGCACCGACTATGCTGCCCAACTTAACTAAAACCCCCTACCCTTCCGGTGATCATATCCCTCTATTCCCATCCAATTCATGCACTTATCAAGATGCCCCTTAAAGGTCAGTACCGTATCCGCTTCCACTACCTCCTCCAGCAACGAGTACCCGGCAATGAGTTCCAGGCACCCACCAATCTTTGTGTAAAAATCTGCCTCATACATCTCCTTTAAATCTTGCCCCACGCACCTTAAACCTCTGCCCCCTAGTAATTGACTCTTCCACCCTGGGAAAAAGCTTCTGACTAGCCACTCTGTCCATGCCTCTCATAATCTCGTAGACTTCTATCAGGTCTCCTCTCAACCTCCGTCAATCCAGTGAGAACAAACCAAGTTTCTTCAACCTCTCCTCATAGCTAATGCCCTCCATACCAGGCAACATCCTGGTAAGTCTTTTCTGTACCCTCTCCAAAGCCTCTGCATCCTCCTGGTAGTGTGGCAACCAGAATTGAACACTATATTCCAAGTGCGGCCTAACTAAGTTTCTATAAAGCCAATTTTTAAACTCAATATCCCAGTCGATGAAGGCAAGCATGCCGTATGTCTTCTTGACTACCTTCTCCACCTGCATTGCCACTTTCAGCGGAACAAAACTCACAGTTCCCCACACATTGTGGGCTTCTGCTCCGCCATGTCCCCTCCCCCAAAAACCAGGGGAAAAATCCTGCCCAATACAATTGAGACTAGCTTAATAGTAAAAACCGGGTGGCATCGACAAGTTGGGCCAAAGGCCTGTTCCATGCTATAAAACTCTATGACATATTTTCATCCATTAATCAATTCATTGTAAAATTATGTACAGAAAGTGAAATAAACTGAAAGGAACAAAAGTGGATAAGTAAAAGAAAATATTTTAATCCACAACAGTAAATCCTGAAAAAATGAGACTCAAATGTAAAATTACATTTTTAGTGCCAAAGAGGTTGCTTGGCACTATACCAGGAGTGCCTCTTGTGGGAGGAGCAGGGCAAATTGAGTAAGAGTTTCCAGGTTTCTGTATTTAGCTACCTATTTGTGGTCCCTGAAAGTCGCTGTCCAATTTAAACTCAATAAACAGCAAACACTAATAACCTCATGTGCTATCCTCAGCTCAAAAATCCAGGCATATTAGTCAAGTATCAACGATATCAAGTCAATTTTATTGAGATTAATGAAAGTTAAGGTTTAGTTTATTTGTGCGGCCAGAGAAATTATTATAGTTTGATATAAAGGTTAACAATCTAGACAAAGGCTTTGGATGGTGCAATGTGAAGGGTTCTGAAGACACTAGGAATGAATTTCCCAGGGCAGAGATTTGTATGTGGGTGATGATCCGACTTGGATGGTTAGAGTAACAAATGTAGGAGAGCAAATGATGTATTAAGGGGCCGGCTGGTTAATTGCTGAGTAAATGGATGAATGCATATCCTCACCTGAGTTATAGCATCTAGTTCAGCCAGAATAGCATCCTCATCTTCTTGAGTTATACCTCCAGCTAAAATTTCATCAATTTGCTGAAATTACAAAGCATATTGTTATAAAATATTGTTTAGAACACATCTGACAAATTTCCACTCTTGCTGTTTTAATCTTACATTTTTAGGCATCAGTAGAATTGTAGCCGTGTATTATATTACTCACCCGCTGGTATTCAACAGCCTCCTGGGTCTCATCCATTATTCTTTCTACTTCTTCAATAGACATGACCTAAAACAAAGAAGTTTCTTTAGTGCTACCATACTATTTTAAGAATTTGGGCATTACACAGGGGAAAGAATCTGTTATCTGGCACACTCTGTGAATGGGGGGTGCTGGTTAATCAAATATGCCAGTTCATAGAATCCCTGTAGTACAGAAAAGGCTACTTGGCCCATCGAGTCTGCACCAACTCTGTGACCGAGTATCTTATCCAGGCTCTCCCCTGTCCTATCCCCACACATTTTTCACAGAAGTCATAGAAGTCTACAGAATGGAAACAGGACCTTCAGCCTTAACAATCTAGACAAAGGCTTTGGACGGTGCAATGTGAAGGGTTCTGAAGACACCAGGAACAAATTTCCCAGGGCAGAGATTCGTATATGGGTGATGATCCCACCTTTTTTTAAACCACTAAGCTAGTCTCAATTTCCCGGGTTTGGCCCATATCTCTCTCTATACCCAAGTAACTGTCTAAATGCTTTTTAAAAGACAAAACTGTACCTGCCTCTACCACTACTTCTGGCAGCTTGTTCCAGACACTCACCACCCTGTGTGTGAAAATACCGCACTTCTGTATCTCTCGCCTCTCACCTTAAACCTCGGCTCTCTAGTTTTAGACCCCTTTACCTTTGGGAAAAGATGTTGACTATCTAGCTGATCTGTGCCCCTCTTTATTTTATAGACCTCTATAAGATCACCCTAAGTCTCCTACACAACCAGGGAAAGAAGTCACAGTCTATCCAGCTTCTCCTTACCTTTAAACCATCAAGTCCTGGTAGCATCCTAGTAAATCTTTTCTGCATTCTTTCTAGTTTAATAATATCATTTCAATAATAGGGTGACCAGAACTGTACACAGTATTCCAAGTGTGGCCTTACCAATGTCCTGTACAACTTCAACAAGATGTTCCAACTCCTGTACTCAGTGTTCTGACCAATGAAACTAAGCATGCCGGATGCCAACTTCACCACTCTGTCCACCTGTGACTCCACTTTCAAGGAGTTATGAATATGTACCCCTAGATCGCTTTGTTCTATAACTCTCCCCAACAGCCTACCATTAACTGAGTCAGTCCAGTCCTGGCTCGATCTATCAAAATGCATCATGGTTAATCCATCTACCCTACACATCTTGGAACATTCGATTTTACCGGAGATAAAAGGTGTTTTGTGTTTTCATTCAATCAGAAAGGTGATTGTGTGGGTATTGAGGTCTCGTGACAGGTGGAAGTGAATAAATCAAGTGAGGGGCGGGGATGCTGAAGGGAGATGCTGCTGCAGTGCAGTAAGAGGCTGAGACTGGATTAAAATACAGCACCCCGATAGCAACTACTGGCGAGTTTGACATCTCCAACACAGAGCCGACCCCAAAATTCCAGTTAATACAGAATTCTGATTGGTAGACTACCAGCCAAGACAAAACTGTAATATAATTCATTTCAAAAGGAAAAATGCCTTTGTTCTGAGCTGGGGAATTTAAATTTAATTCATAAAATTGAGGCACTCAGTAATGGTCATAATACCGCTGGATTTTCGTAAAACCCATATGACTCACTAATGTCCTTTAGAAGACAAAATCTGCTAGTCTCACCCTCTCTGGTCTACACATGACTCCAGTGGACCAGTGGGTTTTCTCAATGCATATGGACAGCAATGGTTCAAGAAAGCAGGTCAACACAACTTTCCCAAGGGCAATCAAGGGACAAGTGATGAATGCAGGCCTTGCCAGCGATGCTCCCAGGAATGGACAGAATAACATTTAAAACGCAAGGCTTCACCAACGGTGTCCTCTACTTTTCGCAGATACATACCTCATGCATTTTCTGAAGGCAATCATTTCCAATTTTTAGTCCTTCAATAACTTTCATTTCTATTTGAGCAAATTCGATGTCTTGAACCTTTAAAAAAAAGACGTAAAAACGTGTTACATTCACAAAAGATAGGTTTCACTTGCTACAGCAAGGATTGTACTAGGAAAGGGAGAGAAGAGGCAGTAAAGAGACAGAAATTAAGTCAGCAGGGCCTATCAGCTTGCTATCATTAAAGGGACGGATGTGAAATGTTTTTGGTAAGTTAGCCATAATTAAGACACATTAAGTGAACTTAATTCAACAACATGCGAAAAAGCAATCTTTTTCATATTTGTGTGCTCATTAAGTTGTGGAATATTGCTATTATCTGACAATTTGCTGTTTACAACACTTAGTATTCAGTCTAGCTACTGAAATTCCCAAACTGGATGTACCACCTGGATGCAGAATAAAGCTCCCCACTCTGCCTAACAGAAGCGCTTTACATCAACTCCCAAAAAATTTCAATTTTTCACAATAGCCATTCTGAGAGAGTGGCAATTTAGGGGGACGTGTTTTTTTTAAACCGGTGCTGACTAGGAATAGGATGAAATCTGTTCAAATGTATTTTACACAAAGCACTCCCAAACTCATCATTCTGGGGTAGATTTTAAACCACTTTTTACAAGCCCTGTGTGGAATTCATGGCACAATGCAGTTTCATGCAACTCACCTTGCCTTGATAATTAATTGGAGTGAGGAGAAATTGCATGGGGTAAGGAAGGGTTGAGAAAAGGGGTTAAACCTAAGGAAAATGGAAATAGGAATGATGGAGGCATGGAACAGGGGTTGGATTAGAGGAAGGTGGATAAAATTATGGGAAAGAAGGGAACAGAGCAAGGGAAAGAAAGGATGAGGGTTTGGTGAAATGTGAAGGCAAGAAAAGAATTTCTGTAGCAAAGCTCAGGAGAATTTGCCCAGCAAGTTAATCCTACGTTCCCAGTAAGCTCAAATTAGGACACTAAATCAAGATCATCATAACAGACAAATTTTCCATTCATGATCTGTTCATCCATGTTAAATAGAATCGAAAGCTTTTCCTTACCATTTTCTCAAGGTTGCTAATCTGAACTTCAGTTTTATCAAGAAGTTGTTCCTGATATCGTTTCTTCTTGAGCAGAAGTTTGGCTTTCCTGAAGAACAAAGGGAAGCGAGTGGCATTCAAGCTTGTTCTGAGTTTATCTTCTATGACTCTACACGACTGCATGAAGCAAATGCTTTTAACTCTCCTTCCCTCCCAACATACTGCCCGAGCAATCTTTATTTGACCATGTCTCTTATTAACTACATCTAATGAAACTCCATCAAGACATCAAATACAACTGAAACAAAAATCTTCAAAGCTGTGTGAGTAGAATACAAAAAGATACTTTAACTCCTGTTCAGCCTGAAATTAAAGATTAAATATTCTGAGTAACCCATATCTGCTAACTCTGGCAACTTAAATGCATTTAAGTTGCCAGAGGCCGACGTAGATAATACAACTGAGTTTCCAAATCTGTGCTTATTTTGGAGGAATTAAACAGCAAATCTCAGAACCATGCTTCCTCATGTACTTTCTTTAGTGGATTTAAATCTGCAGAGACAAGATGAGAGAAACAGTCTAACTGTTCTGAGCTGGACAAATCTGTGTTGCTCAGAAAGAATCATTTTGGATTTCTGAATGATACACGATGTCAAATAAACCTAGTTGAATTGTTTTGCAGAGGTATCTAAAAGGATAGATAAGGTAAAGTGTCAATGGATGTTGTTTATATAAACTCATATGAACTTCCAGTAGGCATTCAAACAAGGCTCCGCACCAAAAAAAAACACAATGCTAACAAAAAAATGACTGCATCAAATCAGTGGCAACCCCTTAGGCTCTGATAATGGAATTGGTTAGGAGACAGGGGACAAAGGGTACTCAGATTTGGTAGGATATTACTGATGGCACCCTCAGGGACCTGTAACAGGACCAAAGCTTTCCCTTGTATCTATATAAATTACTTGGATGAAAGAATGGAGATCATATATCGAAGTTTGCAAATGACATAACTTAGATGCATATTAAATGGTGCAGATGGCAGCAAAACATAAGAACATAAGAAATAGGAGCAGGAGTAGGCCATCTAGCCCTTCGAGCCTGCCCCGCCATTCAATAAGATCATGGCTGATCTGTCGTGGCTCAGTTCCACTTTCCCGCCCTCTCCCCATAACCCCTAATCCCCTCTCTTATCAAGAACCCATCAACCCGCTTCTTAAAAATATTTAGTGAGGCAGCCTCTGCCACTTCAACGGGCAGAGAATTCCAGAGATTCACCACCCTTTCAGTGAAGAAGTTCCTCCTCAACTCCGTTCTAAACCGCCTCCCCTTTATCTTGAGGCTGTGCCCCCTAGTCCTACTGTCTTTTTTGAGCGGGAAGAGTCTCTCCACCTCTATCCTATCCATCCCATTCATCATCTTATACGTCTCAATGAGATCTCCCCTCATTCTTCTAAACTCTAACGAGTACAAGCCTAGTTTATTCAGCCTCTCCTCATAGCTCAATCCCCTCAACTCCGGTATCAGCCTAGTAAACCTCCTCTGCACTCCCTCCAGGGCCAAAATATCCTTGCGCAGGTGCGGCGCCCAAAACTGCACACAGTACTCCAGCTGCGGCCTCACCAATGCCCTATACAGCTGCAGCAAGACCTCCCTACTTTTATATTCAATCCCCCTCGCTATGAAGGCCAGCATCCCATTCGCTTTCCTGACCACCTGCTGCACCTGCAAGCTGGGTTTTTGCAACTCATGCACAAGGACCCCGAGGTCCCTCTGCACCGTCGCCTGCTGCAGTTTTTCGCCACGTAAGTAATAGTCCTTCCTACCATTCTTCCTACCAAAGTGGACCACCTCGCACTTGCCAACATTAAATTCCATTTGCCATTTCCTGGCCCATTCACCCAGCCTATCTAGATCCTTCTGCAGACTCTCCACACCCTCCGCACAATTTGCCTTTCCCCCAATCTTGGTGTCATCAGCAAATTTCGACACCCTGCACTCGGTTCCCTCCTCCAGATCATCTATATAAATGGTAAAAAGCTGAGGCCCCAGCACCGACCCCTGGGGCACCCCACTAGTCACCAACCGCCAATCCGAATAGCACCCATTGACCCCCACTCTCTGCCTCCTATTTGACAACCAATCCTCTATCCACGCTAACACCCTACCCCCAACTCCATGTCCCCTGACCTTCTGCAATAACCTGTTGTGAGGTACTTTGTCAAACGCCTTCTGAAAATCCAGAAAGACCACATCCACCAGCTCTCCTCTATCCACTGCCCTAGACCATTAATGGATTAAGTGAGTGGGCTCAATGTGGCAAAATACAAGTACATCACTTTGGATCTAAAAACCACAGATGAGGAGCATTTCCTAAATGGTGAGAAGCTAGGAACTGTGGAAGAGCTGAGAGATTTAAGGGTCTACACAAAAAACCAGTGATAGGTACCAAAAATAATTTATAGGGCTAATGGAATATTAGCTTTATCTTAAGTGAGCTGGAATACAAATGGGTGAATGCTATATTATAGTTGTACAGTGCTCTGGTTAGACACCATCTGCAGAACTGAATTCACTCCCAGCTCAAGAACCTTAGGAACAATATGTTGGTCTTGAACAGGAAGCAGTACAATTCAGCGGACTGATACTACAGCTAAAAGAACTAAATTATGAGGACACTGCACAGTTCGGACAAAAGCAAAGTGCAACAGATGCTGGAAATCTGAACTTGAGTAGGTCATTCATAAGAACATAAGAAATAGGAGCAGGAGTAGGCCAACTAGCCCTTCGAGCCTGCCCCGCCATTCAATAAGATCATGGCTGATCTGTCGTGGCTCAGTTCCACATTCCCGCCCTCTCCCCATAACCCTTAATCCCCTCTCTTATCAAAAACCCATCAACCCGCGTCTTAAAAATATTTAGTGAGGTAGCCTCCACCACTTCAACGGGCAGAGAATTCCAGAGATTCACCACCCTTTCAGTGAAGAAGTTCCTCCTCAACTCTGTTCTAAACCGCCCCCCCTTTATCTTGAGGCTGTGCCCCCTAGTCCTGCTATCCTTTCTGAGCGGGAAGAGTCTCTCCACCTCTATCCTATCCATCCCATTCATCATCTTATACGTCTCAATGAGATCTCCCCTCATTCTTCTAAACTCTAACAAGTACAAGCCTAATTTATTCAGCCTCTCCTCATAGCTCAACCCCCTCAACTCCGGTATCAGCCTAGTAAACCTCCTCTGCACTCCCTCCAAGGCCAAAATATCCTTGTGTAAGTACGGCGCCCAAAACTGCACACAGTACTCCAGCTGCGGCCTCACCAATGCCCTATACAGCCGCAGCAAGACCTCCCTACTTTTATATTCAATCCCCCTCGCGATGAAGGCCAGCATCCCATTCGCCTTCCTGACCACCTGCTGCACCTGCAAGCTGGGTTTTTGCGACTCATGCACAAGGACCCTGAGGTCCTTCTGCACCTTTCAGTTCGATTACCCCTTGAACTTGGAGTTACGCAGCAAGTCAGGCAACATCTATAAACAGATAAAGAAAAGTTTGACAGTTCTGATTAAAGGTCATCACCTGAAATGTTAACTGTGCTTCCTTCTCAAGATGCCACTTGACCTGGAGCACAGTGGTTTGCACTGCTGCCTCACAGCGCCAGGGACCCAGGTTCGCTTCCTGGCTTGTGTGGAATTTGCACATTCTCCCCGTGTCTGTGTGGGTTTCCCCCAGGTGCTCTGGTTTCCACCCACACTACAAAGATGTGCTGGTTAAGTGGATTGGCCATGCTAAATTGCCCCTTAGTGTCAGGACAACTAACTAAGGTAAATGTATAGGGTTATGGAGATAGGACCTGGGTGGAATTGTGGTCGGTGCAGACTCAATGGGACGAATGGCCTCCTTCTGCACGGTAGGATTCTATGACCTGATGTGTACTTCCAGCATTTTTTTGTTTTTAACTGCATGGTCTAGGCTTGAACTCTTTGGAATAAAAAAGTTCAAGGGGTAATCGAACTGAAATGTTTATGATGATTAAAGGATTTGAGGGGAGAGCCAAAATACGGGAGCGAAACATTAAAATTAAAGCTAGGTTTCAGGTGTGATGTCAGAAAGCACTTCTTCACGTGTGGAAATCTGGAACACTGTCTTTCAAAAAGCTGAATTCAAATTTCAAAATGGTGACTGATATTTTTAGACAAGCATACCAAAGTTTGTGGAACCAAAGTGGATAAACAGAATTAGATACAGATCAGCCATAATGGAAGTTTGAATGGTAGAACAGGTTTAAGGTGTTGAATGACCTACTCAAGTTCCTACATTGTGACAAGTAAGGGATTTGATTTTAATAAACAAAGAATCAAACTTAGACAAGGTCAGACAGTCAGCATTTACCTTCCCAAGTTCCCAATATCACAGCATTTTCCCCTACACACTTAAGCTATCAAACAGTGGACGATTGATATGGACTGCTATAGAATACTACACTTAAAAGTTTGAATTTTATCAAGTCAGTAAATTTCACAAGTTTACAAAATACTTTGTTCAATACTGTAATACCCACTCTTTCTTGCCACCACGAAGCAGCTGACGAGCTAGCTCACGTTCCTTTTCAAGTTGAATCGCAATTCTCTTCTGGTACTGCCTCAACTTGTCACGTTGCTGTTTTAGTTGCTGGAGAAATAAAACATAAAGAATTAAGTACAAGTTTTAAAAAAAGAAATCAATCAACATTTCATTAACCAATTAAAAAAAGGGTTTATCCAATCCAGCTTTTTGTGTTTATTCTGTTTGGATTTCAGGGATTCTCCTGGGTTTTAAATTAAAGCAGTGTTTGAACTAAATAGTAATCAACAGGAATGTAGACTTTTGTTCTTACGGTTGGTAAAGGTGGAGGAAGCCATCTTAACTCAACCACAAGAAAAATATGACATTTCACAACTCCCTCCACCCACACCACCACGCACAATGCTCCCCCATGATCCACTCCCAGCCGACTCCAGTCCCCAGTTTGTGAACATCTGCAGTAACAGACTGGTCAATCGTAAAATTTGGAGAGTTGAGAGCCCCAGTGCACGAGAGTGAGAGTGTGGTCTGGAAATTGTGTTTCTGACAATGAATTTGCGACAGCTGATATATCTGGTCGTTCTGGGTTTTCAAAATCCAGAAAATACCACACAAAAGGTTATGATACAAGATTAGGCCTCATCTGATTGGAAGCAATGTATTCGCATGGGTTGAGGATTGGTTCAAGAAATAGTAATAATAGGGCATTTTCAGATTCAACTATTTACTATCCATATCAATAACTTAGATGAAGGAACAGAGTGTAATATATCCAACTTTGCAGATAATACAAAGTTAGATGGGATAATGAGCTGCAAGGATGAGAGAAAGAGGCTGCAAAAGGATATAGATAGGGTAATTAGTTGGACAAGAAGATAGAAAATGAATTATACTGTAGACAAGTGTGAAATTATCTACTTTGGTAGAAAGATCGACAAGTAGGTTTTGTTTTTAAAATTAAGGACGAGGGGACAGCACAGTGGTTAGCAATGCTGCCTTACTTTGCCAGAGACCTGTGTTCGATTCCAGCCTTAGATAACTGTGTGGAGTTTGCATGTTCTCCCCATGTTTGCATAGGTTTCCTCCAGGTACTCCAATTTCCCCCCTCAGTCCAAAAGATGTATACGTTAGGTGGATTGGCCATGCTAAATTGTTCCTTAGTGTTAGGGGGATTATTAGCAGGGTAAATACATGGGGTTACAGGGATAAGACCTGGGTGGAATTGTTGTCAGACCGAATGGCCTACATCTGCACTGTAGGGCTTCTATGATCCTATGGATTTTATTGCCCCAAGACCCGAAAATCCCACCTGAGGTCAATGGACCTTTGCACGGTCCACGCCCAGCCCACTATGATTCCCCTAATGGGCAGGATGGGAAAATTCCACCCTATGACTAGAAAGTGTAGATATTCAAGGGGACATGGATGTCCTTGTACTTGAATTAGTGATAATTACAGTGAGCAATTAGGAAAGGAAATGATATGTTAACTTTTATTACAAAGAGTTTGGTGTAGAAGAACAAAGAACAATTGTATAGGATCTGGGACTGTGCAGTTTCTCTCTCCTTTCCTTTGAGAGCATTGAATGAAGGTTCATTAGACTCAGAGGTGAGATTGAGTAAACTAGGCCTATATTACCAAGATCTTAGGAGGAGATCTCACTGAAACTCATAAACATCCTAGAAAGGCTTAACAGAATGGATGCTAAGAGGGCGTTCCCCCTTCAACTACTTTTGAAGTGTTGTCACTATTGCAATGTAAACATTGTAGCCAAATTGAATGCTGCAAGGTCCCAGAAATAGCAACATGTGCAGTGGGTTGGGTACATTGGGGTTCTTTCATTCTTCAAATTTTTTGCACAGAAAGCTGGAACATAAAAGGACTTAGGGGATTTTGTGCACAAAACACAGAAAGCTAGCACACAGGTGCAGCAGGTAACCAAAAAGGCTAATGAAATGTTGGCCCTTATTTCAAGGGTTTGTTGTATAAGAGTTGAGAAGTCTTGCTGCAATTGTACAAGTTACTGGTGAGACCGCATCTGGAGCACTGTGAGCAGTTTGAATCCCCTTATTAAAGGGAAAATATTTCATTGGAGACAGTTCAGAGAACATTCGCTAGGATGATCCTGGTATGGAAGGTTTGTCTTATGAGGGAAGATTAAACAGGTTGGGACTCTACTTATTGGAATTTGGAAGAATGAGAAGTGATCTCATTGAAGCATATTGGATTTTTAAAAGACTTTACAGGGTAAATGCTGAAAGGGTGTTTCCCCTCATGGGAGAGTCTAGGACCAGAGGGCATAGTCTCAGAATAAAGGAAAATTCAAGACTGAGATGAGGAGAATTTCTTCTCTCAAGAGGGTCTTTAGAATTCCAGAGAGCTGTGGGGACAGAGTCCTTGTATATATTTAAGATGTGGAAATGCCAGCGTTGTACTGGGTGGGCACAGTAAGAAGTCTCACAACACCAGGTTAAAGTCCAAGAGGTTAATTTAGAATCACAAGCTTTCACAGCGCTGCTCCTTTATCAGGTGAATGAAGGTAGGTTCACAAACACGCATATGTAGGCAAAGACACAGTTGCAAGATAATTACAGATCAGAATGTGAATAATGGTTGGAATGCCTGGTGTTGTGAGACTTCTTGCTTTTGTATATTTAAGGCTGAGGTAGATTTTTATTCAGTAAGGGAATCAAGGATTACAGGGAAAGGGCAGAAAAATTGGATGTGAGGAATTTTGGATCAGCCATGACCCTATTGAATGGCAGAGCAGGCTCAAGGGGCTGAATGGCCTACTCCTGTTTCTATTTCCTATGGTCTTAGGCAGACAGGAGCTCAATGAGTTCTCCTGGAATATGGCATCTGAAATACAGCACTCCCTCTGCACTGCAAGTACTGGTTTTGAATACGTGCTCAAGTCACTGGGTTGACAAGAGTCAACCAGACTTGCAACATTATTTAGCTTTGTTCTCTCTCCAGAGATGCTGTCAGACCTGTTGAGGTTTTCCAATGTTTTCTGTTTTTGTTTCAGATTCCAGCATCCGCAATGACTTGCTTTTATCTCTAGGTTGACACTTGAGACTGAAACATTTTGACTTGAAGGAAGTGTGCTACTACTGAACCAACTCTGACACAAAGCAGAAACTAGACACACAAATTGTGTGAATACAGCACAAGATGATGACTAGAATTATTTCATGGATCAGGATAGCTGCGTAATTTTGCAGCCTCCTTCATTAATGGAAGAAATGTTGGCTCGCTTACCTTCAGTTTGAACCACTTTGGATACATTATCCTTTTTAAAAAAACCCAGAAGTGAAAGATAACTGGATATTCAAAATACAACATAAGTAATACCCTGAATGTTAGAATTTTCACATCAGTTTTGACAAACAATAGAATAGTCTTTGCCTCAAGTGCATATTTACTGTGTCAAATCATTTACAGAAATGGGTTCATCAAGAATTCAAAAGGATCATACTGCACAAAATACCAACACCAAGAATAATGTCATTTGAATTGCTATGTAAATTTGTGAAGTGAAGCAACGGCATCCCCCAGTGGTAGGAAAATACACACACAGTTGAAACTGGATTTATTTAAAGGCAGAGTTTCAAAAATTAATTTCAATTCATTTAGAACATCGCATCTGATAGAAAAAAACTAAAATAAATTTTAATTGTAATTCCAATTTTTAGGTGTCCAGTTCACCAACAACCCATCCTGACACTATAGGTAAGAAAGCCCACCAACGCCTCTACTTTCTCAGAAGACTAAGGAAATTTGGCATGTCCGCTATGACTCTCACCAACTTTTTCAGATGCACCATACACAGCATTCTCCCTGATTGCAACACAGCTTGGCATAACTCCTGCTCTGCCCAAGACTGCAAGGAACTACGAAGTGTCGTGAATGAAGCCCAATTCATCATGTAAACCAGCCTCCCATCCATTGACTTTGTCTACATTTCCCACTGCCTCAGCAAAGCAGCCAGCATAATTAAGGATTCCATGCACCCCAGACAAACTCTCTTCCACCTTTTTCTGTTGGGAAAAAGATATAAAAGTCTAAGGACATGTACCAACATGTTAGAATTTTCAGACTCAAGAACAGCTTCTTCCCTACTGCCATCAGACTTTTGAATGGACCTATCTCATATTAAGATGATCTTTCTCTACACCCTACCTATGACTGTAACACTACATTCTGCACTCTCTTGTTTCCTTCTCTATTAGCGTTATGCTTTGTCTGTATAGCATGTAAGAAACAATACTTTTCACTGTATGTTAATACGTGCGACAATAATAAAATCAATAGAAAGCAATGTTTTAATTCTTTCAGCAATGTTTTTAGTGCATGCATCTTCAACCAATGCTGACAGCAAATTATCTGGTCATCTGGAGTTTGCTGTGCACAGATTAGTTGCCACTTTTCCTCCGTTACAACAGTCACTACAAATTGCAAAGTATTGAATTTGTTGTAAAGCACCTTGAAGCCTCCTGAGGTTGTCAATGGGGTGCTTTATCGATCCTTTTCATCATGTTTTGATTTGATGTTTTAAGTTCACATTAGTTGCTTTTTCAGGCAATTTCCCTTTTGGGGTCCCTTTAAATTGTCCCTCAGTTTGTTTGATTTCTTTTAATTGGTTCTTTGTTTTGCCAAAAATAAACCTGAGGTTGCCAAAGGTGCCATATAAATGCAATGTTGCTCCTTTTAATACGCCATTAAACTAGATGTGAGTGGAAAGTGATCATATTGACCCTCAGTGCTGAGCGACAGATTTAGTCTGGAAAACCACCTTAATTCCAACCAGGAGCAGATGGTGCATTTGAAGAAATTAATTTCTGCAAAGCTCAAGCATGACCTGATTGCAAAACAAAGTGGCATGAGACAGCTGGGGACATTCATTACTTTGACACCGCACAGAGTGTAAATCCAGTGTGATATAACACCTATCTCAGAGTGTACATCTTCAACCTCCCTAAAGAGCTTGATAAACATTTAGCTTTCCAACTGCTGGGAAGAGGGTGTTGCATTAGTGTGTCCAGGCACGCACATAGAGCTTTACTAGACAATCAGGCAGGTGATTTTACTTCTGTGCACAGTCCTATGGGTCTGGCAGTTCACTGGCACTATTATGTGCGTGACCACAAGAGTGCTGGGTAGATTTTCCCCCTCTCTTAGCTTGTGAGATAGAACTGCCTGGACCAGAAGCACATTGATGCGCTTAACTGGCCCAATCTTACACAGTTGCTATTCCCTGGAGCACAGAGAATAAAGATCTATCTCGAGTATCAGTATGCTATGAAGTATAAAGAGATATTACACCAGGTACAACTACGCCAGAGACACAGGATCAGTTCCAACCTTGGTCAGTATGTGTGTGGACTTTGCACGTTCTCTCTGTCCTGCATGGGTTTCCTCCGCTTTTCCGGTTTCCTCCCACAGTCCAAAGGTTGGCCATGCTAAATTGACTCTCGTGTCAGGGGGATTAGCAGGATAAGTGTGTGGAGCTACAGAAATAGGACCTGGTGCGATTGTGCTCGGTGCAGACTTGATGGACCGAATGGCCTCCTTCTGTACTGTAGGGTTTCTATGATTATCTAACAGAATAGCCTACTGAGATTGAGGATCAATTGGAAATCTCAAAATAGTGACTGATAATATTTCATTTGCTAAAGTCACGGAAACAAGGTGGGCTGATGGAGTTATAAGACGGATCAGCCATGAGCTAATGGAATAGGCTTGAGGGGCACAAAGATGACCCAAGTAATGCAATGCAAGACTAGAACTTCCGAGTTCAACATGACTAGAATTTAACAGCCTAGAGGCGTAATGGGAATGTTACGCTCAAATGCCAGGCAGAGCACATCAAGTTAACTAAATTAGTTCTAAAATAAAAACTGCATAGTTTGCTGCATAGTTCAGGCACAGAAGTTGTCAATCTATTCAAGCAAATGAATCGCATTCAACACTTCATTCATTTAGGTACAAGAACATCTGTTCTGACAGCAATAAAAGTATTTTGTGAAGGTCAGACACCAAGTAGTTACTAAAAACAAAGCAACAATAGTCTGGTGATGTGATAAACCAAAAGTTGTGTAGTGTTATCTGTATTTTAAAATTAAATGGTAATTACTGATGTGTTGCTGGACTATTTTTTGTAATTTATACAAGGTTCATAGTTTTATTAATTTTACAGTTAAAAAAAATTCAAAGGCAGTTTTTCATTCTCATCAATTTGCAGAAAGCTTAATTATCAAACCAACGACAGTCAGTCAGGGATCTGCCAAACAACCAGACAAGTTTTATTGGAGGGGTGTGGAGGAGAAAAACTCCTTTGAGATAGCATTGAGATATGAATTGTAAAAACAACCTCACATCAATTGAAAGATTGTTGGGGCAGAAGAAGTGTTGTTTAGTTTTTAAAAAAATTAGCAAGTCAATATTCTGTTACTAGAGAAAATCCATTCTCTGAAAAAAACCTGCCAAACTTCAGGATACAGTAGAGCATCCAAAGGAAGGGGTGGGGGAAGTTAGTCCTTTATCCATCTGGCATTAAACCAGCATAAGAAATACAGAACTGAAGTGGAATATTTAGTTAGTGTTTAATCTGAGACTTGGCTGGAATTTTACTGTCCCGCCCACCACGGGAATCGGCGAGGGACCGACAATGGGAAGGTCCATGGACCTTGGTGGGATTTTATGATTTCGTAACGAGCAAGGCCGTAAAATCCCACCCCTGGTGTTTTAATATGGTTTTGTTTTAGAGGAATCCGCAAGTTCCGCACGCTCAAAAATAATTATAAAGGTGAGAATACAATAGCTCTGATTTGGATTTGTGGTTGCAAGCATTTGAATATCACTTTGAATTGTTGATAAAGCCATACAGTACACTTTCTGAAACAATTATCATCATCTTTTGCAAACAAGGCAGGCTTTCTTCATATTTCAAACTCAATCAATTTTCATGCATCTTTAGGAAGTCTTAAGATGACTGAGATTGTTTTCAAGAATACAGTCAAGATTCATATCCTGTATTCGAATGACACATACAATCCTACAGTGCAGAAGGAGGCCATTCTGCCCATCGAGTCTGCACCGACCACCATCCCACCCAGGCCTTATCCCCACAACCCCATGCATCCACCCCAGCTAGTCCCCCTGACACTAAGGGGCAATTTACATGATCAAGCCACCTAACCTGCACATCTTTGGACTGTGGGAGGAAACTGGAGCACCCAGATGAAACCCATGCAGACATGGTGAGAATGTGCAAATTCCACACAAACAGTGACCCAAGCCAGGAATCAAACCCAGGTTGTTGGCGCTGAGAGGCAGCAGTGCTAACCACTGTGTCACCATGCTGCCCAAAGTCAGAAAATGTGTCAAAATTTGCAGTCACAGCATTTGGGAGATTGAGAAGATCAGCCAAGACTGAAACAATAATAGAAAAAAACTCATTTCAGGGATTTTACACTCGTTATTTTCTCATGTTCAATATCATGGTTCACCACATGTATCCATTTCTGTTCTATATTTAGATAAATTATAGTGAAATCCAGGAATGGCTTCAAAACTCTTACCCTGTACAATGAATCACAGAAACATAGAAAAACTACAGCACAATACAGGCCCTTCGGCCCACAAAATTGTACCGAACATGTCCCTACCTTAGAGGATCATGTACAAGTACGTGATTCTTCAGTCTGAAAACAGACTGAAAATGAATTCTTATCAGATAGGCCATGTGGCCTGAACTAACAAATGGCTTTATTTATACAAAAACAGATGATACGTCAACAGTGAACTATATATTTCTCTCACCCCAGCATACAAAATGGACACAACTTCCTACTGCTCTGTAAAAAAAATCCCTTTAATTTAAATTCACTTCTTTCCCAGTGGAACCACGTGAAAGCTGGCTCAGCTATTCTGCAAACTGACCTCAGCTGCATAACTGAAACCAACCGTCAGGACAATCTTAACTGTAGATCCCTGGCCACTAAACTGTCCATCAGAAAAGACTGCAGCAAATGGCCCTGCCACCTTCGTCAAAAAGAGGGGCTCAAACACAGACAAATCAATCCCACCATTCTAGACAAGTGCCTGCTTCTTCATCCTGTGTCAAATGACACAACACCTTGATAAGAGAGGGGATTAAGGGTTATGGGGAGAGGGCGGGAAAGTGGAACTGAGCCACGACAGATCAGCCATGATCTTATTGAATGGCGGGGCAGGCTCGAAGGGCTAGATGGCCTACTCCTGCTCCTATTTCTTATGTTCTTAACACCAGTGATACAGTTACATGAAACAAAGGGCAGTACATGACTGTAACTCAATTACATTACATCAAGCAGCTATTCATCAATATTGAATAGACAATTTAAGTTTGTAATCGAGCATAATATGATTCATAGTGAATACATTGGACAGCTTACTGTGTTGTCAGTAAAATCTGATATCTTGCAGAACTCAAGTCAATCAGAAGTATCTGATCAAAGCATCTGATGATAGTGTTTCTGTTGAAAAACACTTGTGTGACATTGGGTATTAACCGCGTGCACATAGTTTCTAGCAATATACAAGGGCACAGTGGTTAGTTAGCACTGCTGCCTCACAGCGCCAGGGACCCGGGTTCAATTCCCAGCTTGGGTCACTGTCTGTGTGGAGTTTGGACGTTCTCCCCATGTCTGCATGGGTTTCCTGGGGGTGCTCTGGTTTCCTCCCACAGTCTCTGAAAGACGTGCTGGTTAGGTGCATTCGCCCAACCAGGCGCTGGAATGTGGCGACTAGGGGAATTTCATAGTAACTTCATTGCAGTGTTAATGTGAGCCTTACTTGTGACTAATAAATAAACTTTTACTTTTTTAAAAAAAAACTCTCAACACAGGGAAACTTTTTTACGCCACAGGTGCACTACCAGCCTACAGAACGGATAAAAGTAGCATAGCACAATAAGTGCTTCAGAAAGTATAAATACAAATAACTCGTCCAGTACCTTTCGGCACTAACACAATAGAGCACAGAATGAATAGACAGTGGTTTCATCACTTCACATGACAGAGAAAGAATAAATGTAGCACTCAGCTGAAAAGCAGGACTGCCTAGAGTCCTGGATTATGGAATCACAGAATAATACACAGGAACAGGCCATTTGGCTTACTGAATCTGCAGAGGATCCTTAAAAAACAATCTACTTAGTTGCGCTCCCCGCCCTTTCTCCACATCCCTGAAATTTCACTTCAACTATTCTTGTACTCCTTTTGAAGGCGATTACTGAAATTGCACCCGACTTTCTATGAAGTTTTACATTCCAAATCTAACCATTCTTTGTGGAAAAGGGTTTTTCCTGCATAAGATATAGCAGCAACAGCAGTGGACCATTTGGTTCCTTAAGCTTGCTCTGCCATTCAATAAGACCTTTACTGATATGATGGTGGCCTTAACTCCATTTTCTTGCTTGCCCTCACCCCTCTAAAATAACCCTTGACTTCCTTGTCCCTTCTGGTTCTTTGCCACTCACCTTAAATTTATGTTCTCAAGTTATCCTTCAGCCATCGGAAAGGGTTTCATTGCGTATTCTACCCAAATCCTTCATGACGTGAAGATGCTGGTGTTGGACTGGGGTGAGCACAGTAAGAAGTCTCTCAAGGAGCAACACTCTGAAAGCTCGTGATTCCAGATCAACCTGTTGTGGACTTTAACCTGGTGTTGTGAGACTTCTTACTGTTCAAATCCTTCATGATTTTAAATAGCTCTTCAAAATCTCCTCTTAGCATTTCTACTTCAAGGAGATCAACTCCAGGTTCTCTAATCTATCCACATAGTTCTCTCATTCCAAGAACCCCTCCCGCCACTTTTTCAAACACTTCCCTCTATGGAATCCAGAATTCCAGCTGGGAGCAGACTACCGTTTCACGTAGTTCAGCTTAACTCACTGATCACCAACCCATGTGACTGAACAAGGCCGGGGAACCTGAGGGCCTGCAACTCAAGGTTGTAAATGAAAGCATGTCCAATCAGAAAACAAGTTTAACATACCTTTCATGCCTCAAATCACAATTTTTAAAATGAGAGCTTTTCATATCACCCTTTAGGTGAAAAGGTTTTTCCTCATGGCCCTTCTAATCCTTCTACCCATCACCTCTAATCTATAATTAGCAATCGTTGACCGCTCAGCCAAGGGGAAACAAGTCTTCCCTGTTTACCATATCTAGGCCCCTCAATTAGGTCACCCCCTAACCTCTTTTGTTCTAGGAAGAACAACCCTAAATCCAATTTCTCCTCATTGCTGCAATTTTCAACACCTGACAACATTCCTTAAATCTCTTCTGAGCTCTCTTCAGAGAAATTATTTTCTTCCTGTCATGTGGTGACTAGAACTGTACACAGCTGTGGTCTAATCAACACTTCATCCAGTTCTATCAATACATTACTGCTTTTTATTCAATATCACACCCAATAAAAGAAAGCTTTCCATATGCTTTCTTGACCACCTTGTACACCTGTGCTGCCACCTTTAAGAACCTGAAGACATGCACTTCAAGGAACTCACTTCCTCAACCCCTCTCAATATCTTCCCGTTTATTGAGTATTCCCTTGCTTTGTTTGTTTTCCCCAAATGCATTACCTCACATTTTTCTGGATTGAATTCCATTTGCTACTTCTCTAACTTAACTAAACCACTGATATAATTCTGGAGACAACAGCTATCCTCTTCACTATCAACTACACAGCCAATTTTTGTGTCATCTGCAAATTTCCCAATAATACCACCCACGTTTAAGTCTAAATCATTAATATATACAGCAAGGGCTCCAATACTGAGTCCTGTAGAGCACCACTGGAAACCATTTTCCATTCTCGAAAACATCCATTGATCCCTTTGGTTCTTGTCACTGAGTCAATTTTGGATCTAACCTGCCACTATCCCAAGAGATCTCATTCTCCTGAACAGTCTGCCATGTGGGACTTCGTGAAATGTCCTTATTGAAATCCAGGGAGACAAGATTCACTGCATTATCCTCATCAGACCTCCTTGTTTCTTCCTTAGAAGATTCCATTAAGTTAGTAAGACACGATTCTCCCCTAACAAAACCATGCTGACTATCTCTGATCATTCTGTGCCCAAATGGCAGTTTATTCTGTCTCACGTTTGTTTCTAATAAGTTCCCACCACCGAAGTCAGACTGCCCAGCCTAAAGATTTCTGGTCCATTCCTAGCACCCTTTTTAAATAATTTGTAAACCTCCAATCCTCTGGGACCTTGCATGGATCTCGTGACGAATGGAAAAAGATTCAGAGCATCCACTATTTCCTCCCTGGTTTCTTTCAACAATCTGGGATACAATCCATTAAGAACTGGTGATTTATCCACCTTCGAGGATGCCATTCCCTTCAGTACTTCCTCTCTCACTATGTGTACTGTATCTAACGTTTCAAAATCCTCCCCTTTCAGGTATTCACTGAGAACCCTGGTCACACCTTCTAAATCAATCCACAAGTTACCATGTACATCTCCAACAGGCCCTACTTTCCCTTGTTTTTTATCTTGCATTTAATGTATTGGTAAAACATCTTAGGGTGGGAGGAAGTATAATTTAGATAGCTGTGGGACTCAAGTGGTTTGCAGTAGGTATCAGTAAATGGGAATTATAATTATGTCAGCAATGGGAATCATTCTTCCTTGACCCTGAAGCTGTTCTGAACATTGAGTGACAACCTCAGCCCTTAACATCCTTCTCGGTTTTCTGATCCAGTTTGCTCATCCACTTCTGATTTGGGAGGATTCTTCTTTTCCCTTTTCCCAATCTGACTGAGATTATCAAATGTTGTTCAGCATAACTGACTGTCCACTTTTATCTGTTCTCTCTCTCTTCTTTCTCAGTTCACATCCACCAGATCCAACGCAAGTTTGCGTTTCTAAAGCTCTTTTAATGTTGTAATTGTTCTGAATTATAATTGGTAAAAATAGACAGCAAGCTAAAGAAAAATATTATGAGAAATGAAAAATCACTTGGGTTACTGGTGGATTTTAAAGAGGGTCATAAGAAGAAATGGAAGTAGAGAGGCAATATTGTCAGTGATTAGGCAAAGGCGTATTCAAACAGTCAAAAATCAATAAGAGAGGGTTGGAGACAGGATGAGCACAGATACTGCACTTATATGGAGTTGCTGGTGCTGGATTGGGGTAAGCACAGTAAGAAGTCTCACAGCACCTGGTTAAATCCAACAGATTTATTTGGTAGCACAAACTTTCGGAGCATTGCTCCTTCTTCAGGTGAGTGAAGAGTTGTGTTCACAAACAGGGCATACATAGACACAGATTCAATTTACAAGATAATGGTTGGAATACAAGTCTTTATAGGTAATCAAGTATTTACAGGTATAGACAATGCAAACGGAGAGAGGGTTAAGCACAGGTTAAAGAGGTGTGAATCATCTGACGCAGGAAAGTTAGTGGGGGTTACAGATAGAGTGACATGAACCCAAGATCCCTGTTGAGGCCACCCTCATGTGTGCACTTACAGACAGGAGAAATTCAGAAAAGTGGTTATCCAATCCAATTTTTCTCTAATGCTTCCACTGTGATCCTCCCCGTCTCCACCTTCCTCAGATCTCGGCACTTGGTTCTGCTCTCTGCCATCACCAGTTTTAACCTCTGCACTATTGGCATCATGTCTTCAGCTGCCCTTACCTAAACTCTGTCTCCTCCAAAACACTGCTTAACAAAAATGATTTCTGACCAAGCCTTTGGTCACCTGTCTTAATATTTCATACAGCTCAGCATCAAATAAAGTTTGAATGCCCATGAAGTGTCACCATCTTGAAATGTTTTTGAAGGGTAAAGGGCATTTAATATCGTGAAATTTTAAATACAACTATATATAAATTTAAAAGTTAAGAGACTTAAACCCGAATATAACCATTTTAAAGTAGAAACTTCGGCAGAACAGAGGCCAGGTAGGATTGGGTGATAAACAAGGGAACTTGATGCAGATTATGATAGGAGTGGTTGAGTTTGGAGATGATATAGAGAATGTGAATCCAGCCAAGCAGGCACAATAGTCAAGTCTGAAGGCGGACAATGACGTCAATGTTTTAGCAGTTAGCCTGAGGTAGGTGTTGGAGTGGGAATAGACAACCTTAGGAACTAGAAGTAGGCATGCATGGAATCAGCTGGGGGTGAATTGGTTGAGATTCTGAACAGTTTGGTTTATGAAGATATGACGTATTTTGTGACTATGACCATGATTCATTTTACCTTTGTCCTCCTCAAGTACTACCACTCACTCGATTTCAATCTTACTTGTCCATTGAATCACTGAAAACAGTAGGCCTGCTGCAACATTCAATAAAACCATGACTGGTCCTGTGTCTCTCAATGCCCTTAGAGTCTAAAAATCCATTTCCTTCCTAAATATATTCATTTATTTGGCCTCCACAGCCTTTTGTGGTAGAGAATTCTACAGGTTCACCACCATCAAGTGAAGTTTCTCCTCATTTAAATGGTCTACCTCATACTCTAAGATTGTGATTCTTTGTTCTAGATCCCTCACATACACAGTCAGAGGAAACAACATCTCTGCATCCAGTAAGTCTAGCCCTGTCAGAATTTTATACTTTTTAATTAGAGACCCTCTCAATCTCTCCTTTTAGGACAATCCTGCCATCCCTGGAACCAGTCTGATGAACCGTCACTGCAGTCCCTCTCCTTATCCTTTCTTAGATAAGGAGACCAAAACTGCACAAAATACTCACCAAGGTCCTGTACAACTGCAGTAAGACATCTTTGTTCCTGTGCCCAAATCCTCTTGCAATGAAGGCCAATATAACACTTGTCTTCAGAACCGCTTGCTTATCTGCACGTTTCAGTGACTGGTGTATTAGGCTCCCAGCTCTTTTGGCTATCCCCTTTGTATATTCCCTATCACCATGCAAAGAAAACTGTCATTTTGTTTTTCTGTCCAAAGTGAATAACTTGACATTTATCCACATTGTACTGCATCTGCTATGTATTTGCCCCCTCACTTAACATGTCTAAATCACCTCGAAGTCTCTTAACATCTTCCTCACTATTCACATTCTTACCAAGTTTTGTGTTGTCAGCAAACTTGGAAATATTACTTTTGGTTCCATCATCCAAATCGTTGATGTATATTGTAAAAAATTGGGCCCAAGCACGAGTCTCTGCAGGATCGCACTAGTCATTACCTGTCAACTTGAAAAAGATCTATTCTGTCTGATAACCAATACTCAATCCATGCCAATATATTATTATCCCAATCCAACGTGTGTCAGTTTTGCATACTAACTGCTCAGTCACACAGACAGAGCATCTCGAGCAATGGCTTCACCTTCTGCAAGTGACAGGGAGAGAATGGAATCAATGACAAAAATATGGCATTTTCAAAGGGGGCAGGAGACAACCGCATTGGTCTTTCCAATGCACACACAGCAAATTGCACCTTATCCAAGACAGGATATCAGACAAGCAGTCTGAGATAAGGATGCAGTCGAGGAGATGAGAAAGGTGGTAGAGAATTGCAAAAGCAAAATACTGCTGATGCTGAAATCTGAATTAAAAACAAAAAATGCTGGAAATATGCAGCCTGTCAGGCAGCTTCCATGGAGTGAAAAACAACCATCAGGCAGAGTGTTAGATCTGTGCACAGTTCCAGATAAACAGCTTTTAAAAAGAGAGAACAATAGTTAAGAAGAAACCATTTGTCAACTAGCATGGGGGACATCAAAAAAACGTGACAGTTTTCACACATATGCTGCTAACAACACCTCACCAGCACCTTTCTCACCAACTCCCTACACTGTTTCTAAATTGTCAACAACTTGGCTGACATCCAGTACTGGAGGAGCAGAGATTTCCTCCAGCTGTAAACAAAGCCAGTGTCTTCAGTTCCCATAAACTCCATTCTGAAACCATCTCTTTCCCCGGCAACTGTATGAAGCTGAACTAAACAAGACTGTTTACAACCCTGGTGTCATATTCAACTCAAATTAATTTCTGACCTGATATCAGCGCTGTCACTTATTCCCACATTGTGACTG
Source organism: Carcharhinus amblyrhynchos (assembly GCF_965287045.1). Taxonomy (NCBI): domain Eukaryota; kingdom Metazoa; phylum Chordata; class Chondrichthyes; order Carcharhiniformes; family Carcharhinidae; genus Carcharhinus; species Carcharhinus amblyrhynchos. The sequence goes on from NC_137344.1 coordinate 10,661,679, forward strand.
CTTATTCCCACCATTGCAACATCATCCAACTCCACCTTTATCTCTGTTCATCCATATGGTCTGTTACCTCAAGACTTGAATACTCCAATGCACTCCTGGCCAGCCATCCACATTCTACCCTCTAAACTTTGCAGTCTCCCAACCAGAGTCATGTCCTATTCGCATATTACCCCTGTGCACACTGTGGTTCCTCATCGATTTTAAAATTCTCATGCTGGGGGGGGGGTCACGTATTCTAAGCTGTGTTCTCGCAAGCTCTGGGGCTATTCATCTTTTAATACTTTTTTATCCTGATGCACAATCCATAATTATTTGATCTTGAAGTGTATAATCTGTGCTATGTTCCTGGACAATCCTGCCTAAATTCTGGCCACGGGGAGCCAAGTCAAGAAAACTCTGGCTTGATTGAGGCGGTCAGAGAAGTTGGGGTGGGGGCCTTGTTAGCAATTTCCTCGGTGGGGGCTCACTTTCAATCCTTGGAAATCCTGCTGCGTGGTATGTTGAACATGCTAGTTTATTTGGGGAGCTGGGCCAGAGGAGTATCCGTCCGCCCAGTCTCCCAAGAACAGCTGAAGATGAATTTCTGCCCGAATTTAAGAACTGGCTGCCATGCTTTTACAATCTTGATTTGAAGGCTGGGCATTGAGTTCAATGGAGAGCATCATATCCGGTCTGTGGCCTGGGATTGGTCGAAGATTCTGACCACTGGTCTTATGTTATCTTGTCCTTGATGTTTGGCGAGAAGAGCTGGAATCAGAATGCGAGGGATCCTTACCACCGCCAGGGCCTAGGTTTCTCATTACCGGGGCTTAGGGATGACAACATGGCAGAGGTACAATGACGTCAGTGAAACTCCGGGTGAATCCCAGATGTTGCTCAATGATCCTGTCACGGCTTTGCCTTTTCAAGCTCCGTGGCTGGTTATACTATCCATGGTGTCTGGGAATTGGTGTACATCTAAGTGCGGTGTGAAATCCTCGGAAGTTTAACCACCATTTTACCTACCATTTTACCTGTACTAAAATTCTTTTTTTTGTGGTTGAATAAGCAATGACAGCAATTTTTTAAGGATTTGCTTTCCATAAGTTCTGTCATTCTGTCACCATTGTATTGTGACCTTGATTATGTGCCACTGAGTCAATTGTGGCTGTGTCTTCTTATGTTATCCTTATACCCCTAGAGGCCCACTGGAAACAATTAATAATCCAAACCAACTGTATTGGTATTTTTTCCTGTGCCTTCCTACAGGTACTTGTTTAGAAACGATCTTGCTGTACTGAACCAATATCTGAGAATTTGCTATATGTAAAACATTAAAAAAAACCTTCAACAAAATATATAAAAAACCCACAAATACATATATAGATCGCTTGGAACTACCTTTGTTTCCTGACATAAGACTTGAACATTTTTCTTTTATTTGCAGAGAGTGGATTCCTGTGTTAACATACGTAGCTTCTAGCAAGCATAAAGAAGCCATGTCACAAGATCAATTGATTATCTTAAATTGGTAGGTGCAGCTATCAGCGACATTGCTCAACAGTGTGCAAAAGCCCGTTAGTGGAAAATGCCATTCTTGTAGTCACTGCATAGCTGCAGTGTGAAACCAGCTTGCTTAACCTGTTTAGATTTTTGAGATTCTTTGCCTTTCCAGGCTAATTTACACAGGAACATAGGAAATAGGAGGAGTAGGCCATTCAGCCACTCGAGCATGGTCCACCATTCAACTGGGTCATGGCTGATCTTCTACCTCAACACCATTTTCCCGCACTATCCCCATATCCCTTGCTGTCTTTACTATCTAGAAATTGAACATATTCCATGACATAATGACTAAACCTCCACAGCCCTCTAGTATAGAGATTTACCACCTAGAAATTACTCCTCATCTGAGTCCTAAATGGCCTAGCTTTTATTCTGGGACTATGCCTCTTGGTTTAGATTTCCCATGCCCCATCTACATCAATCATATCCTGCAAGAATTTTTATATTTTTTAATAAGATCACCTTTCATTCTTCTAAATGCTGGAGAATGCAGGCCCAATGTCCTCACTGGATAATCCTGCCATCCCTGGAATGTGTGTGGTGAGTGTTGCTTTATGGGAAGTATATCCTTTGGTCTCATCAAGGCTCTACTCAATGGCAGCAAAACATATTTGCTCCTGTACTCAAATCCTCTTGCAATAAAGGTCAACATACCATTTGCCTTCCTAATTGTTTGCTGCACCTGCATGCTTGCTTTCAGTGACTGGTGTACAAGGACACCCAGGTCCCCCTGGACATCAACACTTTCCAAGCTCTCAATGTTTTTAAAAACAAAACTGGTAGAACGCAGACGTCAGGGCAGCTTTCTTGAAAGTCAACCCAAGGAAAGCGACTGGCCTGGATGGGATACCCAGATGAGCACTCAGATCCTGTGCAGATCAGCTGGTGGGGGTATTCGCAGACATCTTCAACAATCTGAGGTCCCTATCTGCTTCAAGATGACGACCATCGTCCCAGTACCTAAGAAAGCCAAGCAGTGTGCCTTAATGACTATCCTCCGGTAGCTCTGGCATCCACCATTATGAAGTGCTTCAAAAGGCTAGTCATGGCACAAATCAATTCCAGCCTTCCGGACTGCCTAGATCAACTACAGTTTTCCTACTGCCACAACAAGTCCTCAACAGGCGCCATCTCCCTGGCCTGCACTCAACCCTGGAACACCTAGATAAAAAGACACCTATGTCAGACTCCTATTTATTGACTACAGCTCAGCCTTCAACACTATTATTCTTAGGAAACTCATCTCCACACTCCGTGGTCAGGGCCTCAGCTCCTCCCTCTGCGACTGGATCCTGAACTTCCTAACTCACAGACCACAATCAATAGGAATAGGCAACAACATCTCCTCCACAATCATCCTCAACACACTATACTCCTTACACACCTATGGCTGTGTGGTCAAGTTCCCTTCCAATGCAATTTTCAAGTTTGCTGACGGCACTACTGTGGTGGGTCAGATCTCAAACAATGATGAGACAGAGTACAGGAATGAGATAGAGAATCTGCTGAACTGGTGCGGTGACAATAATCTCTCCTTCAATGTCAACAAAAGGAAGAAGATTGTCATCGACTTCAGGAAGCGAAGAGGAGAACGTGTCCTTGTCTACATCAAAAGGGACGAACTGGGAAGGGTTGAGGGCTTCAAGTTTCTAGGCGTCCAGATCACCAACAACTTGTCCTGGTCCCCCCATGCCCACACTACAGTTAAGAAAGCCCACCAACGTCTCTACTTTCTCAGAAGACTCAGGAAATTTGGCATGTCAGCTATGACTCTCACCAACCTTTACAGATGCACAGTAGAAAACATTCTTTCTGGCTGTATCACGGCTTGGTATGGTTCCTGCACTGCCCAAGACCACAAGAAACCACGAAAGGTCGTGAATGTAGCCCAATCCATCACATATACCAACCTCCCATCTACTGACTCCGTCTACACTTCCCACTGCCTCAGCAAAGCAGCCAGCATAATTAAGGACCCCATGCACCCCGGACATTCTCTCATCCACCTTCTTCTGTCGGGAAAAAGATATAAAGTCTGAGGACACTTACCGACTCAAGAACAGCTCCTTCCTTGCAGCCATAAGACTTTTGAATGGACCTACCTTGCATAAGTTGATCTTTCTCTGCACCCTAGCTATGACTGTAACACTACATTCTGCACTCTCTCGTTTCCTTCTCAATGCACGGTATGTTTTGTCTTTTTGTGCAAGAAACAATACTTTTCACTGTATACTAATACATGTGACAATAATAAATCAGATTAAAGAATGGCATATATCTCTCTTTTCAGCCATATTTCCTTCCTAAACTTCTCTTTGGTTAACACTTCTTAAAATCTACCCCTCTCTAGGATGACCCTGGACTAGTGACCAATTCTGGCAAGGCTACCAATCCCCAACAGTGTTTAATACGGCCAGCTGAGTCTAGTGATGGATAGCTACACCCAGTGCATGCTAGATACACTGAACTTCACCCTGCCGATTGGAAGAAGTGATGAGGAATGTAACATGGGGAATGATCAACACAGGAAAGATTAAAGACATTAATCAGGGCAAGGACTATAGATTCTGGGGGTGAGGGAGTTAATGAGCAGATTAACAGGTGCAGAAGCATTGTAGTGAATGGCTGTTGGCTTGAAAGTACAATTGCAAGTGACTCAGGAGTAATTTGTCAACAGTACATGCAGAAAGAATGGGTTTGGAAGATTTATACTGAAAAGTTAAACTATTTTTCTCTTTTTACACATGCTGACAGACATATAGGTAAAACGGAAGATTGACACCAAGTCAATCCTCAGTGACAGAATCAATAACTGATATTGGAACCAGGTATATTTATTGATGATAATTCAACTGTTAGTTTGATTCAACTGATGGGACCTGGAGGCTTAGAATCTTCCCACTCAGTTAATACTTCAACAGCAAGTTGGTTTTAAGTGGGCAAGCAAAAGCAAGTTTACCAGTCCTCTATGCTAAGTAAGCTTCAAAGCTTACCTTCACCAACTTGAATCCAGTTACACAGAACTAAATGAGAAACATTCCCTTCGAGAAACAAGCATGCAAACCAACATTTTGTGCCTGGATTCCAAACATTTACATCATTTTTCTCTTCATAGTCCTGGTTGTTATACCTTGTAGAAGCAATCATGCATCCACATTAAATGTTCCAAATCTGTCCTTTAACAGCAGCAAAGAGGTAATAGCTCATTAAAAATCGTAAAGGTATGTTGAATAATGAAGTTTATTCAGTTCTGATCGGAAGAGATATGAGATCTAAGTATCCCCATCCATCTGACACTTAATGAATCAATCCACAATTGGGGATAAAAAGCAGAATGACCTTAACAAATACAGGGTCAATGTCCACAGCTTAATGCAGCTGATTTGGGAAAATGGAAAATTAATTTTAAAAGTACATTAACCTAAGAAATGCTTCTTTAAAGCTGGGATTCCCAATGCTAGCTGAACATGGGCCATCATTGAAGCTTTCATCGCTAATCAACTCCACCCAATATTTTTAATAAACTAAAGAGAACTGGGGAAAACAATCTTTTTTTTCTCCTAGGTTACTTGGAGTAGATTAATTTTCAATACCTGGACACATAGCAAACCTACCTTCAAAATGATTTAGTAACATCGCAGGCAATCCAAATGAGACTCACCAGGATAATTCCTGGGATGAGAGGATTGTCCTGTCAAGGGAGACTAAATAGCCTGGTTTGTATTCCTTGGAGTTTAGAAGATTGAGGGGTGACCTTATTCAAACATATAAGATCCTGAGGGGGCTTGAAAGGGTATATGGTGAGACGTTTTCACTAGCAGGAGAATCTCGAACAAGGGGATATAACTAAAAGGTAAAGGACAAGTTATTTTAAACTAAGGTGTGTAGAAATGTCTTCTCACAGTGGGTGATGAATCTCTGGAATTACCTTCCCTGGGTGCTGTAAGCTGTATCATTAGAAGTGTTTAAAGTGGAGGTGGATAAATATTTGATAGATTAAAGAATAGGGAAATGGTACAGAAAAGGAATTGAGGCCAGCATAGATCATCCATGATCATTTTGAATGGCAGGGCAGGCTTGATGCCTGATGTGGTTGATGGTTTCTCAACTGGGAACTTCCAGTTTCACTTTCTGTATTGCCTTTTAGAGTAATTGTCTGATATCATTGACTTGGGGGTGGGGGAAGACTGGCTCTCAGGCAAAAAGACTTGCATTCATATTGCACCTTCCATGAGCATTTTTAATGCAAAACCAATAAACTAAATCAAACAAACTCAGGGGCAAAGCAAGATGGGCAGCCCCCAAAAAGGGAACTACCCAAACCAAAAGACAAAGCATAAAGGAAACTTTCCATGAGCACCGATCATCTATCAGAAAGTGTTTTACAGCCAATTAAGTGTCGTAACTATTGCAATGTAGAAACAGCTGCCAATTCATGCACAGTCAGCTCCTGTATACAGCAACCCATAAGACCCAGAAGCAGGCCATTCAGCTCATCGAGTCTGCGATGCAATTCAATGAAATCATGACTGATCTCATAATCCTTAGCTCCACTTTCCCAGACCCCATAACCATGATTTGTTTACTTGATTAAAAATCTATCCATCTCAACCCTGAACATACTTAACAACCCAGCTTCTACAGTCAATGGCAGTAAAGAATTTGTGATGTGGAGATGCCGGCATTGGACTGGAGTAAACATAGTAAGAAATCTTACAACACAAGGTTAAAGTGCAACAGATTTATTTGGTAGCAAACGCCACTAGCTTTCGGAGCACTTGCTGCTCCTTCACCTGACGAGGGAGCAGCAAGCACTCTGAAAGCTAGTGGCGTTTGCTATCAAACAAACCCGTTGGACTTTAACTTGGTGTCGTAAGACTTCTTCCAGTAAAGAATTCCACAGAATCAGTATCCTCAGAGGAGCAATTGCTCCCACTCTGTCTTAAATGGGCGACTCCTTACTCTAAGGTTATGCCCTGTGTTCCTAGACTCTTCCACAAGGGGAAACAACCTCTCAGATGCACTTTGTCACCCCACCACTACAAATCCAACAATGTCTCATTAATGAATAGAGCATTTTCTTCTTAGTATCTGGATGAGAAATATTGACCTGGACACATGGAATAATTGCCCCTGCTCTCTCTTTTATTAGTGTCACAAGTAGGCTTACATTAACATTGCAAGGAGTTAACTGTGAAAATTCCCTAGTTGCCGCACTCTGGCAGTTGTTCAGGTACACTGAGGGAGAATTTGGCACGGCCAGTGCACCTAACCAACATGTCTTTCGGACTGAGGGGAAACTGGGGCATCCGGCGGAAACCACGGGGAGAATGTGCAAACTCCACACAGACAGTGATCCAAGCTGGGAACCAAATCCAGCTCCCTAGCACTGACACAGCAGAGGGAACCACAATGAGAAAGGATGTCTGGGAATCTTGTGTGTCCAGTGAGAACAGGGCAGACATTGCCTCAGTGAAATATCTCATCCGCAAATCAGCATCTGTGGCAGTGTGGCACACCCTCAATGCTGCACAGGGCGTGTCAACTGGGTGAAAGATGCATTTGTGGCAGTGTGGCATTCCCTCAGTGCTGCACAGGGAGTATCAGCCTGGGTGAAAGATGCATCTGTGGCAGCGTGGCATTCCCTCAGTGCTCCCACTCACCTGATGAAGAGGCAGCGCTCTAAAAGCTAATGGCTTGTGCTATCAAATAAACCTGCTGGACTTTAACCTGGTGTTGTGAGACTTCTTACTTTTTTTTTGAAACCCCAGTCCAACGCCAGCATCTCCACATCATGCACAGGGCCTGCCAACCTGGGTGAACGATGCATCTGTGGCACTCCCTCAGTGCCGCACGGGGAGTGCCCGCCTGGGTGAGCACAAGTCTCTGGAGTGGAATTTGAACTGCCAGAGCTTTCAGACTTGGGGTGGGGGGGAACCACGTGTTAAACAAAGAGGCCCGGTTGGCCTCAGCATCCACCCCGAGGGCGGCACGATAGCGCTGCTGCTTCACAGCTCCAGGGCCCTGGGTTCAATTCCCGGCTTGGGTCACTGTCTGTGTACAGTTTGCACATTCTCCTCGTGTCTGCATGGGTTTCCTCCCACACTCCATAGACGTGCAGGTTAGGTTGACTGGCCGTGCTAAATTGCCCCTTAGTGTCCTGAGATGTGTAGGTTGGAGGGATTAGCGGGTAAATGTGTAGGGATGTGGGGATAGAGCCTGGGTGGGATGGTGGTCGGTGCAGACTCGATGGGCTGAAGGGCCTGTTTCTGCACCGTGGGGATTCTATGGAGGGGAAGGGCGGGGAAAGAGGAGCTGCGTGTCCCCCCCCTCGGGAGGAGGAGGAGGAGGGTGCGGCTCCTTGCCCGGTCCCCGGGCCCATCCCCTCGCCCCCCATCCCGGGCTCCATTCCCCGGGCCTCGGCCGCTCCCTCCCTCCTCTCCCCGGCTCTCTCACTCACCAGCACGGCGCGGTCCTGGTCGGTCACTCGGGACCGCTTCTTGCGGCCGAACAAGTTGCCCATTTGCGCTGCTGGGGGCCCGAGGCCAGCCGCATGCCCGCCCGGGAGGAGCCGCGGTGCCTGTGGCTGAGCTCTGAGTGTCGGCCTCCCGGCTCCGGAGCTGAGGACAAGGCCCGGCGCCTCGGGCCCAAGACGCACCGTCACCACGGTAACCACACCCGGGGACGGAGAGCCGCCAGGGACAGAGCGCGCGATCCACAGACAGACAGCACAGCCCGAGACAGCCAGAGCCAGACAGCACAGCCCGAGACAGCCAGAGCCAGACAGCACAGCCCGAGACAGCCAGACCCAGACAGCACAGCCCGAGACAGCCAGAGCCAGACAGCACAGCCCGAGACAGCCAGACCCAGACAGCACAGCCCGAGACAGCCAGAGCCAGACAGCACAGCCCGAGACAGCCAGACCCAGACAGCACAGCCCGAGACAGCCAGACCCAGACAGCACAGCCCGAGACAGCCAGACCCAGACAGCACAGCCCGAGACAGCCAGACCCAGACAGCACAGCCTGAAACACCCACAGTCTGACAGCACAGCCCGAGACAGCCAGATTTTGACAGCGCAGGCTGAGATACCCAGACCCAGAGCCAGACAGCACAGGCTGAGACAGCCAGACCCAGAGCCAGACTGCACAGGCTGAGACAGCCAGACCCAGAGCCAGACTGCACAGGCTGAGACAGCCAGACCCAGAGCCAGACAGCACAGCCCGAGACACCCAGACCCAGACAGCACAACCCAAAACACCCAGACACTGACAGCGCAGGCTGAGTCATCCAGACCCAGACAGCACAGCCAGACACTGACAGCACAACCTGAAACACCCACACTCTGACAGCACAGCTCGAGACAGCACAGCCTGAGACACTCAGACCCAGACAGCACAACCTGAGACAGCCAGACACTGACAGCACAGCCTCAGACACCCAGACACTGACAGCACAGCCTGAGACACTCAGACACTGGCAGCACAACCTGAGACGCCCAGACCCAGACACTGACAGCACAACCTGAGACACCCAGACAGCACAGCCTGAGACACTCAGACACTGACAGCACAGCCTGAGACACCCAGACCCAGACAGCACTGCCTGAGACACCCAGATAGTCATGATGTGGGTATGCCGGCATTGGACTGGCGTAAACACAGTAAAAAGTCTGACAACACCAGGTTTTAGTCCAACCTATTTATTTGATAATATACTCACAAGCTTTCGGGGTTAGCCCCTTCGTCACCTGACGAAGGGGCTAACCCCGAAAGCTTGTGAGTATATTATCAAATAAATAGGTTGGACTAAAACCTGGTGTTGTCAGACTTTTTACTGTGTTTACACCCAGATAGCACAGCCTGAGACACCCAGACACTAACAGCACAGCCTGAGACAGTGACCCTGATAGTACAGCCTGACAGAGACACATACACACATACTGAGAAAGATCCTGTGTGAAAGATCACCTGTGTTAAAGATCATCTGTATAAAAATGTGCATAAAAGATCATCTGTGTGAAAAATCATGTATGTGGAAAAGACGAAGGGACTAACCCCGAAAGCTTGTGAGTATATTATCAAATAAATAGGTTGGACTAAAACCTGGTGTTGTCAGACTTTTTACTGTGTTTACACCCAGATAGCACAGCCTGAGACACCCAGACACTGACAGCACAGCCTGAGACACCCAGACACTGACAGCACAGCCTGAGACACCCAGACACTGACAGCACAGCCTGAGACACCCAGACACTGACAGCACAGCCTGAGACACCCAGACACTGACAGCACAGCCTGAGACACCCAGACACTGACAGCACAACCTGAGACACCCACACCCAGACAGCACAGCCTGAGACACCCAGACACTAACAGCACAGCCTGAGACAGTGACCCTGATAGTACAGCCTGACAGAGACACATACACACATACTGAGAAAGATCCTGTGTGAAAGATCACCTGTGTTAAAGATCATCTGTATAAAAATGTGCATAAAAGATCATCTGTGTGAAAAATCATGTATGTGGAAAAGACAAAGGGACTAACCCCGAAAGCTTGTGAGTATATTATCAAATAAATAGGTTGGACTAAAACCTGGTGTTGTCAGACTTTTTACTGTGTTTACACCCAGATAGCACAGCCTGAGACACCCAGACACTGACAGCACAGCCTGAGACACCCAGACACTGACAGCACAGCCTGAGACACCCAGACACTGACAGCACAGCCTGAGACACCCACACCCAGACAGCACAGCCTGAGACACCCAGACACTGACAGCACAGCCTGAGACACCCACACCCAGACAGCACAGCCTGAGACACCCAGACACTGACAGCACAGCCTGAGACACCCAGACACTAACAGCACAGCCTGAGACAGTGACCCTGATAGTACAGCCTGACAGAGACACATACACACATACTGAGAAAGATCCTGTGTGAAAGATCACCTGTGTTAAAGATCATCTGTATAAAAATGTGCATAAAAGATCATCTGTGTGAAAAATCATGTATGTGGAAAAGACGAAGGGACTAACCCCGAAAGCTTGTGAGTATATTATCAAATAAATAGGTTGGACTAAAACCTGGTGTTGTCAGACTTTTTACTGTGTTTACACCCAGATAGCACAGCCTGAGACACCCAGACACTGACAGCACAGCCTGAGACACCCAGACACTGACAGCACAGCCTGAGACACCCACACCCAGACAGCACAGCCTGAGACACCCAGACACTGACAGCACAGCCTGAGACACCCAGACACTGACAGCACAGCCTGAGACACCCAGACACTGACAGCACAACCTGAGACACCCACACCCAGACAGCACAGCCTGAGACACCCAGACACTAACAGCACAGCCTGAGACAGTGACCCTGATAGTACAGCCTGACAGAGACACATACACACATACTGAGAAAGATCCTGTGTGAAAGATCACCTGTGTTAAAGATCATCTGTATAAAAATGTGCATAAAAGATCATCTGTGTGAAAAATCATGTATGTGGAAAAGACGAAGGGACTAACCCCGAAAGCTTGTGAGTATATTATCAAATAAATAGGTTGGACTAAAACCTGGTGTTGTCAGACTTTTTACTGTGTTTACACCCAGATAGCACAGCCTGAGACACCCAGACACTGACAGCACAGCCTGAGACACCCAGACACTGACAGCACAGCCTGAGACACCCAGACACTGACAGCACAGCCTGAGACACCCAGACACTGACAGCACAGCCTGAGACACCCACACCCAGACAGCACAGCCTGAGACACCCAGACACTGACAGCACAGCCTGAGACACCCACACCCAGACAGCACAGCCTGAGACACCCAGACACTGACAGCACAACCTGAGACACCCACACCCAGACAGCACAGCCTGAGACACCCAGACACTAACAGCACAGCCTGAGACAGTGACCCTGATAGTACAGCCTGACAGAGACACATACACACATACTGAGAAAGATCCTGTGTGAAAGATCACCTGTGTTAAAGATCATCTGTATAAAAATGTGCATAAAAGATCATCTGTGTGAAAAATCATGTATGTGGAAAAGACGAAGGGACTAACCCCGAAAGCTTGTGAGTATATTATCAAATAAATAGGTTGGACTAAAACCTGGTGTTGTCAGACTTTTTACTGTGTTTACACCCAGATAGCACAGCCTGAGACACCCAGACACTGACAGCACAGCCTGAGACACCCAGACACTGACAGCACAGCCTGAGACACCCAGACACTGACAGCACAGCCTGAGACACCCACACCCAGACAGCACAGCCTGAGACACCCAGACACTGACAGCACAGCCTGAGACACCCAGACACTGACAGCACAGCCTGAGACACCCAGACACTGACAGCACAGCCTGAGACACCCACACCCAGACAGCACAGCCTGAGACACCCAGACACTGACAGCACAGCCTGAGACACCCACACCCAGACAGCACAGCCTGAGACACCCAGACACTGACAGCACAACCTGAGACACCCACACCCAGACAGCACAGCCTGAGACACCCAGACACTAACAGCACAGCCTGAGACAGTGACCCTGATAGTACAGCCTGACAGAGACACATACACACATACTGAGAAAGATCCTGTGTGAAAGATCACCTGTGTTAAAGATCATCTGTATAAAAATGTGCATAAAAGATCATCTGTGTGAAAAATCATGTATGTGGAAAAGATCATGTGTGTGAAAAAGATCATCTGTGTGAAAGATTATGTGTGTGAAAGATTATATGCATGAAAAAGCATGTAAAAATTGTGTGAAAATTCATCTGTGTTAAAAGTCATGCGTGTTAAAGATCACCTGTGAACATTCATCTGTGTGAAAAATCATCTAATGGTAAAGTTTATTTATTAGTGTTACAAGTTGGTTGCATTAACACTGCAATGAAGTTAGTGTAACAATCCCCTAGTTGCCACACTCTAGCACCTGTTCCGGTATACCGAGGGAGAATTTAGCATAGTTAATGCACCTAACCAGCACGTCTGTCAGATTGTCAGAGGGAACCAAAGCACCTAGTGGAAACCCACGCAGACACAAGGAGAACATGCAGACTCTGCACAGACAGTGACCCAAGGCAGGAATCAAACCCGGGTCTCTGGCATTGTGAGGCAGCCACACTAACCACTGTGCCACCATGTTAAAGATCATCTGTGTCAAAAATCTTCACTGCAATGCTGATGTACGTCCCTGGAAGGAATGAGATAGTAAGATTGCAATCCAGTTATTAGCCAAAGTGCACATTATAGAGCACAATACTTCCCACTTAAGTTTGCACTGTCCAACAGTGTGGTGGAGGCAGGCTCAATTGAGACTGGGATCCAAGGGCACAGCCTCAGAATAAAGGGACAACCCTTTAGAACTGAGATGAGGAGAATTTCTTCAGCTAGAGTGGTAAATCTGTGGAATTTATTGTCACAGAGGACTGTGGAGGCCAGGTCACTGAGTGCATGTAAGAAAGAGTTAGTTAGGTAAGGCAATCAAAGGCTACAGGGAAAAGGCGAGAGAATGGGTTGGGAAACTTATCAGCCATAAAGATTATCCAACCTCATCCACGGCTGGTGCCGCTGCAGTGAATGGAGATTGAGCTGAGCGCCAATTCTCCACTCTCGCCAGCAGTGGGGTGGGAACGGACAAGATCGGGGAAGCCTATCCAATATCTCTGCTCCGTTATTTTTACATTTCTAGATTTATATTTTTAAAGCTCAATTTTTTGTTTTTAAAAGTTACATGCAGGGAGCAAGTTATATTGAACTTTCTGTGCAACTATTAATTAATTTGTAATTTAAAGATTGAAGCGGGTGGAAGGAGAACTTCATTAACATTTTCAGGGGATTTAGCTAGCAAGATTTGGTTCTGAGAATCCAGACCAAGATGTGACCAGAAAGTGCAATGGATCAGCAAGCTTGATGTACCATCTTTCTAATATTAGTAATAAGTCACTCATTGCACATTGAATTGGAGGATATATTTTGTGATGTGAAATCTACAGTATACTACTAGAGTCACTGATTTAGTGATTATCAAGGTGAAATTTTATTTTTATTGCAAAGTACCTGCGGTATGGTTGTTTCTTGTCTCCCAGATGTTGTCAATAAGCACATTTTCAATCTGTAAAAATCAGAAATTCTCTATGTTTAATTTTCATGATTTGTGGAACAAAAGTGAAACCAGATTGAATTGCCTCTGTACACATCACTTCAGCCTCGAATGCAACTGTGAAATGTGGCCCCTGAAATACTTACACAATCATATACTTCCTAGCTAAGTAGTTCCTAACTATTTATAGACAACAACGTATAACATTTCAAGGAAATTGAAATTCAGAATCATAGAATTGTTATGGTGCAGAAGGAGGCCATTCATTCTCCAGTTGAGCATCATGATTTGGTGTCATTCCCCTGCCTCTTCCTCATACCCCTAACATTGATCTATTCAAATAATCACCTAATTTCCTCTTGAATGCCTCAATTGAATTTGCCTCCACCACACTTCCAGGCAATGCATTCCAGATCCGAACCATTCACTGTGAAAAAACTTTTTCTCACATCACATTTGCTTCTTCTTGCAAATCATTTTAAATCTGTGCCCTTCCTTGATTTTTTTTCAAGAATGGGAACAGTTTCTCCCCATTTACTCTGTCTGGCCTCCTCATGGTTTTGAACACCTAGGTCAAATCTCCTCTGAAAGAGACAAACTTCCTCTACACCTTAGCTATGACTGGAACACTACATTCTGCACTCTCCCATTTCCTTCTCGATGAATGGTATGCTTTGTCTGTATAGCATGCAAAAAACAATACTTTCACTGTATCCCAATACATGTGACAATAATAAATCAAATCAAATCAAACCAAACCTCAATTTTAAAATTCACTTCCTTGTTTTCAAGTTCCTCCAATGTCTCATTCCTCCCTATCTCTATAATCTCCTCCAGCCACACAACCCTCCAAAATATCTGTATGCACCCAATTCTGGACTCCTGAATATTCCTGATTTTAATTATTACACAATTGGTGATCATTCCCTCAGTTGCCTGGACCATTAAATCCAAATTCCTTCCCTCATCTTTCTACTTCCCTCTCCTTTTTGGAAACACTCCTTAACACCTTAACTCCTTTCACCAATCTTTTGCTCATCTGCCCTGATAACTCCTTATGCGGTGCAGTGTCTGATTTTACCTCACAAAGCTCCCGTGAATGGCCGTGGGGCATTTTAATAAGTTAAAAATAAGCTGTTGTCATGAATGAGTCAGCAGGTTCAAAGCCACCAGGTTGGCAGGGTCGCACAGTGGTTAGCACTGCTGCCACAGTGCCAGGGACCCGGGTTCAATTCCGGCCTTGGGTCACTATCCATGTATATTTTTCACTTTCTCCCTATGTCTGTGTGAGTTTCCTCCAGGTGCTCCGGTTTTCTCCCACAGTCCAAAAATGTACGGGTTAGGTTGACTGGCCACGCTAAATTGACTCCAGTGTCAGGGGGATTAGCAGGGTAATTAGGATTATGGGAATAGGGCCTGGGTGGGATTGAGTTTGGTACAGACTCAATTGACCAAATGGCCACCTTCTGTGCTGTAAGGATTCTATGATTCTATTTCCAAAAGGTATTTCACAGAATGTGCATCCCAATAACGCGATTAGCAGTTGTAGACAGACCAAAAAGAAATACATTGCCCTGCAGATAGGAAATCCTTTGGTAAGGGATTGTACCATCCAGGGAAGACATACATATGTTTATCTTGTAGAATTAACAGACAGACAAGTATATAGAGAGAAACAATGGTAAAATTGGCAACTTCCTCATGGAAGCAGGGGACAGATTCCATTTAGCAGCCTGAAGGACAGATTTTCCAGCTAACAGCCTACAAGTCAGAAGCAAGAGTGCAGAAACTTTCGTGGAGACAGTTAAAACCCATATCTTGGCTGAACCATGAACAGACGTTCCCCCAGAATAACTCCTCAATTTTATACAGCGTGGTAACTATAAGCTGGTCTTTACTTATAGGTCACTTGGATTGGATGTTGCTTGGGAGGTGGAAAGTCCTGAAAGAGTTCAAATCTTGTAAATGTACTTTGGATCAGAAGGGTAATTCCTACTGAAACTTGATATATATTGTTTGTTGTACGTAACTGTCTTATAGTCCTGTTCATGTAAATGTGTCTTTTCTTTATTGTAATAAATAGAACATAGAACATTACAGCGCAGAACAGGCCCTTCAGCCCACGATGTTGCACCGACCTGTTAAAAAGCAATGACCCTCTAACCTAAACGAAACCCTTTCCATCCATAAACCTATCCACGGATCTCTTAAACGCCCCCAAACTAGGCGGATTTACAACTGCAGCAGGCAGGGCATTCCAATCCCTCACCACCCTCTGGGTAAAGAACCTACCCCTGACATCCGTCCTATAACTACCACCCCTTAATTTAAAGCTATGCCCCCTCGTGCTAGCTTTCTCCATCCGAGGAAAAAGGCTATCACTGTCCACCCTATCTAAACCTCTAATCATCTTATATGTTTCAATAAGGTCCCCTCTTAGCCGCCTTCTTTCTAACGAAAACAACCTCAAATCCCTCAGTCTCTCCTCATAGGACCTCCCCTCCATACCAGGCAACATCCTGGTAAACCTTCTCTGCACCCTTTATAGTCCTTAATAACTGTTACATTACGATTGGGCTGGTTATTGCTCTCACTGGGGCTCGCATGTGGCTTTTCAACCATTCCTTTAAACAAAACTGGATACCACCATGAACAGTGTCCCAAGTTGGGACACCCTCACAGCTAACACAGTTTTTGAGGGAAAGGGCAGGCACCTGAGATGAGGCAATGCAGGAGCGGGAAGAGAAGGCAGGAGGGTGGGATGGACCTCGGAGTTTATGGGCTGGAGAAACAGGCAGCACGGAGAGATGATAAGATTAATATAGGGTGAGAGGCCGGACTTGTCAAACCCTCAGATGAGTAGCATCATGAGAAAAGTAACACAGCCCACCTTGGAGGCAAGGTTGCAAAAACCCAATGAGAGGTAAGTACTTCGGAAATATGTAAACATACATCATAAACAGTGGAGTGGGGGAAGCCAACCAAAAGTAAGTGCAGTTTTGAACACTTGCTAATCTTTTGTCAGTCTTGTCAAGCATGTTGCTCAGTGTGTGGAACACATTGGCTATTTGCAGAGTTCAGTGCTTACCGCTTTAAAAGATCTGCTGTCTCAGGTAAAGTTGGATCTTCAAGGAATTTCCTTCAGTTATTTTCAAGGTTGTCAACAACAGAAGGCAGAGAGAAATCAATGACATGGAGCAATGGTGACACAATGGCACAGTGATCAGCACAGCTGCCTTACAGCGCCAGGGACCCAGGTTCGATTCCTGGCTTGGGTCACTGCCTGTGTGGGAGTCTGTATGTTGCCTGTGTGGGTTTCCTCCTATTGTCCAAAAGACACGCTGGTTAAATGCATTGGCCATGCTAAATTTCCCTTAGTGTAACCGAACAGGTGCTGGACTGTGGCAACTAGGGGATTTTCACAGTAACTTCATTGCAGTGTTAATGTAAGACTACTTGTGACATAAAAAATAAACTAAACTTTAGTTATGGAAAGTTACTTCCTGTGCTATAACCTGTTCTGGTTTTAGCATCCACTGTGTATAGTGGGCAAACCATATTAGCATGAACCATTATATTTGATGGGAACTGGCATAAATGAATAATTTTAGATGGACTGGAAATGGAATCCCAGAAAAAAGCATGACAGATAAATAGATTGAATTATGAGGAGCACGGATTGGGTGGATAAGGAGCAGCTGTTCCCCTTATTTCAAGGTTCCCCTTCCCTGTTTCAATCATGAGGGACATAGGTTCAAAGTGAGAGACAGGAGGTTTATGGGGAGGATGTGAGGAAACACTGTTTTACTCTGAGGGTGGTGATGGTCTGGGATGTGCTGCTTGGGAGGGTGGTAGAGGTGGGTTGCCTCATATCCTTTAAAAAATATCTGGATGAACGCTTGGCACATCATAACAGTCAAGGCTATGGGCCGTGTGCTGGTAAATGGGATTAGGTAGGAGGTCAGGAATGTCTCATGTGTAGGTACAGATTCGATGGGCTGAAAGGCCTCTCCTGCACTGTATGGTTCTATGATAGGTAGATAAACAGATGGTCCACATAGAACCTAATCCAAGTGCCCAGTGAATGTTTTGGCCCTCCATTGAATACTATTAACTCATAACAGCATAATAGTTTCAATATACGGGTATATATAAGTAGGTTTTCTACATTGCCCATTGACTCTAGACACAAGAGTGATAATAATTCTAATTCTCTCACTGAAGAGAGTGAGGGTGCTGAGACAGTTGGAGCTTGCAAAGCTGAGATTGCTAGATTTGCAAAGATGTCAAGAGTAATGGACCAAAGGCAAGAAAATGTAACTGATCATGCTTGATGTAATGGCTTGTGGGGGATGAATGGCCTCTTCTTGTTTCTGTGTTCCTCAGAATATGTATACACGATGCACAAACTCAAGTTTTAAAATATTCCACTAGATGGCACGAAAGGATTTGTGTTTGATTTGAGTAAAGGAATCGAGGATTATGGGGATAAGGCGGGAGAGTGGGGTTAAGGATTATTATATCAGATCAGTCATGATCTCATACAATGGCGAAGCACACCTGATGGGCTGAATGGCCTACTTCTGCTCTTACATCTTATGGTTTAATGGTGATATTGTTGTATACAGCTTTGTGGAATGGAAGTACAAAACTTTGATCAAATCAAAATTAAAATGTAAATTCTCCATTCTTTTAAAGAACGTGAAAACAAATCAGTGGATGAAACTGAGATATTTATCTTTAGATCCTGATCGTGATGAAAGCATTCAGTCAGAATCAGATATATTGACCAATCAGGAATCCAAAAATAAAAATTGGCAGAGTTGGCAGCGAAGGTAAAATATGATTTACATTTATATAGCATCTTTAACAAACTCAGGACATTGCAAAGATCTTTGGAGTCAGTAATCCTGAGGCTCTGAAAGGTTCTATATAACCATAAGTTCCTTTTGCTCTAGAACTAGGGGATTCATAGTTTGAGGATGAGGGGTAAACCTTTTAGATCTGAGGTAAGGAGAGAGTGGAATTCTCTGCCACGGAAAATAGTTGAGGCCAAAACTTTGTCTGGTTTCAAGAAGGAATTAAATATAGCTCTTGGGGCTAAAGGTGGAAGGTGGGATCAGGATATTAAATTTGATGATCAGCCATGATCAACATGAAAAGCAGAGCAGGCTTGATGGACTGAATGGTCTACCACTGCCTCTGGTTTCCATGTTTCTATAAGCATGAAGATGTATTGTAGAGTTACTTTATTTCATAATAACAACACTCCCAAAAATTGAAGGGCAGCACGAAACCTTTACTTTCATTACACAATTGCTTGGTCTAACTACAAAATTAATACAGCAGTTGTAATACAAATTATTTAGTCTCAGTTGCAGCATTCTTCAAAATAAGGTAAAGTTGAACAAATTTTCACTGAGATTAAATGATACAATATAGATTACAGCGCTGAAAGATAGATTTTGTGGCGGTGATTTGATCTTTACCAACTTTTGAGAGAGGTTCATGTGACTCTATTGATCTGGCAGCTACCTGCTAAACAACTTATTTCCCCAGTGAACATTGGGAAATAAATAATAATGTTATACAGGAAAAGCTAGCAAAACCCACTACTGATCACAGAAATTTAACAACTCAAGGATGACCTTGACTGAAATAGAATCACACAGCATCGAAGGAGGCCTCTCGGCCCACTATACCTCTGCCAACACTTTGAAGGAGCTCAGCAACTAATCCCACTCAGCTGCACCTCCTCCAATAGTGCAGCGTATTTTTCCCCTTCAAGTTTTTATCCAGTTACAAGTCAAATACCATGTGGAGACTGGTAAGAGAGATGGTGGCATAATGGTAATGCACTGGAGGTCATGGTGGCACAATGGTTAGAACTGCTGCCTCACAGCGCCAGGGACCCGAGTTCAATTCCAGCCTTGGGTGAGAGTCTATCTGGGGTTTGCATGTTCTCCCTGTGTCTCTGTGTTTCCTCTGGGTGCTCTGGTTTCCTCCAGTCAGAAAGACATGCTGATTAGGTGCAGACCTGATGGGCTGAATGGCTTCCTTCTGCACTGTAGGGATTTTATGTCACTGGACAAGTAGTCCGCAGGTTCACACTAACACTCTGGAGACACAGATTCATACCCCACCGCTATAGCATCCAGTGGAACTCAGTCAATAAATCTGGAATTAAAACCAGAGGCAAAGAAATTATTGTTATAACCCATCTGGTTCACTAATGTCTTTAAGCTGCTGCCAAGTCCTTCTCATTAACATCAGGGGGCTAAAGGCAAATTACTGTGGATGCTGGAATCTGAATCAAAAACAGAAAAATGCTGGAAAATCTGAGCAGATCTGACAGCATCTGTAGAGAGAGAATAGATTCAATGTTTCATGTCTGGATGACCCTTCTTCTCCCCGACTTGAAATATTGGCCAGCATTTATTGCCCATCCCCAAGGGCATTTAAAAGTCAACCACATTGCTGTGGGTCTGGAGTCAAATGCTGAAAATGCCAGACAGGTAAGGACAATAGATTTCCTTCCCTAAAGGAAATGGTGAACCAAATGGGTTTTTATGACAATCAACAATGGCTTCATGATCATCAGTAGACTTTTAGTTCCAGATATTTATTAAATTCAAATTTCACCATCTGCCATGCGAGATTTGAACCCCAGTCCCTTGAGTAGTACCCTGGGTCCCTGGATTACTAGTCCAGTATCAATACCACGATGCCACTGCCCTTCCTGTTAACAATTGCTGTCAAATCCTTATAGTAAATTCGTCCGCTCAGTAATTCTGTACTACTTCTTAAAATCAGCTGAACCTATGTTTAGTTTACTATTTGTGTGTGACAATGGTAAGTTGTCCCACAGACTAGTCATACAATAACCTGACATAGTCATACTCACTGAACCATACCTTATAGACAATGTTCCAGACACCACCGTTACCCATTCCTGAGTATACCTGTCCTCCTGCCACTTTCCAATTCCATCCTTCATTGTAAAGAGTTGGGAACTAATTGTTACATGAGTATACATTCAAGACACCACATTTACTGTTGCACTGCAGTCAGGTGCTGAGCAATAATGAATCAGTCCATCAGCCGCATGGACTGTAAGAAAAATATACTCAATGAAACCTCACTGTTTTGGGTCTAAGGGTGTGACTATGTTGAACTTCTGGGGAAGAGAAGATATAACAGGCACTGTTATCTCTCTGCCACCTCAGCTTAACTTGGTACTTTTTGCTAATTTGCAGTCCAGTTCCGGATGGTTCTCTTCAGCCACTCCCTGATTCTTCCTGACCTGCCCGCTGTCTACTATAACCCTCATAACTCCACCCCTCATCCCTCGCCCTTCCCTTTCCCTCTCCTCTTCACTGTTTACCTTTCATTCCCCTGAATGCCACCCCTATCTGAGTCCTGTGGCCAATGCAGATGGTCCTGGCTGCTTTTCTCTAAGTTCATTCATCGGGCGATAGTGGCAAGGCCACTATTTACCATACAACTGAATGTCTTGCCAGGGCCATCTGACTGTCAACCGCCTTTCTGTGGGCCTGGGGTGACGTGAAGGCCCAGTCTGAGCGTGGATAATAAAATTCAGCCCCTGGAGTTCAGTGTACAATTGTGCTGTTTAATTTTTCTTCATTATGAAGGAAATCAATCTTTTCATTTCCTATACCAATGACGTAAAGTCAGCCAACCATCCCTTAGACACAAGATCAGCAACCATCTGTTCCTTCAGTTGCACATTCCCTAGTGAATCCCATGGGCTGTCACAATTATCTGGTGGTAACGTGGTCACTGTTCCAGTATTACCAAATAAAATCTAACACCGAACCACTTAAAGAGATATTGGCCGGATATTGGCAGGATTCTCCAGTCCCGCCCATAGGTTTCCCGCCGGTGTGAGGTGACATCAGTGGGAATTCCCATCGACGGCAGCGGGATCAGAAAATCCCACCACTCGTAAACAATGTGCCACCTCCCGCAGAGGGGAAACACACGGCTGGAGAATTTCGCCCATTAGTTTAGATGGTCAAAAGCTTTGTTTCAAGGGGTAGGTTTGAAAGAGTGTCTTAAAGGAAGGGAGAGAGATGGAGACACTGAGGAATCATTCCAGAGCCTCAGCAAATGGAATCTCAGATGATGCAGCAATTAAAATTGGGGATGAGCGAAAGATCAGAATTGAAGGGTTTCAGATGTTGGGTTGGAAATAGAGGGGAGTGAGGCCATGACGAGATTTGAAAACAAGGATATGAGTTTTTAAATTGTACTGGTACTTGACTGGGAATCAATGTATTTCAATGAGTTCAAGAGGTAGGTTCTGAGGTAATGTAAGAGGTAGTTCAAGAGGTAATGCTTCTGGTTTGTCTTACATGATGTGAAGATGCTGGCGTTGGACTGGGGTAAGCACAGTAAGAAGTCTCACAACACCAGGTTAAAGTCCAACAGGTTTATTTGGTAAGCACAAGCTTTCAGAGCGCTGCTCCTTCATCCGGTGAGTGAGGAGTTGTGTTCAAAAATAGGGCATATACAGTCACAAACTCAATTTATAAGACAATGGTTGGAATGCAAGTCTCTACAGGTAGTCAACTCTCAAAGGTACAGAAAATGTGAGTGGAGAGAGGGCCAAGCACAAGTTCAAGAGGTGTATATTGTTTCCAGCCAGGACAGTTAGTGAGATTTTGCAAGCCCAGGCAAGTCGTGGGGGTTACAGATAGTGTGACATGAACCCAAGATCCCGGTTGAGGCCGTCCTCATGTGTGCAGACCTTGGTATCGGTTTCTGCTCAGCGATTCTGTGTTGTGAAGGCCGCCTTGGCGAACGCTTACATTAACCAAAGGGTAAAACTCCCTCAATAATCTGCCTCCATATTTTGCAACATTATATATCTCACAAGCAATGGAGAGAAGTTTGGATTTGGGTTTTCAAAAACAAATGTATGGAACCCAGAGAACTAAAATAAACTTTGAAATCGTAAACTTTGGAAATACTCAGGTAGATTCACTTCTGTGCCATGTAAATAGATCACACCACTGGCAGGATTTGTCTATCTCTGTCAAATTATTTTTCTTTATTTAGATTGGATTTTCTCCCATACCTGCCATCATTGCTAGTTTTCAGTTCAGTGTTGTGTCAATAAACCACTGATATAACTGTGCGTCTGAGAAGTCAAACAGCTTGCAGTCTCATAGCAAAGGACAGAGATCACAACATTTGTAAAGAATTCTGAACAAACTAAATTCAGCTGATCTCTGGGGTTTTGATGCTGTGATGATTGTCCCTTCAAGGGCAACACAGCAGGGTAAGGGTCTACTTTAGCAAATAGACATGTTTGTTGTATCCTAACATGAGGTAGGCAAGTGTGAGTTACTGCGAGAGCTTCCCTGCTCTGCATATTCTGATCTTCAACTTGGAATAAAATATATTAAATAAATGAAGGAATATGACATCTACCAGTGTGCATAACAGAAAAGAACAAAGAAAAGTACAGCACAGGAACAGGCCCTTCAGCCCTCCAGGCCTGTGCCAATCATGATGCCCTAACTAAAGAAAACCTTCTGCCCTTACTCCGTATCCCTCTATTTCCTCCCTATTCATGTACCCACCCAGATGCCTCTTAAATGTTGCTAGCGTGCCTCCTTCCACCGCCTTCTCTGGCAGGGCATTCCAGGCACCCACTGTGTAAAAGTAGAAGTCTGTGTAAAAGACTTCCCCGCACATCTTCCTTAAACTTTCCCCTTCTCACCTTGAACCTGTGCCTTCTTGTAATTGACACTTCCACCCTTGGAAAAAGCCTCTGACTATCCACCCTGTCTATGCCCCTCATAATTTTGTAGACCTCTACCAGGTCTCCTCTCGGCCTCTGTCTTTCCAATGAAAACAATTCTAGTTTATTCAACCTCTCCTCATAGCCAACACCCTCAAGACAATGCAACAACGTGGTGAACCTTCTTTGCACTCTCTCCAAAGCTTCCATGTCCTTCTGGTAGTGTGGCCACCAGATGTTGCACGTAATGCTCCAAATGCGACCTAACCAAGGTTTTATATAGCTGCAACATGATTTCCCAACTCCTGTATTCAATGCCCTGGCTGATGAAGGCAAGCATGTCATATGCTTTCTTTATCACCTTGGCTACCTGTGATGCCACTTTTAGGGAATTGTGAACCTGCACACCCAGATCCCTCTGTATCTTAATGTTCCTTAGGGTTCTGCCATTTACAGTATAATTCATACCTAAATTTGATCCTCCGAAATGCATCATTTGTTCAGATTAAACTCATCTGCCATTTCCGTGCTCAAATCTCCAATCTATCAATATCCTGTTGTATTCTCTGACAATATCCGACACTATCAGCAATTCCGTCAATTTTCGTGTCATCCACAAACTTACTAATCAGACTACCCACAATTTCCTTCAAATCGTTTATATATACTACAAACAATAGAGGTTCCAGCATTGATTCCTACGGAACACCACTAGCTACAAATTTTCATTCTGAAAAACACCCTCCACCACTACCCTCAGTCTTCTATAACCAAGTATCCATTCAGCCAGCCCACTCTGAATCCTGTGTGAATTTAGTTTTTGTACCAGTCTGCCATGTTAGACCTTGTCAAACACCTCACTAAATTCCATATAAATTACATCCACAGCCCTTCCCTCAATTTGCTTTATCACCTCTTCAAAAACTCAGTCAAATGGTGAGGTGTGAACTTCCCCATACAAAACCAAGCTGCCTGGCTGTTTTCCTCCAAATGTGCATATATCCTATCCCTCAGTATCTTCTCCCAAAACTTCTCTACCACTGATGTTAGGCTCACCAGCCTATAATTAGCTGGATTATCCCTTCTTCCTTTCTTAAACAAGGGAACAGCATTGGCTATTCACCAATTCTCTGGAACCTCACCTGTGGTCAAAGAGGAGGTGAAGTTACCTGTTATGGGCCCAGCTATTTCTCCCTTGCCTCCCACAGTAACTTGGGATAGATCCCATCTGGTCCCCGGGTCTATTTTAATGTAATTTAAGATACTCAACACTTCCTCCTTTAAAGTATTGACATTCTCAAGAGCATTCACCTATCCCTGATCTCAACATCCGTCATGTCCTTGGTGAATCCCGATACAAGGTGCTCATTAAGGATCTCACCCACTTCCTGCGGTTCTGTGCATAAGTCCCCCCACCACCACATTGTTCTTGAGTGGGCCTACTCATTCTCTTGCTAACCTCTTGCTCCTAATATGTGCATAGAAAGCCTTGGGATCTCCTTGACCCTGTTTGTTAAAAACATTTCATGGTTCCTTTTGGCCCTCCTAATTCTACGTTTAAGTTCCTTCCTACTTACACTCTACTCCTCAAGAGCTCTGTCAGTTTTTAGATGCCTAAACTACTGCATGCTCACTTTTTCCTTTTGATTAAGCTTACAAGTTCCCGAATCATTCATGGTTCCCTGCCATTTCTATCCTTCATTTTAGCAAGGACATGCCTGTCCTGCGCTACAGTCAACTGGCCTTTAAAAGCCTTCCATATGCCAAACATGGATTTGCCCTCAAATTGCTGCTCCCAATCCACATTCCCTAATTCCTGTCTAATTTTGAT
The DNA here is from genome assembly GCF_965287045.1 of Carcharhinus amblyrhynchos. Classification (NCBI taxonomy): domain Eukaryota; kingdom Metazoa; phylum Chordata; class Chondrichthyes; order Carcharhiniformes; family Carcharhinidae; genus Carcharhinus; species Carcharhinus amblyrhynchos. The sequence goes on from NC_137344.1 coordinate 10,686,957, forward strand.
GTAATTATAAAGCATCCTCACTCGAGGGCCACCCTTGTCCCAAAATCTTACACAATCCATGGTCCTTAAACCCACATTTAGTGCATCTGTTGTCCATTAAAGCATCACAACTGTCAATGTCACGCATTCAAAACGTCTGTCACACTTCTCCTGGAGTAGCTCAAACATATTTGTAAAATAAGTAACAGGCTGGGAACCTGCAAAAGGAGCACTTAGCATTTAAACAGGAAAGCCAGTCACCTCTCATCTGTTTCTTCTACAAGAGGTGGAAACTGGAATTTACAAGCCGCTCGAGTCAGACTTCCCTGGACAGTGGTGACTAGTTTACCAGTGGCCGGAAGAAACACAAATAGACATTGATTAGATATTGTGACATGAAAAGGAACAGGGGAGATTAAACATGTCTCTTCTTACCAGCGAACAACTTTCAGTGACACACTCCCTTCGTGACTGTTAAGAATGAAGCACCGAGTCTCAAATGTAACCTTCACATGGCTGTTATACTCCAGGTCACAAGCTCCAAGGTATTTAATGGTCAGCCTAGACCATAAGTTTTGAATTTGGTGAGGCTCAGCATAAGTTGTCTCACTCCAAATATGATTCAAATGATCAAAGTTTAATTAAGAATACAGTTAACATATAGAAAGAAAATTAGCAGTAACTTCTACCAATTACAAACAAGAAAACAATCATAATATTGTATCAACCTTAACAACAAAATGCACTGTCCAAACACAGCAAATCTCCTTATAAATATCCACGTGTTCCAGGTTTAGCACAGAAGATAAGAATGTTCACGTGATGTTGGAACTTAGTTCTCTGGTTGAAGAATTGATACTCTGACTTCCCAGCCTCGTAACTTCCAGCAGACCTCGAGGTAGAGATAATGGCTGAGATTTTACTGGCACGCCCGCCCCGATTCCAGGGGGCAGGCGAGGCTCGGAGAACAGCATTCTCTGTCGGCCTCATGCGGGATTCTACGAGCCTCGGGTGGACGTGCCGATAAAATTCCATCCAATGTTACTGACAGCCTCCAGCTAGCAAACCACTGCCAGCAAAGTTTTCCCTCCAGAGCTAAGAAAGACTGCTCCCAAATTGCAATCCAAAATGCTTCTAATTAAACAGTAGCCAGCAGAATTCTCAATAGCAGGGAGAGAGGCACAGAAATACTGTTTTTCAGTCTGGGGTTCAACAGCTTCTAACTAAAACTGAAAGTGAATCCTTGGGTTCCTCTGTGATGGAACCACCTGACCATAACTTGTCAATCAATCTTCCTACAACAATTCAGAAAGGGTTGTAAAGTCCCAGAGAGTGCATTAGGCTCAGATTAAAAATAAACAAAACCCCATTTAAACCATGTAAATGCAATAAAAGGACATGTATTCAGATGGTTCTGTGCCTGCAGAGAACATGATTAAAAATAACTTTCTTAAAGGCATAGTTGTGTCACATGGTATAATGCGCACAGTAGCATTGTAGTTAGCAGTGCTGCCTCACAGCTCCAGGGACCTGGATTTGATTCCCGGCTTGGGTCACTGTTTGTGTGAAGGTAACAGGCTGTGGGTATCTGAAGGAAACCCACGTGGACATGGGGAGAATATGAAAACTCCACACAGACAGTGAAGCCATCAGCAGGATAAAGAACCAATCACCTTGAAGTACTCTCACAGACAGAAAAATAAGAAGCAAATTGACTGGTATTTTCCACTTTTGATTAAAATTTTTACAGATTAAGATATACACAAGAATATGATTAGTTTGTTAGGGCCAGTGAGGCTGGCTGAGTCTAATTCTGAAGTTAGTGTGCTAATAAACACCCGGATATACCCCATTCAACAAGGCATCAGTTTTTACTGAAAAAAAGTTGATTTATTAATGTCACAAGTAAGGTTCACTGCAATGAAGTGACTGTGAAAATCCCCTAGTCACCACATTCCAGCACCTGTTGGGTCAATTCACCTCATCAGCGCATCTTTCAGACTGTGGGAGGAAACCGGAACACCCGGAGGAAACCCACACAACACAGGGAGAATGTGCAGTCTCCACACAGACAGTGACCCAAGGCCGGAACTGAACCTGGGCCCCTGGGTCTGAGACGCAGCAGTGCCAACCACTGTGCTACTGTGCCTCATCACTGTGCTACAGTGCCGACCTAGTCTAATAGTGTGGAAGAGTAAGTTCTTGTTAATTTAGTGATTTCTAATTGATTGTAGGATTAGCCATGCGAAATGTGTGGGGTTACGGGGATAGGGCGGGGGAGAGGACCTGGGTAAGATACTCTGTCAGAGAGACGGTGCAGACCTGATGGGCCGAATGGCCTCTTCTGCACTCTTCTCTGATTCTGTGACTTTAACATTACACCATCTGGAGAAGCATAGGCTGACTAGCAGCAACTGTTGGTTTTACATGTTCAGCTGGTGCTGACGCCAGGAGTTGTTGCCAGTTTCAAAGGAGAAACTGTGGTGAAAGATGACAGTTCTGCCAAAGTCTCAGTCAGTAGATCCAAATCTGAAATGGGAAATCCAAACTCTAAAGCCACATAATAGACGATGCGTACTCATTGGAAAATTTCAGAACTTTTACATCAAAGCTCATTTTAAGCACCTCCGCAATTCACAGTTTTGAAATGAACAATCTAAGTTTGGCTTTCAGATATAATTGGGCTATCACTTCAACAACAACTTGTATTTACGGAGCACCTTTGATGTAAGACAAGGCGCCAATGCGCCGCAGGAAACATTATGAAAGCTTCCTCAGAAGTTACCTCAGCAGTCAGAGCGCCCAGTTGACAGAACTATTCCAAAGACCTCAGGCATGATTCACTGCACCCAATCCAACTCCCCCACTTCTCCCAGATGCTCTCCTGCTGCTCCATACCATCAGCCTTCTCCCTCTCCTCCTCAACGGTGCCTGCTTCTCTTCTCCCCGCTGAAATGCTGGCACTTTATCCCCCGCCACCCCCCCGCGCGCGCCCCCCCCCCCCCCCCAAACCCTATCACTCTCATTTTTCATAGAATCATCCCTTCAGCTCAGGAGAAGGTAGTTCGGCCCATCGAGCCTGCACTGACAACAAGCCCACCCCAGGCCCTATCCCTGTTACCCCACTAATCCCTCTAACCTATGCATCCCAGGACACTAAGGAGCAATTTAGCATGGCCAATCCATGGACTCTGGGAGGAAACCAGATCACCCAGAGGAAATCCACGCAGACACTGGGAGAATGTACAAACTCCACAAAGATAGTGATCCAAGCTGTGTCCCTGGCGCTGTGAGGCAGCAGTGCTAACCGTTGTGCCAGCGTGTCGTCCTGGCTCTCTTTCGCTTTCTGTACCCAGTTAATGATGATATTCCACTCAGTAACTTGCCTCAAACTGTTCTTCTCAGCTTAGCAGAGCTCAGAACTCTGACCCTGAATGGTGACTTCACAGCAGGCAGTAATCTGGGCTGATGGGGGTCGGTACAGTGTGAAGAGGACATGATGGTGTCAGAGGCAAATGAGGCATTAAACTGAAGCCACAGCTGGCTGTTCAGGCAGATTTTAAAAATCTCATCGCAGGATTTACGTAAGAGCATAAGAATTAGGAGCAGAAGTCGGCCATCTGGCCCCTCGAACCTATTCCACCATTCAATAAGAACTTGGCTGATCTTTTCGTGGACCCAGCTCCACTTACCCACCTGTTCCCCATAACCCTTAATTCCTTTACTGTTTAAAAATTTATCTAGTCTTGCCTTAAAAACATTCAATGAGGTAGCCTCAACTGCTTCACAGGGCAGGGAATTCCACAGATTCACAACCCTTTGTGTGAAGAAGTTCCTCCTCAACTCAGTCCTAAATTTGCTCCCCTTACTTTGAGGCAAATGGCCCCTAGTTCTAGTTCCACCCGCCATTGGAAACAACTTCCCTGCTTCTATCTTATCTATTCCCTTCATAATTGCATATGTTTCTATAAGATCCCCCCTCATTCTTCTAAATTCCAATAAGCATTATCCCAGTCTACTCAGTCTCTCGTCATAAGCCAACCTTCTCAACTCCAGAATCAACCTGGTGAATATCCTCTGCACCCCCTCCAGTGCCAGTATATCCTTTCTCAAGTAAGGAGACCAAATCACTGTACACAGTACTCCAGGTGTGGCCTCACCAGCACCTTATAGAGCTGCAACATAACCTCCCTGTTTTTAAACTCCATCCTTGGAGCAATGAAGGACAAAATTCCATTTGCCTTCTTAATTACCTGAAGCACCTGCAAACCAATGTTTTGAGATTCCTGCACAAGGACGCCCAGGTCCCTCTGCACAGCAGCATGCTGCAATATTTTTACCATTTAAATGATAATCCATTTTGCTGTTATTCCTACCAAACTAGATGACCTCACATTTGCCAACATTGTACACCATCTGCCAGACCCTCGCCCACTCACTTAAATTATCTATATCCCTTTCCAGACTTTCAGTGCCCTCTGCACACATTTTTAAAAGTAAAGTTTATTTGTTAGTCATAAGTAAGACTTCCACTGACACTGCAAAGAAGTTACTGTGAAAATTCCCTAGTCGTCACAGTCCCTCACCTGTTTGGGTCAATGCACCTAACCAGCACATCTTTCAGAATGTGGGAGGATACCAGAGCGAACCCATGCAGACATGGGGAGAATGGACAAACTCCACACAGACAGTGACCCAATCCAGGAATCGAACCTGGGTCCCTGCACTGTGAAGAGGCAGTGCTGACCACTGTCCTCCTGTGCCACCCTGGCACTGCTCTGCTACTCATCTTAGTGTCATCTGCAAATTTTGACACACTACACTCGGTCCCCAACTCCAAATCATCTACATAAATTGTAAAGAAATGCATAAATCATAAACAATTGCAGTCCCAAAACTGATTCCTGATCTAATTTTAAGTTTATTTATTAGTGTCACAAGTAGGCTTACATTAACACTGCAATGAAGTTATTGTGAAAATCTCCTAGTCGCCACACTCCAGTGCCTGTTCGGGTACACTGAGGCAGAATTTAGCACTTAACCAGCTCGTCTTTCAGACTGTGGGAGGAAACCAGAGCTCCCAGAGGAAACCCACGCAGACATGTGGAGAACGTGCAGACTCAGCACAGGCAGTGAGCCAAGTTGAACCCGAGTCGCTGGCGTTGTGAGGCAGCAGTGCTAACCACCGTGGCACCAGGAGTTAAGGAAGATCTCTCAGTATCCTGGCTCATATTTATTCATCAACCAATAGTAGGGTGACCAAACCAGGACAGTCCCAGTTTTTCACCACATGGCCCAATTTCCCAAGAATAGTGAGATCAAACGACTGTGTTTTCATCTTTATGTCAAATATGAATTGGGCCTGAAGGAGAAATTCTGTGCGAAGTATCACCCTCTTGCTGTAAACATCCATCACACCACAATTGGAGACCTGTAATCCTCCCCCCTCTCCCCACCGCCACTTTGACATCTTCAGGGAAGTTATTGTTGTTTTTTGGTGCAGACGGTTTTGTTGCAGGTGATGTTTCTTAAACCATAGAATCCTACAGAGCAGAAGGAGGCCATTCAGCCAACGAAGTCTGCACCGACTACAATCCTATCCAGGCCCTATCTCCATAACCCCATGCTTTACCCTAGCTTGTCCCCCAACACTAAGGGGTAATTTAGCACGGGCAATCCCACCTAACCTGCACATCTTTGGACTGTGGGAGGAAACTGGAGCACCCAGAGGAAGCCCGCACAGACACGGGAGAGTATGCAAACTCTACACAGACAGTGACCCAAGCCGGGAATTGAACCAAGGTCCCTGGCGCTGTGAGGCAGCAGCGCTAACCACTGTGCCATTCCTAAATGATCTACAGAATAGTTTCCAATGCTGGCTGGACAGATGACCTTCCACCTCCCTCAGACTCTTGCCATTGGTTGTCTAACATGTCAATCAAGATGCCCCACTTTCCTATAGCTTTTCACTATGTCCCAGTTTTGACTTTTGAGAATCTGGTGGTCCAACCCACCAGCATTCAACAGTTTAACTAACCATTTGCTTCATTGTTGTTAGTGTAACCTTATTGCAGATTGATTAGTGGCTGGTATTGTCTTGAAAATGACAGAGATTAAACTTCAGCAATGATGTGATTGTCCCTTTAAGGAGAACACAGCAGAGTAAGGGTCACATGTCCTGTGTGACCAATTGGGACTCAGAGTGTGGAATCACCCCATGGTGAGGGAGGCACCTAGGCAGACATGTTGTTTGAGCCCTTTAGGACTTGGCAAACACTGGCCACCAGGTTATGAATGAATTTATCCAGGTATCCCACAGTATCAGAATGGTCAAATCATTATAGACACAAGTTGGTACCAATGCAATCTGTCACAACTTTATAAAGGAACAAGTAACAGTAAGACTTTAATACCAACAATACTATTCCTAATTCTCCCCTTCCCCATTACAATACTTCCCAGAGTTTCTCGCAGCTTTAGTGGGGTTTACAAAGTCATCGTTCTCTCTCTGGACGGTCAGTTGGACGTTGCTTTTTGACACGTCTTCAGAAGGTCCAAGAGATTGGTCTGCAGGTAAGCCCTGTTTTTATACCTTTTTGGATGGTTTCTGGAGCTTTCTATAGTTCTGACCAATCAGGGGGACTTGCTTAACAGTTTGAACCATTGTCAATGTTTGGATAGATTGCCAATGTTGGTTTCTTTGTGTAGCAGAGTCTGGCTGCCTTGCTGTTTGCTTGCACACTCCTTAAGATCATAAGACATAGGAGCAGAATTAGGCTACTTGGGCCTATTGAGTCTGCTGCACCTTTCAATCGTGATTCCTCCTTTGTTTGGTTGATACGTTGCTGGGGATATGTCTGTCCAAGGTGTCTGTTGATGAGTTGTGTAGTTGTGTCCTTTTACACAAAGTTAATGGCGTTAGCACACGGCTGCCGTATTTGCACTGTGTCCGGTTTCTGGGTTTGCAATTTGTAGCGCTTAACTTAGCCTATACCCACCATCCCTTGCTGTTTGGTCAAGTTGGCAGTTTTTTTTGTGTTTTAGCAGCCAGGAGACTGCTACAGACGTTTTGGGAGCTAGCTACAGCCACGAGGCTGTGTAATTCTTGTTCATAAGTAAGTTCTGTTTTCACTAAAGAAGTCTGTGAAAGTGAATCTTTACAGTTGGCATAACTGGCAAAGCCAGTTGTCTGTCCCTAATTACTCTTGAATTTGAGTATTTCAGAGGTTAGTTGGGAGTCAACCAATCACTGTGGGTCTGGAGTCATGTGTAGGCCAGACCAGGTAAGAATGGCAGATTTCCTTCCCTAAAGGACACCAGTGAACCAGATGGGTCTTTGTGACAATCCTTGCAATCGTTCCAGATTTATTAATTGAATTTAAGTTCCACTGGCTGCCGTGATGTGACTTGAATCCGTGTCCCAGAGCATTAGCCTGGGATACAGACAGTCATCCTTGGGGAAGTGTAGAACGAGGGGTCACAGCCTAAGAATTAGGAGTAAGCCATTCAGGCCTGAGGTGAGGAAGAACTTCTTCACTCAGAGAAAGCTGTTGGGGCCGGTTCATTAGATTATGTTCAAGAGGGAGCTGGACGTGGCCCTTGTGGTAAAGGGATCAATGAGTATGGAGAGAAAGTATATGATCATATTGAATGACGGTGCAGGCTCGAAGGGCCGAATGGCCTACTCTTGCACCTATTTTCTATGGCTCTGGGTTATAAGTCCGCAGCATCACCATTTCCACCTTTGAGGTGCCCTGAGAACTTAAACAAAGGATCTCACCATTGGAAGATCTTTTGCAGATGTTTTCCCCTTCATTGTCTCCTCTTTTGCTGACGTTCATTGATGTTTATCTCCCTCTCTCCAACATTTATACAACAACTGAAGTAAAGTTTATTTATTAGTCACGAATAAGGCTTACATTAACATTGCGATGAAGCTACTGTGAAATTCTCCTAGTCACCACAGTCCAGCGCTTGTTTGGGTCAATGCACCTAACCAACATGTCTTTCAGATCTAATAAACATCTAATAATTTTTCAGAGGCAGAAGTTCCTTCACCAAAATCCACTTATTTACAAATCTGACCACAGCATACAGAGTGCTTTCAGTTAGTAGTTTACACTTGGAGTCCCAGAGGAACTGACACTCCTGGTTAAATATAAAGCAAGAGGCTCCCTGAATGGCCCATCAATTTGACCGTTAATCAAGGAATTCATAATCTAACAGGCCCACCTCAACTGCCTGATTAAAGTCGTTACACAACACTTCTATCCACTCCATCTCCAAATGCGGCTTCTTGGACTCTGGCCTTGATATCTTTCGAGCTAAACCGACCACCCTTCCAACAGGAGGATAGTCCCTGGTCTAAGATTTCAGAACGTGGATCTATTGAAGAGACACCTGTGTAAAAGTCTTGGGGTGTAAAGTCAGAGGATGTGAGGTGAGGATGTAAACCTCTCCGTCAGTCAGGGCGTTTGTCTCCGCGATCACACTGGTCCAGCACCAATTCTGTCACATGATCTTAGTGTTAAACAAGGTGAACAAAAGGAGAGCCTCCTCCATCCAGATGGCAATGTGAATATAGACTCTTGATAGAGCACAGGAGGAGGCTATTCAGCCCATCAGACCAGTGACAGCATTCAATTAATCCCACTCCAAATTTATTCTCTTCGTTCACATCCAGCTCCCTTTGGAATGTTACCATTGAATCTGCTTCCACTACTCTTCGAGGCAAAGCATTCTAGATCAAATCCACTTGCTACATAATAATGTCTTCCCATGTGTTGCCACTGGTACTTTAACCAATCTGTGTCCTCTAGTTACTTCTCTCCCTGCTCCTTTGCCAGTTTTGGTCCTAACGTTGGGGCTAGATCTTCCACTGGGCTTTTGGAGATTGGTGACAAAAATTCTACCCATCATGGTTTGCACCCTGAGATTTAGCCCAGCCAAGAAAGCTTTGTGCCGTTATTGAATCAGCAATGTGAAGGTTGTTGTTTGCAACAGATCCACTGGGTGGCAGCAGAACCACATACTTTTGACAGGGAGCACTGACTGAGACCAATAATATGCCAGGCTGAGAAATGTGGTCAATTAGCACTCAAAGCGGGTTGTTAAATCCCCAAATTGTGGGGAAGAATCACACCCCGTGCTGAGGACTGGAAATGCACTGTTGAGGGACAACAATCCCAGCACAGAATAATATATATTGGAACTCCACAGAATCCCTTTCCCATGCAAGAGATGTTGAGCTCCACTCAACAGCAGAGAGCTGAATACAAGAGAGGAGGTGAGACTGACCTAACATACATTGGGCGGCGCAGTGGTTAGCGCTGCTGCCTCACAGCGCCAGGGACTCGGGTTCAATTCCGGCCTCGGGTGGCTGTCTGTGTGGAGTTTGCCATTCACCCTGTGTCTGCGTGGGTTTCCTCCAGATGCTCTGGTTTCCTCTCGTAGTCCAAAGATGTGCCGGTTAGATGGATTGGCCATGATAAATTGCCCCTTAATGTCCAAAGTTGTGCAGGTTAGGGGTTTGGCCATGCTAAATGTGCAGGGTTAAGGGGTTAGGAAGGGAACAAGGGGGGACTCAATAAACCAAATGGCCTCCTTCTGCATCGCAGGGATTCTGTGGTTTTAAATAAACATATGAATTAGGAACAAGAGTGGGTCATTTGGCCCCTTGTGTATCTCCGTCACTCAATATGATCATGGCTAATTTGATTTTAACCTCAACTGCAATTCCCACCAACCCTGATAACCTTTCACTTCCCCTCGTCCCCCCTTGCCAATAAAGAATCTATCGAGCTGTGCCTTAAAAATATTAAAGACTCTGCGTCCATTGCCTTTAACAAATAGAGAGAGCTCCAATGACTCTCAACCCTCAGAGTCAGTTAGAGAACAGGCCCTTCAGCCCAACTTGTCCATGCTGCCCTTTTTTTATCGAGTCCCAAATGCCCGCATTTGGTCCATATCCCTCTATATCCATCTTACCCATGTAAATGTCTAAATGCTTTTTAAAAGACAAAACTGTACCTGCCTCTACTACCAGCTCTGGCAGCTTGTTCCAGACACTCACCACCCTCTGCGTGAAAACATTTTCCCTCTGGACCTTTTTGTATCTCTTCCCCTCTCATCTTAAACCTATGCCCTCTAGTTTTAGATTCCCTTATCTTTGGGAAAAGATGTTGACTATCTAGCTGATCTATGCCCCTCATTATTTTGTTTCAAGCCCTAAGCCTCCTACACTCCAGGGAAAAAAGTCCCAGTCTATCCAACCTCTCCTTATAACTCAAACCATCAAGTCCCAGTAGCATCCTAGTAAATCTTTTCTGCATTCTTTTTCTATAGTAGAGTGACCAGAACTGTACACAGTATTCCAAATGTGACCTTACCAATGTCTTGTACAACTTCACCAAGACGACCCAACTACTGTATTCAATGTTTTGACCAATGAAACCAAGCATGCCAAATGTCTTCCTCACCACTCTGTCCACCTGTGATTACACTTCCAAGGAGCTTTGAACCTGTACCTACAGATCTCTTCATTCTGTAACTGTCCTCAGTGCCCTACCGTTAACTGTGTAAGTCCTGCCCTGGTTTGTTCTACCAAAATGCATCACCTCACATTTATCTAAATTAAACTCCATCTGCCATTTGTCAGCCCACTGACCCTCTGGGAGAAAACATTCCTTCTCATCTTTTCTCTTTCACAATTCCGTCCCTGCAACACACAGCTGGTTAGCCACTCCAGGCCTGTGTCAGTTCACCCAGCCACCAGGTCAGCCAGTTACAACCAGGAATATCTCCATCAGAAACGGTTCGGGACTCCAGCCAGGAAGAGGGCACAACTGAAGAGCTCTCCTACAGTATGGAGCACCACTCCACGAGGAACACCACCCATTCCAACAATCGATGTCTGGCAACAATCAACCGAACCCACACATCTTTGGACTCTGAGAGGAAACCGGAGAACCTGGAGGAGACCCACGCAGACACAGGGAGGTGATTTGCAGTAACTCTGCCAACACCTCCTCCCCCTGAGCTTGTGGCTCTGTGCTGAAAGCTGAACAACTTCAACATTATGAAGATTCCGCCCTTAGAATCCACCTGACAAGGTGTATCGAAGAAGGAACAGCAAAATGAATGTTACCCTCCTCCCCATTGCCTCCACCAAGACCACCAGTGTGACAGCAGGGGACCCCCCCCTCCCCTGCTCCATCACTTCACACCACTATCACCACCACAAAAGCAAGTCTTTTGCACAGAGTGCGCGAGGTGTCTGGAATACGCTGCCAGGGATGGTGGGCAGATAAACAAGGGCCAGTAAGGGGGCGTTTTTTTCCCAAAAATACACTTTATTCATAAAAAATTTCAAATAAACTGTTGCAAATATACATGGCTTTGAATTGCAAACAGTGCAGAATCAAAACATTTTTACATTTTATACAAATTACAGTCAATACATTTCAGTACTTAAAGCTACATACATGCCTCAATGAATTACTGTGTGCCGTTATTGCTCAGATTGGCACACAGTTACGCAGGTCGAGGGTATTCCGCAGTTCCCGGACCCTCGGTCTGCCTCCGTTAAAAGGCCTTACAGTGCGGCCTTTCCCCACTGTGCCTTTGCGGTGGCTGCTCCAAGCTTCAGCACGTGGTCCTGGACCTTGGAATATGCCAGTCTGCAACACTCGTTCGAGGACAGTTCTTTCAGCTGGAAGATCAGCAAGTTTCGGGCGGACCAAAGCGCGTCCTTGACCGAGTTGGTGACCTTCCAGCAGCAGTTGATATTTGTCTCGGTGCGCGTCCCCGGAAACAGCCCGTAGAACACAGAGTCCTGGGTCAAAAGGGGCTTTTAGATAAGCACGTGAATATGAAAGGAATGGAGGGATATGGATCAAGGGCAGGCAAAAGGGTTTAGTTTAATTTGGTGTCACATTACTGTGGGCCGAAGGGCCTCTTCCTGTGCTGTACTCGTAGAATCCCTACAGTGCAGAAGGAGGCCATTCGACCCATCAAATCTGCACTGACCTCAATCCCAGCCAGGCCCTATTCCCATAACCCCACACATTTACCCTGCTAATCCCCTGACTGTAAGGGTCAATTTAGCACGGCCAATCCACCTAACCACATCTTTCGAACTGTGAGAGGAAACCGAAGCACCCGGAGGAAACCCACGCAGACACGGGGAGAACGTGCAAACCCCACGCGGACAGTGATCCAATCCAGGAATTGAACCCGGGTCCCTGGCACTGTGAGGCAGCAGTGCTAGGCACTGTGAGGCAGCAGTGCTAACCACTGTGCCGCCAAGTGCTTTATTCATTGAATTAATTCACTTTGTTTATTCTCAATTTTAACCTCAATGCTCCTGAATCACTGAAAGGCTGAAACGACTCAAATCGATTGCGTTTAGAGAAATGTTTCACAATGGCTCAGAGCTTATGGAAGTTTAAAACACTCGTTGCTTCTTTTCCGTGAAGTCTCACTTGTTGCCGGTGGAGACAGAGTGGGAAGCGAGCTTGATCATGTATCTGTGCCGTGACTGACCCAGGAATACTGCTGCTGGTTTGGCCAACTTCCATCCACACTGGGACCATCCCTCAAAACTTTTATTGGCTGGTTGATTACGCAAATGTCACATTCCCCTTGTCACGCACACGTATGCACATTGACACACGCACGTAGATACATACATGTACACACACACACACAATCATACATAGGTACACACACTCTCAGCCACACGTGCACACACACACGCATGCACAAACACATCCACACACATACATATACAGACATGCATACGCACACAGATGTACACACAGACAGGTGCACATACATAAATCACTGGGAAAAAATATTATTGGTAATAGGATTTCAGCTTGGAGTTCTCCTGAAGGTAACGTGTGGTTGCTTTCCCCCCAGCCCTGCCCAGTCACTGGAATAAAATCCCCAACATACCATCTGGGCTGCAGTAACAACTTAAAATAAGATTGTTTCATAATGGAGAAATAATCATTGCTTTTGAGAGATGTAAATTTTTACCAACTACACAAATTAATCCCTGGGAGAACAATTCGGCTTCCTTCGCAAGGCTGAGAAGCTAATAGATTTATTGCTTGTAATGACTTGTCAGGTGGGAGAAGGTTTAACTGGGTAATTGGTCAATGTTCCAGCTTCCCAGACCCCAGGGCCAGTCATCCGATCCGACAGCGATGCAGAGGATGCCTCCCAGGGGATCTTGTTTAAAAAAGAATGATCGCCGGCGTACGAGTGGGTGGCAGTCACTGCCTTTTATGTGTTCAATGATCTTACTTTGTTTCAACAGGTTTGTCACTCTCCGCAGTTTGGAGGTGATGTTGATGACACACAGTGTATGAGAATGTCAGTGTAGCTCATGACAATGAAATCTGATAGTCTGTGTGCTAATCAGTAGTGATGATTTAAATTATCGTGTCCTTAAAGCACTGGAATGTACGTTACATATTCTGAGCTTGTAGTGAAAAATGATGCTGTCCCTGAGCAGCAGTGAGAGGGTAGATGCAAAAGTCTTGTGCACGCCATTGGTAACCAACTGCGACCAATGACTCTGGTGACATTCTAAAAGATACCCTCAATTATGCATCAGTTATATTTGCTGCATCCAACTGAGTGTAATTCACGAATGAATGTGTCAGCGTATTGGTCATTAGAAATGGAAACATTGTGAAGTTGATATAATAGGTGCTGGAGGATAAATGCAGCTCTTCCGTAATAACGTCACAGGTCAGTGTGGGCGGCATGGTCGGTGCAGGCTTGGAGGCCAAATGGCCTCTTCCTGTGCTGTAATTTCCTTTGTTCTTTGTCAGATTAACCCGGGGTCTCTCCGAACACATCGAAGAGAATCTTGATTACTGCGCGGTGCAGACAGAGGTTTGAGAATAGGCTGCCATCGTCTACTCCCAAAACCTCTCCCTAAAATCAAAATACTGTGGATGCTGACACCTGAAACCAAAATGAAAAATGCTGGAAAATCTCAGCAGGTCTGACGGCCTCTATGGCCCTATTCTTTCTCCAATGTTTTGAGTCTGGGTGACCCTTTGTCAGAGTCCAAAGATGTGTGGGTTAGGTGGATTGGCCATGCTAAAATTGACCTTAGTTTCAGGGGGATTAGTAGGGTAAATGTGTGGGGTTACGGGAATAGGGCCTGGGCGGAATTGCGGTCAGTGCAGACTCAATGGGCCGAATGGTCTCCTTCTGCACTGTAGGAATTCTGTGATTCTATTTTCAGGATGGGGTGCTTACACCATCTGCGCATCCAGTACAGATTGGGTAATCACAGTCCAAGTTCTGTTTTAAATACGCAACTTAAATTGATTCTAATGTCAGGGAATTAGTGGGCTAAATATGTGGGGTTACGGGGATAGGACCTGGGTAGGATTGTGGTTGGTGCAGGTTCGATGGGCTGAATGACCCCCTTCTGCACTGTAGAGATTCTATGATTCCAGGCTGGAACTTCTCTGCAGTGTGTCAGTAACCTGCAGGGTTTGAATGGTTAAGCTGTGTATCTGAGCACAAGCTGCACTGAGCCTCCAGTAATGTTTTGTCATGTTTGATATGCTTGTAAAACCACAGCAATAATAACCATCTGTCTTGTCAACATCTTAGCAACAACATCATCATAGTTTCCATCATCCGAGCCCAGGAGACGTCACTGGGACTAAAACATAGTCTGTCGACGAGTCAGGAATTTGGCATGTAAAACAAACAGACTTTCATTTCATCTCTTTGGACTTAATATTTATTCATTTTCCCCAACCCATCAACCTCTGAGCCTGCAGCCGACATATTCATATAAAGAGTTCAAATCCTATCTGTTAAGAACTGATGGAAAAGCATAACAGACAAGGGAACTGTTTCCACCAGCTGTCTGTATCTCTATCAGATGGAGCAAACTATTGGAAGAAAAGTTAAGCTCAAACTTTTTGATTTGGATTTCTCAAAGTTGACAGGTAACCAACCAGTCAATGTGGGACACCGGGATTGGTCACTCAATGAACCAATCAGATAGGGACACCAGGATTGGTCAGCCTGTGAATCAATCAGATCTGGATACGGATAGGTCACCCTGTGAACTCATCAAGAACGGACACAGGGATTGGTCACTCAACTGAACCTTTAAGCTCTGGACACAGGAATTGGTCATTGAGTGACCGATCAGGAATAGACAGAGGGATTGGTCACCTAGTGAATCTTTGAACTCTGGACATATGATTTGGTTTCTCAATGGTGTTCAGCACCATTTGCGACCCCTGAGATATTGAAACAGTCCATGTTCAAATGTAACAAGATCTGGACAATATCCAGGCTTGGGCTGACAAGTAGCAAGTAACATTTACGCCACACAAATGCCAGGCAATGATCATCACTGATAAGAGACACTCTAACCACCACCCCATTACATTCAATGGTGTAACCATCACTGAATCCCCCACTGTCAACATCCTTGTGGTTACCATTGACCAGAAACTCAACTGGACCCGCCACATAAACACAGTGGCTACAAGAGAAGGTCAGAGGCTAGGAATACTGCAGCAAGTAACTCACCTCCTGAATCCACCATCTACAAGGCACAAGTCAGGAGTGTGATGGAATACTCCCCACTTGCCTGGTTGGGCGCAGTTCCAACAACACTCAAGAAGCTCGACACCATCCAGGACAAAGCAGCCCTGCTTGATTGGCACCACATCTACAAACATCCACTCCCTCCACCACTGACGCTCAGTAGCAGCAGTGTGTATTATCTACAAGATGCACAGCAGCAATTCACCAAAGATCCTTAGACAGCACCTTCCAAACCCATGACCACTTCCATCTAGAAGGACAAGGACAGCAGATAAATGGGAACACCATCACCTGCAAGTTCCCCTCCAAGCCACCCAACGTCCTGACTCGGAAATGTATCACCATTCCTTCACAGTCACTGGGTCAAAATCCTGGAATTTCCTCCCTAACGGCATTGTGGGTCAATCCACAGAACACGGACTGCAGCGATTCAAGAAGGCAGCTCACCACCACCACCTCAAGGGCAATTAGGGATGGACAATAAATGTTGGCCATCCAGTGACGCACATGTCCCACGAATGCTCGTTTTTAAAATTCAATCAGACATGGACATTGGTCATCCTGTGAACCAATCAGGAACGGACACAGGTTAGTCACAGACATCAGTCACTCAGTGAATATGTTCATTCCTGTTGTAGGACAGACATTTGTGGAATGACTTTGTTAAAGGCTCGTTCCCAAGTGATCTTGGGTTTCTTGGGGATCTTTTAGAGATGAGGAATGAAAAGGATAAGAGGTGGCTTGTGGGAGTGGTGTACAGCGTCCTCTAACAGTAATCACACAGTATGACGGTATCAAAGAAGAAATAATGGGAGCTTGTTAGAAAGGTCCACTATTTTAAGCTACGTGTCGACTGGGTCTACCAGATGGGTAATTTATAGAATGCTTTCAAGATAATTCCTTAGACCAGCATGTTTGGCAGCCAACCAGGCAGCAGGCTACATTAGACCTGGTATTGTGCAAAGGGATAGGATTAATTAATGACCTCATAGTGAAGGCAGTGATCAAAATATAATTTAACATTCAGTTTGAGGGAGAGAAGAATGGGTCTAAGACGAGTATTTTATACTTAAATAAGGGCAATTGCAAGGGGATGAAAGCAGAGAGGCTAAAGTGAACAGGCAGCTTAGGTTAAGGGATAGATATTTGAGGCGATTCTTCAGAATATGCAGAATAGGTACAGCCCAGCGAGAAAGAAACATTCCAAATGGAGTGTAGTGAAGTTGACTCACCTGTGGCTTCAACAATGAATGGTACATAAATACTTATACAAGATCAGAGTCTGATAGAACCAATACACATGAATCTTCTTCTCCCTGGCTCCAACTGAGGTTCATCCCTGTCCTAGGATGTACACACTTCCTCCCGATTGGCTTACCCTCCCACGTAACCACACCATAGCTTCAGCCCAATCATGTGGCCCTCGAGGGATTGCCCCTTTTTAAAGGAGCCATCTTATCACACTCCATCCCCCCACCCCCACCAACTCCTGCATCCACCTATGAACAAAACAAAAGGAAATCATTATACATGGGCATACGTGACACAGTGACGTGTCAGGGACACCCACAAGAAAAGGTTCATTCACAATGTCTGTCAGTCTGGAGACTTCAAATCATTGAATCCCTACAGTGCTGAAGGAGGCCATTCAGCCCATTGAGTCAGCACCAACAAGATTCCCACCAGACGCTATTTGCATAACCCTGCTAGTCCCCCTGACACTAGGGGGCAATTTAGCACGGCCAATTAACCTAACCTGCACATCTTTGGACTGTGGGAGGAAACCCACGCAGACACAGAGAGAATGTGCAAACTCCACACAGACAGTGACCCAAGCCAGGAATCGAACCCAGGTCCTTGGCGCTGTGAGGCAGCATTGCTAACCACTGTGCTACTGTGCCACCCTCTGTGCTGCCTTAAGATCACAGAGCACCAACACTGCACGTTTCCTCTAGTTGTCAGGTTGGGTGTCTATGAGGCAGCAGTTGTTCTGAGAAGTGACATTCCCTTTGTTCAAACTTCCAGGATAAATCTTTAAAACAAAATTCTCTTTGGTTGTCAGCCATGTTCCTCCCGATTTTCCCCCTCCCCCCCCGGGTCGCTCCACTAATGACAAAGGGATAAGATGTCCTATAATACATAGTGGTTAGCACTGCTGCCTCACAGCACCAGGGACCCGGGTTCGATTCCCGGCGTGGGTCACTGTCTGAGCAGAGTCTGCACGTTCTCCCTGTGTCTGTGTGGGTTTCTTCCAGATGCTCCGATTTCCTCCCACAGTCTAAAGAACATAAGAACCAGGAGCAGGAGTCGGCCACCTGGCCCCTCGAGCCTGCTCTGCCATTCAATAAGATCATGGCTGATCTTTTTGTGGACTTGGCTCCACTCACCATAACCCTTAATTCCTTTACTCTTCAAAAATGTATCTATCCTTGCCTTAAAAACATTCAATAAGAGCCTCAACTGCTTCACTGGGCAGGGAATTCCACTGATTCACAACATTTTGTGTGAAGAATTTCCTCCTCAACTCAGTCCTAAATCTGCTTCCCCCTTATTTTGAGCCCATGCCCCTAGTTCTAGTTTCATCGCCAGTGGAAACAACCTCCCTGCTTCTATCTTATTGATTTCCTTCATAATCTTATGTTTCTATAAGATCTTCCCTCATTCTTCTGAATTCCAATGAGTATAGCCCCAGTCTCAACCTTCATAAGCCAACCCTCTCAATTCCAGAATCAACCTAGTGAATCTTCTCTGTACCCCCTCCAGTGCCAGTCTATCCTTTCTCAAGAAGGAATCCAAAACTGTACACAGTACTCCAGGTGTGGCCTCACCAGTACTTTATACTGCTGCAACATAACCTCGCTGTTTTTAAACTCCATCCCTCTAGCAATGAAGGACAAAATTCCATTTTCCATCTTAATTACCTGCTGCAAACCAACTCCTTGAGATTCCTGCACAAGGACACTTTGCAGGTTAGGTGGATTAGCCATGTTAAATTCTCCCTCAGTGTACCTGAGCAGACACCACAGTGCAGCAACTAGGAGATTTTCACAGTAACTTCATTGCAGTGTGAACGTAAGCCTACGTGTGACAATAATAAATCAACTTTAAAACTAATTTTATTTTTAATGGCGTGGTGGCACAGTGGTTAGCACTATTGCCTCACAGCACCAGGGATGTCTATCTGTGTGGAATTTGTACGTTCTCCCCATGTCTTGTGTGGGTTTCCTCCGGGTACTCTGGTTTTCTCCCGCAGTCCAAAGATGTATGGGATAGAGTTGATTGGCCGTGCTAAATTGTCCCTTGGCATCAGGGGAATTAGCAAGATGGATACATGGGGTTCTGGGGATCGGGCTTGGGTGGGACTGTTGTCGCTGCAGACTCGATGGGCCGAATGGCCTCTTTCTGAACTGGAGGGATTCTACGATTCCAACAAGAGGAAGGGCGGTTGCTCCGATCAGTCCCATCTCTGGTCAATGACCAAACCTACCTCTCCGCCAGAGTTCCTAATCTTTCTAGAAGTTTCTAGTTGTGCTTTGGGTCCATTCTAACTTCCCGCCGCAATGGATAACTTACTAAGTGAAAAGTAAAACCGCTCAGCAATCCTCCTTAACCTTTGCGTCCCCTGGTATTTGGAGCATTCAGCAAAGAGGACAATCTATCTGGATAGCTTCCATTGATGTTATTACTGATAATATTTCCAGTGTAATAAATGACTCCTGGGTAAGTGGAAGTGTTTTGAAATAAGCTTTTACTGTCTGGCTGAAATGATAAAAATGACTTAGTGCCGGATAATAGCAAAGTGCTCTGCAGATTAAGTGTAGTTTCCTTTAACAAATGGAAGAATGTTGTGTGGAGTGACCATAAACATGCTTAATTGAAATAAAATGTGAGAACTGATGGCAGAACCTTTCTGCTCCTTTAGCGCGCAATCCTCCAGTGCCTCCATCTTAAAATCCTTATCCTTATTTTCAAATTCCTTCATGGTCCCCTTACCTCTGTCCCTTAGCGTCAGGGGCACTAGCAGGGTGGGCTTGCGAGAATAGGGCCTGGGTGGGATTGGGGTTGATTTGGGCTCAATGGGGCAAATTGCCACCTTCTGTGCTGTAGGGTTTCTATGATTCTAGAGATGGTAACCTCCAGCTTGAGGGCAACAAGTTGACACAAGGTAAATGCAGAGAGTTAACTTGTATGGTATTTTCCCTAAGGTTAGAAGATTGAACATTCTTTTATTTGTTCTGTGACAGTTACTGTGAGCCTGATTAACCATCCTCATCCATCTTGTACTGATTAGACGTTAAAAATTTACTAAACCATTACCAGGTGCGAAGAAAGAAAAATGCTCAAAAACATTGGATAATTTAGCCTTGTAGCTCACACCATGCTGGTAATAGATGCACCACAGAGCCGGGAAATGTCAAAGTGTTAACATGAGTAATGTTGTCATTTTAAACCACTCACCAAGATCACAAATTCACAATCAATCTGTTAACAGATACTTTGCTTTATTTGGAGTTGATCCATTAACTAGCTGCACAATACCTATAGATCTCTACAGACATAAAGAGCAAACGGACAGTTTCATAAATCAAACACAGGACACGATGCTTTATTTTAATTGTTGCACAGAAAATGATGAAGAAACTAAAAGCCTGAAGCTCCAAATTGTTCATTATTTACTCTTTACGACCACTCCAATGAAGTTCGCCCCGTGAAAACATTTCTGCAATTACTCGGGAATAATCTCTGGAACAGCAATCAGCGGGTTTTAGTTTTCAGCTCTGGACATTTGAGAAAAAAACTTTGGAAGAGACTTAATTCAACTTAGAAATTTACTTGAAAGTTCTCCCAATTAATCGGTCTGCACCGACATGGTGGGATGTTGAGTTTTAATCAGAGTTACAGGTGGGACACTAGCTACACAGTAAAAAGATGTGACGGGAATGAGGAGTGAGTATTGGTCCAGGTTGGCCAGTGTCGATAGCTTGTACAAATAGCTCTTCCTTCTTGCACTTTTCTTCACAGTTCAGTGATCAGTGTGAGGCATTACCTTCTGAAGCAAATTGCCAGTGAAACATTGACCGACATATAAATGGAGACAGCTTTGAGAGGTGTTTCCTGTAGGTTAGTAGCACTGAGGGAGGGAACCAGCTTGAACCTAAAAGACCAGTCTGGATTGATTCTTCCACCACAGCCACTTGTTGGGAGTAAAACTCAACTCTTTGTGGTTTCCAAAGCACTGCAGGAAGGTTTGACAGCAGTGTTCCTTACTGCACTGGACTTTCCTAAAGCTTCTTACTCAATATCCTTCTTCACAGGTGGTTGTCTGGTTGGATTATCAACAAGGCCTGTTGGTCCTAGAAAGATTGACCTTATTTCAAAATATTCCGTCTAACCTGAGTTTCTTTCCAAACTTGAGGTTGAAAGTTCTGTCAATTTCCTGCCAGTCGCTCTAACTTCATCTTTTCGTATCATTCCCCGATTAGGTTCCCCTTCCCATAACTAACTTCCAAAGCTGTCATTCATTCCACCAGCAGTTATTTTGGTTTGACTGTGTTGTCAGGCCTGTCAAAGTTGTTCTAAAACATTTGCAGGCTGGTGGAACAGACTGTTATTCATTGCAGTAACATCGAATCTTCCCACGTAATTGCTGGATAGATGATCTTCAGCAAGCATCTTATTTATTCCAACTATTTATTTGTTCATTTATCATTAGTCACAAGCAGGCGTACATTAACACTGCAATGAATTTACTGTGAAAATCCCCTAGTCGCCACACTCGGGTGCACTGAGGGAGAATTTAGCATGGCCAATACACCTAACCAGCACATCTTTCAGTCTGTGGGAGGAAACCACAGCACCTAGAGGAAGCCCACACAGATATGGGGAGAACGTGCAGACTCCACACAAATTGTGACCCGAACCAGGGACAGAGGAGACAGTGCAGACGAGACAGAGTATAGGAATGAGATAGAGAATCTGGTGAACTGGTGTGGCAACAATAACCTCTCCCTCAATGTCAACAAAATGAAGGAGAGTGTCATCGATTTCAGCAAGCGTAAAAGAGAACATGCCCCTGTCTACATCAATGGAAGTAGAAAGGGTGGAGAGCTTCAAGTTTTTAGGTGTCCAGATCACCAACAACATATCCTGGTCCCCCATGTCAACGCTATAGTTAAGAAAGCACATCAACGCCTTTACTTTCTCAGAAGATGAAGGAAATTTGGCATGTCGGCTATGACTCTCAGCAACTTTTACAGATGCACCATAGAAAGCATTCTTTCTGGTTGTATCACAGCTTGGTATGGCTCCTATTCTGCCCAAGACCGCAAGAAACTACAAAAGATTGTGAATGTAGCCCAATCCATCACGCAAACCAGCCTCCCATCCATTGACTCTGTCTCTATTTTCCATTGCCTTGGCAAAGCAGCCAACATAACTAAGGACCCCGCACATCTCGGACATTCTCTCTTCCATCATCTTCCTTTGGAAAAAAGATATAAAAGTCTGAGGTCACGTACTCAAGAACAGCTTCTTCCCTGCTGCTGTCAGACTTTTGACTGGACTTACCTTGCATTAACTTGATCTTTCTCTACACCCTAGCTATGACTGTAACACTATATTCTGCACTCTCTTGTTTCCTTCTCTATGAATGGTATGTTTTGTCTGTATAGCACACAAGAAACAATACTTTTCACGTGTGTGTGTGTGTGTGTGTGTGTGTGTGTGTGTGTGTGTGTGTGTAAATGTGTGTATATATGTAAATGGCTAATATTTAACAGTTGTGATCTCACTATGAATGTTTGGTACTTGCTGTTATTTTTCTTTATTTTTTTCATGGGACTTGCTTATTGCCCATCCTTAATTGCTCTTGAGTGGTTGCTAGGCCATTTCGGACGACAGTTATGAGTTGATCACTGTATGGTCTGGATTCACGTGTAGGTCAGACCAGATAAGATTTCCTTTTTGGGACATTAGTGAACCTGAAGGGCTTTTACAACAATCGATATATATGGGGTGGCACAGTGGTTAGCACTGCTGCCTCACAGCGCCAGGTACCTGGGTTCAATCCCTGGCTTGGGTCACTGTCTGTGCAGAGTCTGCATGTTCTCCCCATGTCTGTGTGGGTTTCCTCCACGTGCTCCGGTTTCTTCCACAATCCAAAAGACATGCTGGTTTGGTGCTTTGGCCATGCTAAATTCTCCCTTGGTGTACCCGAACAGGCAGTGGAATGTGGCAACTAGTGGATTTTCAGAGTAACTTCATTGCGGCGTTAATGTAAGCTGACTTGTGACACTAATAAGTAAACTTTGAACTTTAAATGCGGCAGTCCATTCGAGTGGGAATTTCCGATCTTGGGATGCAAATGGCCGGAGAATTCTGCTCTCGGGGTCAGCCATGGTTTAGCTGGTAGCCTCTCACATTGGGTTCAGACGTTCATAGAATCAAATCCCAGTCCAGACACTTGAGCACAAGTTAAGGTGATGGTTAAATCAAGGCTCCGTCGACCTCTCTTAAAGGGACATTAAATAATGATGTGGGATTTTTTTAAAGAAGAACAGGGAATTCTGCCTGTGTCCTGGTCAACATTTACCCCTTAACAACTACCATTAGAATAGATTCTCTGGTGGTCATGTTGCTGATGGGTTGGCACAGTGGTTAGCACTGCTGCCTCACAACGCCTGATTCCCGACTTGGGTCACTGTCTGTGTGGAGTTTACACATTCTCCCCGTGTCTGCATGGGTTTCCTCCAGGTGCTCCAGTTTCCTCCCACACTCTGAAAGACATGCTGCTTAGGCGGATCGGCCATGCTAAATTGCCCCTTACTCTCCCGAGGCGTATAGGTTAGGTGGATTAGCCGTAGTAAATACGTGGGGTTACGGAGATAGGGTAAGATTATTGCAAGTGCAGGCTTGATGGGCTGAACGACCTCCTCCTGCACTATGATTTTCTAATTGCACATGCTTGCACATTACAACTGACTACACTTCCAAAAGTATTTCAGTGGCTGTAAAGAACTTTGATATATTCTGAGATTCTGATGTATAAATGCAGATTGAACCAATTATCCATGGTTCTCCTTTTTACAATGAACAAAGTGGTTACAGAATAACTGTCCCGTGTGAAGAATGTCATTGCATCTTCTCACTTGCTGTTAAACATCATGTTTTGGAGAAGTCAAAACTTCCTTTTGGCTAAGTATTGCTGAAAGGAATATTATCTCTTGTGGCTTCTTTTGGCATCTATGTGATGTCAGCCTAGAGTGCAGCACCTTCCCAAATGTTCCTTCTGAGTGAGTGAGCTATCAACTGAGTGTGCAAACGAGTGAGTTCCTTTGGGAACTCATTCTGCTTGTCCTACTGGGCAGTCAATCCTGGGTGTTCTGCCAATGGGAATCCTGGGTGTTATCCCAATGGGAAATCCTGTTTTTCTTGAAATGGGGATCATTGTTTATGCTGACTGCACGTCCATCTCCTTTGGGAAGTCTCACCATCCCAGGGTAACGCAAAGACTTTTCTGCCCCTTTGTTATTTAAACATTTGCAGCTGTGGAATATGCATTTCATTAGGCCAAAGATCAGAATTGATCAAGGTTAATATTGTAGCTGGACTCCTCACTCCCTTTGCTAATTATTATTATATTTATTTATGAGTGTCACAAGTAGGTTTACATTAACACTGCAATGAAGTTACTGTGAAAATCCCCTAGTTGCCACAATCCAGTGCCTGTTCAGGTCAATGCACTGAACCAGCACATCTTTCAGACTGTGGGAGGAAACCACAGCACCCAGAGGAAACCCACACAGACACGGGGAGAATGTACAAACTCCACACAGGCAGTGACCCAAGGCGAGAATCGAATCCAGGTCCCTGGCGCTGTGAGCCAGCAGTGCCAACCACTGTGCCACCCAGATGTCTGCTGAGTCACAGTGGTTGCAGCTTTATAGCTGACATGATATCAAATCTCAGCTCACAATCCACTTCAATTTAAACCAACACATGATAACATTAAGATAAACCTTTATCTGAAATTCCACTGTGTTTTTTTTGAGTCTAGAATGACTTCTTGGGGTAGAAGACTGCATGGGGGCCATCCTGCAGTGAACCCACTGGAAGGTGGATAGTACAGAGTCAGATGTTGAGTAGATGAAGTGATGGAAGAGCAGTTTGTTCTGACAGATTGCCTGCAGTTAATAGATTCGAGGATGTCTCATAATTATCACCCGCACGACAGAATTAACAAATGCTACCTCACTCAGTAACACTGTACAGATGGCAACCTATTCACCTATCAATGATCTTCCCAAGCGGTATTACATCATCATTTCTGTAGAGCTTTATGACATTAGGAAATAATTTATTCATTTGATGTTTGCTGTTTCACACTGATTTCACTTTTCCAAAATATAACTCAAAACATAAATCACAATTTGCATGATGTGGAGATGCTGGCGTTTAGACTGGGGTGGACACAATAAGAAGTCTCTCGACACCAGGTTAAAGTCCTGATGAAGGAGCAGCGCTCCGAAAGCTCATGGTTCCAAATAAACCTGTTGGACATTTAGTCTGGCGTTGTCAGACTTCTTACGATTTCCATTGGCTGTCCTGAGCTTTGACCCAATGGATGAAGTGGCACAGTAGTTGGCACTGCTGCGTCACAGCGCCAGGGACCCGGGTTCAATTCTGGCCTCGGGTCACTGTCTGTGCGGAGCTTTTACATTCTCCCCGTCTGCGTGCGTTTCCTCCAGGTGCTCCAGTTTCCTCGCACAGTCCAAAGATGCACAGGTTAGGTTGATTGGCCATGCTAAATTGCCCCTTAGTGTCAGGGGGATTAGCAGGGTAAATACCATGGGGTCACGGGAATGGAGCATGGGTGGGATTGTGGTCGGTACAAGCTTGATGGGCTGAATTACCTCCTGCTGCGCTGTAAGGATTTCTGAGAGTTCTGAGGAATGCCCAATTCCAAATGTTTAAATAATGTCCTGAGATCACAAAAGTTACATTTAAGTCTTTTTGTCCTTGACCTTGTCAATTGTTACAGTGCTTAGAGCAGGGATGGGCAACTTCAGCTCTCAAGTGGGCTGCATGATTGGTCCTACTTCATCGCTGTGGCCACTTTTAGGGAAAAGGCCTTTTTGAGTTTAGCTTGAACTGAAAGCCGGAGTAAAAGGAGCTTCACAGAGAGAGAAGGAATATCTCTCTCAGCTTTGCTACAAGAAAAGCCAAACAATGGAGCAAAGGACAAGGAAGCAAGTGCCAGAAATCTAAAGAATAGCTAGTATAGAAAACTAGAGGAGAAAGAGAACTCTGAGGAGCAAACAGAAAGTGGAATTGAAATGGAATACTGCTCATTGAAGTTAAAAACAGAGCAAAAAAGAGTGAGAAGAAATCTCTGGGGGGGAAACCAGAGCTCCTGGAGGAAACCCACGCTGACGTGGGGAGAATGTGCAAGCTCCATACAGACAGTCGAGGCCAGATTTGAACCTGGGTCCTTGGCGCTGTGAGGCAACCATTGTGCCACTGTGCCTGCCCACTTGTCTGTCTGACCACAGTCTTGTAATATAAAATATATTTTGTAACCTTTTGTTATCCTTTAAAATCTGTGAACGTTTGTGAAGGCAAGTAAGAGCGAAGGAGTATTGTATTATAACCAAACTTTTCAAGTTTAATAAGTGTTTTAGTTTTTAACTGGTAACCCTGTGACATCCACGTTTTATACAAGCAGTAAAAGTTACGGTTTCGCCAGCCAGGATTCCATTCTGGGATCTTCCCGTCCAATAGTATCAACTGGGAACAGGAAGGACTGAATGGGAGGGAGGGGGACTTGCCATCCATTATTTAAGCGATGAATTTGGCTGCTGAGTGCATCATCTTTTACATCACTGGAGGCTCTGCATTCGGAACATTCAGTATTTTTTTTTTTAAGAAAGGCCAAAGTGTAGGGCCTGGCTCATTCTGAAGATTCTAAATGTGTAATCTTTATAGTCACTGATACAGCCAAGTTCCTCAATTGTTTTTGCGATGACTCAGCTTCCACTTGTGACTGTATCAAAGAGTTTTTACACATTGGCCCGAATCTGAGAGGGAACCATATGTTCAGAATTGGAATATTAGCTTCATCAAAGGCTGCCGTTACATGACAGCCCCTGATCTCATCATGATGGTGCACTGAGCTGGAACTCCTTTCGAGTGTTTGTTTGCAAATCCTTGCCCAGGAAACAGCCAGTTGCCTTTCTATAGCACCTCTCCTTTTTTTATTATTCATTCATAGAATCCCGACAGTGCAGGAGGGGACCATTTGGCCCATCGAACCTGCACCAACCACAATCCCACCCAGCCCCTACCCCGTAACCCCACGTATTTACCCTGCTAATCCCCCTAACCCACATGTCTTGGGACACTAAGGGGCAATTTAGCATGGCCAGTCCACCTAACCTGCACATTTTTGGGCTGTGGGAGGAAACCAGAGTCCCCAGAGGAAACCCACGCAAACACGGGGAGAATGTGCAAACTCCACACAGACAGTGACCCAAGACCAGAATTGAACCCGGGTCCCTGCACTGTGAGGCAGCAATGCTAACCATTGTGTCACAGTGCTGTGCCCCCCTGGCTGTCCAGCATTTATTGCCCATCCCCAGTAGATGCACTGGTTCAGAGGGCAGTTAAAAGTCAACCACATCGCTTACACCTGGAGTCACATGTAGGCCAGATCAGGTAAGGAGGCAGATTTCCTCCCCTAAAGGACATTAATGAACCGGATGGCTCACAGACACTCAGTTTGTGTTCTGTCACTCAGCTCCCAACCTCATTACAACCTTGATTCAAACATAGACAAGAGAGCTGATCTCAGCAGATGAGGTGAGAATGATCGCCCTTGACATCAAGATAGCATGTGGCAACCAGTCCTAGCAAAACTGGAGTCAATGGGAATCGGGGAAAGCTTTCTGCCATTTAGAGATATTCCTGGCACAAGGGAAATGGTTGTGTTGAGTGGAAGTCACTGTAGGAGTTCCTCAGGATAGCATTCTAGACCCAACCATCATCAGCTGCTTCATCAATCACCTTCCTTCCATTATGAGGTTGGAAGTGGGGATGTTTGCAGATCATTGCATGATGTTCAGCACCATTCGCAACTCCTCAGATACTGAAACTGTTCATGTCTAAATGCAGCAAGACCTGGATGATATCCAGACTTGGACTGATATGTGGCAAGTAATATTCATGCCACACGAGTGCCAGCAATGGCCATCTACAACAAGAGAGAATCCAACCATCCCCCCTTCCTTGATGTTCAGTGGCATTACCATCACTGAATCTCCCACTATCAACATCCTGGGGGATTACCATTGACCAGAAACTGAACTGGACCAGTCACATAAATACTGCAGCCAGTAACTCACTCCCTGACTCCCACAATCTACAAGGAGTGCGATGGAATGCTGTCCACATCTCTGGAAGAGTGCAGATCCAACACCATCCAGACAAAGGAATCTTTGTCGCACCTTATCCACCACTCTCAACATTCACTTCCTCCTGCACCATCGCTCAGTGGCAGCCATGTGTGTGCCCTCTACAAGATACACTGCAGGAACTCACCAAGGCTCCTTTGACAACACCTTCCAAATCCACAACTGCCACCATCCAAAAGGACAAGGGCAGCAGATTCCCCTCCACCCTGACTTTCGCTGTGACTGAGTCAAAATCCTGGAATTTCCTCCCTAACAGCACTGTAGCTGTACCTACATCACATGGGTGCAGTGTTTCAAGAAGGCAGCTCATCACCACCTTCTCGAGGGTAATGAAGAATGAGGAATAAATGATGCTCTAGCCAGCAACGCCCATGTCCCATGAACAAATTTTTTGAAAATGTGGCCAGCACTGCCACCTGCAACCAAGCAGCAATGTGATGGTGGCTGGAACATTGGTTTTGGTGTTGGTTGAAATAAAGAATAGTCAGGGAACCTCCCACTTGATTGATAAAGTGAACCAGTCTTTGGAACATTGACAAAGTATTAACCCTGCAGTCAGCGTAGAAAATGTCAAGGAGTTCCATTTTGGTGCCAGGGCACTGGGTTAACACTGAAGGTAAAAGAAGTGTGTGTGGCGCAGTCATGGCAATGAAAACAGAACCTATACTGTAAAAGACACAGCAGCTCAGCTTAAACAGAGCGGCGCCAGATCGAGATCCTGTCCCTCAAACCACTCAGACAAATACCCTCAAGATAATCCCTCCAGGATGATCTCTGTCCTTTCCTGAGAAGACATTACTGGTATATTCCTGCACTGGGAAACAGTCCAAGGCAAGGGAGCATACTGATGTCTGTAGGATTTCCAGCTCAGAATTTAGCATCAGAAAGTGGGAGTTCTTTGCAGGGACACCACGACCTGTGAATGTCAGCCTCCACTGGGGATCAGAGCTGCCAACCTTTATACTGGGTGCTGTGGCATGGCTTGTAGCTTCACAACGTCAGGGATTGTGGCAGGATGGAGGTGGGCAGGGGACAGTGATGGAAGTGAAACTTCTGTCTGCGACACTTCTTGAAATGACGATACAGACAAGATATATTCGACCTGGTTCAAATTTTCACTCCAAGCTAAATGCAATGCTTTTATTTTGATTTTTCTTTAAAAAGTTCAAATTCATACCAGGTCTTCTCTATCGCTTTTATTTCAATAACACTTTTTTCTGCCATTGCTAATTTTTTACATCTTGAAATTCAAGATATAAAAACCTCGTGGACACTGCGCCATGCTTAAAAAACTAAATAAATCAAATCATTGGGCACTTATTAATCACAGAAATAGGTGTGCTGAGATTTCTAACCCCGTTGGGGCTCTGTGTACATCATTTTTCATAAAAATATTACAGTAGGGCAGCAAGGTAGCACTGTTGCTTCACAGCTCCAGGGACCTGGGTTCGATTCCTGGCTTGAGTCACTGTCTGTGTGGAGTTTGCACATTCTCCCTGTGTCTGCATGGGTTTCCTCTGGGTGCTCCGGTTTCCTCCCACACTCCAAAGATGTGCGGGTTAGGTTGATGGGCCATGCTAAAATTACTAGTGTCCTGAGATGCGTAGATTAGTGGGGTGTGTGGGGTTATGGGAATAGAGCCTGGGTGGGATTGTGGTCAGTGCAGACTTGATGAGCCAAATGGCCTCTTTCTGCACTGTAGGGTTTCTATGCTGATTCAAACCCACTATTTCATGCAACACTCTCAAATCCCTACACCATCCAGGACAAAGCAGCCCACTTGACTGCTACCCCTTCCACAAATATTCCCTTCCTCTGCCACCGACAAACAGTGGCACATGTGTGAACCATCTCCAAGATGCACTGCAAGGTTCTGTAAGCAGCTTCTTCCAAATCCACATTCATCTAGAAGGACAAGGACGGCAGATGTATAGGAATATTGCCACCTGGAGCCCAGCCCCTTCCCTTTAACCCTAATAAACCGAATATGACATTGAGCCACACAAGGAGATATGTCAGATGGTAAAAAATTTATCCAGAGTGGTAGAAACGTATCTACTAGAAGTAGGAGTAGGCCATTCAGCCCATCGAGCCCACTCCTCCATTCATCTTGATCATGGCTGATCATCGAATTCAATATCCCCATCCCCCCTTCTCCCCATATCCCTTGATCCTGTATCTAACTTCTTCTTGAAATCAAACGTTTTGGCCTCAACTACATTCTGTGGGAGTGAATTCCATTCATTCACCACCCTCTGGGTGAAGAAATTTCTCCTCACCTCAGTTCTAAAAGGTTTACTCCTTAGCCTCAAACTATGACGCCTAGTTCGGGACTCCCCTATCATTGGGAACATTCTTTCTAAATCTATCCTGTCTAACCCTGTTAGAATTTTATAATGAGAATTATAAAATTAGAATTTTCTATGAGATCCCCTCTCACTCCAGTAAATATAATCCTAAACAATTTAGTCTCTCCTCATACAACAGACCTGCCATCCCAGGAATCAGCCTGGTAAACAGTTGCTGTACTCCCTCTATAGCAAGAACATCCTTCCTCAGTTAAGGACACCAAAACTGCACACAATACTCCAGGTATGGCCTCATCTATACAATTGCAGCAAAACATCCTCACCCTTGTGCTCAAATCCTCTTGTCATGAAGACTAACATACTATTTGCCTTCTTTACTGCCTGCTTTACTTACGTGTTTACTTTCAGCGACTGATGCAAGAATACTCCAAGGTCTTGTTGAGCATTCACTTCTCTCAATTTACACCCATTCAAGTAATAATCTGTCTCCCTATTATGGCTACCCAAGTGGATAACCTTACATTTATTCACATTATACTGCATTTGCCATGCAGATGCCCACACACTCAGCCTGTCCAAATCGTGCTGAAACATCTCTGCATCTTCCTCACAGCTCACCCTCCCCACCCAACTTTGTGTCATCTGAAAATTGATTTAATACATTCAGTTCCCTCTTCCAAATCATTAATATATAATGTGAACAGTTGTAGTCCTAGCACAGATCCCTGTGGAACCCCACTAGTCACTGACTACCAATCTGAAAAAGATCCATTTATGCCAACTCTTTGCTCCCTGTCTGCTAACTGGCTTTCTACCCATCTCAAGACATTTACCTCCAATTCCACGTGCTTTAACTTTTACATAGTAGTCTGTTATGTGAGACCTTGTCGAAAGCCTTAATAAACTACATCTACTGGTTCTCCTTGGTCAACTCTACTAGTTACATCCTCAAAGAATTCCAATAGATTCATCGAGCTTGATTTCCCTTTTGTAATTCCATGCTGACTTTGATTATACCACTGCTTTCCAAATGCCAAGTTATGAAATCCTTGATAATAGCCTCTAGCAACTTCCCCAGTACTGATGTCAGGCTCACTGGTCTTCCTCCCTTTTGAAAAGCGGGCTTATATTAGCTACTTTCCAACCTATAGGAACTATTCCAGAGTTCAAATAATTTTGTAAAATAACCACCAATGGATCTACAGTTTCCAGGGCCGCCACTTTATGTGTTGAGGGGTGAAGAATTTCAGAACAAAGAAAATTACAGCACAGGAACAGGCCCTACATCCCCTCGGAGCCTGCACCGACCATGCTGCCTGACTGAACTAAAACCCCCTCCCCATCCAGGGACCACATCCCTCTATTCCCATCTTATTTGTATATTTGTCACTATCACATCTGCTTCCACTACCTTCCCCGGCAGCGCGTTCCAGGCACCCACCACTCTCTGTGTAAAAAAAAACTTGCCTCATATATCTCCTTTAAACCTTGCCCCATGTACCTTAAACTTATGTCCCCTAGTAATTGACTTCCACCCTGGGAAAAAGCTTTTGACTATCCACTCTGTCCATGCCCCTCATAATCTTGCAGACTTCTATCAGATCGCCCCTCAACCACCGTCATCCCAGTGAGAACAAACCAAGTTTCTCCAACTTCTCCTCATAGTTAAGGCAACATCCCAGTAAATCTTTTCTGGACTCTCTCTCTCTCCAAAGCCAGTGGAGTGTGGTGACCAGAAATGAATGCTATATTCTAAGTGCAGCCTAAGTAAGGTTCTATAAAGCTGCAACATGATTTGCCAATTTTTAAGCTCAATGCCCCACTGATAAAGGCAGGCATGCTGTACGCCTTCTTAACTACCTTCTCCACCTGTGTTCCCACTCTCAGTGACGTGTGTACTTGTACACCCAGATCCCAGATCAGAACTTGGAGATTTATCCACCTTCAATCCCATCAATTTCCCCAAAGCTATTTCTCTACCACTGCTGTTTTCCTTCAACCACTCACTAAACATGCCTCCTTCAGCATTTCTGGTACATTGCTTTAGTCTTCACAAAGGAAGACATGAATAAAGTACAGATTTAATTCCTCAGCTATTTTATTCCCCATTATAAATTCTCCTGGTTCTGACTGTAAGGGGCCTACATTCATTTTTGTCAATTTTTTCTCTTTACATATCTATAGAAACCTTTACAGTCGGTTATGTTTCCCCCCCACCCCCCACCTTACCTTGATATTCTATTTTTGTCTTCTTAGTCCCATGGTCCTCTTTTGCTGAATTTTAAACTGCTCCCAATCCTCAGGCCTATTGCTCTTCTTGCCAATTTGTACACTTCTTCCTTGAATCTGCTACTATGTCTAATTTCCCTTGTAAGCCATGGTTTGGCCACAATTCCCTTACTGCTCTTCACCAAACAGGAATAAACGACTTCTGGAGTTCACCTATTCATTCTTTAAATACCTGCTATTGCCTGTCCACTGCCTTTCCTTTCAGTTATATTTCTCAAGGCCAATTCATGCATAAGATATATGATAAGATGTCAGAGAGTCAGTACAAACTCAATGGGCTGAATGGCCTCCTTCCATACTGTTCCAGTGAATCCCATGTGCTTTAATACATTCATAGGGATTCCATGAGC
Source organism: Carcharhinus amblyrhynchos (assembly GCF_965287045.1). Taxonomy (NCBI): domain Eukaryota; kingdom Metazoa; phylum Chordata; class Chondrichthyes; order Carcharhiniformes; family Carcharhinidae; genus Carcharhinus; species Carcharhinus amblyrhynchos. The sequence continues at coordinate 10,719,951 of NC_137344.1, forward strand.
ATGCACTCTTTTTATCTAATTGCCATGCTGGTATCTATGGTTACACCACGGCCTTCCTCTTCCCATGCTGAAATTAAGATTGATTGCATTATCGTATCCTAGAGTCCTACAGCTAGTAGGAGGCTATTCAGCCCATCTAGTTCATTTCCAACTGTTCCTAGGTCTGGAGTCACTTGTAAATCAAACCAGGTAAGGACTGTTGCTAAGGATGGCACAGTGGTTAGCACTGCTACCTCACAGCGCCAGGGACGCAGGTTCAGTTCCCAGCTTGGGTTACACATTCTCCCTGTGTCTGTGTGGGTTTCCTCTGGGTGCTTTGGTTTCCTCCCACAGTTCAGAGATGTGCAGATCAGGTGGGCTGGCCATGATAAATTTTGTCCCTTAGTGAGAGGGGGATTAGCAGGGTAAATATGTGGGGTTTTGGGGATAGACCTGGGTGGGATTGTTGTCAGTGCAGGCTCAATGGGCCGAATAGCTTCCTTCTGCACTGTAGGGATTCTATGATTCTTTCTTTCTGTCCTAAGGGCATTGGTGAAGCAGATGGGTTTTTCCAACAATTGATGGTCTTTGTCATGGTCACCAAGACGGAATGGGATTTGAACCTGACATGACCACTGCATCCATTCTTCAACCACCCCCTTAACAATACAATAATAAACAGGACAGCACATAACAGCCTCAGATCTCTATTCCCCCTGTCAGAGTCAAACTAGATGGTATCAGCTTTGTTCTTAACGCTGTGTTTCAGGATATGTTTAATTATGGTATCTGGTAATGTCTCCTTGAACAGGAGTCCTTTGAAAAAATTCAGTTCTAGTCATTTTTTTATGCCCAAGGCAAGGAATACCAGTTCTGAGACTGCAACTTCTCATGTATCAAACTAGGTCACAGTCAGCAAAGAGAAAATCACAGAGTAGCGATCCCCATCTCAACAGCTCATCTCAGCTGAATCCATGTCCACCCACTTAATCAAATGTGACTTTATCCAGTTCCCATATCTAATTAGTATTTGGTTTTACGAGTCTGTGATGTCCTTATTTCTCCCCATGCCTTGCATCATCTCTTAGCTAAGAGAGTGGGTCCACTGCTCTGTAAGTTTTTAAGTGGCAGACTGACTGCTACATGAGGAAATGACTGACCTTCATTTAGCATCACATGGCAGTAAAATGGAACTGGCAGATTATCAACACCAGAGGGAGTAAATTGGAGGGGGGAGGGCAAGGTGCACAGTCACAGGTGCAATATGACTCTGGTGAATCATAGCTGGGAATTTTACCATCCTGCCTGCCATGGGAATTGGAGTGGGCAAAGGGCGGACCATGGAAAGATCTGTTGACCTAGGGCTGAATTTTATGGTTTTGGAGAAGAACATGGCTGTAAAATCCCACCCATACAATCCCTACAGTGCAGAAGAAGGCCATTTGGCCCATCGAGTCTGCACCAACTCTCCAAAAGAATAACATAACTAGGAGCAGGAGTAGGCCCTCTGGCCCCTCGAGCCTGCTCTGCCATTCAATAAGATCATGGCTGATCTTTTCGTGGACTCAGCTCCACTTACCTGCCTGCTCACCATAACCCTTAGTTCCTTTATTGTTTAAAAATGTATCTATCCTTGCCTTAAAAACATTTAATGAGGTGGCCTCAACTGCTTCACTGGGCAGGGAATTCCACAGATTCACAACCCTTTGTGTGAAGAAGTTCCTCTTCAACTTAGTCCTAAATCTGCTTCCCCTTATTTTGAGACGATGCACCCTAGTTCTAGTTTCACCTGCCAGTGGAAACAACTTCCCTGCTTCTATCTTACCTATTCCCTTTATAATCTTATGTTTCTATGAGATCTCCCCTCATTCTTCTGAATTCCAATGAGTATAGCCCCAGTCTACTCAGTCTCTCCTCATAAGTCAACCCTCTCAACTCTGGAATTAACCTAATGAATCTCCTCTGTACCCCCTCCAGTGCCAATATATCCTTTCTCAAGTAAGGAGACCTAATCTGTACACAGTACTCCAGGTGTGGCCTCACCAGCACTTTATACAGCTATAACATAACCTCGCTGTTTTTTTTAAAAACTCCATCCCCCTCGCAATGAAGGACAGAATTCCATTAGCTGCCTTGGTTGCCTGCTGCACCTACAAACCAATTCCTTGAGATTCCTGCACAAGGGCACCCAGGTCCCTCTGCACAGCAGTGTGTTGCAATTTTTTACCATTTAAATAATAGTCCATTTTGCTGTTATTCTTACCAAAATGGATGACCTCACATTTACCAACATTGTACTCCATCTGCCAGACCCTTGGCACTCAGATTATCTATATCCCTTTGCAGACTTTCAGCGTCCTCTGCACACTTTGCTCTGCCACTCATTTTAGTGTCATCCCACTTAGGCCCTCCTCTCCTATCCCCACAACCCCACACATTTACCATGGCCAATCCACCTAACTTACACACTTTGGAGTGTGAGGGGAAATTGGAGCACCCAGAGGAAATCCTGCAGACACAGGGAGAATGTGTGAACTGCACACAGACACGTCACCCAAGACTGGAACTGAACCTGGGACCCTGGCACTGTGAGGCAGCAGTGCTAACCACTCTGACACTCACTACCCAAACACAGGACTGATACAATGTTCCCCTCTGCTGGTTATGCATGAAGTTGGGTGGGTGGAGAGAGGAGTGAATCCAACATGGGTTACAGCACAAAAAGACATGCCATTGTAGACCAAGTTGTTAATCTTGAGTCACATGGTTGTGGCACGACATGAGCAACTTTACTAATGGCTTACAAGCCACTGTTGCATTAAACCACTCCTCAAAACAGAAATGAAACCAGGCAGATTGCCTGGGCTTTATACATGATAAGAAGCAAATTCAGCCCACTTAACCATGCAGAGTGTTCCTTATGAAGAGATATTGAGCAGTTTAGGTCTCTACCCACTGGAGTTTAAAAGAATGAGAGGATATCTAATTGAGGTGTATAAGAGGATCAACAGGGTTAATCTACAGAGGATATTTCCCTTGTTGGAGATTCTAGAGCGAGAGGCCAGTGATTTAGGATAAGGGATGTTAGGGACCAAATCAGAAACTCCAAATTAGCCTAGACCCTGCCTGTTTTTGATTTTGACCCACTGGGAAGCGTTTATTAAAACAACCTTTATTCAATAATGCAGTTTAACTATAACAAACAATTAGCAAAATTTTACCAATTGAAATATTTAAATATAACAAGGCATAATTCTTAACTGATAGCTGTCTCTAATAGTTCCAATTTAAGCAATATCCCCATAGATACAAAGTCAGGAATTAAACCCAATTTTTCAGAATCAGTTAGCAGAACACACAGGCTTATGTGAGTTGCTAGTCTTTCAATACCTCTGGACAGAGAGGCATGTCTTATGAGTCTCAGACAGCAACATTCTAAGGAAGACCTGTTGTCACACAACAGAATTCCAAAGAGAAGGATAGCTATTTTCTAGCAGGTCCTAGACTTCAATTTCCATTGAGTGCGAAAGAGCACATAGCAACTTTTTTTTTCTCTGTCAGCCTAACTCCACCCATTAGCATGATTTTCTCCTGTCAATCAACCTAATTAAACCCCACTCTGATATCACACAGGAGACAATACAAAAACTGCATTAACTCAGGTTAAAGCAAACAGCTCAATAATTAGGAGCCATTATTCTTCTGCACACTCAGCATGGGGGCTGCTGGTTGCAGACAATCTGCACTGTAATTGGAGCCACAGGATAAAACAGGACACTCAAATACTTTTTCTTAAAGGCAAAGTATCACTAAAAGGATGACAGATTTAAAACAGAAACGAGGAGGAATTACTTCAAAGAGTCATGAATCTGTGGAATTCTCTACCCCAGAGTGCAGTGGGCACCAGAGCACTAAACAAATTCAAGTAGATAGGTTTTTAATTACTAGTTGACAGGAAGGTGGAGATCATATTGAATGGTGGAGCAGGCTCCAGAGGCTGAATTGCCCACTCTTGCTCCTAGTTCTTATATTTACTGGTATCTGGGGACTTGTTCCAGAATTGGGAAAGCCTGTCTCTCAAAAACGGAAAGTAACAGCCTGGCAGAGTCTTTTTCCCAGAATCATACCATCCTCCCAGACAATTCCATCACCATCTCCTCTCCCCTCCCCACCCGCCCCCCCTCAAGTCCCAATATCAGGAGACTCAGAAGAAAGGGTGGCAGTGCCTACAGTTTGGATGGAGTGATCCTGGGAACCCACTGTCTGAAAAGATCATTGACAAAGTCAAACATGGACAAGGAAGTTGCCTGTTTTTTTACCACTTTCCATTATTGTTCAACCAATGAATCAATATTCCTCCATGTTGACCACTACTTGGAACAGCGCTGATTGTAGCAAAGGAACAGAATGTATTCTGGGCAGAATCCTTCAATATCCATCAAGACTATCTGGGTAGTATGACTACTGACCAAGCTGGGCTTAGCTGCCACAGTGAGCCGATGGTAGATGATGAAAGAATCAACAGGAGAAAACTTACTTTATCTTGTTCTCACCAATCTATGGGTCCATGGCAATATTGATTCAATTCATTGGGACTAGTTAAATTGATCTTGTGAAGAGTTGACACGGGCTCACAGCCAATGGCCCTATTCACTGTTGCAACTATTCTATGATGATTAGACATTAATTATCAGTGGCACACCTGGACTGCAGTAACTCACTGAAGCTTTGATAACAATCCCTGAAGCCTGCAACCTCTGCTACCCTAGAAGAGCAGGGGTAGCAGGTGCATGGGAATTCTGCTGTCTCCAAGTCACTCACTATCCTGGCCTAGAAATGCATCGGTGTTCCTTCATCATTGTTGGATATCTTGCAGCACCTTCACCAAACAGACTGCAGCAGTTCCAAGTGGTGACTCACCGCCATCTTTACAAAGTATAACAGAGGGCTTGCAACAAATACTGGGCTCACCAGCACCATCAGAACTTCATGAAGGAATTTTTTAAAAGTGTGCCTTACTGATCCAGAAATCATAGAATCATATAAATTCTACAGTGCAGAAGATGGTCATTCGGTCCATCAAGTCCGCACTGACAAGCCCACATTTACCCTCTAACCTACGCATCCCAGGACACTAAAGGGCGATTTCCCATGGCCAATGCACCTAATCTGCACATCTTTGGATTGTGAGAGGAAACCCACACAGACATGAGGAGAACATGCAAATTTCATACAGACAAGCCAGGAATCGAACCCTGGTCTCTGGAGCTGTGAGGCAGCAGTGCTAACCACCCCAAAAATTGCACAAGCCAGGTAAATTTTCAATTAACGTTTCCAAGTTAAAAGATTCACCATCAGATACACTTGATTTATTCAGCAATAGAATTTTAATTGTGCATTTTCATCTAAAAAGCAGACATACAAAACGGTGCCTCATGAGGTATATCTATAAACTCCCCCTAAATGACTTAATGCCCAGCATATGAAATCCATATGCAGTGAATATGAACAGATGGATAAAAGAAACACTCTAGCGGAACCCAGATTACATAAAAACCACGATTAGTGGGATTCAAAATATCTAGATACATTCACATGAGCTTGCTTTCAGGAAGATTTTCAAAAAAAGGGATTGATGCATTTCTAGGCGTTCTCTGTGATCAAAACCCATTATGCTGTTAATTCCACATTTCACCATAGTTGGGTACCTGTTGAATAACCCGTTGTAGTTGTTGCCAGAAGAGCCTGCATATACTGTATCCAATACCTTACATCAAATGCACCCCCCAAAAACAGGCCATGTTAAATTATTGCCAATTAATGGGCACGATCAGGGCAATCGGATGAAAAGCTATTTTTCCCTCCAAGATTTGTTCATAAAGAACCATTTATTAGAATAAGACCAAGAGCCATAATATAGTGGTAGTGCTTCTAACTGCCAGTTAAGACATACTGGCGGAACAATATTATGCAAAAGTAGGATGTGGAGTAACTCCACACTTTATACTCGAGTTGATTGTAACCATGTACACTGAAAAACTGAATGTGGAGAGGCCAAATGCAGGTGATATCAAAGTTATTGGAAAGTTTATCTATTGTCACAAGTAGGCTTACATTAACACTGCAATGAAGTTGCTGTGCAAATTGTCTCGTCTGTTCGATTACACTGACTGGAGGAGAATTTAGCATGGTCAATGCACCTAACCAGCATGTCCTTTGGACCATGAGAGGAAACCGGAGCACCCGGATGAAACCTACGCAGACACTGCGAGAACATGCAGACTCCGCACAGACAATGACCCAAGCCAGATATCAAACCCAGGTCCCTGGCGCTGAGGTGTCGATAGTAGTCATGATGTGGATATGCTGGCGTTGGACTGGGGTAAACACAGTAATAAGTCTGATAACACCAGGTTTAAGTCCAACTGATTTATTTGATAGTAAACTCACTAGCTTTCGAGGTTACCTTCTTCGTCAGGTGAATGGAGATTCATTCACCTGACGAAGAGGGTAACCTCGAAAGCTAGTGAGTTTACTATCAAATAAATCGGTTGGACTTGAACCTGGTGTTGTCAGACTTCTTGCTGTGAGGCAGCAGTGCTAACCACTGTGCCACCCCCAATTTGTAGCTGCCTCCCATAACTGAAGACCTTGGATGATTACAACAATTCAAAGCGGACATGTGTTTAGAAATAAAAAAACGGCTAACTCAACCCAATGGCAATGTGACGTTAAAGTTTGTTTGCTTACGTTTCTTCAAACGGAATCTCTGGAGAATTATTTTCCATTATAGTGTGCATAGAGATTTTACTTTGAAATACATGTGGAGCCGCATTGTGATACATTGCGAGAGTTATTTGATGCAAGAACCCCAAACTGAGCAGAAGTTTTCATAGATTTTGAATTTGGACACAGATGACCTAATGTAATTGTTTCTTTAAATTTTATTATTTAAATTTTATAGAGCAAAGCTCAGCTGGCTGCGGTTCCTACTGTCCATGAATTGTTATCTAAACTTGGAGTGTATGCCATTCTGTCTCAACAAAAGGAAATTACTTTGTGTTTGGAAAATAAGCTCTCTAAAAGGTAAAACCTAATTAGCAGCAAAGTATCTCCAATTAAGATGCATTTTTTTTTAAACCAGCAATGTCCAAACTTCAGCCTGTGAACCATTGAAAGGGCTAAACATCCGATGATCAGTTCTTTAAATGCTGTGTAAAACAGCTCATGTTTATGCTTACCTTTCTAACTCACTAATTTGTCTTGTTTGTAACCCCATAGATCTGAATGCTAGAAAAGGCTGTTTTGAAGCTGTTCCTTCATTGACTGATAATCCAAAATCAATGGGCTGCAAATTGAGAAATGTAAAAAATTAATGGGAACGTGACTTTAAACTCTTGGCTGCTCCATGGGGCTCTCTGAGATGCACAATGGCAGAAACCTAGAAATGCTCTCAAGCATTTTGCTTTCAGTTATAGCATGTGCAGTAGATTAAACTGCTACCAAAGTATCTCCCTACTCCTGTGATGGTTGCTAAATAAATGCACAATATTTATAAATGGCATCAGGGCACTCACCTGATGAAGGAGCAGCACTCCGAAAGCTCGTGCTACCAAAAAAACCTGTTAGACTTTAACCTGGTGTTGTGAGATTTCTTACTGTGCCTACCCCAGTCCAACTCCAGCAACTACACATCACGGCTAAATAATAAATGTTTGGGGCGGTGGCGGGGTAGGTACCTGTGAGAAAGATAAATACTTTCATAGAACCTCTATAGTCAGGAGGAGGCCATTTGGCCCATCGAGCTTGCATCAACAACAATCCCAATCAGACCCTATCACCACAGCTTGACATATTTACCTTACCAATCCCCTTAACCTACACATTTTGGGGCACTAAGAGGCAATTTAACATGTTCAATCCAGCTACTGTGCACATCTTTGGTCTTGGGAGAAAACTGGAGCACTTGAAGAAAACCCATGCAGGCATAGGGATAACATGCAAACTCCACACAAACACTGACCAAGGCCTGAACTGGACCTGGGTACCTGGCGCTGTGGGGCAGCAATGCTAACCCTGTGTCACTTTAACCAACTGTAAAAACAAAACCCCATTTAAATGTTCCATGATGGTTTCATTTTCTTCCGAATTTGAATGCTTTCAACATAAAAAGATGAGAATATAGATTCTAGTGACCATTTTTTTTTAAGAAAAAAGAATTACATTTGATGAAGATATTTCGGATTCCAATAGGTTCAATAAGACTCATTGGTTATTCAATCTCACTTGGTTCAAAATGCAACGAAATTTGACTGGAGCTGATTTTTAAATCAGAACATGAATATTGAATTGCAGTTAGAGAATATTTGGTTTTACAGGATGAACCCTTACACTTCGTTTAAGCCAAAGGTTGCTAACTTCAACCACTCATAATTCACAAGGTGCTAATGGAGTATGTCTGGATGCAAATGGATAGCCCAGGAGCACAGGACTAAGATTCAGTTTCTGCTAATCAACTCACATTCAATTAATACTAATTTAGCACCTCAGCTGAAAAACACCACCCTATACAACTTGAGGGGTGATGTGGAATCAACGTCACATTTCCAGACAAAGATACTTCAAACCATGCATATAGAATCATCGAAACCTACATGCAGAAGGAGGTCATTCAGCCCATCAAGTCTACACCGACAACAATCCCACCCTGACCCTATCCCTGAAAGGCCACATATTTACCCTGCTAATCCTGCTAAGGTACACATATCCCAGGACACTGAGGAGCAATTTAGCATGGCCAATCAACATAATCTGCAGATCTTTGGACTATGGGAGGAAACCGGAGCATCTGGAGGAAACCCACGCAGACATGGGGAGAGCGTGCAAACTCCACATAGAGTGACCCAAGCTGTAAATCAAACCCAGGTCCCTGGCGCTGAGGGGTAAGCACTGTGCCACCATGCTGCCCTATTTTAGCTGTTGCCTGCAGGTATACTGTATCCAATATTGTATGTTAAATGCCCCAAAAACAGGCAATATTGAACGATTGCAACTAATGGGCACAAACAGGGCAATCAGGTGAAAAGCAATTTTAATGAGTTCGATATGGATTGAAAAAACAATCCTTTGCTCTTCTCTCAACTTTCAGTCTCGTAACGTGCAACAATGGCTAATGTAAAAGGGGCAGTGAGTTGAAAACTAATATAATCTGATCCAAGAATAAAAATCAATATCTTGTTTTAAATGAGCTGAGTTTAATTGTGTTCAACAACTATTTAACTAGTGTTAATCAGTAATGCCTATGTTTTAAAAAAATCAGTGTTAAATTTGTTTTAAATCAGTAATGTACATAATATAACAATACTGTACTGCACCACATAGCTTTAGAAATGTCAGATCATAATATGCATGCTGAATCAGCTTTACATTAAAATATAAGGACAAACAAACAACAAAATCACACTAATCTTAACACAAGTTCAAACTCGATGCATGAACTGTCATCAGAATAACATTCACAGGCCAGTTTCCAGTTGTTTTTAATGGTTTTATTTACATTCAACAGATACGAGTGGTTCTGCTCAGGTCTCCTTTTCCATCATTGGTTATTTGTGCGATTCGATTTGAGTTTCCTATTACAATTAGCACTTATTTTGTAAAATTAAATTGGAAAATAAAATAAACAAATCAGAAAGAACAGTCTGTACAGTGTTTCAGAGTATCATGATTTGTTTTTCTGTGGAACTGCTACAGTTTATGGGTAAAATAATGCTCACAGGTGTTAACACCACATTAGAGATGTGAGCTTTTTTTTTAATAGTCCTTCATAACAGCTACTAGCATTTTAATATGGTTGGTGAGCCATCAGCTTTTATCAGTCTTTTTTCAGATGACTTGTCTACTGAGAGAGCCAAAAGGGTTTGTGATTTATGCTCAGTCGTTACAGCGTTCTCAGGCAGTCATTACAGGGTAAATTATATTAATTTGAATGCTAAAATCTAATCCACAAAAGGAAAAAAACACAAAATTTAAGATCTAGACAAGTCTTCAGAAAAAAAGCTTGGCAGCCATGTTCGTACGACAAGACGTAGCATGGCCACTGCAGCGAATTGTCCTACAGTAGCTGAAATATATAATGGAAAAGTTGTTCAAGTCATGACTTGCAGCAGCTGTGACCAGCCATTCAAGTAAATAATTTTATATGTACATTAGAAGTAATATACAGCATCTGCATATGCATCAATCTCAAATTCCGCAAAGTGGACAAGCAGGGCTGTGAGATTCATTGTTATCTAATTCGCTTCTCTGCTGAATATATAGACATGTAGTAGTCATTGCTTCCAACTGCTAAGTGAGGCTGTCAACAGAAACACAAAATAATCAAGATCAGTTAATTTAGAATGCTAGAAAAGGTTACGCATCCAGTGTGAAGTAATTATCAGTACAAGAAAACAATTACACCCTGGAAACCTAGTCCAGTTTATTCTGTCCATTATACAGATGGGAGAACAGAAATTAAACGTGGATAACAATTATGCCTACAGTTAAGAATACCGTTAATGTGCTCACAAAAGTTCATCATGACACTGCTTTTAACCAACTTTAGGACTTTTGGGGTGAAAATTATATATTAATTGCTTATCCTGTAGATAAGAAAATCACTACTGCCAATGTGGTCATATTGTGGAGATGTAGAACAGTACAGAATCGCCGAGCAGAAACTGATAGCCAAGTTCTGCACCGGGATCTTGGGTTCATGTCACACTATCTTTAACCCCCACCATCTGGTTGGGGCTTGCAAAATTTCACTAACTGTCCAGACTTGAGACAATTCACACCTCTTTAACCTGTGATTATCCCTCTCTCCACTCGCATTGTCTGTACCTGTAAAGACTCTCATTCCAACCATTGTCTTACAATTATATCTCTCTCTATATATGCTGTGTTTGTGAACCCAACTCTCCATTCACCCAATGAAGGAGCAGCACTCTGAAAGCTCATGATTCCAAATCAACCTGTTGGACTTTAATCTGGTGCTGTGAGACTTCTTGCTGTGGTCATATTGTTATGACACACTATAGGCTCAGAAAGCTGGGGGATGGTGGGCTAACCAGTGAAAGTGCTATGTAAAGGACACTTCAACCCAGCAATGCCTTTTGAGGCAACATGAAACAGTCCAAGAGTTTTCAATGTTCTTACTTGCCACTACAGCACTACTCCTACGAAATGGAATCTTGTTCAACTGCTTTGGGTAGCTATGTTCTCAAATTCATTGTGAAAGGGAATGAAATGTACCAGAGTGGGGATGGAATTAAATGAAATGTGCAGCAGGGTTCAGAATGGTCAGACATAGCAAGTAAACACACAAAAGGAAACAAAGTAAGTGCAGAGGCGAAGATTTTCCAATGTTCTAAGGAGATGGTTTTGTCTCACAGAGGAAGAGTGATACTTTACAGCCTGGCATGAAACCAAAGCTTTGCTGGTTTCTGAATGTTACCAGAAGCATAACTGCCTTAAAATTCACTTCCATGTATTTGTTACTTTTTTTTTGAATAAATTCAAAGATTTTAAAAACGATAGTTTGTCGAAGAAACCAAATGTGAAAGTGGTAATTAATGGTCATCTATAAATAACACTAAATGTTACATCAAATTGGAGTCTAGAAATGATACTGCGAAATACTACCATGCAATCTGCTTAATACATTGTTGAACAAACCCCTCTATAAAGAATTTAGGGACGCTGAGGACATCAAGGACACTAGATCTCATGTGTATTCTCTCAGGCAGACTACTTTGGTAGTTAATTAACTGTTTGAAGAACAATATTCAGGTGATTTGCAGACTTTAATGTTTCATCTTAACTTGGGAAACGTCACAACGTATGAACAGTTTGAGAAGTTTTCAATGAAAATAAAATGCCAAGCTTTTCTCTACTTGTTTGAACGTTTGTTAATATTGCATAGTTTAGTTGGAGGATACTCTGGTGTTAGCAGGGTTTATGGTAATAAGGCATTGCCACATTAATAAAGTAAACCCTTGCGGGTTTATGGTATGCAGTAGGCAGTCTTTTTTAAATACTGTTTGCAGATAATAACGAGGCAAGCCTTAAATAGGTCGAGTCTTCATTCAACACACAAGTTAGTCCGAGAACAGACCTGTGACATTATCTGACTCGCACCAGCTACTGCCAACCAAGAGATTCACAACAACACAACCTCAAAGAAGATGTTATTTGATTATTCTAACTGGGATTGATTTAAGCTTTGGTAAATCCAATTCTGAGGTCATATTTATCCAGAATTCTTCCTGTAAGAGAGTAGACTACAAAGTCAGAACGGAGGGAGCTGGGAATCCTTCATGATCCACCAAAGAGGGGGTCCAGTCCTTCAATGAGTAAGATCTGTCTGGACTATCATCTGGTAATTTCTCAGACAGGGAAAGCAAGTTAGAATGAACTCCTCAAGAGCTCTTGTGAAGGGACAGTTCTTTGCCCAACTGCTGGCCCATCACATTGAGATGGAACAGACAGAGCGACGGACTGTGAGCACTGGTAGCATCTTGCAGCTGCGCCATGTAACGCAGCACACACTGAGAAATAGTACAGATGTTAAAAGGACAATGGAACAGAAACAGCATAGATTGAAGAGTTCTGAAAAATGACTTACCCAATATGGGTGGAAAGCCAGGCAACTGATGGCTCCGATCCTCTGCCCCATAAATCCGTCATAGTATTTAATATTGCTTATCACATCCCCACTTGCATTATATACAGCTATGAACTGGTTCATGGAGCCACTGAAATAGGAAGAATAGGTTCACTTTTGGTTATTCATAAGACCATAAGATAATAGAAGCAGAATTAGGCCACTTGGCCCATCGAGTCTGCCCTGCCATTCAATCATGGCTGATTCTCATTACCATTCTCCTGCCTTCTCCCCTTGATCCCTTATTGATCAAGAACCTGAGTGTCTTTAAGACAGAAATAAAGACCTGGCCCCTACAACTCTCTGTGAACTGAGTAGTTAGCAGCAAATGCCCAACTATGCAATGACACAGCAATGATATGCACTGTATGTTAACTGTTGTGAGTCCGTTATTTTACATTGTTAGGTTACCTGTGGCAGAGAGAAATCCTGTCCATTCAGATATTCCATTGCAGTAATCGGGCGTACCGGGGATTTCCATTGTGAAAATAGACAAGCTTTTCTCCTTTCTCCCAATCCCAAAAACAGATTCTGTCTAGGTGGTGAAACACTGAACACATGTACGGCCGCATAACCTTGCCATTAAATGACATTATTCTGGCAACAGTACTAACAAGAAATGATTAACCTAGAAAATCTAAGTCAGCTGGCCCAGAAGCTGAAGCACTTAACGCTCAAGCAGGAACATTCTTAAGGGCTTACGCTCAAGTCCTGGGAACATTCCTAAAAGCATCAAGTTTTTTTTTTATTGACTGAACTGTCAGACTGAATCACATCTCAAACTTGAAATTTGACATTATCTGACTCGCATCAACTCCGATTCCTTCCCCATCCCCTTTCTAAAGCATTGAATACTCTACAATCTGACACAGAAGTACATTAACAATGGCAGTGGTCCAGGTGATGGCCGTTCTCCAAGATAGAGGAGATCTTATGCTGAGCAATCTAGAAAGCAGACACATCTGAAGAAATGTACTCTGATCAAGCAATAACCATACGAGGGTGGTATAGTGGTTAGCACTGCTGCCCCACCCGGCTTGGGTCACAGTGTGTGGAATTTGTACTTTCTCCCCGTGTCTGCGTGGGTTTCCTCTGGGCGCTCCGGTTCTCTCCTAATTGCTGGTTAGGTGCATTGGCCATGCTAAATTGCCCCTTGGTGTCAGGGTAAATGCTTGGGGTTCTGGGGATGGGGCTTGGTTGGGATTGTGATCGGCACCAAGTCAATGGGCTGAATGGCCTCCTTCTGCACTGTAGGATCCTATGAAATTTATAAGAGGAGGAGATTGGGTGTAGGATGATTCCTGTGGACTTGCCTGCTTGTAATGACGGGAAAGATATTCACTAACGCTCTGAAACAGTCTCAGCTGCACCATGTTACAGTGTAGTATACTGAATGGAATTATGTCTGCAGTAACTATACTTCATAACATCAAGCATCCATAAATCAAGATAAACTTGCACAAAAATTCTAGGCGTATAGTCAACATAATGTACTGCCAAACGAGAAATGTGTATTAAACGAGCAAAGTGTGACAATTGTCTCTTTTTAAAAATGGGATTTAGCTTTGTACATAAAAACATCTTTAAGTCAGTATTGATTCAATTAGAGTGCTAATCCCAGGGAAAAACACAATTCTCGTGCAACCATTTCTCCATTTCACTTGGTTAGTTTTCCCTTCCTAGATTTGGAAATAAAAAATCTCCAGGAAGATAGGAAACGGAATGGCCATTCAGCCCATCAAGCCTTCCCCACCATTCAATACTATCATGGCTGACTGGACACTTCAATATATTTTACAGAGACTGTCCTCATAACCCTTTACGTTAATAGGGATGTAGGAAAACATGAAATTAAAAATTGCCTTTGCTTCATTGTGCATTCCAACAGTGAATTTTTTGCTCTTGCTTATTGAGCCATCTCTAGCTTGCGACAGTTTGTATGATGCAAAGACAGCTGAAATAAGCCACTGCAGAGAAACTGCCCAGTATGTTTTCCCACAAAGTGTCACCCTGAATGAATTCCCATGTTTCTGTGATATGTTAGGTCAGCCAAGCATTGGAAAGCGTGTGCAGATCTGTTGGACACGTTTCACACTTCTAAGTTTGTTTACTGTTTCGGGATAACTGCTGTGTGTATGAGGAAGCGATCAAAGTTACTGTGGATACGACGGGAACAAAGTCAAAACTCATTAACTTTACAATGTTACTATATCTGATTTAAACTGGCTTTGGAAATGAATGAGGACAAGGAATAGTTCAAATGTGAAAATACTCAACTGGAAGAATGCTAATTTCAGTGAACTAAAAGGAGACCTGGTTCAGAATCAAAGGTTGACAGATAAAACAGTGAATAAGCAATGGAAAATTTTCAATTTAGAGACATTTTAGATACAGACCAGACACCTTCCTACAAAGGTGGGGAAGGGGGAGGGGGTAGGAAGAGCATCCAACACCTGAGCTCACTGGATGACTCAATTTACAAATTAAAATGAAGAAAAGGGGGCTTACATTGAATAGAAAATTTGCTGGAAATATTCAGCAGGTCTGGCTCCATCTTTCAGAGAGAAAAACAGAGTTAAGGTTTCAAGTCAGAGATTCTTTGTCAGAACTGAAGGATCATCGATCTGAAACACTGACTCTGTTTCTCTCTCCACCGATGTCGCCAGACCTTCTGAGTGTTTCTAGCATTTTGTTTTCCCCTCACATTCCCAGTACCTGAGGTTTTTTTGGCTCAAGATAAATGGCAGCTTCATTACAGAGTAGAGAACCCAAGCTGAATATAGAAAATATTGAGGCAAGAAGAGAGGCAAAGAGCAGTTATGAGAAAATGAGCAAACAATAAAGGGAAACTTGAGTCTTTCATGAACATACACCAGTCTGGCAGCACTTGAGAGTGGAAAATTCATCTGGTCCAAACAGGATGCAACCTAGTTGTTGAGGGAAGACAGGGTGGGGACAAGTGGAAGCTCTGGCCATAAGCTCTCTTTGATTATGGGAATTGTACCAGAGGATGGCAAACGTCATATACCCCTGTTAAAAAGGGGAGAGGAATAACTTTTGAGTATAGGCCAGCCTGAAATTCTCCCTCAGTGTACCCGAACGGGTGCCGGATTGTGGCGGCTAGGGGATTTTCACAGTAACTTCATTGCAGTGTGAATGTAAGTCTACTTGTGACTAATAAATAAACTTTAAAAAACTTGTCTGCCCAACATTGGCAGTGGAGAATGGGACAGAGAGATAATAATCAAGATAAACTGTCATTTGAAAAAAATATGGTTGAAATAATTAAAAGCAAGGATGAATTGTTAAAGATGGATAATGTTTGGTTAAGCTGATTGATGAAGTGTTTGTGAGGATTGATCATGGATGGTAATATGGTTGATGTATACATGGTTTTTCAATAGGTGTTTGATGAAGTACCATATAACAGATGTAGCAAAGTTGAAGTCATTGGGATTAAGGGGGCAGTGATGCTAAGGACACCACATTGGCTAAGGGACAGAAGCAATGTTGTGGTCAACAGCAGTTTGTCGGACTGGAGGGATTTGTACTGTGGTGGAATCAAGGGTTAGTATTAGGATCACTGTTTTTTTTGCTACCCATTAACGAATTGGATTCTGATATAGGGCACATTGTTTCAAAAGTTTTAAAGATTACAGAACTTAAAAATGTAGCAAATGGTGAGGAAGATGGGAAAAGCCTTTAGGATGACAGATGGAAATTAACACAGAGAATTATGTAAGATGCTCTTTTGGCGAGTCGGTGCAGACTCGATGGACCAAATGGCCCCCTTCTGCCCTGCAGGGATTCTATGGTACTAAAACAATGACATTAGTCTGAAGCTTTCTAAATCACTGGTTAGGTCCCAGCTGGGATGTTGAAGCTAATTCTGAGTGCCAGTTTAGGGATGGTGTCAAGGCTTTACAGACAGTGAAAGGAGATTGACTGGAATGGGATCAGGGATGCGGGACTTCAGTGTTGCGGTGAGACTGGAAAAGTTTATTTATTGTCATAAGTAGGCTAACATTAACACTGCAATTAAGCTACTGTGAAAATCCCCTTGTTGTCTCACTCCCACGCCTGTTCAAGTACACTGAGGGAGAATTTAGCATGGCCAATGCACTCTAACCAGTCTGTCTTTTGAATTGTGGGAGGAAACTGGTTCACCTGGAGATAGCCCACACAAACACGGGGAGAACATGCGGATTCTGCACAGATAGTGACCCAAGCCCGGAATTGAACCTGGGTTCCTGGCGCTGTGAGGCAGCGGTGCTAACCATTGTGCCACCGTGTCTTATTATCCTTAAGCAAAGGTTAAGGGAAGTTTTAACAGTGCTATTTAAAAACACGAAGAGTTTTGATAGACTAAGTTAGGAAAACTGCTTCCAGTGGCAGAAGAGTCAGTGACCAGAGGACAACAAATACAAGGTAACCAGCAGAAGAACCAGACAGAAAGGAATTTTTTGTACACAGTGAGCTATGACGATCTGAAATGCACCACCTGAAGGAATGGTGGAAGCAGATTCAGTAATAACTTTCAAAGGGGAATTGGATAAATACTTGAAAGGAGAAGATTATTGGGAAAGACCTAGATGGCTCTTTCAAAGAAGCATGATAGGCTGGAAAGCCTATTTACAGCACATTCTGTGCAAAATAGCCATTTGCACATTAGAAACAAACACTAAATTGGATTTTATTTTCTTAACTAAATATTTAAGAAATATACTAGAAGGGTAACATTCTTAAGAAAATCATGGCTTTCTTCAAAAAGGTAAATTCAATCTGAAATGCAATTCACATTATAAAATGATTTCAGAGTCTGGCACTGCTTCTATGGAATGAAGTGTTTTTTCATTGAACAGTTTGTGCTGATAAAATCAGACTGTTTCAGCAACTTCAGTAAAGTTTAACAAAACAGCAGCTCCGTGCTGAGCTTTTCAATTAAGGAGGAGAGAGCGCACTAAAACTGAGCTGTTTTCTCATTTCTCGCTAATCTTAGAGCAACTGAGGAAGGCTGGTATTTCTTTCTCTTATTGCGATTTGTGAGGGCAAAGTGGACTTAAAATCTGCTACCTCATGTTTGGAAATAAAGCTCACAAATGTGCAACTCAACAGCGCAAAGGGCCCAAACAAAGATGGAGACTTGGCAAATGCAGCCATCTCTTTAGTAGATAAGGCAGAGGTAGATAGATTCTTGATGAGCAAGGTTATCAGGGGTGGGTGCAATGTGGAGTTGAGACCCCAGTTAGGTCAGCCATGATCTTGTTAAAGCTTGGAACCGGCTTGAGGGGCAGAATGGCCTACTTCTGCTCCTAATTCTTTGTTAGTTTGTTTGAAAAATGTAAAGCCACATTGTGAGGCTTTCTTTATATCCTAAAGGGGCGAGACTTTATGAATTGAGTAAAACTATAGGCAGGTCAAAAGAAAATAAGATTGAAATTACCCTACATGTACAACTCAGTCGAGGATCACTCATGATTCGTTACTCCAGGATTGAAACTTATCTCCAGTGTAAACGGACCACGTTCTGAACCAGTACTCATTCAATACATAATATTGCCCTGTTTGAATAGTCAGTAATAAGGCCTATGATTATGATAGACACATGGAGTTAATTTAGGAGCTCGGACAAGACAATTTAATGATATGTTCGAAGAGAGCTAACATTACCATGGTTGATGAATATTTATTGTCCACAGATGCAAAATAGCTTGAGCTCCAAGACCCTTCTGCTCTCCTGGTAAAAGCACAAAAATAATACTTGCTGCGCTAACCATATGAATTCACTTACCAAGCAAACAGATTAGCCTGGGGATGAAAGTCCAGTGCCGTCAGTCCTTTTACAGTCTGAATTACATTCACTGACTCAGGCATCCGTGGGTCAAAGAATCGCACATCTCCATTTACACTTAATAATTGAACAGAGAAGAGCACATATAGTTGGCACAAATTACTCGGGGCAAGATTACATGCAAGAAATGGAAAATATCACTTGATAAAGTAGTATAACAATTAGAACACTTAACATTTTGCTAATTTTACCACAATAATTGGTTTATAAATGAGCTTCTTCTGTGATATGACTGAAACACTGTGAAAGCAAAACTAAAAAGTAAAGATCTTACCTCCCTAATGAATATGTCAATTAGAAAAAAACGGAAGATATCTTTAATCACTCGTGTCAAACTAAATAACGTATTCCATATTACAGGCACAAAACCTATTATAGTGTAATTATATACAACATGATGTACATTAACAGTTCAAATAGTCAATTCAACTCCAAGTAAACAATATAGCAATAACCAATGCTTTATTACCTCACAGTGATGATATTGCCTTCAGAAGTCTTCTGTAGATAGGTTTTGACCACCCATGCAGCATGTTCCCTGTAGGTCATTACACGGCTATGAAACAAAAACCATGTTAACAATTAGAGTGGAATTGCACCTTACAGCACAGGCATTAAAATCGTGCACTCAGCTTAATGACCGCGGCACCTTTCACTTCTGGCGCCCAGTGTTAGCATTAATTATTCTCAGCCCAAGTGTGACACTTCTCTAATGCAGGATCAAACTCCCTTCACATAAAACTCCAGATGCAGCTTAAACCTAACATCTGTCTTTCAGATCTAAGATGAATCGTCCATCTTCGTTCTTGTGGGGTGCCACGCAAACTAATAATTTAGCACCGAGTTGTGAAATAGTCCCGAAAGGGAACTGGAATTGAATTCCAGGGAATTTCATTTAGAACTTCTCCACATGCTAGAGAAAGGGCCTGTTGTTCTGGTGCTGTTTCGCATCAGATTGAAAGGGCATTGTGGTAACCCACAATACTATTCAGGCATATGGAAATATGACGTTCAATTAATTCTGAGCGGATGTTAAAAATGTATTGTGCTTTGGCTTTTAGAATTACAAACAGGACTTGTCACTGCCATACGTCCGAGCTTCATTCAGTGCTAGCATTCTGGCCTCTAGTAGCTCACAGACAGAACCCATAGCATAGTTTGATCAGTGCTGTACCAAAGGAGTGTGCATTGTCACAGCTGGTGGCTTTCAGCAAGATGTTAAACTGAGCACCCATCTGCTAATTTAGATGGATTGAAATACTGCTAGTCAAAGAGGAGCAGCAGAATTCTGTCAGTGTCCAGCCCAACTGACATCACTGGAACAGATTAATTGCTCACTAATCTCATTTTACGTTTGTCTACCTAACAGCAGTTGTCATTCTTCAAACAATTAATTGAGTATGAGATGTTCTGTGACGTCCTGAAGATGCAAGAAGAGCGTTGATATCTCAAGAACTATGATTCACCTTTTTGTTTAAGCAAACGTGGCTTGTCTCGTGATGCAACTTGTTCTTGTAGAGCTGAATAAGTTTAATCACCTTGCCTCAATTATAATCTATAGGCTTTCAACTCTATTTCATCACACAACTGAATTCTGTGACTTCTTGTAAAGCTAGTTGTGTACCACCCCACCACCTCGCATTTTAAAGTAAACACCTGAAATTACATTAATGATGATTGATCCAACAGAATCAGTGTGAAAGTTAAATTAAGTACAGGCTAAATAATAGATGTTAAAATAAGACATGCAGATTGAAGACTAGGAAGATTGAAAACTCATTCCTAGTTTTGAATGGGCAATAGAAAATATATTTCAAATGACAATGAATCTAAAACACAACAAAGACTTTCCTATCAAAAAAAAATCTCCCACAGCAATCTTCTTTCCCTAGAGCGTGGCCAAACCCTAAGAAAATTGATTAATTTATCAAATAGAACTTGGTAATTTGCAGATCAAATCAGCAACAGAATCAATCGATGTTCTTTAAAGTATCAAAGTGTTTAAACAAACAAGAAAACAATATCAGTTTCTGAAATCATGAGGTAAAATTTCAGAGCGATAAAGCTATGTTTCTATTGCAATATAAATTTCTAAAATTTCTCAGTGCCAGCCAGGTTAGCATGTGGGGAGGAGGTTTCAATTACATGGAAAATTATGAAAAAAAAGGGGACAACGCAGGAGATGTTATTAATGGAGATGTTAGGATTCAAGAAGAATACAGAAAAACTAGCATTAAAGGCAATTTACCTAAACACTCATAGCATTTGAAACAAGGTAAATTGCAAATGAGTATCATTTAGTGGCCATTACAGAGACAATGGTTGCAGGAGTTAAACACCTAGGGTATCAGACTATTTGGAAGGGCAGACACGAAGGTAAGGGAGGTGGTGGAACTCTAATATTTAAGGATGAGACCAGGGTTGTAGTGAAAGATGGTATAGGTTCCATGGAGAAAAAGGTTGAACCCATTTGGGTCGAAATTAGAAATAGTAAAGAGATAAAGTCACTGATAGGCATAGTCTATAGGCCACCAAATAATATCACGGTGGGGCAAGCAATAAACAAAGAAATAACTGATGCATGTAAAAATGACACGGCAATTATCATGGGGGATTTTAATCTACATGCCGATTGGTCAAACCAGGTCGGTCAAGGCAGCCTTGAGGAGGAGTTCGTAGACTGGATCTGTGATAGCTTTTTTGAACAGTATGTAATGGAAACTACAAGGGAGCAGGCTATTCTAGATCTGGTCCTATGTAATAAGACAGGAGTAATTAATAAGTTTGGAATTCTCTTGGAAGGAGCGATCACAGTATGGTTGAATTGTGTTTAAACAAGGAACACTACAATGGGATGAGGGAGGAGTTGGCTTAAGGTAGACTGGGAGCATAAACGTTACGATGAGACAATTGAGGAACAGTGGAGGACTTTCAATGTGATTTTTCACAGTGCTCAGCAAAAGTATATACCAGTGATAAGGAGGGACTGTAGGAAAAGGGATAATCAGCCATGGATATCTAAGGAATTAAAGGAGAGTATCAAATTGAAAGCAAATGCACACTAGAAGCTTGGGAAATCTTTAAAAGTCAACAGAAAGCCATGAAAAAAGCTATAAAGAAAAAGATAATGAGAGTAAACTAGCTCAGAATATAAAAGCAGATAGCAAAAGTTTCTATAAATATATAAAACAAAAAAGAATGGCTAAAGTAAACATTGGTTCTTTAGAGGACGAGATGGGGGATTTAATAACAGGAAATGAGGAAATGGCTGAGGCATTGAACAGGTATTTTGTTCTTATTTTTCCACAGTGGAAGACATAAATAACTTGCCAAAAATTGATGACAAGGCGGTTACGTCAGGGTAGGACCTAGAAACTATAATTATCACTAAAGAGGTAGTGTTAGGCAAACTAATGGGGCTAAAGCTAGATAAGTCTCCTGACCCTGATGGAATGCATCCAGGGTACTGAAAGAGATGGTGGAGCAAATAGCAAATGCACTCGTGGTAATTTACCAAAATTTGCTGGACTCTGGGGCTGCTCCAGCAGATTGGAAAACAGCAAATGTGACACCACTGTTTAAAAAAGGAGGTAGACAAAAGGTGGGCAATTATAGGCCGGCTAGCTTAACTTCTGTAGTGGGGAAAATGCTTAAATCTATCAAAGAAGAAATAACGAGACATCTGGATAGAAATTGTCCCAGTGGGAAAATGCAGCATGGGTTCATGAAAAGCAAGTTATGTTTAACTATTTATTAGAATTGTTTGAGGGCATTACAAGCACGATGTACATCGGGGAACCAGTGGATATGGTGTATTTGGATTTCCAGAAGGCAGTCAACAAGGTGCCGCACAAAAAGCTACTGCACAAGATAAAGATGCATCACGTTACAGATAATGTATTAGCATGGACAAAGGATTGGTTAACAGAAAGCAAAGAGTGGGGGTAAATGGGTGTTTTTCTGGTTGGTGATCAGTGACTAGTGGTGTGCCTCAGGGATTAGTGTTGGTACTGCAATTGTTTGCAACTTACATTGATGATTTGGAGTTGGGGACCAAGTGCAGTGTGTCAAAGTTTGTGGATGACACCAAGATGAGTGACAGAGCAAAGTATGCAGAAGACACAAAATCTCCAAAGGGATACAGATAGGCTACATGAGTGAGCAAAGGTCTGGCAGATGGAATACATTGTTGGTAAATGTAAGGACATCCATTTTGGTAGGAACTACAGCAAAATGGACTATTATTTAAATGGTAAAAAAATTGCAGCATGCTGCTGTGCTGAGGGACCTGGGTGTCCTTGTGAATGAATTGCAAAAAGTTTGCAGATGCAGCAGGTAATTAAGAAGGCAAATGGAATTTTCTCCTTCATTGCTAGATGGATGAAGTTTAAGAACGGGAAGGTTATGTTGCAGCTGCTTAAGGTGCTGCTGAGGTCACACCTGGAGTACTATGTGCAGTTTTGGTCTCCTTCCTTGAGAAAGGATATACTGGCACTGGAGGGGATGCAGAGGAGATTCACTAGGTTGATTCTGGCTTATGAGGAGAGACTGAGGAGTCTGTGACTATACTTATTGGAATTCAGAAGAATGAGGGGAGATTTTATAGAAACAAATAAAATTATGAACAGAATAGATAAGAAAGAAGCAAGGAGATTGTTTCCACTGGTAGGTAAAACCAGAATTGGGAGGCATAGCCTCAAAATAACAGGAAGCAGATTTAGTTTTGAGTTGAGGAGGAATTTCTTCACCCAAATGATTGTGAATCTGGAATTTCTTGCCCAGTGAAGCAGTTGAAACTGCCTCATTGAATGTATGTAAGGCAAGGATAGAAAGAGTTTTGAACAGTAAAGGAATCGAGGGTTATGGTGAGCGTGCAGGCAAGTGGAGCTGAGTCCACGAAAAGATCAGCCATGATCTTATTGAATAGTGGAGCAGGTTCGAGGGGCCAGATGGCCTACTCCTAGTTCTTATGTTCTTGCGTTAAACAAGACAAATAACGTAGAGTGAATAAGTCCCTCAACATCGCAGCAACGTACAAAGAAACAGTTGGAGAGAGAGAGAGACATGCATTCACTTTAAAGGACATATTTGTTTAACAATGCATGTTTTCCGCTGGTCTATATAAGCCACCCGTGATGCTCAGATCACTAATGGCTAGAAAATAAGGCTTGTTTAATTTCCTTTTCAACGCTGTGTAATGATCAAAAGCAATACTGCCTCCAGAAACACTGATTGCGCAGGCACATCAGTCGCAATGCTGCAAGTGAAATTCCAAACACTCAGCTTTGCTGCACAATGTGGCTGGATGATTTACCGAAAAAAGGAACTGAAACCTACCATTCGTTTGGAGCCATTCTCCTATCGTAGATACGAACTGACCCATCACCAAGGCCACCCACAATTAGGGAACGATTTGAATCACAGGAAAGGCATGTCACACAACTGTCTGCCCCCGTTGGAATATCCTGCAAGACAAATTTTAAAAATGTTGACATAAAGACATGTACAATGCTGACACCCAACAGAAGACAGGAAAAAATCTCTATTTATATACAGACTTTCAGGTTCTCAGGAAATACCGCAGGTAAAGAAGAACTTAAAAATGCCGCCGCAGTTCTTCTAGAATTAAAAGTCGATGATGATTCATGCACAGTCAGGTTCCACAAACAATGAATGGGATAAATGACCAGTCAGTCTTAACACGTGAGCAACATGGTGGCACAGTGGTCAGCACTGCTGCCTCACACCGCTGGGGGCCTGAGCCCCTGATGACAGTGTAGAGTGCACATTCTCCCTGTGTCTGCGTGAGTTTCCACCAGGTGCTCCAGTTTCCTCCCACACTCCAAAGATGTGCAGGTTGGGATGATTGGCTATGCTAAATTGTTCCTTCGTGTCGGGGGATTAGCAAGGTAAATGTGCGGGGTTATGGGGATAGGGTCTGTCAGGGGCTGTTAGTGGTGGATCGATGGACCAAATGACCTCCTTCTGCACTGTAGGGATTCTATAATTCTGTGATTCGGTAGTGCTGGTTGAGGAAAGAATGTTGATAAGAACACTGGAGATAATCTTGAGTTTAAGACTATTCATTTGTTTTTGTAAACCCCTTTTGTTGAAGGAAATAATGATAAAGGACTTGTGTGGATTCATTGTCCCATAGTACAGATGCTATGTAGTTGGAGGGTTTATTATGACAAGTCATTTAATGAAGGGATAAGAACAAAGTGCAAATCCTTAATTGTGGAGAGGAGCTCCCATGCCCCAGACCTGATGGTACTCAACTCATTCAAGGAGTGTGGCCAGAATGTTCAACAAGGAAGGTTCAGACACTGGCAGCTGCTAACCACTAATTAACATTGTACACGAGGATACTGCATTTCAAAAGTACCTCACGGCAGGGAAACTCTTTAGAATGTCCTCAGGCAATATGCAAATTCGAGAACTTACTTCCTTTTGTTATAGAGAAGGTTTGAACACCATGCCCAGGAGATACAACTGTTTCAACCTCCAAAAGAAGGCGCAGTGGCACAGTGATTAGCACTGCTGTCTCATAACGCCAGAGACCTGGTTCAATCCTGGCCTTGGGTTACTGTCTCATGTCTGCAGGGGTTTCCTCCGGATGCTCCAGTTTCATCCCACAATCCAAAGATGTGCAGATTTGGTGGATTGACCATGCTAAGTTGCTCCTTAGTGTTCAAAGCTGTGTAGGTTAGGGGTATTAGTGGGATAAATACATAGGGCTACAAGGATAGGGGATGGGATGGGAGGGGCCTGGGTGAGATGGTGAGTCAGTGCAGACTCAATGGGCTGAATGGCCTCTTGCGACATTCTGTGGGATTCTATGAATCTACAAAAAGGATTTCAAAACCTGCTTCAGTAATTATGAAACTTTTGCTGTTATCAAATTTTCCATACTTCTGAATCCAAGTTAATCTGAAGCCAGATAAAAATATTGATCTGTACTGCATTGTAAAAGAAAGAAATTGATCCTTTCAACAGCTACAATCACCCAAAATTTTCAGTTTCATTTCATATTTTGGATACATGGAAAGGACTTCAAGTCGTGCCTGTACTAGGTCCTGTTGTGCAGACAAGCATGAAAACATTTGCTTAAGTACGCAACCCAAGCTTTTAACAGGCTCACTTTACAGGCAATTTTGCAGCAAACATAAAATGCAGTAAGCAGTGACATTGTTGCGATGCATATAAAAATGTATTTCAGTTGAAATATATCCTAAAGCTTTTTTTCTCCCATCAAATGAGAGCGATGTGAACAAACAGAAGGATTTATCTTTGATACCATCAGGATAAATCAATTGACAGTGAACCTCATTCCCTCTGTTGTAAGGTATATCATCTTTGAGCTCCCTTTAGACTAAACATGGGCATACTGGATTGGTCGAGTCTAGCTGTGAAAGCAAAAACCTCTGATGAAATTATTTCATATGCTACAGGAAGGTGGACCTGCCAAAATCTGACAATTCTGGTCCAACAAAGATTGTAATGAACTAACAATTAAATAAGCTGAGACAAACCCATTAACCAAAGGTGTATGGTGTAGCAGTTACCAATGTGTTATACACATCACCAGAAACAGAACACACTGAGTTTCAGAGCAGAACTGATGGAAATGGTTATTGTGTGATAATTATATTGCCTTCATTAAGTACATTATCCTGCTTTGGTGTCAGGTAATGCATATTGTAGACATAGATAAACCGAGTGATCGGGGATGTTTGATGAAGGAAAATCAACTGGCAAACATTGTCCAATTAAAATTTAGGATTGTGTTGCTTGCATCTCTAACCTATTTAGGCACAATAAGAAGTCTCACAACACCAGGTTAAAGTCCAATAGGTTTATTTGGAATCACGAGCTTTCCGGATGCTGCTCCTTCATCAGATGATGAAGTAGCGCTCCGAAATCTTGTGATTCCAAATTAACCTGTTGGATTTTAACCTGGTATTGAGACTTGTTACTCTGCCCATCGAGTCCAATGCCGGCATCTCCACGTCATGGCTATTCAACCATAGCTCCTAATACAGAGGAAACCCAACTGATAACATAATACTGCATCAGCTATGAGAGCAGTTTCACCTTGGTGGAATTATAGAAAGGCTACAGCACAGGAGGCCCATTGAGTCTGTGCTGTCTCTCTGCAAGAACTTGACCAGTCCCACTCCCCTGCCTCTCCCCTGCTGTCCTGGAACATTTCCTTCTTGGCAGGTGCCTCTTCAATTCAATGAAAGTCTTGACTGACACTGCCTCCATCAGAATCTTAGGCACTAGAATCTCAGGCATCAGAACTTCAGGGGGAGGCGATGGCCTAGTGGTATTATCACTAGACTATTAATCCAGAAACTCAACTAATGTTCTGGGGACCCAGGTTTGAAAAATCTCTAGAATTAAGAATCTGACGACCATGAAACCATTGTCAATTGTCGGAAAAGCCCATCTGGTTCACTAATGTCCTTTAGGGAAGGAAATCTGGTGTCCTTACTGGTCTGGCCTACATGTGACTCCAGAGCCACAGCAGTTGACTCGCAATGCCCTCTGAAATGGCCGAACAAGTTCAAGGGCAACTAGGGATGGGGCAATAAATTCTGGCCAGCCAGTGATGCCCATGTCCCATGAATGAATTAATAAAAAGGTCATTCCTGATCCTAACTACTTGCTACCTAACACTCTCATGGTGTTGCTCTAATCAATTAGCTTAAATCTATGTCCTCTCATTCGTGACACTTTAGCCAATGGGAACAGTTTTTCCCTATCTACACTGTTCAGACCCCTCATTTTGAGTAGCTCCATCAAATTTCCTCACAACCTTCTCTTCTTCAACAAAGCGGTTAACATTGCTGCCTCACAGTGCCAGTGACCTGGGTTTGACTCCCTGCTTGGGTCACCGTCAGTATGGAATTTGCACATTCTCCCTGTGACTGTGTGGGTTTCCTCCGGGTGCTCCGGTTTCCGCCCACAGTCCAAAGATGTACAGGTTAGATGCATTGGCCATGCTAAACTCTCCCTCAGGTGGCGGAGTGTGGCGACTAGGGGATTTTCACAGTAACTTCATTGCAGTGTTAATGTAAGGCTACTTGTGGCTAATAAATAAATAAACTTTAAATAAATAAACAACCCCAACATCTTAAATCGACCCATGTAACTGAAATCCTTCATCCCCAGAACCATTCTTGTAAGTCTTTTCTGCACCACCTTGAAAGCTTTACATTCTTCCTTGAAGTGCGGTGCTCAGAATTGGATGCAATTCTTGAGGACAAGCTGGTGTTTTAAAGGTCATCGTAACTGGCAACTATAGAATAATAGGAACAGCTGATGATGTCTCCATCAGATAGGGACTGATAAGGAGGTACAGCAAACTGCTCTGCTGCTTTGATTAATTCAATTCCAAACAGGCTCCAATTATAACATTAAATCACATTCCAAACAGGCCAGCAACTGAAAACTATTGTGGTTTTAAATCATTTTCCCTCTGCTTGCCAAGGCGCTAGCTGTTAGAATGAGGGACGTGCAGACTACGGACATGATCTATTGCCAGAGGTTTACGAGTAAAGCCATGCATCAATATACTACTAGGCCACAGGATATTTTTCACCAGCTTTAGGGTAAGCAACAGGAACCTGCATCTTTGAAATCAAAAGTGCTCCCAGACCAGAAGTGAAACGAACTACTAAGCAGAGTCAAGTTCTGGTATTAACATTCAATGGGAACACTGCATGAAACAGAAGAATTACAAAGCTGATAAATCTGAGAAATCTTGAGCAATCATCATCCAGCTTCTGCTGTTTAAGAAAGAGCAGCTTAGAGTGGTTAGCACTGCTGCCTTGCAACACCAGGGACCTGGGTTCAGTTCTGGCCTCGGGTCACTGTCTTTGTGGAGTTTGCACATTCTCCCCGTGTCTGCATGGGTTTCCTCCAGGTGCTCCAGTTTCCTCCCACAGTCCAAAGATGTACAGGTTAGGCCACACTAAATTGCTCCTTAGTGTCTGGGGATGCACAGGTTAAAGGGATTAGCGCATAAATATGTGGAATTACGGGGATAGGGCCTGGGTGGGATTGTTGTTGGTGCATACATGGGCCGAATGGTCTCCTTCTGTACTATAGGGATTCTATGATTCAATTTAAATATTTTTAAAACTCTGGAAATCACAGTATAACACAGTGTACAAAATTAACCCAGCGTTTTGTCCATAGAAGCACTTTTCCTCATATTATGTACAATTCCTAACATTCCAACATGTTGTAACTCAAGCGCTCTGCTACCAAGGTTTTGCAATTTGAGATGAGGCTTGTTTCTGAAAGTTAAAGTTTCAGAAGTTGAGCTTCTGTGTTATCAACTTCATTGTTCTTCAATCCATTTATCTGAAAATGTATTATTCTATATCCTGTACAGTTTCAGGATAGATATATCTTTTTTGCTGCAGAATTCATACTGAAGGATTTCCCAGGTGATTACCCAAGTGGAAGCTGATGCATTCTGTTGACGTGAAGTATGGGATTTTCAGAATCCACTAATTAACTGGTAGAGATGCCTTTGCAGAATATGTATATCTACGCATACCAATCAGCAACAAAGGCCACTCTAATTGCTCTGTAAATTGATCATCTTAAGCGACATTACAAGTTTCCAATAAAGTGCCTTGTGAAAATCCCATTGTTGGGCATCTGCTGCATGACTGATTGGGTGGAACATCAATCTCCTGGATTCCTAACAAACAGTGCAAGGACTTCTCAAGAATAGCAGAATCTAATAAAGCTGTGGTTACACGCGTACAACAAACGTAGCACGTGGTTGATACTTCCTCACACAGTACTATTCAAAATCACTAGACCATGCATTGTTTTTACCTGTACTTTTATCTCTCGGTCTGTGTCCCAGATACGAATAATGCGAACATCTCCTGAAGTCATTAAAAGGCCAGTCTCCTGCTCCCAGTCCACAACCATCCCAGCACCTGAAAAGAAAGCAGGTCCATCACTGCATTAACAGTATATGAAATTCAGACAATACCACAGCATTTTATTGTTGCAGCCTGCAACTATGAAGCAGTGTCAAGTTCTGGTGTTAACGTTCAGATCATAGAATCCTACAGTGTAGGAGGAGGCCATTCAGCATCAAGCACAATCCCATCCAGATCCTATCCCCATAACCCAATGCATTTACCCTAGCTAGTCCCCCCCTGACATTAAGGGGCAAATCAGCATGGGCAATCCACCTAACTCGCATATCTTTGGAGTGTGGGAGGAAACTGAAGCACCTAGAGGAAACCCACGCTGACAAGGGGAGAATGTGCAAACTCCACACAGACAGTGATCCAAACTGGGAATTGAACCTGGGTCCCTGGCGCTGCGAGGTAGTAGTGCTAACCACAATGCCGTCCCAATATTTTTCAATATGATGCTCCATAAATGTTGACTAATATCTGAAACGTGGAAGCACTTGATCTTTTAATTAAAAAAATGTGACAGCCATTTAATTAAAAGCTAAATTTCTGCTTAAACTTTTTTTTAGTACAAATATATACTTTGGAACAAATCCAATTCTACATTTTTAAAATAATATAATTTTCCTGGGCCACCTGTACTGATATGTTAAATTTTTTGAAATGATCTACTACACAATTGAAATAAAGTTGCTGAAACATGCACTTCATAATTCAAAGTGTTCTTCCATCTACTGGATTCATTGCATTTCCTTGCACTACTTCCCATTTTCTTCATTTAAGAATATGATGGGCACAGCAGAGAGAAATTAATGAAAGGATATTAATTCTGCTATTTTTTTTCACTCAGTTTCAACAGAAAGTCCACAGAATTTCAAATGCTATGAAAATTACAAGTTATCCATTTTACCAAAGTTCCCTCTGTTCCAGATCAAGGACAAAGTGAACACAATTAACCCCTTGGGATTAATAACAATGAAATACTAAATCAAAATAAAAACACAACAAAATTAGCCAATGTGATAAATACATTTTAATCGCTTGCATTTCATTCATTATTTTTGTTGGCTTTCAACAATGCAGATTTTGCAGAGTAAGTTCTTTCCTTCCTCCTCTCCCCAATTTATTTCAAAGCCAGTTTCTCTTATCTCCTTGGAAGATCTCCCATCTCAACATAATATTCCATCAGCCCCCAAGAGAGAGTAACCATAAAATCTATTCCCAAGCACGTGCTGGCCTTTCCTGATATGCTCACACAGTTCTCTCAATTTGCCTCCCTGAAGGTGAGGCGTTTAGTTTGAATGAAATTAGGAAGCCATCCTGTGAATAATTGCGCAAGTATATCCCAGCTGCCCACATAATATATAAATACATTCATGTCCGAGCTCCTGGGGTAATCTTCCTTAAAGGAAGTGCAAGTTGGAAAAAAACTGCAAAGAAATGGACTGTTTAAAATTCCTTAGGGCATCCTACTTGTGATGCAAGCAGAGCGTGGGCAGGCAGTGCACTGCAGACGGGGGAATCCCTGTAGTACTCCCGGAGAGGGATACGAGCTCTGTTGATCTAACTGATTAATTCGTACAGCGCTACCAAACACCCACGCAAAATAAAATATTTTGAATGCCAGAGCACAGCTCCTACACTATTCATGATGCACTGCCTCTGCAGCTTCATCTATCTAGTCAGTGAGCCATTTAACATATTGCCTTTGACTCACAGTACCAATGTTAAGGCTACATGTAATTAAGTACATGGATTCAACAAAAAAAGGTAATGTGCTATTTCCAGTCAGGTAACTGAGTCATAGCCAGAGCGTGACACCACAGTGGTGGTGCAAGGATATTAATCAATGTAACTTCAAAATGGTAAATCAGAACTTGAAAAAGGTATTTATTTATCTCCTCTCTGCTGACTTTCCAATCAAACTAGCTTGCTTGGAAATGATGACATTAAGT
This sequence comes from Carcharhinus amblyrhynchos, assembly GCF_965287045.1. Classification (NCBI taxonomy): domain Eukaryota; kingdom Metazoa; phylum Chordata; class Chondrichthyes; order Carcharhiniformes; family Carcharhinidae; genus Carcharhinus; species Carcharhinus amblyrhynchos. The sequence goes on from NC_137344.1 coordinate 10,751,397, forward strand.
AAATGTTTCATATCAGCACCAACAGTTAAGATAGTTAGTCTCTATTTTGACCCCGTACAACTCCACAAACAGAAGTGTTACAGAACAAGGTCATCTCAGCTGTTCGCTATATTGCTTTGAAGAAAGCTTATGCTCTCATCTCGGATATAATATCCGATGAACTAACGGCGGTCTCATCTTATTTCCTTTTTGCTTGTATCTGCATGCTTTTATTTTTCAGTTCTGACTCAGAGTGCACACCCAACCCGCTGATCTATCCCTTCAGTAGCGGATGGACCCGCCTGTTTATTCATTGCACTTTTGTTTCTATTCTAATGTCACAACGTGTTCTATTCACAATACTGATTCTTCACTGGAACGGAATAAATTTCTTTCACAATCACAACAGGGTTTCCTAACTTATGTTTGTATTGCACTCATCAACATGATAAATGACTGCCCTGGGGAACAGATCACACCATCCTGCTAAACTTGGGCCAGTTGTGTGCTGTTAAAGAATGCTCGTGTCCTGTACGTACAATTCATCTCTGCTCTACAGTAACGCTTCAACCAAATAATCATTACGTGTCAAATGTAATAAGAAAAAAGATGGACTTTATTTGCAAAGAATGGATCCAGAATCATAGAATGCTACAGTGCAGGAGGAGGTCATTCGGCCTATTGAGTCTGCACCAACCACAATCCTGCCTAGGCTCTATCCCCATAATCCCATGTATTTACCCTAATTATTCCCCTGACATGAAAGGGCAATTTAGCATGGCCAATCCACCTAACCCGCACATCTTTGGACTGTGGGAGGAAACCAGAGCACCTGGAGAAACCCATGCAGGCACAGGGAGAGTGTGCAAACTTCAGATAGAGACCCAAGCTGGGAATCGAACCCAGGTCCCTGGTGCTGTGAAGCAGCAGTGCTAACCACTGTGCTATCATGCTGTTCCTCAGCATCTTCACGATCTTCAAAACTAGTTTGAGTAAAAAGAGATCACTACCTGTATACTGTTCTATATTTAAATTTTTTTTACATGCTTTATTTTCCATAAGTTTACATGGTACTGTTCTTTCTTGATGGCATGAATAACCACAATGTTTCAATAGTTATTCCCATTCTTTGTTGACTTAGTGATCAGAAACAGCTGGATCACAAAAAGAAATACACTTGGCTGGTTTCAAGATATAATGTTCTATCAAAACAGCAGGTAACGTCAAGGGTATTTCCATCAGAGAGTAGGCAACAACAGTAGCATTCACTGGAGACGCCTGCTTTTATTGTTGGTAAAAGGCTGCCACAGTTCTGGTCACCCTATTATAGAAAGGACACTATTAAACTAGAAAGAGTGGAGGAAAGATTTGCTAGGACGTGATCGGGACTTGATCGTTTCGGTTTTAAGGAAAGGCTGGATAGACTGGGACTTTTTTTTACGCTGCAGCATAGGAGGCTTAGGGGTGATGTTATGGAGGTCTATAAAATAATGAGGGGCATTGATCAGCTAGATAATCAACATCTTTTCCCAAAGTCAGGGAAGTCTAAAATTAGAGGGCATAGGTTTCAGGTGAGAGGGGAGAGATGTAAAAGTATCCAGAGGGGTAATTATTTTCACTCAGAGGGTGGTGAGTGTCTGGAACGCACTGCCAGAGGCAGTAATAGAGGCAGGTACAATTTTGTCCTTTAAAAAGCATTTGGAAAGTTACATGGGTGAGATTGGTATAGAGGGATATGGGCCAAATGCAGACAATTGGGACTAGCTTAGTGGTTAAAAACTGGGCGCATGAACAAGTTGGGCCAAAGTGCATGTTTCCATACTGTAAACCTCTACGGCTCTAATAATCAGTTCTAGTTGTACAAGCCTGTTCCTGGGATTCCTTCAAAGTCAGAGCAGAAACAAAGATTTTCCTCAGCTTTGTAACTTTTCCTCTACACTGCTGGAAATAAGACTGCCCTTGAATACTTTGGCTACTTATCTTGCTACATGCGGCTCAGAGCAGAGAGTCATCCTCTGTCAGATAACAATCACAATGATGCACTTTGTAAAGTCTAAAGTCTAAAGATTGGCAGCACGGATTCCAGCTGATCCTTCATTTCCACGCACCCAAAGATTGGGGCAAGTTGCAATGTGCTAAATGTTGCCGTGTTTGAGTTCCGCTCAATTAAGTTTGACCAAGGACTGAATATGGGATGTGAGCCTCAACACAATGTTACTGAGCCAAGCAAGGGAGCTTGAAGTTCAGCAGTGCCTTGTTCGTGTTGATAACTAGACTTCTAAACTGGAAAATGATCAGCCTGCATTTCTATAGCATCTCTAACACAGCAAAACATCCCAAGATCCTCCACATTGGTTTAAAGAACAAAAATTTGGCACTGCGCAACCTAGGTGATATCCAAAAGGTGACCAATCGCTTAGTCAAAGAGGGAGGTGTTGAGGAATGACTTAAAAGGAAGAGTGGTGGGACGGGGGTAGTTTAGGGACAGGATTCCAGACGTGGGGGCCTTGGGGAGGTGACAGCATGATTGTCAATGGTGGAAGGACATCAAAAACATGCAAGAGGCCAAAATTAGAGAAATGCAAAGACCTCGGGGTGTAGTCAGGTTGGAGGGGGTTATACGTGTGAACATCACCAGTTATAGTTGGACAAGCCTATTCCTGGGACTCTTAAAACTGGAAACAGACAAAGCTTTCAACATCATAATTTTTTTCTTTAGACTGCTGGAAATAAGACTCGCACCAACTGCCCTTGAGTACCCTGCCCATGTGGTTACTCTTCACATGCTGTGTCAGCTATTTATCCTGCTACGTGGGGCTCAGAGCAAAGTGTTCAATACTGTTCATTTCCAGCATAGAAATCTGGTTGTCAACATGAAGAAGATATTGCTACAGCTCAAGCTGTCCTGGTTTCCTCAGTAACACTGTGTTGAGGTTCACATCCCAGAATACTCTCATATTCAGTCCCTGGCCAAGCTTAAGTGAGCTGAACTCAAACACAGCAACATTTAACATGCTACGACTTGTCCCAATCTCTGGAAAGAAAGATGGATGGATTTGAAAATAAGGATGAGAACGAACCCAATATAAACCCTCATCTATCATCACAACTGTTTTTGTTTTTTATCAAACTGTCAAATTCCTCAAAGCAGAATTTGTTGACAAAAAAAAAACTTGCCCCATACCATGAGTACATCATCTGGCAAAAAATGAAAAAGCAAAACAGAAACCCAAGTCTATTAGAAGGTCTTTGTAGAAGCCATAAGTGTACACTTTCTTTTTAAAATCACAGGCCTGTAAGAAGGTCTTCTTTCAGATCTGCAATAATAACAAACTGGAAAGGATCTGCTTTCCAATCTTAAAACAAAGTGCCACTTAGCGATAGCCCCGTTGCAAACTTCAAATGAGTATTTCTCATTTCTAGCTGTCAGATCCAACACAGCACAACTCCAGCAGGGCACTGCAGAGTGAAGAAAATTAGCAATTTCTTCTCACCAGCAGGAGAGCTTTTTTAATTAACTGTGCTTTTGGGGATGGCATTTTACATTGAAAGTCTCTTCCAAAGCAATGTTCACCTTTAATTCTATATGTATACAAAGGCTTTAAATCTTTTAGATGACAGTACAATCTTAACATTACCATTATGCACCTTTTTGAGTCAGAAAATGCTTCAGTATTTAACATTTGAACACCCACAGAAGGATGTTGCAGCTATTTCTCTTCACTGCAGAGAAATAGTGACTTAATTTTTACCCAAAGACTGCATTTTAAAAATTTGGTTAAAACTAAATGATTTAAAAAAAAAATTAAAAATGCATTTTATTAAAGCAACACAAGCCATCAGATGAGAGGTTCATTTCGAACAACACTTATTTCAGACAGCAGCTCTAACATCATGAAACATGCCAAGGTAGTGCACGGAGCATCATAAAACAAGATATGACACCAAACTACATAAGGAGATAGTAAACTAGATGACTGAAGGCTTGGTCAAAGAGACAAGTTTTAATAAGTGCCTTAAAGGAGAAAAATGGGACAAAATGACAGAGCGATGTTGGGAGGGAGGGAAAGCCAGAGTTCCGGTCCTAGGTAAATTGAAGGCAACTACCAGTGATATGGCAACTAAAACAGGAGAAGCACCAGGCCAGAATTAGGAGAGTGAAAATACAGAATCTGTACAGTATAGAAGGAGGCTATTCAGCTCATTGAGTCTACACCGATCACAATCGTACCTGGGCTCTATTCCCGTATTTACCCTGCTAATAACCTGACACTAGGGTCAATTTATCATAGCCAATCAAACTAACCCACACATCTTTGGACTGTGGGAAGAAACCAGAGCACCCAGAGGCAACCCACACAGACATGGGGAGAAAGTGCAAACTCCACACAGATAGTGACCCAAGGTTGCAATTGAACCTGGGTCCCTGGTGCTGTGAGGTTGCAGTGCTAAACACTGCACCACTGTGCCGTCCCATATCTCGAAGGGCTGAGGAGCTAGATGAAATTACAGAGATATGGAGGTTGCAAGTCCATGGAGAGATTTGAAAGCAAGGATGAGAATTTTAAAACCAAGTTGTTGGTTAGCAAGTACAGGGGTTGATAGTTGAATGGGACTTGGTGCAGCTTTAGGCATGGATGGCGAAGTTTTAGTTAACTTCAGGTTTGTGGAGGATTCAATGTGGGAACACGTACGGAATGCATTGGAATAGTCAACTGTAGAGGTAAAATGGGCTGGAATTAGGGTTTCAATAGCCAAGCTGAGACAGGGACAAAGGCAAGCAGTTGTGGAAGTGGAAATAGATGATCTGACTGATAGCTTGACTATGTGGCTGAAAGCATATCTCGGGGTCAAATATGATACCTAGATTGTGAACTGACTGGTTTAGCCTCAGACTGTTGCCAGGGAGAAGTTGATAGCTAGGGAATGGAAAGTGATAGCTCCAGTTTTCTCAAATATTTAATTGGAGGAGATTTCTGCTCATCCTGTACTGAGTGTCGAATAAACAGTTGGATAATTTAGTGAGGTTGAGGAGTTGCAAGCAGTAGAGCTGGGTGTTATCAGCGTACTCATACAAACTAACGGCATGCTTCAGAGACGTTGCTAAGGGCAGCCTGCAGGTGAGAAACAGGAGGGGGCAATTATAGACATGTAGCCAATATTTTCCATTGGATAAGTGGGTGCATGTGGGATTGTGGGGACACAGGAATGAATACTGCTACTATTTTTAAACAGTTACATTCTTAGTTATTCCCATGGCATCACTAATGGCATGGCAGACAGTATCCTGTAAAGATGAAGGACTGACTGGAGCTTTGTTCATACAATATGCTGTTTCCAAGTGCGAGAATGTCTCACCATGAAATGAAAGGTACATCATTGTGCTACCAAGGGTATATCTATCTTCTTTAGTACTATTCACAGAGTTTAAAATAAATTTGTGCATCTCTATTTTAGTATCTAAATTACACAAAATTATATTCAACAAACACAAATATAGTTTTTGATATACATGCCAATAAACTTCATGGGGCGCTGCTCCCAATGAAACAGTAAAGTGTCTCCTTTGCTACAATACTGACTACACTTACAAAGCATTACTTGGAACTGTAAACCACTTCAGGACATCCTGGAAGTGTGAAATATGCTACAAATTTAAGTTAATTCCTTCTCAACTCATCTTTGCGTTATTGCTTCTCTCTCTCTATATCTCTTGATCTCCTCAGGAACATAGAATCAAAATCTCTGCAGTCAGAACAGGTCATTCAGCCCATTCAGTCTGCACCGATTCTCTTTTCATTTCCAGCCCTTTCTCTAATACTACTTTTTCTGCTGGTGGCCTCTCCATTCTGCTCTCTTATTCTTTCTCCATACTCTTCTACCTCCCTGGTATTATCCTCTTCATTTCTGGACGTTGTTCGTCCATCGTCAACAATGAGAACCTAGACACCATTAGCCATTTTGAGGCTGGTTGCGCTGTGTCCGAAGATGACTGTTCAGGCCAATTCGGGCACGGAATGTCCTGGCACATATTGGACAGACTTGTGTAGATACTGTAGTTGTTGCGCTGGTGGCTCTGGACTTGCGCAGCTCACGCTTATGTTGTGCTTTAGCAATACACCTTGCTTCGTGAGTTTGACAGCCTTTGTGGATGAGGCAGTGCCAGGTAGGGCGGTTTTGTGCCAGCGTTTCCCAGGCGGTCGTGTCAATGTCAAGCAACTTCAAGGAGGCCTTGAGTGTGTCTTTGAAACGTTTCTTCTGCCCTCCATACGAGTGTCTTCCAGCAGAGAGTTCCCCAAAAAGGAGCTGCTTGGGTACGCGCTCGTCTGACATATGGATGACATGACCTGCCCAGCGGGTCTGCGCTCTCATCAGCAGCGTGTGGACTGAGGATAGACTTGCTCTAGAGACAGCTTCAGTGTCTGAACTTTGTCTTGCCAATGGATGCGTAATATTCTGCAAAGACAAATCACGTGGAAGTGATTGAACTGTCTTGCATGCCTTCGATACACAGTCCACGTTTCACAGGCATACAGGAGGGAAGTGAGTACCACGGCGCTGTAGACCTTCAGTTTTGTTGCTGGGCTGATTCCTCAACGTTCCCATACAGTGGAGCGCAGTGCACTGAAAGCAGAACTTGCCTTTGCTATTCTGCAGTTAACTTTTGTATCATAGATTTTCTTTCTCCATACTCTTCTACCTCCCTGGTCTTATTCTCTTCATTTCTGGATGAGGGACCTGGCGAAAGTGGGTCGGGGTGTGGCCAGAGATGCAGGGTGGTGGAGTTGGTTACAGAGATCTGACCGGGCTACAGGCTGGAATTGGGAAAGGAAGGTTCAGCGGATAAACAGAACTGAGCATTGTGTAGCAATGGAGCAAATTGGGGAATCTGAATATTGACATCAGGGGTGCAACTATAATGCATTTCTTTCAAAACTGGATATACAATTCTTATTTCAATTAACACTGTGTCACCTGTCAATGCAAGATGGCTACTGATAGCCACCTGCACATGCATGCTGGCCCATGCATGTGCAGAAAACCAATTATGTCACTCTGCTGTGCCCAGGGTACCAGTACCATTACTATACATGGGCAGTGATGTCAACACTCCCTGCGCAATCCTTCCTGGAGGCACAGCAAAACTTTGTTATTCTATAAATAGTGCACGTGCAGTTTGAAACTGGAGAAAGTCCATTTGTAGGAAAAATAATACATTTAGTGAACCAGGTTACAATTTGTGACTTATCGCCAAATAGATTATTTAATCCACTTCTGTCCCAGTGCGGGTTAAAAATGTGATGCTGCAATTTTAAATAATTGGTCAAATACATATTCATTTCTTTACGATTAGGTAGTTTCTTGTTCTCATGGATTGGAAACTGTTGTGTTCATAAGTTATAGGAGCAGAATTAGGCTATGTGGCCCATCGAGTCCGCTCCACCATTCGATCATGGCTGATCTGCTCCTCATCCCCATTTACCTGCCTTCTCCCCATAACCCTTCAACCCATTACCAATTAAAAATCTGATAAAACTCCTTAAATCTCTTCACTGCCCAACATCCACTGCACTTTGGGGTAGCGAATTCCAGTGATTCACCTCATCAACTACTTTGGGAGAAGTAGTTTCTCCTCAACTCTGTTTTAGATTTGCTACCCCTTATCCTAAGACTATGACCTCTCATCCTAGAATGCCCCGCAAGAGGAAGCATCCGCTCCACGTCTATTTTATCCACACCTTTTATCATCTTAAATACCTCAATTTGATTTCCCATCATTCTTTAAAATTCCAGAGAGTATCGGCCTAAACTCTCTTCACATGACAAACCCCTCATCTCTGGAATCAATCTAGTGAACCTCCTCTGAACTGCCCCCAATGCCACTACATCTTTCCTCAAATAAAGAGACCAAAACTGTGCACAATACTCCAGGTGTAGTCTCACCAAAAACTTGTATAGTTGCAACAATACTTCCTTACCTTTCTGTTCTAGTCCTTTAGCTATAAATACCAACATTCCATTCCATTATGTTAACCTTATGGACTCATTAGGGACGCCTTAAGAATGGATAAAAGGATGCTGCACCCAAAACACTTTGTAATGAATTCAGCAGCACCATCTTTGGTCTTGACTGCTGTCTATTCTGTCACTTGCAATGACTTCATTGAATAACACAGCTGGATTGTGTATACAAGATGTTGACAGCAAACTCAACCTTTATTTGTTTTAGCAATTAAAGGTCCAGTAAACTGTGGTGAAATAATTCTAGATCTGAGGTTGCATACATTTGACTCATATGAAAGATATTTTCATCTCCCGTCCACGTAAAGTAAGCATGGCAATAGTAGGCAGCAGAATTCTGTGCATCACTATATATTGAAGCTAAAATATAAGCTGTAGCTGTTCAAAGAGAAAGGTGGGATGCATTTTTAATTATGGGTAATTAATCCAGTTTTGAAAGATACAAACCCGATTAAAGTTTGCAAGCTTAACTTGGCAGAACTCCAAGTATTTTCAAAGTTAATGAGCTGTCTGAAGGAAGAGCTTGGTGCAGACAACCATCTTTAATTTCAGCACAATAATGTGCTGAAATCCCTTTTGAAAAGGATTGATTCAGTGATAGAAATCCTAGATATGTAATTTATACACTGTACATAAAACTGCACTGAAAGCTATTATCTAGGAAACGAATACCCATTTGAAGGCAGAGGTCACCACAGAATTTCCCAAACAGAAAAACCGTGTATAGATAAAAGAGACAAAGTGTGTGTTTACACTGAAAAACACATACAACTTGCTGCGTGCATGCTAAACAGCAGAAGCATGCCACAGACAAAGCTAAGCAGTCCAATAACCAATGGATCAGGACAAAACTCTGAAGTCCTGCCACACCCAGTGGTGAATGGTGGTAGACAGTTAAATGACTAACAACAGAAGGTTCCACCTCATACAATGGTGCAACAACCCATTGTGACTGCAAAAGACAAAGCTGAAGAATTTGTAACCAGCTTCAGCCTGAAGTGCCAAGGGGATGATCCACCTCTGTCACTTTCAGATGTCCTGATCATCTCCAGTTATCAGCCAATTCATAGAAGTCCTGCAGTGCAGAAGGCGGCCATTCGGCACATTGAGTCTACACTGACAACAACCCCACCCAGGCCCTATCCCGTCAGGCCACGCATTCATCCGCTAGTCCCCCTGATGTTTAGGGGCAATTTCACCATGGCCAATCAACCTAACTTTAGATTGTGGGAGGAAACTGGAGCGCCCGAAGGAAGTCCATGCAGACAAGGGGAAAACGTGCAAACTCCACACAGACAGTGACCTGAGACCGCTAGTGCTGAGACAGCAGTGCTGACCACTGTGCCATGTACTGCCCATTGGATGAATTCAGTTCACTCCACACGATATCAAGAACTGGCTGAGGGCTCTAGATACAGCAAAGGCTATGTTCCCTGACAGCATCCTGGCAGTCATGCCAAAGACTTGCGCTCCAGAACCAGCAGAACCTTAAACCAACACGTTTTATTCCAACATCTATGACAGGACTTCCTGACTCCATTTACAAAATAAGTTAACCAATGCACAGAAAGCTTAATATCAAAATCTGCAAATTGTCGGAAACTACAGGAATACGGACAGGCTAGTAAAATGGCTTGATAGATAGGTGACAAAAATAACTCAATGTGTGAAAGTGCACAGCAGCATATTTTGGCAGAGGGGGAAAATTAATTAACATATAACCACAAAAGTGGTAAACTTTCAGAAGAAGCAGGTAAACTGAAATATGCAGATGCATGTACAGCAAGATCCAAGTTGAAGTGCTGTCTACAAAATCCAAAAAAGGCAAATAGCATCCTGTGTTTACATATCAGGATGTAGAGTTGGCCTGGGGTAAGCACAGTGGGAAGTCTCACAACATCAGGTTAAAGTCTAAAAGGTTTATTTGGTAGCACAAGCTTTCGGAGTGCTGCTCCTTCTTCAGGTGAAAAAGCAGTGACAATCCGAAAGCTTGTACTACCAAATAAGCCTGTGGACTTTAACCAGGTGTTGTGAGACTTTACATATCAGGACAGTGAATACAGAAGAAAATGATGAATTACATAGAATTTATAGCACAGAAATTGGCCATTTGACCTGACATGTCTATACTGGTGCTCATACTTCACACAAACCACCTCCTCAATCTGATTTGACCTCACAATATCATCATATCCTTTCATTCATTTCTTTATCTATCTCCCCTTACAGGCATTTATGAAGATTTTGTACAGGACGTTGTTTAGGTTACCAATGAAATACTGCATTTGCACTGTGCATTATCGCCCATTAGAAATTAGAACCATGAAAAGTGTGATACATTTATGACAAGGCTTGAAAGGCTAGGGTTGTATTTATTACAGAAGAAAATACTTTTCCTACTAGTTGAAAGCAGGACATACATTTACGATCAGTAGTAAAAGCTTAGAAGAGATTGGAGGAATTTTTTAAAGCAACTATTGATAGTGTTGATTTGCATGTTAAAAGCTTTTAATAGCACTGCAGTTTCCATAGTATTAAGACTTCTGAGATGGAATCAATCATGGTATTTAAGAGGGAATTGATAAACAGAAAAATATTCAAGGATTCTGGGAAAGAACAAATAAAGTAGGATGCTCTGAAATAAGGGTGCTGATCAGTCTCCTCCCAAATATCCCATGATTCTATGTTTTAATTGACACACTTAAATGGTGGATGTATGTCACCGTTACTCTACAAACATACCTACAGACCAAGGTCAGAGTTGACAAGCTATTAAATTCTAATTTGGACATAAGCACTGACTACAATGCATTCCTCATTCTGAACGTAACACTATGGCAACTCTGGCGCTATTAAAAGTTTTTAACATCTGAATCAACTGTCAGTCAATGGTGCTATTTCATTTCCTGCTCTCTCCTAGGCCATGACACATTTGTTAAACAGCAAACCATTCAATTATTCCAGTACAAAATTTGTCATAGTTCAACACTATTAACTTGTTGACTACTCACAAATGTTCAATTATCAGCATTCAAAAAACTGATAGGTTGAGCTTACAACAGAATGTAACTGCTTTCTAGTTCCTTCTGTTGACTGCATATTAAGTAAATATTCTCCAATCTACGCGTGCCTGCAAAACTCAGCAGGAACACAATGATAAAAGGTCTTCCTCCTCCAACTCAAGTGAAGCCTTGCATTCTGTACACACTACCAACTCTGCATATTTTAGCAGCTAAAGATGCCAGGAAAGATGTAAGTACTCACTTTACTGTCTACATTAATTCCCTTGGTATCATTTGCTCATTAAATATTCAGACATGTTTCATTATTTCCAGCCTATACACAGGATGCTGAAGAGTAAAAGGAACTTATTTTATAAAGTACTGCTTGCTAAATCAATAATATATGCTCAGAGTCCCCTCTCTCAACCAGGCAGGCTTTTATGTACTTTCCTCTTAGTGGTCTGACTTGACAAACTTTTCCAGCTATTTAAGCAGGACTATGTTTGCCAGAGCTACCGGAATAAGTTTACTCTACTTTCTGCATGACTCAAATTTTCCTAAAGCAAGCACAATTGCAAAATGATACAGAACAGAAGGAAAGAATTTATCAGAACACAAGTACAAATTTGAACAAATAAACAGGTTTAATACTCACATCTAATTAAGTTAACTTCACTGCAGATAGATTCTTGGTATGATTCACAACCTAAGGTTTCAAATGGGAAAACGTATCTCCCCAGATTTGGAAAAATTAAAAGAAATTAACTGGTCACGCCTAATTATTTATGAAGATGTACGCTATGCCTTCTGTGAGCAACATCTTGCAGGCAATTCATTAATCTAATGAAGGGCAGGCTGCCATTTCTGGCCCATCTTACAAATGATAAAATAAGATTACTTGGCTGTGGTAGAACCTTCCACATATTTTTCCAAATGAAGTTACTCTCCAGATACAAATAAACAAGTTTGCATCATTTTCCACATTCAATACCTTTAACTGTCCCATGATTATCATCAAATCATAGAATCCTACAGTTCAGAAAGAGACCGTTTGGTCCATCGAGTCTGCAGCGACCACAATTGCACCCAGGCCCTATCCCCATAACCCCATGCATTTACCCTAGCTGGTCCCCCTGACACTAAGGGGCAATTTACCATGGACAATGCATCTAACCAGCACTTCTTTCGCACTGTGGGAGGAAACTGGAGCATCCAGTGGAAACCCATGCAGACACGGGGAAAATGTGCAGACTCCATACAGACAGTGACCCAAGCTGGGAAATGAACTCAGGTCCCTGGCGTTGAGAGGCAACACTGTACTACTGTGCCACCCCTTACGTGGCCCTTTCTTCCCATCACACCAACTTTCCACCACAAGCCACAAAATGTTTCTTTATAACTTTCACAATACAATAAATCTAAATTGACAGGTCAAGTGAAGAAGTTCAAAGATCTTAGTACATCAAGTTCAACTGGATTCAGAGGTTGAGGATAGGGCATTTTCTTGGAACTAATTCACTGAAGTAGCATATATTTTGTTGGATGATGTTTCAGAACCAGCTTTCTTAACAAAAGGCAAAGCGTATTTTATCTGCCCCAAGGGCTCTCAATACAATGGTGCCATTATTGTTCTCCAAGAACAAACTATAGGATGAGACAATAGAAATTGTAATATTATTTACACATGGGTTCAGTTGGCCTACTGCATGAATTTAAGCAGTTTCAAATCAAGGCAGGAAAGAAATGGGAGGGGGTATGTTAGGGAATCCAGCTAACTCATACTTCGTTCTCCTTGAGACCAGACAAAACTTTAATCGACCTTCTTTATTCAAGCTGTAGCAGGGGAGTCTGTCTCGATAAGGTGGCATACAGACTTATTGAGCAATACATCGCAACAGTAATTATACCTTTGCTGATCTTAGAAGTAATTTGCACATACCAATCAAATATACATTTGTTGTGAGTCATTGATATCCAATTGCAGCTAATAACTTTAATTATTTCATTTGTGTCAGGTGAACATAGTTAACCAGTTACAACCTCTTAATGTTATCTAATTATGAACGAAGCACACCTATACTGCTACACCTACAGACCACGACTGCTATGGCTCTTCTGCTTGTTGTTTATCAAAGCTACCATATTCTTGTCCCGTGTTCATCTTGTTTATGCAGCCCGTCTATAACTGTGGGAACTTCATGGAAACTTCACAGCAGATTCCCGGACAAATTCTGCTGTATTTAATTCACAGGGGAACGCTATTGCATTCAGTGATTTTAACCCCCTTCAGGGCTGAACAGGTAAATGCGACATCAAGAGACACTTCCTCCACTATTGAGAAGCTCACAGGTAGGCTTTATCTTTTGATTCACCACATTTTACAAAGTATTACAAGGAACATTATAAAAATGGGGCCAAAACTGTTTCTATCTGGCACTCTAATGGTTCCTCCAATAAGTGATTTTCTGAAGGTCACGATGACCTCATTACTTCTGTGTGTTCAAACATGCCTGTAGATTCAAAAGAAATTTACAGACACTTACAGCACAGGAGAAGGCCATTTGGCCCATCATGTCCATGCCATTTGACAAAAATCTGGCTACACTAATCCCATTTTCCAGCACTTGGCCCATAGCCCTGGAGGTTACGGCAGCGTTAGTGAATATGTAAATACTTCTTCAACGTTATGAGTGTTTCTGACACAACCAGCCTTTCAGGCAGTGAGTCCGATTCCCATCCACCATCTGAGTGAAGATGTTTCTCCTCAACTCCTCTCTTACCCTTCTACCTCTTACTTAAATCTATGTTCCCTGGTTATTGACTCCTCTCCTAATGGATTCTGATCCACTCCATCTACTTCCCTCAATGTTATACATCTCTATCTGGTTCCCTTCTTAACCTTTGCTTCACCAAGGAAGCAGCCAGACCATTCGCTCCACATAGCTCAGGCAGCATCCTGGAAAATCTCCTCTGTATGCTCTCCAGTGCACTCACACCCTTCCTAAAATAGGGTGACTAGAACAGCACACACTACGCCTAACCAACGTTTTCTACAGTTCCAGCATTATCTCCCAGTTCTTGTATTCTATGCCTTGGCAGATAAAGGCAAGTATTCCATATGCCTTCTTAACCATCTCATCTACCTGCCCCGTCACCTGGATACTGGGACAGTGATCTCTGCCCCAGTATCCACAGAAATCTGGCTAGTTCAGTTCAGTTTCTGGTCAACACAACTCCAAGGATGTTGATAGTGGGGAATTCAGAAGTGTAATTAATGAACATTAGAGATGATGGTTAGATTTTCTCTTGCTGGAGATGGTCACTGTCTGGCACTTGTGTAACAACACCAGGTTTCAGTCCAACCGATTTATTTGATAGTAAATTCACTAGCTTTCGGGTTAGCCCCTTCGTCAGGTGAAGGGGCTAACTCAAAAGCTAGTGAATTTACTATCAAATAAATCGGTTGGACTGAAACCTGGTGTTGTCAGACTTTTTACTGTGTTTACCCCAGTCCAACGCCAGCTTATCCACATCATGGCACTTGTGAGGCAGGGATGTTGCTTGTCAGCCCAAGCCTAGTTATTGTCTAGGTCTTGCTGCCTTTGGACATGGACTGCTCCATAGCCCTGTAAGTTATTGTGCTTCAAGCACATATTCAAATACTGATGATGAGGGTTTTTACTTCTACCGCACTTCAAAATAGAGAGTTCCTCTGTTGCTGTCTCACTCCTGTTGCAAGTATTTGCCAGGTGTCTTATAGATGGAATAAAAAGAAACAGTCATCTTTCAGGGTTAATTGTGTTTTCTCTGAGGTCAGGAGTCGAACTACAGCACTCGAGAGTGGGAGTTCATTGTTCCACTGCATTAGCGAGCAGGTCACCCCATTGATTTATGTGGATTCCTCTTCATCCACCCAGAATTAAAACTCATATTCGCCTTAGGTAAAAGATTCATGAGAGTTCATAATTTGCTTCTTTAATAATGAGTTGGAAAAATTTACACTTTGTCAAGCACTGTGTGCCAAGGCAAGAAATTGGTGCTCTGGTTATTTATCATTTAATTTTTACATCAAGTGTTCTGACTGATCATGATTTATTTAACAAGAAATTATAATTAAGGTTGTTTCTACTCTCTGTATTTTTTAATCTAGCTCCTAACTGGTTTCACATTGAATTATTACATCAAAATACATTGGACTTATAATCCGCAAACAAATCCTTTGGCATACACAGTCCATGTCGTTGTTTTACCCCTCTCCCCCACAGTATAAACAGATTTTAGAGTAGGTTCAGAAGATTTCCAGCATAATGTTTATTGGTTGTTCTTTTATTGTCATAAGTTTTAAATAAGTTATTTAGTTCTATTTGTAATCAGGCAGTTTGAATTTGGTTTTTTTGAAGTGTTTTAGATTTTATTTTATGTAATTTCATTTCTAAAACTTCCAATTAGTTTTGATAGTTTTATCAAAGACTTTTGGGCTGTGCTGACCAGTTATGTACATTGAGCAGAAATTCATTATCAGGAGTACAGAATTAACTTGGAACTCTTTCCTGCTTCTGCCTGTAATAATAATACACTGATGAACCTAATTAACCTAATCCAGTTACAACACAACAATTTCAGTTCTATTTTAATTACTCATTCACTATCCTGTACATGGCCTTTATTGCTGTGACTTGAGTCAATTAGAACCTTGTAGCAGGTGTAAGTATTTGCATAAACGCTAATAAAAGCATGTGCGTGCAGATGAATATTTATAAAAAGTAAACTTCTTAATAGCAGGATATAATTTGCTTTGAACTTAAAATTGGGAGGATGCTGCTGCTGAAAATAAATTTCAAAGGGCATAATGGTCACTTTTTGTGAGTACGTTAGTCAAACCAGTTCATTCACATATAACATTTGAATTTTGTTCTCAGAGAAAACCAAGATTATTTTGAGAGGTAACAAGGGGGGGTCATAGAGCTTTACAGCATTGAAATAGGTCCTTTGTCCCAACTTGTCCATGCCGAACCCTAAGCTACTCCCAGTTGCCCGCATTTGGCCATATCCCTCTATACCCATCTTATCCATGTAACTGTCTAAATATTTCTAAAAGACAAAATTGTACCCTCATATACTATCTCTGGCAGCTTGTTCCAGACACTCATCACCCTGTGTGTGGAAAAAATTGTCCCTCTGGACCTTTTTGTACCTCTTCCCTCTCACTTTAATCCTATGCCCTCTAATTTTAGAGTCCCCTACCTTTGGGAAAAGATGTTGACTATTTAGCTGATCTGTGCCCCTCATTATTTTATAGACAGGGTCGATGAGGATAGTCTATTTGACATTGTCTACACAGATTTTAAACACAATTTTTGATCTGGTCTCACAGTAGATGAGATTAAGAGTCTCATTATCAGCCAACTGAGCTACGCAGGCTCTGTAGAAACTCCATACCAAGCACAAGAAGGTAGTACTTGCACAACATCTCATTGAGATTTTGATCTGGAGTGAATTGTTGCCAGCAAATGATGTTTTTCTATGTACTTCAGTCAAATCCCATCAGAATAACATTCGATGGTATTACTAGTAACATGCACAAATGCAAGTATTGAACTTTATTTTTGGAATTCCCATAGGAAATGCTCACATTGCAGGTTCCAATGGGAGACTGCATTCACCCAAATTCCAGTGGTTAGACAGGCAACAGGAGAAATTGCACATGAGTCAGCAGCTGCAGTATGTGTCAAGCGCACATTTGTAATTATTCCGGATGCCGGTCAGGTTGACAGGATTACAGTGGTTGCCAATATTAGAGACAGCGTGTGTATGAATGTACATACAGCAAATTCTTTTTCAAAAGGTCTGAGGATAAAGCCATGAATTGATATAGCCAGCAAGACAAATAATCTTTAAAATCCCTTGTTAAGCCTTACTTAGCAAAACTAATCATTCATCAGCAAAATGCGAAGCAAATATTGAGCTTCTGATATGTTGTACACATCTAAGCATAGCGATATTTAAATCATCATCCATTTTTGAGGCACTTCGATTTCCAGCATTTTCAAAAGTATTCAAACCCGATTGAAGATTACCGTATCAGGTTTTCTGGACATGGTATAAGCTTTCAGAATTATTCAATAGTCTTTGTTCTACATTATTGAGTTTTGTTTTAATTGACAAGTGCAAGTGAATGGCCAAGACCAATAGCATTCGGCACTATCTCAGTTGAAAGAAAAGTGGACAATGTGAGACAAATCAATGTTTGGCAATTCCAGATTTGGATTTTTATGTCTTTTAAGAGGAAAGGAGACTGAGATAGGCAAGGAGTTCCAAAGTTTTGAAGTCTAAAAAAGGGGTCTTTATTTTAACTATTTTATCTGATTCAGCACTGCTGGTAAGGCTGGCATTTGTAGCCCAACCCTAATTGCTCAAGAAGGTGGTTGTGAGCTGCCTTCTTTAACTGTTGCAGTCCAACTGGCGTGGTAACAGCCACAATGTTGTCAGGGAGGGAGTTCTGGGTTTTTGATATAATGACAGATATAGTTCTAAGTTAGAATGATGTATAGATTGGACAGGAACTTGCAGGTGGTGGTGATTCCATATGTCTGTTGCCGTTGTCCTCCTAGATAGTAGAGGTCATGGGTTTGAAAAGTGCTGTTGAAGGAGCCTCAGTGAGTTCCTACAGTGCCTCTTGTAGATGGTACACACTCTTGCCAATGGTGGTGGGAGTTAATGTTTTAGATTGTGGATTGGGGCGCGGTCAAGCAGGTTGCTGTGCTTTGGATGGTGTCGAGCATTTTGCGTGTTGTTGCAGCTGCACTCATCCAGGCAAGTGGAGAGCATTCCATCACACTGTAATCCTGCCAACCCGACTAGCGGCCAGAATAATTACAGATGTGCACTTGAAGCACATTGGCCACTGACTCACGCGCAATTGCTCCCGTTGCCTGTCTAGCCACTGGAATTTGGATGAATATTGGAACCTGCAATGTAAGCATTTCTCATGAGAATTCCAAAAATAAAGTTCAATACTTGCATTTGTGTATGTTACTAATAATACCATCTGTGTGCATGGAATTTGCATATTCTCTCCGTCTCTGCATGGGTTTCCTCTGGGTGCTCAGGTTTCTTCCCACATTCTGATAAACGTGCTGGTTAGGTGCATTTGCCTGAACAGGTGCCAGACTGTGGCCACTAGAGGAATTTCACAGTAATTTCATTGCAGTGTTAATGTAAGCCTTGCTTGTGACTAATAAATAAACCAAAAAAAAAGTGTTATTTCTGATGGGATTTGACAGCAGCAGATAAAAAAAACAGCATTTACTAGCAACAATTCATTTCAGATGAAAATCTCAATGAGATTTTATGTCAGTGCTGCCTTCTTTGGTTTTGTATGGAGGTTCTACAGAGCCTGCTTGGCTCAATTGGCCAATAATGAGACTCGTAATCCCAGGGTCATCACTTTGAGCCCCATATCTACCATTGTGCCTTGTTGATGGGGCACAGGTTTTGGGGAAGCAGGTAGTGAGTTACTCATTGCAGAACTCCAACCCTCTAACCTCCTTTTGTAACCACATTTAAATAACTGGTCCATGGTAACCCCCAGAATGGTGACGGTGGGCGATTCAGCAATTGTAATGATGTTGAATGTCAAGAGGAGATGGTTGGCTTCTGTTGTGTTGAAGGTGACCAATTCCTGGCACTTGTGTAGCATGAATGTCACTTACCAGCTCAAACCTGAATGTTGTCCAGACTTGCTACATATGAACAAAGACTGCTTCAGTGTCTGAGTCGCCGCAAATGATACTGAACACTGTGCAATCATTTGTAAACATCACCATTTCTGATCTTATGTTGAAGGGAAGGTCACTGATGAAACAACTGAAGATGATTGGTCCTGAGATACTACCCTGATGAACTCTTGCAGCTATGTCCTGGGCCTGACATGACTAGCCTCCAAGCATCTTCTTTTGTGCCAGGTCTGATCCCCTCAATTCTGTTGAGGTTCTTTGATGTTACACTCAGTCAAATGATGCTTTCATGTTTGGGTATCCATTCTCATCTCTGGAATTCAGCTCTTTCATCCATGTTTGGACCAATGATGCTAGGAGCCGAGTGGTCTTGGCAAAACTGATACTGGGCATTGGTGACCAAGTTATTGCTGTGAAAGTGTCACTTACATCAATGGCACTTCAATCACTTAGCTGATACTTGAGAGCTGACTGAACAGGCAGTAATTGACTGGATTGGGTTTGTCCATCATTTTGTTTACAGTACGTACCTGGGAAAATGCCCTCATCGTCAAGTAGATGCCAGTGATGTAGTTGCACTGGAACATCTTGGCTCAGGGAGTGTGGCTAGTTCTGCAGCAAAGGTTTTCCGTACCATTACGAGGATATAGTCAAGGCCCACAGTCTTTGATGTGCCTTCAACATTTCTTGATATCAGCTGGGCTAAACTGAATTGCCTAAGACTGGCACCTGTAATGCTGGGGACCTCAGGAAGAGACTGAAGGAGATCCTTCACTCAACATTTCTGGCTGATGGTGGTTACAAATGCTTCAACCGTGTCTTTTGCACTGTGCTGGGCTTCCCTGCCATTGAGAACGGGAATATTTCTGAAGCCTCCTCCTCCAGTTAGTTGTTTAATTGTCCCCCAACATTTACAACCGGATATGGCAGGACTGCAGAGGCCTGATCTGATCAGTTGCATGCGGGATTGCTTACCTTTATAATTAAAGCATGCATGCAGTCTTGTGTTGCAGCTTCACATAAGGCTGGTATCTCACTCTTTGGTTAGCTTGGTGCTGCTCCTGGCATGCTCTCCTGCACCCTTCATTGAACTTTTTTTTTAGAAAAATAAAGATGTAAGGAGTTATAAGAACAGAGAGCATAGCAATTTGCAGCTTGGGTGGAACAAGGAGGGAACGTTCTTAAGAACAAAAACATGGCACTATTAATTTAAAAGAAAGTGATGTAGAGGATTAACCTCAGAAATGAGGGAAGAATCGTTTTTTCTGTATCCTGCAGTGGAAAAAGGTCAAGAATGGCTAAAACAAAATAATTTAGCATGAAATAGGAAAGCAATTTTTTTTTTTACAAACAACTATAACATTGGAACAGATGTCTTGAGATGGTGGTATGGTCAATAATATTGCACCAGATTAACTAGGTGCAGCCATCAAAATGTGGTAATTGTCAAAAACAAATTAAATTCACAAATATATGTTATAAAAACCTTCCAATACAAAGCTCTCATCATTGAGATCCGACTAAGAAAAAAGTCATTTATTTTAATCAATCCTCCGAAATAAACATGACAAAAGAAGCACTTCAAATTATGTGATGTTAACCAATCATGCTTAGATATGATCTTTGAGGAATAAACTGGGTGGAAAGCTTAGAATCCAAGTCTCCCAGCGGCTCATCTGGGTGAATGAGCTACACAGACTGCCAAGATAGCTGATCTTAATTGAAACAGGGCAAGATGTACTGTTGATCGTAGCATCCTTGGGATACAAAGGTCCTTGCTCCCAATCATGTGGCAGGAAAGCGCATAAACGTGTACACAGACCAAGGACAGCTGTGGCATGGCCATTGTGCCGGTGTAGTCAAAAGTCTGCCAATAGTCACTTATGCTTACCAATGGAGAGCAGCCCTTTAGAGGATGTACCGGAGGGTACCAATCAAACTGTGAGCTAGGATGTCTTCCCATTTTCAGGATAAAAAGTTGAGTAAAAGGAAGAAATAATGACAGGAGTAGGAAATTTCAGATGAGCCAAAATTCAAGTTTCACTTTATTTGTGGCCGAATGACATTAGTTATTTGGAAGCTGTTAACTTCACATTATCAAGAAAACTTCTGAATTAAGTGTGACAGGAGGTCTGAATCATACGCTTTCGAGCAAACGAGAAAGAAAAACAGACAAGACCCTGGCTGAAATTTCCCTTCCGAAATCCAACAAAAACATCTCCAATACTTAAAAAAAACTAGCATTAAACTGGAAATTGGACAAATTAGTTAACATCAATAGCTGCAAGGCTGAAATATTCAGTGTTTTAAGAAATATTATTGCTCATCTAAAAAGCACAAAGTGATGAGTCGGTATGGATTACTAACAGGTTACGAGTCAAAATACTGTTTTTGTTAAGAACTATCGACAGTACAGCCCTACGCTGTCGCAACACTGGGATGGGGTTGAAGAGAAAGCCATCATCAATTTACATGATGTTTTTGACATCAAATCTTCAAACAGAAAAGGAATGGTTACCACAGGAGGGCGAGGAGTTTAATAACTAATCCTTGGACCCAGATCTATAGAATCTAACTACAGTTATATTAAAAGCTGAAAAGGACAGTGGCAATACACATTACAAATATGAAGTTATGCATTTAGGAAAATTGAATGCATTTTGTAAAAGTACTAAAGTTAGTTAGTATACTTTCATCCCTTTAGATTTTTAATTACACACATGTAAATAAAACTGTTGGTCAAGTACTATCTTAATCCCCTTTCCACTTTAAATTAGCTGAAGTGACCCACTTAAAAGTGTGCTTCCTGTATGTGCCACAATTGTACGATTTGTGGAAAGGTAAACCTTTCTGGGGTGAGGGGTAGTCAAGAGTGTAAACATCAATGGGGAGGCAATGGCCTAGTGGTATTATCGCTAGATTCTTAATCCAGAAACTCTGCTAAAGTTTTGGGGACTCAGGTTCAAATTCCACCATGGCAAATGGTGCATTTGAATTCAATTTAAAAAAAAACCGGAATTAAGAGTCTGCTGATGACCATGAAACTGCTGTCGATTGCAGGAAAAACTCATCTGGTTCACTAATGTCTTCTAGGGAAGGAAATCTGCTGTCCTTACCTGTCTGGCCTACATGAGACTCTACATCCACAGCAATGTGGTTGACTCTCACCTGCCTTCCAAGGGCAACCAGGGATGGATAATCAATGCTGGCTAGACAGCGACACCCATTACCCACAAATGGATTAAAAAAATGTACAGTTGGCATTACACATAAAATGATTAACTTTTTAAAAAAAAACTCATTAGGAATTGAATATTTGCGATTCTAGCAGTGCTGAATAGCATCTGCCTCTGAACTTCCACGGCACAAGTCAATGATTCATTCCCTTGTCGTGAAAATTCAGCATAAAAGCTTTCTATTTGAGTCAATATATTGAAGTTTTGTGCTTGATTACTGCTTCCATGTTTATGAAAATTGTAAAAAGAAATAGAATAGTTCACACCAGAGTAACAAATTGTTTTCCAATTCATTTGTCTTCTAGCTACTGTAAAAAGAGACAGTCACATACACTTCAGGTATACGACAAACACAATTTGAGAATGAGTGGAGACTTGGATGTTGACAGCAATAATGTAATGTAGTGTTCTTTCCTTGTGGGAAAAAACCATAAAAACAAACATGGAGAAAAGTTGATCACACAACAATTCCCAAAATATGCCAATACTCAACAAAAAAAGCCCACTTGAAACCAAGTTCACGTTTGCCTGTTTCAGCACAGCTACTTACACAGGTTTGCCCAAATTACACTAGTTTGCAGTACAGTGTGCAACCTGTCATTTACTGCTAAATGTTGATCAATCATAACTGCCATTGTAACGTAAGCCTTTACGAAACATCCAACCTACACTGAAGCCCACATCACAAACCAGAGTCTGAGCTGAGTCTGCACTGGTGGATTATCTAAAAAGGCTCTGTCTTCATGCACACGAATTGTGTAAATCCACGTGAAACAGCGGAAAGTAGAGAAATATTTACTGTATGGGTCAAAGTCAAATTAGCCTTCTGCATTTGACCCGCTCCGCTGTTGGAGGAAGGCATGTCTTTTTTTTTGCTGCACATTTTGAATGACTATAATACATTGGTAGGAGGTCTTTGTTTTTATGAAGTGCGGTATTAGATGAAACGCAGACATTGAGCAATACTGCCAAGGTGACCAAAACAAGTTATGATCAGAGGCATGAGAAAGAGGACATTTGCACAATAATAAAGGATGTACAAATGGTAAACGAACTGAATATGAACAGGACGTTTTGACTCCAGATTTGGGTTACTTTGAAGCCCTTCTTCTCAAACGAGAGATCTTCTGGTGTTCTCACTTTCTAGTTGCAACGTCCCGCCTTGGGAATGAGTGGGCTGGGCAATAGGAGAGGTGATCAGCAACTACAATCTCCAGTAGTTTCCTATGCAAGAGCTCCTGGAATAAAATGTCTGATTTGACTGCTTTAGTTTAATTGCTAA
Organism: Carcharhinus amblyrhynchos; assembly: GCF_965287045.1. Classification (NCBI taxonomy): domain Eukaryota; kingdom Metazoa; phylum Chordata; class Chondrichthyes; order Carcharhiniformes; family Carcharhinidae; genus Carcharhinus; species Carcharhinus amblyrhynchos. Next base: position 10,774,654 of record NC_137344.1, read on the forward strand.
GCAGGAAGATAACATTTGAATCCAAAAAAATTATTCTAATAAAAATTACAGGGAATACAAAATTCTCTATCTCTTCTATCTCTAGTGAAGCACAAGGTAAGCTTGTTGTAGAGTTAGAATAGAATAGAATAGAAGACCTACAAGGCAGAAGGAGGCCATTCAGCCCATTGAACCCACACCGACAACAATCCCACAAGTCGTATTCCCGTGAGCCCTCGTATGTACTCTGCTAATCCTCCTGACACTAAGGGGCAATGTAGCATGCCCAGTCAATCTAACCTGCACATCTTTGGACTGTGGAAGGAAACCGGAGGAAAGCCACGCAGATATGGGGAGAACATGCAAACTCCACATAGACAATGGCCCAAGCTGGGAACTGAACCCTGGGTCGCTGATGATGAGGCAGCAGAGCTAACCATTCTGCCATTGATTTGCTGCATATTTTTGGACTGATCTGGGTAGCACTTTGGTAAGCTTTTGCGAAGATAGCTACATACAATCACAGTGAGGACTGAAATAGGTAGATAGATAGATAGAGAATTAGTTTATTGAAAAATCATCATAGCAGCCGGTGCCAAACTGTGGTGACAATACAAATGAAACAAGAACTTCATAATATAGTAAGAAGTAAATAGAGTAAAAAAAAACTAAAGTATAAAATAATACACTGTCCCATGTATAAAGTTTTTTTTATTTTAATAAAAATGAACGCAAATGGAATCCTAGAGATCAGGATCTTGACATGATGTTAAAAGGGGAATCCTAAGCTTTGACATTAATGTACACTTCATTACCATCTTCAAATCCAGGACTAATCATTGTATCTGCGCAGCCAAAGACTGTGGCATTTCCCCGATTGCTGAGACCAAGCACGATCAGGATCTTGTCAACAAAACATGATGGCACCCAGTTTGTTGATGGTTGAAGTTATTGAAAAATATGCAAGTACAACAAAAGTAAATGTGAACATGAATGTGTCTCAGTGATATTGAAAAACCTGATACTTGTATCCTTTAGTATTTTTAGCTAAGAAGCAGCAGAGTTCCTTTTTAAAAATAGACCTCCGATAAAATAGGAGGTTGGCATTGTACCACAATGTGTTTTGCACCTGGTTTTGCAGAATCTTGTTTCAATTTTCTCCTCCCTGTTCCCTTGCTACAGCTGCCGCTACTAATACACACATTGTTCTACAAGGAGAGAATCAGACTGGGATTGAATGCAGTCACTTTGATGCTACAACTCAGAGCCAGCAAGTGTAAGCTCTATAAATCAACAGAGAGGTGGCGTGCTTATCACAAGTTGCAGCCTACCTTCCCTCCTGGAGGAATGTTAACACACTGGTTTAGAGAGAAAAAAAACCTTATTTAATCTTCTGAGACAATGGAACACACACACACACACACACACACACACACACACACACACACACACACGTGAATGCAAAATTCTTTTCTTGCCCAACTTCTGAACATAGCATTATGCACTCTTCCAATCATTTAACAAAATAATGCACAAAGCTACCCCTGGCTAACGAAAATGATTTACAAAAGTCAAATGCAGCATCATTCCAATCAAAATTGCATAATTCAATAAATGATTTTAGTGTTTCTACAAGGAATGAATTGTAATACAGCAGAAACATGACTTGCGCATGACGTTTTATTTCTTTCCCTTGTGCAGTTAAGCTTTAGATTATTCTAAAATAAATAATTTTCTATTAAACTTCCAACATGATTTATTTAATCTTTTGAAGTACCATCACTCAATAGCAGTATAGTATAAAAATGCATTTTAAGCTAAATTTATCACTGGTGCGACATATAACAGAAATTTGTAGCTGCTTTTATTTATGGTCCCAAAAATTACACAGCAGCATTTAAATAAAATTGTGAAAAGAACATTTGTCACTTGCTTGAATTCCAGAACATCTGCACAGGAATCCAGAGATAAAGTGTTACGTCACTATCAAATTCACAAATGACACTGGCCAACCTGAAAAACTAGACCAAAGAAGCCAGACTAACCTTGCTGTTCTTCTTGTGCATCAGGTGAAAATAAAATGCAAACATATGAAATAGGAATAGGAGTAGGCCATTTGGCCCCCCCAAAGCTGCTCTGCCATTAAGATCATGGCCGATTTGTTGGTGTTTCTAATTCCACACTCCCATCTACACCCAATAACCTCTGATTTCCTTAGCTAATAAGAATTTTTCTATCTCTGCATTAAAGATATTCATTACAGCACGTCCGCCGCCTTCTGAGACAGAATTCCAAACTCAGCTAGACCTCGAAGAAAAAATTCTCCTCACCTCTTGATCTAAAAAGGGCAATCCCTATTTTTAAAACAGTGCTCCCTAGTTTTGCACTCGCCCACAATTTGAAACATCCTCTCCACTTGCACCTTGTCAAAAACCATTCGGGATCCTATTATAGTTCAACTGAGTCACTGCTAACTCTCCCAAACTGCAGTAGAAACAAGTCTAAGTTATCCAACCTATCCCTCATCAGAAAGTCCACTCAGTCCATTTATAAATCTAGTAAACTTCCTCTGAAATGCCTTCAAAGTATTTATATCCTTTCTTAATTAAGGAGACCAAAACTACACATAGTATTCAAGATGTGGTCTCACCAATCCCTGTATAACTGAAGCATAACATCTTCACATCTATACTCAATCCCTCTTGTAATGAAGGATAGCATTCCATTAGCCTGCTTAATTACTTCTTGTACCTGCACAGCACGGTGGCAGAGTGGTTAGCACTGCTGCCTCACAGTGCCAGGGACTGAGTTCAATTCTCAGTTTGGGTCACTGTCTGTGTGGAATCTACACATTCTCCCCCATTCTCTGCGTGGGTTTCCCCTGGGTGCTCCGGTTTCCCCTCTCAGCCTGGAAGACGCGCTGGTTAGGTGCATCAGCCATGCTAAATTCTCTTAAGTGTATCCGAACAGGTGTCAGAGTGTGGCGACTAAGGGTTTTTCCACAGTAACTTCATTACAGTATTAATGTAAGCCCACTTGTGACATTAATAAATAAACCTTAAAACTTTACTCATCTTCTATGACTCATGCACCAGAACACCTAGATCCTTCTGCATCAAAGAACAAAGAAAATTACAGCACAGCAACAGGCCCTTTGACCCTCCAAACCTGCACTGAAAACTCCCTAGAATATTTGATTCTTTATCAAGTGAAGGATCTAAGTTCCTAGTCTACCTAGCTGTGGCATATATTAACCACTGTAAATTTTTAAAGCAGGAGAACATAGTGTATTATTTTAAAAACTGTACATTGTGAAGAAGATGCTCAAATTATTCAAAGAATCTGTTTGGGTCTTTTACATGCTGACGCTGGTACTTGAGCTGTGCAACATGCAGAGCTCTGTTGAAGCATTGGTGCGGTAGTAAAATAAAGTGAATACACTACTTCTATATACCATACAGAGCATAACTAACCTCTGGTGGTTGGGAGCATATCAGATAACCCTTGCCACGCCGTCACCATCTCTGGATTCTTTTCCAAATCTGCAAAGTTCTTCCAGACTCTGATGGCGCCGTCATCTAAAAGGAAGTTCCAAAAGTACGAAATTTACTCTTGAGAATATTTTGGTTAAATAAAATGGTGAAAAGTTCTCCCACCATTAAAATGATGCAACCTGGCTGATACTACAAGATGTGGCTGCAGCTTGAATAACTGTTTATTGTGGTGTGGTACTAATGTTTTTGTACAGGTTGGTCTGAACTGCACAGAGTAAGGCAACTGCAGCTGTGTTGAAGTTGAAATGTTACAAGAGCCTTCACTTGTTCCTGGACTGCCCTGATTGTACACAGTGGTCTAATTTATAACATAACTTTGGCTTTGAAAGTTATTAATGAAAGTTATTAGCAAAGTAAACTCATTTCCATGCAGTATGTTCTGGATCTGCACTGACTCAAATTCTCTGTTTTATAATTAATTTACAGAATGTGGGTATCACTGGCTAGGCCAGCTTTTATTGCCCATCCCTAGCTGCTCTTAGGGGGGGTATTTCCAGGATTTTGACCCAGCGATGGTGAGGAACGTTGATATATTTTCAAGTCAAAATGGTGAGTGACTTGGAGGTAAGAGTTCCTGCAGTGCATCTAGTAGATGGTACACATGGTGATGGAGGGATTGAACGTTTGTGGAAGGGATAGCAATCATGTGGGATGGTTTGTCCTGGATGGTGTCTACAGGATTCCTATCCTTTGCTTGCTCTAGTAGGCACAGTATTTATAATGGTTAGTCCAGTTCAGCTTGCAGTCAATGATAACCTGCAGGATGTTGATAGTGGGAGATGTAGTGATGGTAATATCATTGAATGTCAAGGGGCGATGGTTAGTTTCTCTCTTGTTGGAGGTGGTCATTGCCTGGCACTTGTGTGTCATGTCACCTGCCAGCCCAAGCCTGAATATAGTCCATGTTTTGCTGCATTTAGACATGGACTGCTGACTGCTTCAGTATCTGAGGAGTCATGAATGGTTCTGAACATGTTTGCAGATGACTGCACACATCTCCACTTCTGACCTTATGATGGAAGGACGATAGTTGATGAAGCAGCTGAAGATGGTTGAACTTGGACACTGCTCTGAGGAACTTCTGTAGCGGTGTCTTGGAGCTGAGATGACTGACTTCCAAACCACCAAACAATCTTCCTTTGTGCCAGGTACGACTCCCAACCAGTGAAGACATTTCTTCAATTCAAATGATTCCAGTTTTGCCAGGGTTCCTTGATGCCATACTTGGTCAAATGCTGCCTTGATTTAAAGGGCAGTCACTCTCACTTCACCTGTGGCATTCACAGTTCTTTAGACCATGTTTGAACCAACACTGTAATGAGGTCAGGAGCTGAGTGACCCTGACAGTACCCAAACTGAGCGTCCATGACCAGGTTATTATTGAGTAAGTGCTGCTTGACAGCACTGTTCATAACCCTTCCATCACTTCACTGAGATTGAGAGTAGACTGATGGGACAGTAATTGGCAGGGGTGGATTTGTCCTGTTTCTTGTGTATAGGAGATACCCAGGCAATTTTCCACATTGTTAGGTAGATGCCAGTGTTGTAACTGTACTGGAACTGCTTGGCTAGGAATGCAGCAAGTTCCAATTTTATTGGTTTAAGGCGAGACTTGAAAATATTTTAGGTAAGTAATGAAGTGACCTTGTACTCTTCACGTTATACGAAGTACAAAATCACTAACGGTAATTAAAGAAGTTTCCCAGTCAATGCATCTTTTACAAATTATTCAAAAACTACAATTTTAATGTTTTTTTTCCAACTGTATTTGGTGACATATTTCAAACTGACTGGTGAGCATTAGGAGAATTAGCTGAGAGGGTAATTTACCTGAAGCCAACAGTGAAACCATATTTCACAACTGATCACAACATTTGTGTGTTAATGTGCCACCTTTCACATAGACACATTTCTGATAAGGGAATATCAGCAGGATGATCAAGGATGCTACAGAAACATAGAATCACAGAATCCCCTCAGTGCAGGAGGCGGCCACTTGGCCCACCAAGTCCGCAATCTCACTCAGGCCCCACTCCAGTAACCCTGCATTTACCCTTCTAACCCTTTGACACTAGGGTCAATTTAGCATGGCCAATCTGTCTAACCCGCACAACTTTGGACACGTAGAATGGAGAAGCGCATTGGGATGTACAAATGCATCATGAACATAAATACAATACATTTTTGTAAAAGTAACATATGTAGCTCATTGTTCCTCAGCTGCCCATGATATGTGAACAGCACAGGGTTAGTGATCCAGAGCGATGCCAACATTGTGGGTTCAATTCCTGCACTGGACTGAGGTTATTCATAAGAACATAAGAAATAGGAGCAGGAGTAGGCCATCTAGCCCTTCGAGCCTGCCCCGCCATTCAGTAAGATCATGGCTGATCTGTTGTGGCTCAGTTCCACTTTCCCGCCCTCTCCCCATAACCCTTAATCCCCTCTCTTATCAAGAACCCATCAACCCGCTTCTTAAAAATATTTAGCGAGGCAGCCTCCACCACTTCAACGGGCAGAGAATTCCAGAGATTCACCACCCTTTGAGTGAAGAAGTTCCTCCTCAACTCCGTTCTAAACCGCCTCCCCTTTATCTTGAGGCTGTGCCCCCTAGTCCTACTGTCTTTTTTGAGCGGGAAGAGTCTCTCCACCTCTATCCTATCCATCCCATTCATGAAGGCCCCACCTTCTCAACTTGCCTCTCATCAGAGGTAAATCACCAGCAGTCAGCTCTCCCACTCAAAGGGGAGAGCAGCTTATGGTCGCTTAGGACGATGGCAACTTTATTTTACAGGATTAGGACTCAGTAACTCTTGTTTGAATTATGTTATTAGCAATCCTAATTAGTGCAGTGTATATCGCAATGATTTATTTATTTTGCATTAAGATTAAGGTCATTACTTTTCCATGTGTAGGTTAACTTTATTTAAAGTTAAAAAGTTTTATTTATTAGTCACAAGTAAGGCTTACATTAACATTGCAATGAAGTTACTGTTAAATCTTTGGTTGCCACACTCCTGCACCTAACCAATATGTCTTTTGGACTGTGGGAGGAAACCGGAGCCCCTGGAGAAAACCCACGCAGACATGGGGAGAACGTGCAAACTCCACACAGACTGACCCAAGCCAGGAATTGATCCTGGGTCCCTGACAGTGTGAGGCAGCAGTGCTAACCACTGTGCCACCGTGATGCCCATTACTGTGCCACCCGGTATCAAGAGGCTTAGAGCTCCACTTATATTTTGGGCAAAGCAATCAGCTCTGAAACAGTTTGAAGCTCAGCCCTCAATTATCTTGTTAAAACATTTAGCATCCTGTGTACTGGTTCTTTTAATTCTTGTTTATCACCCACAGCCAATTAACTATTCTCGACATTGTACTGATGAACACAAGTTTGCTACTTGAATTAATCTGTACAACATTTTGGAAGCAGAACACTTTTATGGAGATAATCTGGGGGTAGATAAATTCAATTACATTGATACCATGACGATGAAAAACAATTAAATAGTTACCAGAGCATTCCCCCCCAAAATTCAACAGGTCATTTTATTTTTGACCAAAGCAGAGTTATCTATACTCGATCAAACTGAATAACATGGAAAATAATTCAGGTCACTGTGTGGAGTTTACACATTCTCCCAGTGTCTGCGTGGGTTTCCTCTGGGTGCTCCAGTTTACTCCTGCAGTCCAAAGTTACGTGGGGTAGGTGGATTGGCCATGCTAATTTGTCCTTAGTGTCAGGAGGATTATTAAGGTAAATACGTAAGCTTTATAGGATAGAGCTTGGGTGGGATTGTTGTCTGTGCAGGTTTGATGGGCCAAATGACTTCCTTCTGCACTGTAGGGATTCTCTGATTCTTTAATGAATAACGCTAGAATCACTGGGGCCTTCCTTTAAAAGACTTCAAATTAAATCCTGCTGGACAATTTCTGAAGTGAAAAGCTCAATAAATCTAGTTGTAGCACTTTAATGTAATAAACACGTGTCCTCCGGCAAGCTGCTGTACCAAGCTGTCCCAGGATTATACCAGGGCACTCCAGAAAATGAGCACGTACGAAGGTTGCAACTGTCGTCAGCGTCCAGTTTCTCCCCCATCCTCCCAGTAATTTCAAACCTCTGTGTTCCTTTGCATTGCATTCTTAGAGTACTGGCACAAGATTTAATACAATTCATTTTCTGTTCATTAGAACCGTGGATCCCAGAGGTTAGAGATGAGGGGGAAAAAAATCATCCTTCATTGGATAATGGAGAGGAGGACAAATTTAGGTTTGGTGGCAATTTTATTTTCCCCAAGATGGCGCCGGAGAGAGGCATCTTCTTGCAAGCTGTGCCCAGCATGCCTCCTAATTCTATCTTTAACTCTCGTTCTATGCCTCTAAAACTTTATTCTAACTCTTTTAAACTCTCTAACAATGCTTCAATTCAATTTCTTACAGATTTGGCCACCTTGCATTAAGTTGATCTTTCTCTATAACCTAGCAATGGCTGTAACACTACGTTTTGCATTCTCTCTTTTCCTTCTCTATGAATGGTATGCTTTGTCTGTATAGTGCATAAGAAGCAATACTTTTCACTATATGTTAATACATGTGACAATAATAAATCAAATCAAAATTAAAATCTTTCAGTGGAGAGCTGTTGAGAATGGGGATTCCATTTATAGAATTGCTGGTGGATACACATCCCCAGGAGAGTTTGGAGAATGAACTTCATATTTCTTAACACATGAAATGACCAAGTAATAAGGTGGGGAGCAGAAGTCCATGAGAAAAATCACATATGAACACCAAACGGAGCTTTACCAGAATTGTATATGATCTTGTTTTCTATAATTGAATGCAATATGGGGGCAGACATTCCATGATGTATGTTCTATAGTGCATCTCTGAATAGCAAACAACGTTATCTTGGATCAGTTTTAACAAAACGCTTCAGAAATTATTAGCATATTTCAAAACTGACAGACACAACATTTCTGCTGCAAGAGGACTAAATACCAGACTTTTATCATTTCTGACGAGTACTGAAGAAATGATATCATTCAACTGGCATCTGAAGTGCCAAAATGTGTCCAGGTTTTTGGTACTGACGAACACATTGCTACTGATGCACCACACTCAATAGAAATGAGCAAAACAAAATCATTGAAGTCATCTTAAGACGCTGTAGCTGTTTAGATACTGAACCAGATGACAACACTTTCATCTTTCTCCTGCCTGTAGCACTAGCCATCTGTGCGTTTGAAAGCCTGCACCACATTTCTTCCATATGTGAGGTTGTTCCATTGCCTTCAGGTTATTTTTCTTTATTTCCAGTAAACTATATTCTCATCAATACTTTGCACACCATCAATATTACCTTCGTGGCCCAAAACTTCATGGGTTTTGCACATTCAATATACAATTTCCTCAACAATTGATATCATGTGGCGGCACGGTGATTAGTTAGCACTGCTGCCTCACAGCGCCACGGATGTAGGTTCGGTTCCTGGCTTGGGTCACTGTCTGTGTGGAGTTTGCATGTTCTCCCTGTGTCTGCGTGGGTTTCCTCCAGGTGCTCCAGTTTCCTCCCACAGTCCAAAGATATGTGGGTTAGGTGGTTTGGCCATGCTAACTTGCCCCTTAGTGTCAGGGGGACTAGCTAGGGCTATGGGGACAGGCCTTGGGTGGGATTGTGGTTGGTGCAAATTCGATGGGCTGAATAGCCATCTTCTGCACTTTAGGGATTCTATGTAATATGATATTCCTTTCTGCTTTTAGTTAATGAGCACACCCAAACCAGAAAGCTGTCTCAGTTGGATTTTTCATTTATTCTTATTAGATGCAGAATTTTTATCCACCAGTTGACAAGCCTATAGTCTAAAATTGCAAGATTTGTTTTGAGTTATTAGTACATTCATGCAGTTGGGTTTTTCCAGATCTCACGATGGATTTCTGAATAAGTCATCGTCAAAAATGAGCTACTGCATCATCTTTTCTCTAGGTTGACACAGTGTATTCAATAAGGTTTACATAACCTTCCAATAGCATCCTTCCTATATTTACCTATCAAATATCATTGGTTTGGATGAGGGAACCAATGCAATATTTCCAAGCTTTCTCATGACAGAAAATTAGTGGGCATGAGAGTGATGGGGATGATGTCAAGAGGTTTCAAGGTGATTCAGATAAGTTGAGGGAGTGGGAAAATGCAATATAACATGGGTGGGTGTGAAGTTATAGATTATGTGATTTCAAAGAGGAGTTGAATATAGCTCTTGGGGCTATGGGGAAAGGCAGGATGAGGATATTGAATTTGATGAGCAGCAATGATCAAAATGAATGGTAGAGCTGGCTCAAAGGGCTGAATGGCCTACTCCTGCTTCTAGTTTCTATGTTATCCACTTTGGTAGAAAAAACAGAATGGCAGAGTATTTGGTTTGTGTGGAGTTTTCAGTCACTGAAAACAAGCATGCAGCTCAGAAGGCAAATGGTATAGAAACATGGAAGATAGAAACAGGAGGAGGCCATTTGATCCTTCGAGCCTGGTCCGCCGTTCATTATGATCATGGCTGACATCCAACTCAATATCCAAAACCTAATCCTGCTTTTTCTCCATAACCTTTGATCCCATTCGCTCCAGCCGCTAAATCCAGCTGCCTCTTGACTATATTCAATGTTTTGGCATCAACTACTTCCTGTGGTAATGAATTCCACAGGCTCACCACTCTTTGGGTAAAGAAATGTCTCCTCATCTCTAAAACCTAAGGATTAGTCACAGGATATGGGGTAGGCCATTGAGGAGCGAGATGAAGAAAAACATCTTCACTCCAAGGATGAAGAACCTGGGGAATTGTCTATGACAGGAGGCGGAGTCACTTAATATACGCAAAAAGAAAATAGGTAGATTTTTAGACTCTAAAGGTGTCAACGATGTGGGGAGAGTGCAGGATTGTGGCATTGAGATAGAGGATCAGCCACAGGACCCTACAGCGCAGGAGGCGGCAATTTGACCCATCGAGTCTGTAGTGACCACAACCCTACCCAGACCCTATCCCCATAACCTCATATATTTACCCTAATTAGTTCCCCTGACACTAAGGGAAAATTTAGCATGGCCAATCCACCTAACCCACACATCTTTGGAAAGTGGGAGGAAACCGGAGCACACGGAGATAACCTATGCAGACACGGGGAGAATGTGCAAACTACAGACAGACAATGGCCCAAGACCAGAATCGAACTTGGATTGCTGTGAGGCAGCATGCAGTCCTGATCATATTGAATGGTGATGATGTGGATATGCCGGCGTTGGACTGGGGTAAACACAGTAAGAAGTCTGACAACACCAGGTTTAAGTCCAACCGATTTATTTGATAGTAAATTCAAATTTACTATAAATAAATCGGTTGGACTTAAACCTGGTGCTGTCAGACTTCTTACCATATTGAATGGTGAGCAGACTTGAAGCACCGAATGTCCTATCCTGCTCCGATTTTCTATGCTATCACATTTACTTTGTATTAATATTCTCAAAAACACGACATCCCATCTAAAACTGATGACATGAGAAACATGACATCCCAATTTACTGTTACACAAGTAAAACACTCCAATACACCAGTTCCTATTTCATTACCCTTTAAAAAAAAAATTTCCTTCCCCGTCCTGAAAGTATGACGTTGCCGAGAATTTAAAGAATAATTCAAACAAAATAACTGAACACAAATTTTATTCATGCAAAAATAAAATATTGCAGATGATAGAATCTGAAACAAAAACAGAAAATGTTGGAAAATCTCAGCACATCTGACAGCATCTGTGGGAGATATAGAGCCAACGTTTTGAGTCTGGATGACCCTTCATCAGAGCGGCTCTGACGAAAGTACATCTAGACTCGAAACATTGACTCTATTCTCTCCCCACAAATCTGATTTCACTGTTTGTCATTTTACTCAAGTCAATTTAATCTGCAGAAACTACGGTGGAAGAACCTACAAACTTGAGCTGCAATGAGTTGAAATAGCTGAACTCTCAGTCTCAAATGAAACTAGGTCTTTGAGCCTTCAAATAAAGGGGACTGTTAATTTGATTTACTATTGTCGCATGTATTAGTATATAGTGAAAAGTATCGCTTCTTGTGCACTATAGAGACAAAGCATACCCTTCATAGAGAGGGAAACGAGAGAGTGCAGAATGTGGTGTTATAGTCATAGCTAGGGTGTAGAGAAAGATCAAATTAATGTGAGGGTAGGTCAGTTCTAAAGTCTGATAGCAGCAGGGAAGAAGCTGTTCTTGTGTCGGTTGCTATGTGACCTCAGACTTTTGTATCTTTCTCCCGACAGAAGAAGGTGGAAGAGAGGATGTTTCTATAGATTGAATGTGATTAGCATTGCAATTTTCTGTGTTGATGATTTCATATGGCAACATGAAACAAAAGGCTCAGTGAATAGCACTGAACCCAGCTAAAGATACTGAGTGTCCTAAATATAGCAGTCAGGTTTCAAACTGCAGCTAATATGACAGAGTTTGCTTTTTGTCCATGGAAGCTGATTAGAATGGAGCAAATACAACTTAATTAATAAGACGCACTTCAGAAAAGTATGATTAATCTAATTATAATTTTAAATATGCAGTGTTGCTAACCTGCCAGTTCCTGATGCACACAGAATCAAATAAAATTAATGATGTCAGTTAATGATGTTATGGTTTATGCAATATGCATAAAATGTACTGTGCACTGGAAGGAAAGATCCATGTTCATTTTTTATCTATTTTGTTCTCAAAGCAAAATCTCCTTTTGACTATTTCATTCTCAAAGCAGCCAAAATCTCCTTTTGACTACCATGGGCATTCCAGCAAATTGTGAATCAGATTTATTTTTATTTAAGAAAAAACCTCTAAATATCAACTACTCTTTGGTATGAAATAAAATTACACAAATTCCCGATTGAAATTAAACTGATATACAAATAAAAGCTTCACAACATTGCTTCAATCCTTTGGGCAATAATGTAGATATATGCTGTAATTTTCACATTTGATGTTGAAGTTTTAGAGTAGGATTGTAAAACAATAATGAGGAATTCAGAAATCATAGAATCCCTACAGTGCAGACGCCTCTATCGATGCTCTGACACAGCATCCCATCTAGGCCCTATCCCCATAACCCTACATATTTACCCCATTAATCCACCTAACTTACACATCTTGAGATACTAAGGCACAATTTAGCATGGCCCTTCCACCTAACCCGCACATCTTTGACATCCCTTGGAGGGATGGGGAGAATGTGCAAATACCACTCAGTCACCTAAGGCTTGAATTGAACCCAGGTCCTTGGCGCTGCGATGCAGCAGTGCTAACCACTGTGCCACCAATGTCCTTAAAGGAAAATCACTTTAATAAAGCACGCATAATGTGTCTAACGTTTTAGGTGAAAGCAAGGTTGCACAAACGTGAACCATTTCCTATTAATGACAACAAAAAAAAAAACAACTTTGAGAAGTGCTGGAATAAAAGGACAAAGCAAAAAAAGGAAAGAATCTCGTGATGACATTCTGAAAGAAGATTCTTTGAGCTATGATTTCTCGTAGCTACAGCCACATTGTCAGCGCTGATTACACCAGTTGCTATCAAAGAAATTGACAAACTGGCTTCAGAGTGACAAATGGAACCTTCAGTGATGATCAAAATCTATTGGAATTTCATTATTCTTGTGACATTTTAACCAAAACCAAACACATCATGTCCTATATTGGACATCAGAATCTGAACTAGACCATAAGATATAGGAGCAGAATTAGGCCATTTGGCCCATCAAGTCCACTCTGCCATTCAATCATGGCTGATATGATTTTCATCCCCATTCTCCAGCCTTCTCCTAGTGATCCTTGATCCCCTTATTGATCAAGAATCTATCTACTCAATCAACTGGCCTCCACAGTCCTTTGTGGAACCGAGTAGTTATCAACAAATGCCCAGCTATACAATGACACATCAGTGATATGCACTATAAGTTAACCGCTGTGAGCCCATTATCTCTCATCGTTAGAGTTGTTACCTGTGGCAGAGAGGAGAAGAGAGAAATCCTGTCCATTCAGATATTCCATCGCAGTAATCCGGGTATACCGGGGATTTCCATTGTGAAAGTAATCAAGCTTTTCTCCTTTCTCCCAATCCCAAAAACTTCAATGAAATAATGAAACATGAATCAAAACGCTGTTGAATGATCTGGCATAACTTTTGAGACTTTGAAATAATTTGCTTGTAGCCAAAGCTGCTCTTACCAGATACTGTCTTTATCAGCTACTGCTATACAGGGAGTAAAAGGGTGAAACTTCACCACTGAAGGGACACCTGGATTTCTGTTGATAAAGATCTGGTCGTCCAATCTTGTGATACCTCAGTAGGGAGAAGAAAAACTGGTTAGAATCACATGTTCCTTTAGGAAAAGTGGGAAGCCATCAAGCTTCCTTCTTTCATCTTCATTACAGTACTACACAATTACCCTTATTGGAATTCTTGCAGATGGTCGGGTACAGGGTGGGGAAGGCCTGAATAACATGATGGTGAAACAAATAGAGAAAATGCTGGAAAATCTCAGCAGATCTGATAGCTCTATTCTCTTGCACAGATGCCAACGTTTCGAGTCTGGATTTCCCTTCGTTAGAACACCCGGTTAGCGCTCTCTCCACAGATGCTGAGATTTTGCAGCATTTTCTCTTTTGGTTTCAGATTCCAGCATCCGCAATATGTTGCTTTTAACATGATGGTGAAGGTGCCTGAAAGGGAAAAGGCCAACGGCCAAATAGCAAGTTATGCATTCAGTGAGAGCTCACACTGCATAGGAATAGAAAAATGATTTTACAGGAAGGTCAGGAGCTCGGGAAGGTCCAAGAGAAGCAGGCACCTGTTTGGACAATGGCAGGTGACAACATTTCCTGCTTTGTGATTGGATGTATCGGATCATTGGGTATTCTGTGAATGGAAAAACTGAGGGGGAGGATTGTAAACCTGCAAACAATCCCTTGAATGTAAGGGTGGAAATTCAGGTGGGCTCGGTTATGTGCAGATCCTCTCTGCTGAGCTTTCTTAATATACTGCACCTGAGCAATCCAATATAACAAGGCTTGAAACACTCAAACCCTGACAATGCCCCATCAATTCTTCTCCGCCACTTCAGCGCAACATTTCTGAGAACGGGACCTGCTTATTTTTTCTTGGCTGGGTAAATATAAAATACTTTACTGACACTTTGTTCAATTGTACTTCCTTCCAGGATGCCCCAGGTCTTAAGCCGTTTCAACATTGTCAACAGGCTCCTTTACTTTTCTCCAGTGGGCTAATTCTGCAGCCATTACTCACTCTCTTATAAACCAGCCAGCTTGTTTGTCCACAACATAAATGTTTCCATTTTCACTCCTTCCGGAATAGGCTTTCAAAATTGTGCTTCTCTGGAATCTGTACTTTTTACTTCACCCTTCCCATCTGATTCGCTATGACAGGGTATGCTGATGAGGCAAGCCCCATTCTCTTCTCCGATGTGACTTTTTGATCACCTCCCCGTCCCACTCATTTTTAAACCTATCTGCCTCTGTACATCATCTTGTTTGGAACTGGGGATACCCTGTTGGCCAGATGTGATCACACCTGTTGATATTTCTCCCCTGTGACTCCAGCTCGCCCACCATCTGTGCTCAATCACCAAGTGGGCTTGTCCTAGGAACTGTACTGCTGATTTAGACACCTTGTGCAGTAAAGAACGAACAAAATACTTGTGTTCAATTAAATATCCCTGTCCCCTAAGGAAATCCAACTACTCAACACTTTGACTCAAGGAAACATGGTTCAAGTGCACACCTGTGACATGGGGATTTGGGAGAATTCGGATCTAAATTTTGCAGTTATATTCCAGTGTCCTCTGGTATCGCATTTCAATCTCCCCTTTGTATCAACAAATATCTCTGGCCACTATCAATGAACATCTTATCCCAATTTTAAAAACATTTTGTCTGTCTTCCACCCAATTATCTATGTTGCTAGAAATTTTAATATTAAAATACTCCCCCATTCTTTTCAATGTTAAAACCTATTCTGGAAATGGTTATATGTGGTTGTAACTCAGATCGAGCAGGAGCCATACCAAGCTAAGACCACAGGAAACTACAAAGGGTCATGAACGAAGCCTAGTGCACCTCTCAAACCAGCCTCCCATCCACTGACATTGTCAACACTTTTCCACTGCCTCAGAAAAGCATTGAGCACAATTAAGGACCCCATGCGCCCCTGACATATTCTCTTCCATCGGGAAAAAGATATGAAAGTCTGAGGACATGTACCAACTGACTCAAGCTTCTTCCCTACTGTCAGACTTTTGAATGGATCAACCTCACAGTAATTTGATTTTCTCTACACCTTAGCTATGATTGTAACATTCTGCACCCTCTCCTTTCCTTCTCTATGAACGATATGCTTCGCCTGTATAGCGTGCAAGAAACAATACTTTTCACTGTATAGTAATACATGTGACAATAATAAATAGAATCAAATACTACTGAACATGCACATTCCTAACTTCGCTTAATTTTTTCACATCGATTATCTTTCACAATGATGCACATACTCTCAGTCTCAATTTTTCAATTGTCTATTCCAAATACCAAAAAAATAATGCTTTTTCCTTCAATTCTCTGTATCAGATAGGCTATTAACATAAGAACATAAGAAATAGGAGCAGGAATAGGCCATCTAGCCCTTCGAGCCTGCCCCGCCATTCAATAAGATCATGGCTCATCTGTCGCTGTTCAGTTCCACTTTCCCGCCCTCTCCCCATAACCCTTAATCCCCTCTCTTATCAAAAACCCGTCAACCCGCGTCTTAAAAATATTTAGCGAGACAGCCTCCACCACTTCAACGGGTAGAGAATTCCAGAGATTCACCACCCTTTGAGTGAAGAAGTTCCTCCTCAACTCCGTTCTAAACCGCCTCCCTTTTATCTTGAGGCTGTGCCCCCTAGTCCTACCGTCTTTTTTGAGCGGGAAGAGTCTCTCCACCTCTATCCTATCCATCCCATTCATCATCTTATACGTCTCAATGAGATCTCCCCTCATTCTTCTAAACTCTAACGAGTACAAGCCCAGTTTATTCAGCCTCTCCTCATAGCTCAACCCCCTCAACTCCGGTATCAGCCTAGTAAACCTCCTCTGCACTCCCTCCAAGGCCAAAATATCTTTGCGCAGGTGCGGCGCCCAAAACTGCACACAGTACTCCAGCTGCGGCCTCACCAATGCCCTATACAGCTGCAGCAACACCTCCCTACTTTTATATTCAATCCCCCTCGCTATGAAGGCCAGCATCCCATTCGCCTTCCTGACCACCTGCAAGCTGGGTTTTTGCGACTCATGCACAAGGACCCCGAGGTCCCTCTGCTCCATCGCCTGCTGCAGTTTTTCGCCCCGTAAGTAATAGTCCTTCCTACCATTCTTCCTACCAAAGTGGACCACCTCACACTTGAAACGTTGATTCTATTTCTCTCTACAGATGCTGCCTGATCTGCTGACTGTCTCCAGCATCTTGTTCCCATTTTATTTCTGACTTCCTGCACCAGGACTATTTTGCTTTTATAACTCTCAAAATAAATTAAAGAAAACGTCCACTGTACCTTCATTAACAGGTTTAATTATAATAAATTCCCTAGTGCGGAAGGAGGCCATTCAGCTATTGAGCCAGAAACCCCACGTTTACCCTGCTAATCCCCGTGACACTCAGGCAATTTAGCATGGCCAAAACCTAACCTGCACATCTTTGGACTGTGGAAGGAAACTGGAGCACCTGGAGAAAACCCACACAGACATGGGGAGAACGTGCAGACTCCACATAGACAGTGACCCAACTGGTGCTGTGAGGCAGCAGTGCGAACCACTGTGCCACTGTGTTGCCCTACATCTGGTACATGGCTCACCTTTCTCAATAATCCATCCAGCTCGTTTTCTAACACGTCCATTACGTAAAAATCTCCATTCTCGCTCTTTCCGGATCAGACTTTCAACATCATGCTCCTCTGGAATCTGCACAGAATAATGGTAGCACTGGGATAAGAGCCACATTAAATGGGTTAAAAGTTTTCGAACTGTATCTGCAGTAATGTCAGCCACAGACTGCCAAATTATACATAATTGGTTCCCACTAAATTACTGTAAATAGGACCGTGAGGCAACTGAAACAATTATTTAATAAAAAAAAACTTAATTTTCGTTTTTAATTACGACAATATTCTAACCGCCCGGCCACGAAAGCTGGTTAGTGTGTTACAGAATGGAGCAGCTGGCTGGTTGAGGCTTCTGGCTGATGTAGAGGCCTCGGGCTCAATGATAAAGATGACTGAAAGATACCATTGTTATCTCACTATACTGTCATCCTGTACAGCAAACACATGTAGGAAAAAGTAGAAACTTGTATTTATTTAACATCTCTCACAACCTCAGCATGTACCAAAGCACTTTACAGCCAATTAAGTATTTTTTAAAAGTTTAGTCACTGATGTAATGGTGTGTGGGTGTGGGTGCGCATGTGCGCGCATGTGCATGCGTGTGTGGCAGGGGGGTGATGGATGGGAGCAGATGCTGGAAGCATGTGCAGAAGCAGGATATTGTCTGCAGAGTTACCAGTTATAATGGAGTTGTGGAGATGAAAGTAAGATTTGCCTAGAAGGTTATGGTGAGGAATTACGAGGTACACTGAAGGGTGGAGGTGGCTCAAACTTCTGCAATTGAAGAAATGAATTGTTAAAGGACCTAATGCATTAATTACAGTTAAATGTGATTAATTGACAACACCTCTTTCAAGAGTTTAGGTGAAGGGTTGAGATAAAAGTTGAGATAAAACATTTAAAGTTAGTATGTAGAGGAGGCAATGGATCGGCAGATATGCTATTTTACCCCAAAATAGGCTGAAAAGTTTGAACTAAGATATATTTATATACAGCCTGAACTTCTGAATCCAAGTTCTTTTCCCTCCATCCCGAAAGGTTTGACTCCTCCTGGGGCACAGTTCTAGGTTATCAGATTCTTCCAGTACCTTGCCAAAGTTGGTGTTCTTCAGTTGTGAGCCTAAACACTAATCCTGGATTAGGTTGGTAGCATAAAGATGGTGGAGAAGGAAAGATGGGGTAGAGAGGTCTCACCATCAAGATTCTCCCTCACTCCCAGGAGGGATTTTGGCCAACTACAGTGTCTGCATCTGGGGAACTTTTTTTATTCATTTGGAGGACATGGGCAATGCTGATGGGCCAGTATTTATTGCCAATCCCTAGCTGACCAAGGGCAGTTGAGAATCAACCACTCTTGGAGTCACATGTAGGCCAGACCAGGTAAGGATGGCAGATTTCCTTCCTTAAAAGGACATTTGTAAACCTGATGGGTTTTCCCGACAATCAACAATGGTTTCATTGTCATCAGCAAATTCCTTATTCCAGATTTTTTTAAAAAGTGAATTCAAATTCCACCATCTGTCATGTTGGGATTTGAACCCAGGTCCCCAGAACCTCAGCTGAGTTTCTGGATTAATAGTCTAAGCGATAATACCACTAGGCCATTGCCTCACCAAGGCTTGTGGAACCAGTCCATTTTCCTGTCTGTCAACAACTAATCCATCATTCCCAGGGGAATTGGTAGGTGCATTGAAAGCTGCTGAGGATCGTGAAAGACATTCTGCGTAACCTCGGCGATGGACGGCATTAAAAAGTTAATGCGTCAATTGCAGAAGCCAACTGATTTATCGACAGTCTATTAATGTCCAATTAAAGCTCAGCACAGTCCACCAATTGCATGAACACAGCAAATAAAATATAATGGCTCTCTGGATGTAATTAGTGCTGGGACACTGATACTGTTCTGTACAAAATGAAATAAAACATTATACGGTAACCAAAAGGTGGTGGTGTTAATTTTCAGGAGTATCAGACCAAATATAAAACATGCATTTAAATTAAAATGTCAAAAAGCAGAAAAAAAATCCACTCAATCTGGAAATGTTTTAAAGCAATGTTATAAACCAGTTTAAAACTGAAAATGTAAAAGGATCAATAAACCAGCAACACAGAATTACTAAAAGTCCACATCTTGATTCTTTACAGATTTCCAGCACGCGTGGGATCAACTATTTTTAAAGAAAAGTAACAAGAACAAGTGAAATATCACGCAGGCGTTGTTCAAATATGCTGATTATAAAGTGTGGAGGCATACTCGAGAACCATGAGTCAAATGTACAGAGATCTGTTAGGTTCAAGGAGGAAGGCCTTCTATTGCTGGCTTCTTATAAAATTTCCATAATGGAGTTCATTTCCTGATCTAATTAGGTCTTTGGCTCCACAACTATGAACAGTACATAAAAAAGAGAAGTTTAACTTTAAGTTTGTTTATTAGTCACAAATTGGCTTACATGAACACTGCAATGAAGTTACTGTGAAAATCCCGTAGTCGCCACACTCTGGTGCCTGTTCGGGTACACTGAGGGAGAATTTAGTATGGCCAATGCACCTAACCAAACTGTGGGAGAAAACCAGAGTGCCTGGAGGAAACCCTTGCAGACATGGAGAGAACATGCAGACTCCGCACAGACAGTGACCCAAGCAGGGAATCGACAGGTCCCTGGCGCTGGGAGGCAACAATGTTAACCACTGTGTCACAAGAAACAGGTGAAGAAAACACAGCTTCCATTTATATGGTGCCTTACACAACTATAGGATATCCCAAAGTGCCTTACAGCCTACGAGGTACATTTGAAGTGGTGCCACTGTTGAAACATTGGACTCACAATAATCAATTTGCAAACAACACTGTGATAATGACTAGATAATTTGCTTTACTGATGTTGACTAAGGGATAAATATTGGCCAGGACATGGGGATAAGCCTCCTGCTCTTCTTCAAAATGTTGTGGCATCTTTCGTGGGCACGTGAGGGACAGTTGGGAGGGCTGGTGGGGGGGGGCTGTGTGTCTCAATTTCATATCTCATCTGAAGGCTGGATACCCAACCTTACTGCAAGAGGGAAATCTTCAAATACATGTTGGCGGTATCAGCCCAGTAAGTAAATTTTAATTACATCCCACAGCTCTAATTATTGAGACACCAAGTGGATTCAAAAGATCAACTTGCAAGTTTATTTTGAATGTTTCTACAGTCAAAGATACTTTAAAAATAAAGCAGTCAAATGGCAAGAGCAGTGATCCTGAAAATCACACAAAGGTAGCTAACTGCCCAATTAGCCAGTGAAAAATAGTTTACAAATGGTGTGTGCATTGCATGGCACCTCTTTAAAGACATTATCCTATATGCAACTTGTTTTTTTAAATTTGCTTTTGGGATTTGATATTGCTGACAAGGTCACATTTATTGCCCATCCTTTATAGCACTTGAAGAGGTGGTGCTGAGCTGTCTTCTTGAACCATTGTAGTCCATGCGGTGTAGGCACACTCAAAGTGTTTTTTCCCCCCTATGATTTGATACAACCGGATGGCTTATGAGTCAATCAGCTTGCTGTGGATTCTGAGTCACATATAGGCCAGGCTGAGTAAGGATGGCAGATTTCTCCCCTTGAAGAACATTAGTGAACCAGATGGGTTTTATGACTATTCCATTGTTTCATAATCACTAGGTCAGACTTTCTGGTCTCTCAAAAGTCACACCTTGGAAGATACGCTTGGGGACTCCTTTGAACTTCCAGTGCCAGGCCACTGCATGAACTACCTGGATGCTTCGACAGCCAATGGGCAATTTTTCAGCATCCAGAACTCGCTGAAACATTTCCAACTCTGAAATTGAGTTGAATTCTTCAGGATTTCAACTCACTAGAACAGTTACCATGGAAACGTTACCAAAAAACCAGGTCAAAGTCCTGGTAACACAACTAGACCAGCTGCAAAACTCTACCAAGCTGACGAGACAAAGGAACTACTCCATCTACATGCACACCAAGAACAGGAAACTTGAGAAACTCGGCATCACCACCAACAGCAACCAAGCCTCCCTCCGTACCACAGTAGAAAACAGTATCACTATTGTCAACTTGTCGGACTATACATTTCAACCAGATGAAATCAAAGTTCTCAGCCAAGGGCTCAATTTCTACCCCACCACCCCAAAATAGACCCCATCAGTCTTGCAGCAGACACAGGAATTCACCAGGCAAATGAGGATTCATCAGGAATTCATCACTGTGGGAGTTCTTCCACAAACCCCAAGAGCCCAACAGCGAACACAATGAGACAGCCAGTGAACCGGAACAGCTGACAGAGAGATCCATGGTGCAGCAACTGAAGAGGAAAGAGTCGAATTGGACTCCTCTGGAAGGCCACTGCCCTTGAATTGATATGTCCAAGCCTTCAGGAGGTGTGTCAATGCCAGATTCATCAGCCGCACTCACAAGACAGCCCCCAACATCACCCAAGCACAACGCAACGTCATCCATGCTCTCAAGACCAACCGCGACATTGTCATCAAACCAGCAGACAAAGGAGGGACCATCGTCATACTGAACAGATTACTGCAAAGGGTACCGACAACTGAACAACGAGGAACACTAAAAACAGTTACCCGCATGTCCGACCAAAGAACACAACTCAACTCTCAACAGATTGATCAAGGCCTTTGATCTGGACCTTCAGAGCACCCTCCATGCTCCCATCCCACATATTCCCACGTAGGAGGCAGTAGAGAGCTCCCAAAGATACACAAGGCAACCACAGCTGGCCATCCCATCGTACCGGGCAATGGGACCCTGTGCAAGAACCTCTCCAGCTATGTCAAGGGCATCCTGAAACCTACTGTACAAAGAACCCCCAGCTTTTGTCGTGACACTATGGACTTTCTACAGAAAGTCAGCACACGTGGAGCAGTTGAACCAGGAGCACTCCTCGTCACAATCGATGTCTTGGCACTCTGCATCAGCATCCCTCACGATGATGGCATTGCTGCAATTGCCTTAGTACTCAATGCTGACAACTGCCAACCTCCAGATGCAATTTACAACTGATCCGCTTCATCCTGGACCACAATGTCTTCATCTTCAACAACCAGTTCTTCATCCGGACACTTGGAACAGCCATGGGGATCAAATTCGTACCTCAACATGCCAACATCTTCATGCACAGGTTCGAACAAGACCTCTTCACCGCACAGGACCTTCAACTAATGCTATACATGAGATACATTGATAACATTTTCTTCCTTTGGACTCATGGTGAACAATCACAAACAATTATACGGTGACATCAACAAGTCCTATTCCACATCAGACTCACCATGGACTACTCTTCAGAATCGGTTGCATTCTCGGGCATATGTGTCTCCATCAAGGGTGGTCACCTCAGCACTTCACTGTACTGCAAGCCAACCATAACCTCATTTCTCCAGCTTCCACTCTAAACACATTAAAGAAGCCACCCCCTACCGACAAGCCCTCTGTATACACAGGATCTGTTCAGATGAGAAGGATCGCAACAGACACCATCAGATGCTGAGGGATGCTCTCATTAGAACAGGATATGGTGCACAAATCATCGATCGACAGTTCTGATGCGCCACAGCAAAAAACCGCACTGACCCCCTCAGAAGACGAACACGGGACACGGTGGACAGAGTACCTTTTGTCGTCCAGTACTTCTCCGGAGCCTTCAACATGTCATTGATGAAGACAAACATCTCGCCACTTCTTGCCTTTAAACAACTGCACAACCTCAAAAAGACCATTCTCCGCAGCAAACTACCCAGTCTTCAGGAGAACAGTGACCACGACTCCATACAATCCTGCCACAGCAACCTCTGCAAGACATGCCAGATCATTGACACAGATGCCATCATCTCACATGAGATCATCATCATCCACCAGCTATATGGTACATACACTTGTAACTCGGCCAACGTTGTCTACCTGGCACACTGGAGGAAAGGATGTCCCGAGTATGGTACATTGGGGAGACCATGCAGATGCTACGACAATGGATGAATGAACACCGCTCAACAATCACCAGGCAGGAGTGTTCTCTTCCTGTTGGGAACACTTCAGTGGTCACGGGCATTCAGCATCTGATTTTTAGGTAAGCGTTCTCCAAGGCGGCCTTCACGACAATGTAGAGTCGCTCAGCAGAGCTGATACCCAAGTTCCGCACATGAGGACGGCCTCAACTGGGATCTTGGATTCATGTCACACTATCTGTAACTCCCATGACTTGCCTGGGCTTGCAAAATCTCACTAACTGTCCTGGCTGGAGACAATACACATCACTTTAACCAGTGCTTAACCTTCTCCCCACTCACATTGTCTGTACCTTTACGGCTTGATTGTCTGTAAAGACTCGCATTCCAACCACTATTTTGTAAATTGAGTTTGTATCTTTATATGCTCTGTTTGTCAACAGAAGTCCCAATCACTTGATGAAGCGGCAGCGCTCCGAAAGCTAGTGGCTTGTGCTACCAAATAAACCTGTTGGGTTTTAACCTGGTGTTGTGAGACTTCTTGCTGTGTTTACCCCAGTCCAACGCTGGCATCTCCACATAACAACACAACTGACAGCATCCTCCCCATCTCTCCGACCTGATCTCATCACTCAACTAGCTGGTATCTAACCAACCCTGCACCCTACTGATCCGATGATTACCCTTGCCACCTACCATCCTCCCCAGTTGGCACCTACCCACTTATCTCATTCACCAATGCAGTGATATCTATTTAATTGTTCCAAAGCCCGTTCAATATGTTTAATGAATGAAGACTCATCAAAGTACCACAGCTAACGCAGTAAAGAGTGCGTGTGACTTGACTTCCCTAGATGAGAACAGGTGCACTCCACATTTCTGAAGAGACCTGGTCAGAACTCTGGGTGAGAAACATAGAGCTCTGGGGCTGTGCACCAAATGGGAGTGGAGTGGCAATCTGACACTGGAGGTTTTGGCCCAATATCAGGGAGATGATTATTCCAGATTTATTAAATGAATATTGTTTAACTTCCTCCAGCTGCCATGGTGTGATGCGAACTCACTTCGCCGGTCCAGTAGTTAGGGCTTTTGTATTGTTAGTCTCTGGGTTACAGCATTAACACTTTGCTAGCATCCCCTGGAGGTGGTGGTGGTGATGGGGCAGGGGGAGAAAGTGGAAGTCAGTATCTGAACACTAGCGTGTTTCTTACTGAATAGAAAGAAGCTATGCAAGACTGGCCAATTTGCAGCTGATTGTGGCAATGAGTTGCTGAGTCAGACAGATCAGTAAAATACCAGGTTTGAAATCCTGTCTCTGCTGAGTTAGCTGTGCAAAAAAGATGGCAGTAGGGGCAACAAATGCCTTCAAGCATTCTGGAAATCAGTCAATAGGGTCAGTTCCGATTCACTATTCAGAGAATTGTGTTGGAAGTCCCAGAGTAGACAAAAGGTAAGGAATTAGCTCAGTGGTATGCTTCCCTTCCAATAAATTATTGAGGACATCGCAAAAGAACACACTGTGCTGGTGTAGAGTGTCCACTTTGATCCAGAAGGGAAAAGTACATTTGTTGTATGTTATCGTTGTTTGACAGTCTAATGGTGGCTTCAGTTTTCTTACATTGGTTTACATAATTGAACCAGATTCAACACAGCATCAGTGAGAACAGAAACTTGCCTGAAAATGGTAGCAATAGTTTTCAATCTAAATGTCCTGACACTATGATATTCAAACAAGTTTATTTTTGAACAATATATCATTTTAAGAATGTAAGAACTAGAAGCAGGAGTAGGCCATCTGGTCCTTCAAACCTGCTCTGCTATTCAATAAGATCACGGCTGATCTTTTCATGGACTCAGCTCCATTTACCCGCCTGCTCACCATAACCCTTAATTCCTTTATTGTTCAAAAATTTATTTATCCTTGCCTTAAAAACATTCAATGAGGTACCCTCAACTGCTTCACTGGGCAGGGAATTCCAGATTCACAACCCTTTGGGTGAAGAAGTTCCTCCTCAACTCAGTCCGAAATCTGCTTCCCTTTATTTTGAGCCCATGCCCCTAGTTCTAGTTTCACTTCCCTGCTTCTATCTTATGTATTCCCTTCATAATCTTACATGTTTCTATAAGTTCTCCCCTCATTCTTCTGAATTCCAATGAGTATAGCCCAGTCTACTCAGTCTCTCCTCATAAGCCAACTCTCTCAATTCCAGAATCAACCTAGTGAATCTCCTCTGTACCCCCTCCAGTGCCAGTATATCCTTTCTCAAGAAAGGAGACCAAAACTGTACACAGTACTCCAGGTATGGCCTCACCAGCACCTTATACAGTTGCAACATAACCATGCTGTTTTTAAACTCCATCCCTCTAGCAATGAAGGACAAATTTCCATTTGCCTTCTTAATTACCTGCTGCACCTGCAAACCAACTCCTTGAGAGTTGGTTTGCAGGTTCAATCTCAGAATGTTGAAGACTTGCAATAGATTACAGCGTTCATCCATCAGACATACATAAGCTTGCTGCAGTCAGGACCTTTCTGCCATTTGCTGCACTTTCAGAAGATCACGCCAAGTGTCAGAAAAGTAAATGATGAGCAGCATTCCAAAAACCTTAAAACTAAAAGAAGCAACATGCAATTCAAAACTTTAATACTGAGTTCATGTTTCTTCAGAAGGAACTCTTCAAAATGCAGCTAATGAAAATACAACAAAACTTAGTCAAACTTACAAAGCAAATAAAGGGTTTAATAAAGAAACATCATTACTCCAAATTTGGGGCCTTGCCCTGGGCCACTCCAAGCTCCCTGCAATTCTCCATATTCCTTATTTATAGTGAATCAGCTGGCTATTACATCACTCTACAATTGGTTCCATGGTTTACTGGGTCAGCTGACCCTTGCATCTTGTTCCCATTGGTCATATTATATCGAATACAAAGTTGTCGGCGGTTTCTAACAGCTCATGTCTTTGATGTTAAGAGGAGTGCATCTATAAATAGAAAACAAATTTGAACTTGCCATGTTGAAAGGTGAAGGCAAAACATTAGGAGATTGGGAAGAAATCAGCTGGAACATGTTCACTTGAATTAATGTTCTCAAGTCAGGTAACTGAATTCTACAGTTGGATTCAAGAGGCAACGTATCCTCCTCCTCTTATTCTCTCGTGAGATGTGGGCATTGCTCCAGCATCTGTTGCCAATTTGTTGAGTTTTTGCTGACAGCTGTTTAAAGGATGGATTGGGAAGGTATGTGGGAATGGTTAAATGCAATTTGCTCATTGGACCCAACATTCTTCTTTCTGAAAATTCTATCAAGATTGTGTTGTCACCCAATGGCAGCAAGTGTGGGAGGGATCAACGGGCAGAGATTTTGATCCTCTCGTCCCTGTTTGACCATCTTTCTTGTTGTTTTGTATCGTCTGTAATCCTCAGGCTGCCATTTCACTGAAGGTTGAAGTTGGTTCAATAACATCAATTCAGCAATATACTAGAATTGCGCACAAGGTATTTATCAGTGAAATGTACTGAAGGGGTAGGGGCTCAAGGTTGGAATGGGGCAATGCAGTTTCTAAAAATTCAACAGGAAAACTTGTTTTCCAATTCTGACGACTCTCTGATGCTTGAAGTGGTTAAGTCAGTACCGACAGACATGAGTTATTCATGCGTCATCTTCAAAAGCATCTACTAATTGAGGAAAATTGGTGAAATTTCAACATTTTGTAATCTCCAAGTTAGTTATGAAATATTGAAATGCATTGTTAGGTAGTACATGGACAGAAAGTAGTAATTTCTTGGTTAAAAATCAAAATGATGTTTAAACGTACCAGTATGTAATTGCTGGCAAAGGGTACACTCTCTTCTGGTGTATTTCAAAAAGTACGAATTGAAGCAGTTCACTCGACTTGGGCAATGCCCAAAGCAGCTCCAGTTCAGTGCTTTAGCATCTCTTTTAATGAATATTTAATAATAGTTACATAAATTTGCAGCCATGACACCACTGCAGTGGTATCCTCCCTGTTTTCTGGATGCTCCATAGACCAGTTATCAAAATACCATCTGCAATAATTTACAATGGTTGTAATTTATCGATTCTGGATTAAAGCCAAGAATATTTTTTTCTCTCCCACACAGGTTCAAATTATTGTTCTCAGAATATTTTAACAACATCAAATTTTACAACTTACTGCAACCCGAAACAAAATCTCAAAGGTCTATGCTAACATTGCTGTTATGCCAACTTATTCAAATATTATGTTGATGAGGGAAAGATTCTTTTTTTTAAAAAAAGCCTTTATAGTGTACGACTCCCCTGGATAAAATTCTCCCCTGGTTTCACAGCAATTGTAGAAAAGATGAGTGTGTATATTTCAGCTTCAGCTGGAAGAATATCTAATTACTGAAGCCTTTGGAAAACAGGGCTGTCTGTGGACTTATTGTAGAGAACTACAATACAGAAGTTGCTATTATGCGCTCAAATCAACACTCCACTCTGCATTTCACTGGTACAGATTATGTGTTCACAATTGCAATACCTAAAGCACCAACACAAAGTGATCTCACAAACCCACACAAAGTCTAGTGCAAAGTTTACTGGTCACTGGACTCGAAATTCAGGGATCCAGGGTAATGCTCTGGGGACCCGAGTTCAAATCCCATCACGGCAGATAGTGGAATTTAAATTCAGTAAAAAAAACTCCTGGAATTAAAAGTCTAATAACGACCGTGAAACCATTGCCGATTACTGTATAAACCTGTCTGGTTCGCTAATGTCCTTTCAGAAGGAAATCTGCCATCCTTACCTGGTCTGGCTACATGTGACTCCAAATCCACAGCAATGTGGCTGATTATTAAATGCCTTCTGAACTGGCCTAGCAAGTCACTTAGTTCAAGGGCAATTGGGGATGGGCAATAAATGCTGGCCCAGCTAGCGAAGCTCACATCCTGTGAACAGTGTAGCACTAGAAGCAGATGAAGCTTGGAAAAAACTGAAGGAGTTGGTAAGTGAAGTGGTACAAGGGTCAAGACCTATATTTTAATCCACCTTATTTTCATTCCATTGATTTTAAGTACAGATTTCCAATTCCCAGTGTCCATAACATACAACTGTGCAATTAAGCATCATTTTCAACCAAACCCAGACTAGGTAGTGAAGGCGGCATTCAGTATGCTTGGTTTCATTGGCCAGAGCATTGAATACAGGAATTGGGATGACTTGTTGAAATTGTACAAGACATTGATAAGGCCACATTTGGAATGCTGTGTACAGTTCTGGTCATCCTATTATAGAAAGGATATTATTAAACTACAAAGAGTGCAGAAAAGATTTACTAGGATGCTACCAGTACTTGATAGTTTAAGTTATAAGGAGAGCCTGAATAGATTGGGAGTTCTCTCCCTGGAGCATAGGAGGCCTGGGGTGATCTTATATAAAATAATGAGGGGCATAAATAACGTAGATGGTCAACATCTTTACCCAAAATATGGAGTTGCCGGCTTTGGATTGGGGTGTGTACAGTAAGATGTCTCACAACACCAGGTTAAAGTCCAACAGGTTTATTTGGTAGCATGTGCTTTCGGAGCTGCTCCTTCATCAGGTGAGTGTTTCACAAACAAATCCTGCACTCACCTGATGAAGGAGCAGTGCTCTGAATGCTCGTACTACTAAATAAACCTGTTGGACTTTAACCTGGTGTTGTGAGACTACTTATTGTCTTTACCCAAAGGTAGAGGTGCCTAAAACTAGAGGGCATAGGTTTAAGGTGAGAGAGCAGAGATACGAAAGAGTCCAGAGGGGCAATTCTTTCACTGAGGGTGGTGAGTGTCTGAAATGACTTGCCAGAGGCACTTGTGGAGGCGGGTAAAATTTTGTCTTTTAAAAAGCATTTGAACAGTTACACGGGTAAGATCGGAATACAGGGATATGGGCCAAATGCAGGTAATTGGGACTTGCTTAGTGGTAAAAACGATGCTGCATGGGCAAGTTGAGCTTAAAGGGGAATGTTTCTGTGCTGTAAATCTCTATGATTCTAACTGGGTGTGCATTCAGGAGGTAAAAGGAAGGCTGCTGTAATTTTTTTTCAGTTCATTATTCTGACACTTTTCTCCTGGAGTTTGTCTGTGTGACACATGGCCTTAGCCAATTTCCACACTGGCTGTAAAAGGGTGTAAAAACATTCCATCCCTTAGCAATAGCATCCTCCACCATGATGAGTGCAATTCGGTTTGATGCAGAATAATCAAGGGCTCAATCCAGAGCTATAATTTACACATTCTAATGGAGTAAGATCAACATGGAGAGGTGCTTAGGAGTGTTTTTTTTTATCTTTCTGGGGAATAACACTCGGTATTAAAGAACCTTAGAAGGGAAAAAAGTTTTAAAAAATGGGACAGAAATTGGTTGATTCACTTAAAAAGTCAACATTACAAACTTTGAATTCAAGAGGGCTGTAATCAACAAGTAGAGCTTATATTTAAAATACATAGATTTAAATGGTGGAATGTTTTCATCTTCATGTTTAAAAGGAAGCAAAAATTAATGCAAAGCAAGAGATGATTTATCTGGCAGATAAAGCTCACTGTTGGTCACTTCTGCTGGAACACAGATTTGCAACTTCAGAAATAGGAATCGATTTACAGATCTCAGGCACTAGCGATCATATTAAATAGCCATTACTTGTCAAGAGTTACATCATCATGATAAAAGCAGATGAACAGAATGTCCAGACGGAAGCTGTGCCGCAGTAAATTATAAATGAAGTACAGGACATTTATAGAAGATTACAGGGGAAGATCCTCAATGCACACCAACTTCCTTCTCACAGTATTCCAATTTTAATCATGCAGCTGTGCTTGTACAACCCAGTGTAGCTTCAGTGTTGGCATGGTCTCAGCCAGAGTGAAGGCGCAGCATGCTGAGATCAGCACTTGTGGCATATTACTGAAACTGAGGCATTGTGTCACTGCAGTCCACAGGCAGGCTAGGTTACTCAATGTCACAGTTTTCTCATTGCAGCTTAAATTCCTGTCGGTAAGCAATGAAAACTTTCATGGAAAATCTTCAGGACTGCAGCCTTTGGCCACCCCTTGCTTCTGCAAACCTGCCGCTGCAGGTTTCAATATTCCTCAAGATATGTTCACGTCACAACTGTGGTTATTAGTTCCTATCAACCTAAATATGACAATTTGTCAAAATACCACATTTGGCTTGTCAACCAACCTCTGAATGTTAATGGCTTCATGCAATTACTTTGCACGGAAGGCAGAGAAAATTTCAATAATTCAAGGATCTTACATTAGGAACACATTTCATGAAATTCACAACCCAACAGAGGAGAGATGTTCAACAATGGCATTCTTGCTTTTTCTTAAAAAATGTTTGTTTGTTTTCATCCATTACTTTGGGTCAATTTGGGAACACTCTAAGCACCCTTCTGCAGCCTGTGGCAGCACACACAGCAGTGTATGGTTGAAGATAATGGCACTGGACTTAAACATTTAAACTAAGCTGGTGCCCTAACGTAGCCCTGTCGTGTGGCTGGAGCACTGTTTCATGGATGGAATCTTAAGGAGTAGCTCTGCTCTCCACATGACAACTCAAAGAAAGGAAAAGCACCAACATTCCTTCCACAAGGGATACACCCACAAAAACAAATTAGCTCACCATTCATCCTATTGGTGTTTATGGTGTGCCAATCTTGAATAGTTGTATGTGCTCAAATAGGCATGTGGTTTGGAGTGCCCTGATAATATGATAAGGCACAATGTAAATACAAGGCTCCCCCAACTCTCCTCCCCCATCTCCCCATTAGGATAAACAGAGTAGTTCCAGGGTAAATGCGTACCATATGTAATTTATAAACATTTAAATTAGGAGTTGTAGGCTATTAAGGCCCTCAAACGTGCTTTGCCATTCAATGTAAACACAAGACTCACCCTACCATCATTAGGATAATAGAACAGTTCCATGGCAAATGCATACCATATGTAATTTATGAACATATACAGGGCACATATGAAGCAGCATGGTGACAAATGGTTAGCACTGCTGCCTCAGTGCCAGGGGCCCAGGTTCGATTCCCGGCTTGGGTCACTGTCTGTGTGGAGTCTGCATGTTCTCCCCGTGTCTGCGTGGGTTTCCTCCATAATGTTGAAGGCTCTTTTGGATCTGAAATGTTAACTCTGTTTCTCTCTCCTCCGATGTTGCCAGATGTTCTGCGTTTTTCAGCATTTTCTGTTTTTATTTCCCATTTCTGGCATTCACAGTATTTTGCCTTTTTAACCTAATGTGCTTTTCTGATGTTCTTTGATCAGCTACTTTAGCTGGTTTTTAATTACATGCAAGTGGACTAACATCTGTAACAAAATGTATTCAAGTGTTTGGCTGCTTAATATTACCGATAGTAATCTTAAAGCATGTTATAAAAGCAAACTACACATGATTACTTCTTAGCCAAGTGAGCTGTAACACAGTGTCCATGCATACTGCACTGAAATGCCAATCTAGATTGTTTTCAGTCAAATACTGCACAAGAGGAGCCATCATCAATTATGAGTCTAAACATTAAGTACACCATTCTCTTGATGATAGGGTTCCCAACCCTCCTTCGCTTATAGTCAGGGAATAACAGAATGGGCAAAAGGCCAACCAGTGCTGGTGTTGTCGATTGGGAGAAACAAATTTTGCACATGCTGGGTGACACGGTGGTGTAGTGGTTAGCACTGCTGCCTCACAGTGCCAGGGACCCAGGTTCAATTCCCAGCTTGGATGACTGTCTGCGTGGAGTTTGCACATTCTCCCTGTGTCTGTGAGTTTCCTCTGGATGCTTCAGTTTCCTCCCACAGTCCAAAAGGCGTGCTGGTTAGGTGTATTGACCTGAACAGGCAGTGGAGTGTGGTGACTAGGGGAATTTCCACAGTAACTTCATTGCAGTGTTAATGTAAGCCTTCCTTGTGACTAATAAACTTTAACTTTAGTTTATGTGTGTGAAGATGACAGCATTGGAGCCAATGAAAACCACCTTGGAAATCTTACAAATGTCAGAAAGTGCACTTGGGTGAGAGAGGGGGAGAGGAAGAGTAGGGGCAGGGAGCGGGGGGGAAATGTAGGGGCAGCATGGTGGAACAGTGGTTAGCACTGTTGTCTCACAGTGCCTGGGTTTGATTCTGGCTGAGGTGAATGTCTCTGTGGAGTTTGCATGTTCTCCCCACGTTTGCATATTTCTGGTTTCCCCTCAGTCCAAATTTGTGCACACTAGGTGGATTGGGCATGTCAGTTGTCCCCTAGTGTCCAAAGATGTGGAGGTTAGGTGGATTAGTCATGGTAAATGCATGGGGTTGTGAGATTAGTAAGAACTCTCACAACACCAGATCAAAGTCCAACAGGTTTATTTGGTAGCAAAAGCCACTAGCTTTTGGAGTGCTGCCCCTTCATCAGGTGAGTGGGAGCTCTATTCACAAACAGGGCATATAAACACACAAACTCAATTTACAAAATAATGGTTGGAATGTGAGTCTTTACAGGTAATCAAGTTTTAAAGATACAGACAATACGAGTGGAGAGAGCGTTAATCACAAGTTAAAGAGATGTGTATTGTCTCCTATTAAGGAGCACTTAGCGGTCATGGGCATTCGGCCTCTGATTATCGGGTAAGCGTTCTCCAAGGAGACCTTCATGACACACGACAATGCAGAGTCGCTGAGTAGAGACTGATAGCCAAATTCTGCACAACCTCAACCGGGATCTTGGGTTCATGTCAGACTATCCGTATTCCTCATGACTTGCCTGGGCTTGCAAAATCTCACTAACTGTCCTGGCTGGAAACAATACACACCTCATTAACAGATGTGCATTGTCATCGTTGTGCCCACCACCACCACTCCACTCCGCCTCCCCCCCAACCCCCCAATTATGGATTCAGCAGTAGCATGTGGAAGTCACTGAGTTGAATTCAGTTTGGTTTGGGTTTAATTTATTCTTGTAACTTGTTGTATATTGTAAAAAGTCATAATATTGGATGAAAACTTTATTTGCAAGTTACTTAGATGATTTTTTTGCTGAATCAATGGTGTGTGTTTCACATTGCAGTTAATAACATAGAAACATCACATGAATAGTTTTAAACATTACTTATTCTTAAATCTTTCTATTCTTTATGTTTAAATATTTTATTTGAGGTATGGGGTGGCATAGTGGTTAGCACTGCTTCCTCACAGCGCCAGGAACCCGGGTTCAATTCCCCAGCTTGGGCCACTGTCCGTGTGGAATCTGCATTTTCTCCTTGCGGCTGTGTGCATTTCCTCCCACAGATCAAAGATGTGTGGATTAGGTGGATTGGCCTGCTAAATTATCCCTCAGTTGCAGGGGGACTGGTTAGGGTAAATGCATTAGGTTATAGGGATAAGGCCTGGGTGGGATTGTGGTCGGTGCAGACTCAATGGGCCGAATGGCTTCCTTTTACATTGTAGGATTCTACGATTCTATGACACTAAGACACTCAAATAAGGTAAATTCAACAATATCTAAAAACAATTAAATCTCATGTGATCAAAACTCCAGGAATACTCAAACCAGAATTAGCAACTCTTAACTATAGAGCAGAGCTTTCCCTCATCTTTATTGGCCTTTTAGACATGGATATTTTCCAGCAGAGTTCCCAAGAAAAGTGATCAAAAATGCAGGAATCTTTGGGTAAAATGCAGCCAACTGCAGTGCCCCTAACTAATAACCTGACGAAGATCATAGTACTCTGGTAGCTAAATAATTACAATTTCCATACTCCACGACACAACTCATTCTGTATGCTTTCTTCAAACAGAACTCCTTGTTCAACAGAAAAGTCATTCTGTCTACTATGGGGCATGGAACTAAAATGACCAAACAACAAGCTAAATTGCTACATTTTCAAGATACAAGTTATTGGCAAATAAATTAGTATTATAGCAGTTGAATGCTGTAGAGTACTTTTCTGGATTGTGATAAATATTTGTCAGAAATGCTGATCAGTATAATTAATGTCTATTAAAATGAAAGCAGATAACTTCTCGGTGGAAGAATGCAGTTTCAATCCTATCACCTTCAAATTGAGTGATAAGCAAAAACATCATTTTGATTAGCGCTACTGCCTCACAGCACCAGGGTTCAATTCCTGGCTTGGGTTACTGTCTGTGTTGAGTTTGCAGTGGGTTTCCTCAGCGTGCTCCAGTTTCCTCCCACAGTCCAAAGAGTGTAAGTTAGGTGGATTGGCCATGCTAAATTGCCCCTTAGTGGCAGGGGCGCTGGGTAGGGTAGATGCATGGGGTTATGGGGATAGGGCCTGGGTGGGATTGTGGTTGGTGCAGACCCAATGGGCCGAATGGCCTCCTTCTGCAGTGTAGGATTCTATTTCCTCTATCATCCAGAACTGATGTTACAGTACTTGAAATTATTAATACGCCTTTTGTAAATTAAAGCTTTTTACCTGCACTCAATTTCAATGTACCTTCAACTGATCAAAAGCTGGGTTCCTGCAACCGACAAGTATTGATGGGTAAAAATATGCATTAGACTTTTGAAAATCTCCACTTGCTGTGACATAATGAACTTCATACCCAAAATATGCAAAAATGTTCCCAATACACTGAAAATCATGACCTCAAAGTTTACTGAAGTGCTCATTATGAAAATCAACTGTACAATACAAAAAGCATTTCATTACGGTCCCCATTAAAATAATATTTGCAATCATTTCTTTTCCCCTTCAAAACCTCTTTCCTGTAAACAGAGCTAGCTGCTAACTCCTGAGGCATTGTAGGCGTTGAAATAGTGTTACATGATTAGGATCATGACACACCATAGATTTTTACACCTTCTATCTCCCACTCAGCCAGAACCAATTACAAGATCTCGTATTTTACTACTTCAGTTTGTTGAGAAAACCAATGAACTTGCTCTATTTAACTCCCTGAGTACTGCAGCCACTACTTACCCACAGAAACTGAGGTGATTTCAGAGTACATCTGTGTATCTAGTTATTATTTGCAATCCCCAGTCCAATACCTAACGGTGAGAAAGTCGTAACAGGAGCAAGCGTGTTTTGTTTTGAGATCAAAATGTAAAGCAAGAATTTTCAACTTCTGGATTTTGCAAAATTACAAATAAAGCTACCATATTCATCTCCCAACACTTGGATATCCAGATTTACATCATTCTTTGACTGCAGAGAACAAAAAAGAACTAAACTTAGTTACTTTACAGCCACCAAGAACATCCCTCTCAACTATTTTTCAAATGGAGCCTTCTTCACTCTTAAACTCAGCATCCCACAGTAAGAAAGCAATTCTAAAAGGCCTGTGAACAATCCCACATGAAGTCTAGGGCATACCGCACAAAACACAAAATATTCCAAAAACAATATCTATTCGTGTACTCTCTGTCCTTTACACGTTAGTTAATGCAAACCCCCAGAGCTGAAGTCTGATAGCAGGTTTTGGGAATCAAGCTAGAGCACCGGCTCTATGGCAGACACAGGCCCATCTTCCTGTCCTATCTCTGTAACTGCGCAGTTACCGTGGCTAATCCACCTAATTTACACATCTTTGGACACTAAGGGGCAATTTTAGCATGGCTAATCCACTTAACCTGCACATCTTTGGATTGTGGAAGCAACTGGAGCACATGGAGGAAACCCACTCAGACATGGGAAGGTTGTGTAAACATCACATTGTCACTGAAAACCAGAATCGAACCTGGGACACTGATGCTGTGAGACAGCAGTGCTAACCACTGTGCGATCCTTACAAGTTATTCATCACGTTCTGAAATCACTGATGAACTTTACTTGCAAGAGAACAGCAAAATGAACTAGGGGCAGAAAGAATTGTTTTAGCCCATGCAACTGCTTTCACACCATCTGGGATGAAAAGATTGCATGGGGGTGGTGTTCCAAAATTGTAAAGGCCATGTCCCATTACACACACAAGAATGCGGAGGGTGGTGAAATGAGTCACAATTACTGGAAATATAGCTTGATACCCAAAACCTGCTACAGCAATTGCTGCAAACACTTCAAAATAAACTCAGTTGTGTTTTCATAAACCTCATCACTTAGAAAATCTGTTTGCAAGATGCTGGGCTAGGCATCATACATTAAGAGGAGTATCACAGTAATCAACAGCTGTTTAAAAGGAGTTAGGAAGTTGTATAGCAATGGTAAAATTGAGCACCCTGTAACAAAATACAATATTAAAACACCATGGCAATTTTTACAATATACAATGCCACATAGTTCCTTTAAACAAAATCTCAACTAAAGCATACGGGCTAATCCTTCATTTGTATGCATTAGGCTTGCCTTCCAAATGAGCTGTTAAACTGATTGGTCTGTTGTTTCCACTGGACGTATAAGATCCTGTGGCACTATGTCAAGGAGGAACAATGAAGATATCCCCAGTGCCCCAACCAATATTTAGCTAGCAATGCTAAAACACATTTAATTTAACTCATTCATGGGATGTGAATGTCATTGCCTAAGCCAACATTTGTTGCCCATTCCTACTTCCCTTTGAAAAGGTGGTGGTGACTGCCTTAGAATCACAGAAGCATCATAGAATCCCTTCAGTGCAGAAGGAGGCCATTCAGCCCATCAAGTCTACACTGACCACAATCCCATGCAGCCCCTATCCCTGTAGCCCCATGTATTCATCCCACTAGTTGCCTTGATACTATGGGGCAATTTACCATGGCATTCCACCTAACCCTTCCTGAACTGCTGCAATCCATGTGGTATAGTCCACCCACAATGCTGTTATAGGAGGAGTTCCAGCATTTTGATCCAGTGAAGTGAAGCAACGGTGATATATTTCCAAGTAAGGATGAAGACTGGCTTGGAGGGGGAATTCCAGGTGGTGGTTTGTCCTATATATCTGCTGCACTTGTGCGTCTAGATGGTAGTGACTGTGGGTTTGGAAGGTGTTATTAAACGAGTCTTGGTGAGTTTCTGCACTGCCTCTTGTAGATGTTGTACGTGGCTGCCTCTGCACGTTGCTAATGGAGAGAGCAAATGTTTTGGCATGGGGCAGCGATCAAGCGGGTTGTTTTGTCCTGGATGGTATCAAGCATCTTGAGTGTTGTTGGAGATGAACTCATCTAGACAAGTGGAGAGTATCCCATCTCACACCTGACTTGCGTCTTGTAGATGTTGGGAGTCAGGAGGTGAGTTAAACACTGCAGGATTCCTAGTCCCTGACCTATTCTTGCAACCACGGTATTTATATCACTAGTCCAGTTCAGGTTCTGATCAATGGCAACACCCAGGATGTTGATAGTGAGGGATTCAGCATTAGTAATGCCATTGAATGTCAAGAGGCAATGGTTAGATGGTCTCTTGTTGGAGATGGTCATTGCCTGGCACTTAAGTGGAAAGTAACATTCGTGCCACACATCAGCTCAAGCCTGGATATTGTTCAGGTCTTGCTGCATTTGGACATGGACTGCTTCACTATCTGGGGAGTCAGGAATGGTGCTAAACATTGTGCAATCATCAGTGAATATCCCCACTTTGATGACTGAAGTAAGTTCATTGACGAAGCAGCTGAAGATGGTTGGCCTTAGGACATTACCATCCTGGAGTTGAGATGATTGACCTGCAACTACCATCTTCCTTTGTGCAAAAGGACTCTAATCAGCAGACAGTTTTCCTCTAAGTCTATTGACTACAACCAACAGAGTGTTTGCCCGGATTCCTACTAACTCCAGTTTTGCTAGGGCTCCTCGATGTCAAACACTGCCTTACTCAAGGGCAATTACTCTCACTTCATATTGGAAGTTCAGCTCTTTTGCCCATGCTTGAACTATGGCTGTAATGAGGCCAGGAGCTGAGTGACCCTGGAACTCAAATGGAGTGTCCACGAGCAAGTTATTACTAAGCAAATGCTGCTCGATAGAGCTGTTAATGGCCCCTTCCATCACTTTGCTGATGACTAAGAGTTAGCGGATGGGGCAGTAATTGGCCGGGTCAGATTTGTCCTAATTTAAATTCCATGCTGCCAGGTTGATGCCAGTGTTGCTGTACTGGAACAGCTTGGCTAAGAGCATGGCAAGTTCTAGAGCACAAATCTTCAGTACTATTACTAATATTCACATTGGCCTGTTGACACTGGCATACTATATTGGCCCAGGATTCCTATCTCTGGAAGGTCATATTTCCAAGATGAGCTGACAGATCCCTTGGAAGCCCCAACTAGTGACATAAGAATTTCCCAGAAGTTTTGGCCTTCCAATGGGTAATTTCCATCTCTGGAACCCTGCAAAAAGGTTTTCAGCTCCGAGTTGGATTTGGAGGCTTTGGATGGCTCTGGCTCACACACTTGACTAGACACCCAGGAAAAGTTAACAGGATTGAAACCAGTTCTAATTCAGGAATAACTACTACTGACCCCAGAGCACACTCTCACCTCTCACCGTCCTCCCAGCCATCCTATCCTCTTACGCACCTACCTTCTCTCCATAGTTTAGGGATTTTTAAACTCTATTTATCAGAATGTGGTAGTAGTGCTGTAAAATGGGGGCGTGGTTTCTATGGTGATTTTTCTCTGCTGCTTATGAAGAATTGCTGCACTGGCAGCACAGTGGCAAGCACTATTGCCTCACAGTGTCAGGGACCCGGGTTCAATTCCAGCCTTGGGTCACTTTCTGTGTGGAGTCTGCACATTCTCCCCGTGTCTGCGTGGGTTTCCTCCGGGTGCTCTGGTTTCCTCTCCTCAATCCAAAGGTGTGTGTGTTAGGTGGATTAGCCATTCTAAATTGACCTTAGTGTCAAGGGAATTAGCAGGGTAAATATGTGGGGTTATAGGAATAGGGCCTGGATAGGATAGTGGTCGGTGGGATTGTGGGTAGAATGGCCTCCTTCTGCACTGTAGGGATTCTATGGAAGAATTTTCCATTGGAATATGGGTCTGAACATTCTTAGGAAGCTAAGTCGGTAACTTTTGTATGATCTAGGTTGGGGAATAGGGATTCCAACGCAGATAGGAAATTCTGGGCCATTAGCTGGTCATTATCAGAATTCTGATTTTGGGAGCTTGCTGTATGTAAATTGGCTGTCACATTCCATCCATTACAATGGTGAACTTACTTCTAAAGTACTTTGTTGGCTGAAAAGCATTTTGTGATTCCTGAAATCAGGGAAGGCGCTGATAAATGCATGTCTCTCTTGGTGTTTTTCTCTCTCAGATTTTCATATCCCTTTGCTGAAGATTTTTTACTGGTGAAAACAGAACACAGAGTTCTGTTTTGAAGAGGCCGGGCATGAAAAATCCAGCAGCTGGTATTTACGATGCAATTTAAAAGAAATGTTTACCATCTTAATAACGAGTACAAATTTTGTTTGGAACACAAATTTTCCATCCATTTATATAGGTGCAGCTATATAGATAAAACTCCAGATTTACTGGTCAAACAGGAAAAATATGTTGGTACAAAATTAACCACGTTGCCTCAACAAGATGGATTAAGTAATTAATGTTAGCAATTAAGTGAATATGAAATCAAATGTTTGTAGATCAAGTGCAGGATCAGTCACTTTCTAATTTACTAGCATCTTATTTTTCATTAAAGATTTTTTAAAATTTTATTTATTAGTGTCACAAGTAGGCTTGCATTAACACTGCAGTGAAGCTACCACAAAAAACCGCTGGTAGCCACACACTGGCTACCAGCTGCTACACACTGAGGTGCACTGAGGGAGAATTTAGCGTGGCCAATGCATCTAACCTGCATGTCTTTCAGACTGCGGGAGGAACCCACGCAGACACGGAGAGAATGTGCAGACTCCACACGTTCCCAAGCTGGGAATCAAATGCAGAATGGTCCAGAATTTTCTATATGTGTTGAAATCCCTATTCTCCAACCCAGATCACACAAAAAAGTTACTGACTTAGCTTTCTATGATTGTTCAGGCCCATATTCCAGTGGAAAATCCTTCCACAGAATCGCTACAGTGCAGAAGGAGGCCATTCTGCCCGTCGAGTCTGCACTGGCCACAACCCCATAGCTGGCGCTGTGAGGCAGCAATGCTAACCACTGTGCTACCGCGCCATGTAAATGTAAATGCAGAAAACTAAAGGAATTAATTCAAAATATCTTGCATACCTTAAAATGATTTAACTGAAAAAAATCACCATTCAGTTAACAAGGCAATGGAGTCACTTGCTTGAACACAAGCTGGTCAATACAAAATCTGTATGAACATGTCCAGCAGTGACACCACATAAAGAAATAGCATACTGTTCCCACAGGCTTTACATTATCCACAAACTTAAATTTGAGACCGTTCAATAAAATTGCATCAAAAATGCAATTGTGTCACAGTTTGAAAAAAATTGAAGGATTGACGTAATTGAAGGAAGATTCCAGCAGGATAGCCATAAGTTCTTCTATGATAAAATACAGGCCATTATTTACTTTCTCTGAACTGTCCCCATAAAAGGACTTGGACATTAATTGAAAAGTTTAGTTATTAGTGTCACAATTGGCTTACATTAACACTGCAATGAAGTTGCTGTGAAAATCTCCTAGTCGCCACACTCTGGTGCCTGTTCGGGTACACTGAGGGAGAATTTAGCATGGGTAGTGGTTGAGTCACTGCGTATGCATCAGTTGGCAGGACAGAGCTGGACAGTTGTGTGTTCAAACTCCACACAAGGACCTGAGGGTAGAAACCCTGGCTGTGACTATTCGACACATTCTGAGGATTGCTGCGTTGTGGAAAATGGGGAATTATCCCTTGTGTCCTGACAATATTTATCCTCGATCAATGTTATAATACCTAACCGGCAAGTCTTTCGGACTGAGGGAGGACACCGTAGGAAACCCAAGCAGACACGAGGAGAACGTATGGACTCCTCATAGATAGTAACCCAAGCTGGGAATCGAACCTGGGTCCCTGGCACTGTGAGGCAGCTGTGCTAACCACTGTGCCGCCCATGGCTTGGACATTAATTGTAAAATTTATTTATTAGTGTTACGAGTAGGCTTACATTAACAATGCAATGAAGTTACAGTGAAAAAAGATGGTGCATTTCAGAATTATGGACTCAAATTCCTCATTTTGCTA
The DNA here is from genome assembly GCF_965287045.1 of Carcharhinus amblyrhynchos. Lineage (NCBI taxonomy): Eukaryota > Metazoa > Chordata > Chondrichthyes > Carcharhiniformes > Carcharhinidae > Carcharhinus > Carcharhinus amblyrhynchos. Next base: position 10,816,226 of record NC_137344.1, read on the forward strand.
AGAGTGGGAGAAGGCTGGGTTCTGCGCAGCAATGAATGAGCTGTTACAGAACTCAGAGGGTCACATCACTTTTACTAGTGTGAACTCTGAGAATGTGGTTTTGTCAAGTGGCAACGAAAGACTAACAACTAATCTTGGTGCACTCGTTATAACAATCCTTCTAATGCTTCTCAAGCAGCTTAATCAAAGTCTATTATTAACTAGTGTAAGTACTGTCTAATCATTCAGCTTTGGACAGCACAGGTGCAAGTATCTGAATACCAATCGCAAAAAAGCTCAATTAGCAACATGGTTCCACAGTGGAGATAAGAATAGTCATGTGTAGACCATCACACATGAATACCAATCAACTATATCACAGAGAGGTATTACAGGCACATCCAAACGTACTCTATGCCCACAGGAATCGTTGGATAGAGACAACTTTGGTCATTTCTCAACTCCCAGGCCTGGTTTGCTGAAGCCCACCATGGAGTTACTGCCACTTGCGCTGTCGAGATTAGCACACAGCAAGTATTGAATGCCTGATGCTCCTGTCACAGGGGCCACATTTGATAAACTATTTGTATGCGCTACAATCAATCCTGGATGTTCGTTCTGATCCATAAAGAATGACTATGGTGAAGGTTAAGGCGAGAGGAATTGATATAGCCGCCATGATTATAATTTACTTTCAAATGTCAAAACAATTGATTAGCTCCTTACAACACAACAGGGATCAATATGGGCAGATAATTTTAAATTGCAACTTTATAGAGACCTGGAAATATTGATGCAAATTACTGTATTTTATCTGTCAAGCAATATAAAACTTACGGAAAAAAGATGAATTCCTAAAATTAACAGAACCTCTGACAAACACCACTATCTCAAATCAATGTTTCATCCCGGAGCAGTTCAAATCTTTTGCAACAATACAATCTGACAACTTAATTATCTTTGAAGTCTCAATGTGCTATTTATTTCTAAACAGAACTTGAAGCCTCTTCTCTCCACATTGCCTAAGTAGAATTAATCAAATCCAAAATATGGAGAAGTTTTATGAATTCTCATCCCAAGGCCTAGGGTGGAGCTGCCAATGTATTTTACATAAGAACATAAGAAATAGGAACAGGAGTAGGCCATCTAGCCCTTCGAGCCTGCCCCGCCATTCAACAAGATCATGGCTGATCTGAAGTGGATCAGTTCCACTTTCCCGCTTTCTCCCCATAACCCTTAATTCCCTTGTCTATCAGAAACCTATCTACCCGTGACTTAAAAATATTCAGCGAGGTAGCCACCACCACTTCAATTTTACCTGTTGTCACTCTATTAGGCTATTTTCGTATTGATAACCCACAACTTTGTTCCTTATTTTACATAGAATGTAAGCAAGACTAATCTTTCAGTAACATGAAAAACAACCCAAATTGCCTGTCACAAACTTCCACTTGTTCTACATCAATGGGGACAAAGTAGAAATGGTTGAGAGCTTCAGGTTTTTAGATATTCAGATCACCAACAACCAGTCATGGTTCCCCCCCCCCACCGCTGCCCCATGCTGATGCTACAATTAAGAAAGCCCACCAACACCTCTACTTTCTCAGAAAACTAAAGGGAATTTGACATGTCAGCGACAACTCTTGCCAACTTTTACAGATGCACCATAGAAAGCATTTTTTCTAGTTGTATCATGGCTCCTGCTCTGCCCAAGACTGCAAGAAACTACAAAGGGTCATGAACGAAGCCCAGTCAATCAAGCAAACCAGCCTCCCATCCACTGACTCTTGTCTATACTTCCTTCTGCTTTGCAAAAGTAGTCAGCATAATTAAGGGCCCTACTCACTTTCATCTTCTTCCGTCGGAAAAAGATATAAAAGTCTGAGGTCACGTACCAGCCAACTCGAGCAGCTTCTTCCCTGCTGCCATCAGACTTTTGAATGGACCTACCTCACACTAAGTTGATCTTTCTCTGCACTCTAGCTATGACTGTAACACTACATTCTGTACTTTCTCCTTTCCTTCTCTATGAACAGTATGCTTTGTCTGTAGAGCACACAAGAAACAATACTTTTTACTGTACGTTAATACATGTGACAATAATAAATTAAAACAAAAATCAAGGCCCTCACTTTTGCTCAGATGAGAGGATGCTGCTTGTATATTCTCTTGCGAATGCTCAGTGAAGAGCAGGTATCCTGCCAGTAAATGAGGGAATTTAATATATTCGGCCATTCCTCATTTTACCAGCGTGCTATTTTGGAAAAGCACGTGTAAAGTGATGTGTTTTGATTTCTCTCTAAATTGTATTTAATATAAACCTGTCATAAGTGCTCAGAATGGTCAAATGATTGAGAAAATCAGTCTGTACAGTGTTGCTCTCGCATTGCCACCCTCCTCCCCTGTTGACAAGGAGAGGCGAATGCTGTGCAACAATTGGGAGGTCCAGTATTTCTGAGGCTAGTTTTATTCTGGATCAAAATAAAGAAATAAAGTTAAGCTTCTTTGTACCAGCATGAAGTTTGGTTTATACTTTAGTTTTAAAGTATTAACTTGAATATGTGGAGCGACACCTTATGTTTTCAAGCACCTGATGGCAGGTGTCTTCCAATACAAGAATGAGTCAGATTAAAATGGAAAATAAGGAACAAAGCTGGGAGTTATCAACACAAAAATAGCCTAATAACGAGTATGGAAATTGAGTTCTGTAAAATTGCTATTCAAATCCGTAAGAGCGGCCAACAGTTTAAGTAACAAGGCCCAACATAAAATTGGACGCTCTAAACATTGCCAAACTGCAAGCAAAGACTGATGGAATGCGGACGGACCAAGATTACCACAGGTTAAAAAGCCAACAGGGACCAGCCCAGACCTGTCTTGCATACTGAACAGAGGTGCTCAACCTTAAAAATGAGAGAGTTGCTATGATCTAAAACTCATATGAGGTACTCAGCCAGAACAACAGCCACAACGGACGTGTGAGAAATGGATGGCCAAGATGACCTGGTCTAACCTCATTGGGTGCTGTGACCCCATTGGCTGAAAGCCGGAGAATATTCCGGATGGGCTCAGAGACGGGGATAAAAACAGATATTGAGGGACGACCTCCAGTGAAAACTCGACCGGCTTGTTGCAACCACTGACGACAAGACCACTGAGTTCATCTGCCGACGCAAGCTCAATAAGAACATAAGAAATAGGAGCAGGAGTAGGCCATCTAGCCCTTCGAGCCTGCCCCGCCATTCAATAAGATCATGGCTGATCTGTCGTGGCTCAGTTCCACATTCCCGCCCTCTCCCCATAACCCTTAATCCCCTCTCTTATCAAAAACCCATCAACCCACGTCTTAAAAATATTTAGTGAGGCAGCCTCCACCACTTCAACGGGCAGAGAATTCCAGAGATTCACCACCCTTTGAGTGAAGAAGTTCCTCCTCAACTCCGTTCTAAACTGCCCCCCCTTTATCTTGAGGCTGTGCCCCCTAGTCCTATTATCCTTTCTGAGCGGGAAGAGTCTCTTCACCTCTATCCTATCCATCCCATTCATCATCTTATACGTCTCAATGAGATCTCCCCTCATTCTTCTAAACTCTAATGAGTACAAGCCTAGTTTATTCAGCCTCTCCTCATAGCTCAACCCCCTCAACTCCGGTATCATCCTAGTAAACCTCCTCTGCACTCCCTCCAAGGCCAAAATATCCTTGCGTAAGTACGGCGCCAATGAACTGAATCTAACAGCCTTGCCAAATTCATGAAAGCAGGTGGTATATGTGTTTTCCAGGCTGTTAGCCTAGTTTGGGGATAAGTTATTGAGCCATTTCTTTAACTTGTAAGTGTTTTAAGTATGAGCCACAATCCTTTATTTGTCTCAGAAAGAAAGAGCACCTGGGTAAAAGTGTTGGAGAGTAGTATCTGGTTGAATGCCTGTAGGAATATTTCACAGGCAACATAAGAAATACTGTAAATATTGATTGGAAGTGCCTATAGAAATAATCTAATCAATTTATAATCTCAGACTCTGGTCACTGCTATAGCTAATACCTAGCATCCATTAGCACTGATTTACAGTGTACAATGTTACACAGAATTGCCCGTGTAGCAGTTGCTACTCATTTTGTCAAGTAAATCAGTCCACTGAAGATTTGCTACTTAACTGTGAAGTAACTTGGATTATATCTATGCATGTCTCTTAATTGCTTTATACCTAATCATCTTCAAATACTTCATCATTGACCTTCCCTCCATCATAAAGGTCAAAAGTGGGGATGTTCGCTGATGACTGCACAATGTTCAGTACCATTCCTGACTCGTCAGATACTGAAACAATCTATACTCATCAAACACTAGAAGACCTGGACAATATCCACACCTGGGCTGACAAGTAACAAATAACCTTCACATCACACAAGTGCCAGGCAATGACCATCTCCAACAAGAGAAGATCTAACCATCGCCCCTTGACTTTCAATGGCATTACCATCGCTATATCCCCACTGTTAACATCCTGGGGGTTACAACTGACCAGAAACTGAACTAGACTAGCCACATAAATACTGTGGCTCCTACAGCAAGTCAAAGGCTAAGAATCCTGTGGTGAGTAACTCACCTCCTGATTCCCCAAAGCCTGTCCACCATCTACAAGGTGCAAATTAGGAATGTAATGAAATGCTCTGTACTTGTCTGGATGAGTGAAGCTCCAACAACACTCAAGAAGCCATCCAGAACAAAGCAGCCCGCTTGATTGGTACCCCTTCCACAAACACTGAATCTCTCCTCCACCAACAAACAGTGGCAGCCATACATTCTACAAGATACACTGCAGAACACGCTAAGTTTCCTTAGGCAGCACCTTCCAAGCCCAAGACCACTACCATCTGGAAGGACGGCACGGTGGCACAGTGGTTAGCACTGCTGCCTACCACAGCGCCAAGGACCCAGGTTCAATTTCAGCCTCGAGTGTCTGTCCGTGTGGAGTTTGCATGTTCTCAGTGTCAGCATGAGTTTCCTCTGGGTGCTCTGGTTTCTCCAACAGTCCAAAGATGTGCAGGTTAGGTGGGTTGGCCATACTAAATTGACACTTAATGTTCGGGGGATTAGTGTTAGGAGGATTAGTAAAGTCATGGGCCTGGGTAAGATTGTCATTGGTGCAGCTCCATGGGCCGAATGACCTCCTTCTGCTCTGGGGATAAGTTATGGAGCTGTGTCTTTAAGTTGTAAGTGTTTTACGTATGATTCTATGACAGAGATACCTGGAACACCACGAGTAAGAGGTACTTCTTCAAGTCACTCACCATTGAACTTGGAAATATATCATTGTTCCTTCACTGTTGCTGGGTAAATATCCTGGAATGCCCTCTCTAACAGCACTGTGGGTGACTTTCACATCTGGCACTGTAGTGATTCATGAAGACAGCTCTCCACCACCTTCTGAAGAGCAACTAGGAATGTGCAGTAATGTGCTGGTCTGGCTAGCTATGTTCACATCCCGTAGATGAAATTTTAAAAAACTGTAACCAACATCTGATGCATAACTTGTGGCCTAGCTTCTTTTTTGATGATCTGGTAAAAGTTAACTTACTCACTCAACAGCATGAGGGTAACTTAATCAATAGTTAGTAAAATAAATTACACTGTACATCGTGTAAACTTGTGAAAGGGCTTAAGCCTGTTACTTTTGATCCTGAAAGTTGCCCAGACTATCTCAGATTACCCTGGAAAGGCAAGTTTTCTCAAACATTTAAGCTATAGGTGAAGCTAGCCATTTCACACTGCTACTATGCAGTAGTAACATAAGGGTATTTTCCCCTAACAGGATTGTTCCATCAAATCAAAAAGATGTTATATCACAAATGAGCAATGTGATTTAGGAATTACAGTGCCTGTGTGATGCTAGGTATGTTGACCATACGTTCCAAAGTCTGTCAGATTGTATCAAACAGTGTGTGCCTTCCTCTGTTCACAACAGGCAAAGCACAGATTATACTCAACCAGCCTGTACTCGAGAAACACAAAACCATATCCAACATCAGATGTGATTCTATGATGGGACAACATTTGCTAAATAATTCTCAGTGTGCTAAAAATTACACTGACATCCAGTTTAAGATAGTCAGTTGGGTTTACAATATGGGGCATTTGCCTGCACTGGAATATAGATACATTAATATACATGACCTTGCTCTTTGCAGACAGAAAGAACACATACACACATTGCACCTGTTTCAGCTGAAGAAAATAAGTGACAGCCATTCGCTGGGTCATTCCTCAGGGTAATATCTTGACCGGAGTAAAGCTGCCTGATTTAAATTTTCAAACAACACTCGACAAGTAACTGTCGGTTACTATTAACTGGTGCATTCACCATGGCAACACTTCTACCAATCAGAATCCACATGCCAATCAGCGCCACCTTCTCCGAGTATAAAGTTGTTGTTTCCCTGACATTAGTTTTCTTGTATTTGTCCTGATGAATGTTAGCTAAAAAGTTTCAACAAAATGACTTTTAGCAGCAATACCCGAGTTCTGTACCACCAAACGACTATTAGTATTTTAATGATCAATTTATGATAATGTATACATCAGAAAATCAATAGCTAGTTAAATTACCTTCATCACAGGCTGTGCAAAATATTTTGCGCTCCAATCACAGAAACCCGTTTGCATAGTCGTAGACATAAAACTTTTGTGCCCAACTCCATCCTCTGAATCTTCAACGGTCTGTAAACATAAAACAAATTTTAACTACATGGCATACACATCACAACATCTTAGCTTGGCCATTTGCAAAATTTAAATTTTCACCATCCCATTTCAATTTAGGCTACAGAAGAATCAAAGTCCTAACTGGTCGTGCAGTCCTAGCTGAACGATAACATGTGCCACCTACAATTATGGGAAGCACATATGTCTGAGGCAGTGAATCTCCACCCAATATCCCTGAATTTATTTTTATTATATACATATAAATATATATACTCCATGTCAAGTAAAAGATTCTACACATTTAGATTTCTTACTAACATATTTTGGAGACTATGACGTGATGGCACAGTTGTTGGCACTACTGCCTCACAGCGCCAGGAACCCGGGTTCGATTCCCAGCTTGGGTCAGTGTGTGTGGAGTTTGTACATCCTCCTCGTGTCTCCGTGGGTTTCCTCTGGATGTTCCAGTTTCCTCCCACAGTCCAAAGATGTGCAGGTTAGGTTGATTGGCTATGGTAAATTGCCTGTAGTGTCTTGGGATGTGTAGGTTAGAGGGATTGGGGCGTAAATGTGTGAGATTACAGGGTTAGGTACTGGGATGGGATTGTTATCGGTGCAGGCTCGATCGGTCGAATTGCCTCCTTCTGCACTATAGAGTTTCTATGATTTCCTGTCATTTCAGAACCACAATTGACCACAAGAAAGAACTGCAACATACAAAACCTTTGACTCTGAAAGATATAATGACAGAGTACAGTCTAATAAAAAAGCAAGCTTGCATTTTCAGCTGAATTCAAAGCAAGATTTGCAGCAAGACTTGGGAGTGAACAAAATCTCACCTCATCGCATTAAAAACAGAATCAATAACGACAACTTAAAGAGAGGAGGAAATAGTGAATTTGCAAATGAAACCAGAAACAGAAACATCAACAGCAGGTCGATTTAGCTGTGAAGGAGAGAGAAAGGTTAATACACGGGGTATGGCCCTTCAGGAGATCCTTTAGATGCTGACTGCTCTTCTCTGCATTTCCATCCAGTATTGAACCCCTTTCTTCTAAAGGTATATTTTAGATGTTTAACCCAACAAACTGTATTACTTGAAGAAATGTAATTTTCCTGGTATTTATGGAATCCCTCTGTAATGAACTGCCAATCACAATCTTCAGTGTACAGCAATAAGTATGCTGAAGGATTACTGGAAGATACAGAAGAAGAAAACGCAGATTGTGTGGAACTTATCATTAAGCATCTACTCACTTTGATAAGTATTAATTATGTTTAAAAAGCATAATAGAAATTTGGGGATATGAAACACCCTAATGGAGATTAAGTGCTGCTAACATAGAATCACAGAATCCCAACAGTGCAAGAGGCGGCCATTCAGCCCAACAAGTCTACACCAACTCTCCGACAGAGCATCTTACCCAGGCCCTTTCCCTGCAACCCCCACATAACCTACGCAACCTTCCAATAAGCAACATGGTTCAAGGAAAATCAGATTTCTTTAAACAATGAAAGCTGGAAATGAAGACGTCAGCCCTGGTTCAGGGGGAGCATGTCTATCTGAGACATAAAGTCTGAGGTTCAGGCTGCACTCAAGAGGTCTGTGTACATAGTCGAAGCCGAGACTGTGGGAGTACTGAACTAACTGCAAGTACCACTTTCAAATTAGGCACTGAATGCACTCTCAATAAATTGCAGAAGAGTGCCACGGCACTATCTGAAGAGAAAGAACTGAGCTTTCTTGATGCCCTGGCCAATACTTATCCCCCAAACCATAGTCCGAATAAATGATCTGGTCAATTATAGTAAGAAGTCTCACAACACCAGGTTAAAGTCCAACAGGTTTATTTGGTATCATAAGCTTTCGGAGTGCTGTCCCTTCTCACCTCGTGCTACCAAATAAACCTGTTGGACTTTAATCTGCTGTTGAGAGACTTCTTACTGTGCCTATCCAGGTCTAATGCCGGCACCTCTACATCCTGGTCAATTATATTGTTGTTGTTTGCGGTATATGTGCAAATTGACTGCTATGGTTCCTACATTACAGCGATATTCATTGGCTGCAAAGTGCTATTAGACTTCCTGAGGTTGTGAAAGATGATTTATAAAGGACAGCTCTTGCAACCTTGGCACTTATCAAGAGGAACTCTATTCAAGTGTAGTACTCTTTTAGATAAATGGCATAGCAGGAATATTAGGCCTGCCACTGACTAACACCAAGTGTTCCTTGAATTAATGAGCTGATAACATAATAATAGACATCTTGGGTATCTTGGGACAATTGCTGGTATAGAATGTTAAGTTTTATCTACCCATTTACTTTTATTCTCTGACAGGGATGCTCAGAGATACAGTTCCTTTGGGTTTCTTACATTTGACATGGAACATAGCACAGCCTTTATCACAGCCAGCATAAATAAGTCACCTTTGTTAACTCTGGCTGACTGCATAAAGACTATCAATTGCCCTTTTCTGATTCAAAGAGGGTTACAACGATGCACAAATGATATAAAAAAATGAATATATGTATTTTGTAGTTGGCTAAGAGGGATCTATATTAAGAACAAAGAGCAAAGAAAATTACAGCACAGGGACAAATCCTTTGGCCTTCCAAGCCTGCCTGAATTAAACCTCCTTACCCTTCCATATCACTCTATTCTCATCCTATTCATGTATTTGTTCAGATGCCGCTTAAAAGTTACTATTGAATACGCTTCCACTACCTTCCCCGGCAGCAAGTTCCAGGCACCCACTACCCTATGTAAAAAAACTTGCCTCATACGTCTCCTTTAAACCTATGCCTCCTTGTAAATGACTCTTCCACCCTGGGAAAAAGCTTCTGGCTATCCACTCTGTCCATGCCCCTCAATCTTGTAGGCTTCTATAAGGTCACTCATCAACCTCTGTTATTCCAGTGAGAACAAACCAAGTTTCTCCAATTTCTCCTCACAGCATTAGTCCACGGAGAAATGCCCTTAGCAACCCAAGTTGACATGTTTCATCAGCACCACTAAGAAAGTGTCCACAGATAACCAAGATTAGTAGCTCACTTTTATTATCTTAACGAGAACACAATATTCTGATTAAACTACAGTGGTTGTTGCAACCAATGGCTTTTGTGGAAATAGAGATTTGCTAGCATTTTTTAAGACCTACCATCACTTTCCTGAGTTGTTTCTTAACAAATTTAATTAGCTCTGACTATTAATTTAACTTTTAACTTGACTTTCTTTTATCAATGGAGTCCTGAGCTCTCACTTAAGTTTCAATGTTTGGAACAGTCAAATTTAGTAATTGGAATACAAAATAGATCTCCTTGTTTCCTGTTTATAAACACTGTTGGGGCTGGGGTGGAGGAGCCAAACAGGACAGACGCATGTTATTTTCATCATAGTTACATCAGACAAGATAATGCAGTTATATATCAATGCACAGGACACTTGCCAGCAAAAAATAGGTTGTCAAAGATTTCTCTATTTCAGTATCTCTAAGGGAAAGCAAGCTTCTTCAGCAAAGCAGTTCCTCAGACATTTCTGCTTAATCAGAACTATGTACTGAGTAATAAATAGCTCTCAAGCCATTTGCCTTTCATAATAATCTGTACTGCTGTCAATTTAAAAAATACAAACACTACATAGTTGACACAAAGTAAAAGATTGTAACGTTATCTCAGCTGAAGGAATAAAATAAATGATTCATCTGAGGTGATGCTTGCTCTCAACAGGAAGTTAGTTTAATCATTGAGGAGGAGAAGGATAGTCATATTGAAGGTAGCTCGTTACTGCTAGTGATTTCAAATCATTCCTCTTGTTTACAGCCAAATATCACAGCACTCAAAATGCCACCAAGACAGATCTGGAATTCACTCGAATCAGCCTTTCACTGCAAAGCCCACCTCCCGCACATTGACCACCTCTGTCCCTGGCTCAACCCGTCTACTTTTGTTACCTGAAGCTATATGCCAGTGCTCTCTTGGTCAGCCTCCCACCTTCAAGCCTCCAAGTCGTCCAGCTCATCCAAAACTCTGCTCCTGTACCTTAATCCACACCAAGTTCAGCTCCCCAGGGACATCCAAGCTCGGTGACCCTATACTGACTTTCAGTCTTTGAAATTTAAAATTTTGAAACTTGTACTCAAATCCCTACATGACTCAATCCCCTCCCTATCTCTACAGCCTGCCTCAGTATTACTAATCCTCCAACAGCTTTGCATTTCTCTGTGAATCCCACACTCCCTTCACTCCACCATGGGCAGTCGTACATTCAGCCATCTAAGCACTAAGCTCAGGAATTCCTTCCCTGAATCTTTCTTCTTCTACACCTTTGAGAACTCGCTAAGAACTTACCTCTTCAGTCAATCTTTTCATGATGGCACAGTGGTTAGCACTGCTGCCTCACAGTGCCAGGGACCCGTGTTCGATTCCTGGCTTGGGTCACTGTTTGCGGAATCTGCATGCTCTCTGTGTCTGCGTGGATTTCCTCTGGGTGCTCTGGTTTCCTCCCACAGTCCGAAAACGTGCGCTCATTAGGGGGACTGGCCATGCTAAATTCTCCCTCAGTGTACCCGAACTGGTGCAGGACTGTGGCGACTAGGGGATTTTCACAGTAACTTCATAAGAAGTTAAGAATTAGGAGCAGAAGTAGGCCACCTGGCCCCTCGAGCCTGCTCGGCCATTCAATAAGATCACGGCTGATCTTTTCGTGGACTCAGCTCCACTTACCCGCCCACTCACCATAACCATTAATTCCTTTACTGTTCGAAAATTTATCTATCCTTACCTTAAAACCATTCAATGAGGTAGCCTCAACTGCTTCACTGGACAGGGAATTCCAAAGGTTCACAACCCTTTGGGTGAAGAAGTTCCTCCTCAACTCAGTCCTAAATCTGCTTCCCCTTATTTTGAGGCTATGCCCCCTAGTTGTAGTTTCACCTGCAAACAACTTCCCTGCTTCTATCTTATCTGTTTCCTTCATAATCTTATATGTTTCTATAATATCTCTCCTCATTCTTCTGAATTCCAACGAGTATCGCCCCAGTCTACTCAGTCTCTCCTCATAAGCCAATCCTCTCAACTTCGGAATCAACCTATTGAATCGCTTCCGCACCCTCTCCAGTGCCAGTATATCCTTTCTCAAGAAAGACCAAAACTGTATACAGTACAACAGATGTGGCCTCACCAGCATCTTATACAGCTGCAACATAATCTCGCGGTTTTTAAACTCCTCCCTCTAGCAATGAAGGACAAAATTCCAATTCCCTTCTTAGTTACCTGCTGCACCTACAAACCAACTCCTTGAGATTCTTGCACAAGGACGCCCAGGACCCTCTGCATAGCAGCATGCTGCAATTTTTTACCATTTAAATAATAGTCCATTTTGCTGTTACTCCCACCAAAATGGATGACCTCACATTTACCAACATTGTACTCCATTTGTCAGACCCTCGCCCACTCACTTAGATTATTTAATCCCTTTGCAGACTTTCAGCGTCCGCTGCACACTTTGCTCTTCCACCCATCTTAGTGTCATTTGTAAATTTTGACACATTACATCTGGCCCCCAACTCCAAACCATCTATGTAAATTGTAAACAATTGTGATCCCAACACTGATCCCTGAGGCACACCACTAGTCACTGATCGCCAACCAGAAAAACACCCATTTACCCCCACTTTATTTTCTGTTAGTTAACCAATCCTCTATGCATGTTAATACATTACGTGGAACACTGTGCACCTTTATCTTATGTAGCAGTCTTTGGTGCGTCACCTTGTCAAATGCCTTCTGGAAATCCAGATACACCACATCCACAGGTTCCCCACCGTCCACTGCACTTGTAATGTTCTCAAAAGAATTCCACCAAATTAGTCAAACGTGGCCTGCCCTTCATGAATCCATATTGCGTCTTACCAATGGGACAATTTATATCCAGATGTCTCGCTATTTCTTCCTTGATGATAGATTCAAGCATTTTCCCTACTGCAGAAGTTAAGCTAACTGGCCTATAGTTATGTGCCTTTTGTCTATCTCCTTTTTTTAAAAGGGTGGTGTCATATTTGCCGTTTTCCGTCCAGAGTCCAGCACATTTTGGTAAATTGCCACTAGTGCTTTGGTTATTTCTCCCACCATCTCTTTTAGTACCTTGTTCATTTCAGTATTAATGTAAGCCTACTTGCAATGAATAAATAAACTTTACTCTTACTTTACTTTTAGTCATCCTCTATGCAGTCATTTCCTTTTTTGGTGTGCCAGTTACTTAAACAGAATCCTACAGTGCAGAAGGAGGCCAATCAGTCCATCTAGTCTATTCAGTAAAAGATTCTTGTGAGTTACGTAATCCAACTGATTCCTTACCTGATCTGGCCCTTTATCGAACATCTTCCGTGTTCGGGAAAACTGGTGGGAGTGTGGAGTGTACTGCACCCCCCCAGTGGCACCGGTTCCTGGCCGTGACGTTGCTGATATATCTCTAGGTCCTGTCTGTTTACTCACATCATTGGTTAGACTGGAACTACTTGTACTGGGTATGGGAGGTGATCCTCTGAGACAGAAAGAAAAAGATTTAAGTTGAGAGCGAATCTTCTGCAACATTTACCTGCATGGAAGTAACCTTACAACTACTACCTGCTATTTAATGAAAATAAGAAACGGCGATGCTCAAATGTTTAATGAATTAGTTGCGTCAGGTTTAAAAGAAAAGAGTCTTGATCCAACATGTCACCAGCAAGTCTACAACAGCTATAAAGCAGGGAGGCAAGTGGGGCACCATTCTCTCTGCTTTGTGCCAACAATGTGGGCTAATCAGCATCTCAGGGAAGCTCATGCTGTTGCAACAGTGTGATAGCCCCACTTCCCACAGCAGTAATCGCTTGTGATCTTTTTGTGTAAGCAAACTAGCTTGTGCCAAGTTAGAACTCTGAAGTCTACAGCCACGAGAAATCAGGCTGAGACTGCTCAAGTCCCATTTCACACAAATTTTTACAGTGTGTGAACAACAAAGATCTTTATTCTTTCCTGTGAGTTGGATCTGAACGTAGGTGCTGGTAGTGAAAGGATAGTGTCTTAACCGGCTGCACGAATTAGACCTCTAGGAAATTACGCACATGCCAATTCAGATTGGTTTTTTTTAATGAGGCTAGAACATGTGATTATGAGGAAATTGCATAATATCTGATGAGGGTGGCACTGCTACCTCAAAGTGCTAGGGACCTGGGTTCAATTCCCAGCTTGGGTCACTGTATGTGCAGAGACTGCATGTTCTCCACATGTCTGTGTGGGTTTCCTCCCACAATCCGAAAGACATGCTAGTTAGGCGCACTGGCCATGCTAAATTCTCTGAGTGTACCCGCATAGGCGCCGGAATGTGGCGACTAGGGCCTTTTCACAGTAACTTCATTGCAGTGATAATGTACGCCTGCTCGTAACACAAATATGTAAAAAAAAGACGTGTGTCATTAAAGGCATGAAAAGACACGAAAGGGATGTTTTAAATTTTGCAGACTACATTCAAACTCATGAACAAAAGAACTGATGTCATTTCTTTAATACAAATGAAACAAATAAATCTTGGGATCAAAGCTAATAAGGTGCGAGAAAAAAATAGATTTGAGACGGAAAAAATACACCAGGCTCTCACTGCTGTTGACAACTCTTTTTGGAAATTCCTTCAAAGAAAAAGATGCATTTCAGAGCATCTTAATCTTGTGTTTAACAAATATTCTAACAAATTACGCCTTCATTCAGTGTAATGAATGTTATACAGGTAAACAGAACATCATTGCATTTGGTTCCAAGGACTGTGCGTTTTGAATGTATCCCCAACAGTACAAGAATGGGGATACCACAAAACAGTATCTCACCTAAATGTAATACTGAAATATGAAACATTCTTTCAATATTACAGATGACTCAATTCCAGCAGGCTTAAATGTGGATGTGATGAACTTAATAAACTACATAACATCTCTGAAATAGCCAAAGGCACACGTCCAAGAGGATTCACTTGGAATCTTATGTGCATCAAATATCAACTCTGAAGCTAGGGCAGAGTTCCCAAGTAATGATTAACAGTTACTTTGTTGTCCAGGGAATCTAGCACACATCAAGATTAATTTCATGAATTCATACTTCCATAACTCCCATTGGCATGATGGTTTAAGTGCGAATCTAAAATCGTGGTCCTAAATTATTTAATGAGTGCACTATACCTAGCTACTGTCAATTAGCTTTCCTTTTGTCACTTAGCCAAACGAACTAAATTTGTTCTGCACTTAGGATGACAATGTTCTTTGCTTTTTCGTCAAATATTTGGAAGGGCTAAGTTAAAGCTATTTAACACAAAGGTCACATTTGCAGGTTTCTTCCTTGTCAATGTAGTTGCATAAAGAACAAATGCGCTTGATGGCACTGAACTGGGGGGAACCCCCACGATAACCAATTCAAATTATTTTTCAAATCATCACCTATACAACTCAGACATCAGAAAACAAAAGCGTGCTCACAAACAACAATTCCGACTCATTAACTTGTTTTGTCAGATCATACACCATCATAATAACCGTATCCGGTGAGACAGGCATTTTGCACAATCCACTGCCACCAGCATTGTAATTTTAAGCTACTTACCTTGTCACTTGTCACTGCCTTAATAAAAACCTGTTATTTCTTAGTAATAACGCACAACTCCCTCAACAATGGAGCATCTGAATACTAGCCTACAATAGGACCTTCACTGACTAGTGGCAGGCAAAAGCATGACACAGCCATCACAAATATCATCTCCTTTTAATCTTAAACAACTGCACCATTAACGGATTCTTCATCACCAATTCCTTAATGATCACCAATGATCAGGGAGTGATCCTTAGGCTTAATGGCACACTCTTATCTCCAAGTCAGAGGCTAGAATTTTACACACCCGTCCAGTCAGGGGAGTAGGCTTACAGACAGGGGAGTGGGAGGGAGTGGCAGGAGTGGTGGTAAAGTCCTGTGCTCCCCAAAATGATATGTTTCAAGCTGAAGGAAAGGAGCACTGCTTTATTTAGTATGATTTGACTTTTTTGATTTCTCATTGTCACATGTATTTTATACAATGAAAAGTATTGTTTCTTGCCTGCTATACAAAGCATACTGTTCATAGAGAAGAAAAGGAGACAGTGCAGAATGTAATGTTACAGTTATAAGAAATAGGAAACAGGCAAAAAACTAATGAACGAAAAGAGGGGAATAATGAGGAAATAGCAATCACAACATAATTTAAAAAACTGAAGAGGGAAGATTCAGGATGTTGGGTGGAAAAAGCAAGGATAGACTCGGCCCAAGTTAACCGATCAGAAAAGATAACAAACAGCTTGCCATTTCAGTAGGGTGAAACTTCCAAGGTGTGATGTTTAACAAACTTATGAAAGGTTTCTAAAAATTGATTGACTGAAGAAAGGAAAAAATTGATGTTTTATGTGTACTTATTTTCAGATGGTGTCTTGCAAGAGGATTGCTGGAGAAAGGCAAATGGCAGCATGGCTACAAAGTTGCTTGACAGACAAGAAGCAGAAAGTTATGGTAGATGGGTCCATTCCTGGGTCAGTGTCTAGTCCATTTCTGTGGTACATAAATACTGGGATTCTACTACAATACAGGTCAATATTACATGGGTCCATCAAGGACCCAAAACGCCTCATAAAAATTATTATTTCACGACATATTTCAGAATATTAAGTGTAAATGTTCCATAAGTGTTTTCAGATCAGTCAATGAAATGACAGTGACTGAGTATCATAGAATCCCTACAACACAGAAGGAAACCATTTGGCCCATCGAGCCTGCGCTGACAATAATCCCACCCACGTCCTATCCCCATAACCCCACATATTCACCCTGCTAATCCCCTGCAATTTAGCATGGCCAATCAGCCTAATCCCCTCATCTTTGGACTGTGGGAGGAGCACTGGAGCATCTGGTGGAAACCCACGCAGTCCGTCACCCATGGCTGGAATCAAATCCTGGACCCTGGCTCTGAGAGGCAGCAATAATAACCACTGTACTAGCAAGCCACCCACGTCAATTTTCTCTGTATTAGTACAGGTCAAACCTACACTAATACCCATATACACCATTGTCTAAAAGCTGATAATCATCACTCAAATCAAGAAAGGTGCTATGCAAGCATCTGTTTTAGAAAGAAAAGGGTGGGGGGCGGTTGCTGAATCAACACTTTGTGAGTGGTATGAAGATGAAGAAGTTGAGAAGGATGTTGACGGCAATGGAAGAAGACTGCCAAGCTTGAAATGCCAAAAGCACATCCCTTGGCAATAGCATATACACGTGGTTGATCCAACAGAGGGCATAACGATATCTGAGCCAACTATTTGGGTTAAGGCCTTTGTGGCAAAATGGAAATACCAATGTTCCTGCAGGGTTCAGAGCCGGCAAAGGATGTTTAGCAAAGATCAGGACCAACATGGTATTTTGAGAGTTACTTAAAAGTAACTTGAACAACGGCCCGTGGAGACAATGCAATATAATTTCTGGCTGAATTAAAGTCTTTACATGAAAGAGCATCCAATGATGAACGAGTGTACAACTCCGAAGACAGAGTCCTGTACTAAAAAATATCATCAAAGAAGAAATAACACCAACAAAATGTTTGGAAATAAAGACTGACGGTCCTCCTTTGCTGCAAAGAAGCTCCACAAGCTGACAACACTGCTGTTGGGGGGGTGGGGGATGGGACCTGACGGGGGACGAGGGGGGGAGGAGGGACCCGATGGGAGAGCAGGGGATGGCGGAAGAGCGAAGATGAAATGGCAGCTTGCCTGAAGAACTTCAACACAAATAAAGGAACCTCTGTGTGTCGTCATTCCCGGCAAGAAATGATCAACTGTATTAAAAAACTCCCGGAGACAAACCTAAGCGGTTCATTTACGATGGAAATCAACAGCGCCCACATGAATGATTTCAAAGTTTGAAAATGAAATACTTGAAAGTAAAAGAACTGTGGATACAACAGATTCAATGCCCACATTCTAAATAACATCAGTTCCATACTTGTATACTGAGGACATCAATGACTGGCTGAATATCAACATCCAAGAAGCTACCAAAGAGATGATATCATCAGTGGTTAGCACTGCTGCCTCACAATGCCAGGGACCCAGATTCGATCCCCGGCTTGGGTCACTGTCTGTGTGGAGTTTGCACATTTTCCCTGTGTCTGTGCGGGTTTCCTCTGTGTGGTCAGGTTTCCTCCCACACGCCAAGGATTTGCGGGTTAAGTGGATTGGCCAGGCCAAATTGCCCCTTAATAACAGGAGGACCAGCTACGGTAGATGCATGGATTATCAGGACAGGGCCTGGATGGGATTGTGGTCAGTGCAGATTCGATGGGCTGAATGGCCTCCTTCTGCATTGTAGGAATTCTATAATCCTAGATGATTAAATGCTGCCCAATGTAGCAGATCCAAACCCTCAAAATATCCAGCAAGCTGAAGATAAAGACAATAGTGCCAAGCCCAAGTCACCGCTTCAAGTCATCTATTACCCAAAGGGATTGCTAAGTTTGTTGGAATTCAGTGAAAAATCAACTAATGCAAAACCTCTGAACTTCCTACAAAAAGCAAAGATAGGCAAGGAGTACATGTTAAAACTTACTGATTTCAGTACCAGGTATCCATCATTCGATGATGAGCAATTATACACACAAACTCACATTTCTATTATTAGAAGTAATAAAAGTTACTTTTTTTCGCTTTTCTTATTATCACTGGCTACGAGCTTGGGAGTTTTTGAAAGGATCTTGTTGAAATCTGGATGCACCTATTCATGTGGACGAAGTTATTGTGTGGGCTTAGTACAGATAGTTCCAACTTGAGCACAGAACAAACACTTGACATGATTTTTAATTTCTTTCGAAATAGCTGGCACAGGCATGGAAGGATCAAACTGTTGTCTTCTATGCTATATATCTCCATGGTTCCACAATAATGATGGTCAATTTATGGATTAAAATGTTCAGCCATTCATTTTGTTACCATTTCATGCAAGCCATAAAGTCCAGATAGTAATTTAACGAATGTCTGTATTACAATCAATGTTCCTTCCAAGGTGACAGGAACTCAAAAGTTTCCTTTAAATCACCAAGACTGCATAACACAATATTCAAGGGGCAACACAGGAAGAAATTGTCTGCACATTCCGAAATAAATTACAGGGAACATAGATTACAACCCATTTTTCAACAGCACAGTATGATCATCATTAATGACAAATTTTTCAGCAAAGTTAAAGGAGTTAATGAAGGGACTGTTTAAAAAAAGTGCTGGTTTATAATGGTATCCCAAGACCGGAGACAGGGGGCTGGTTAGATCAGCTGGGGAGGCAGCACCTGTGTGAATCAGAACAATGGCAACAGTACCAGGTTCAACTCCAGTTCTGGCTGAGGTAGATTTGGACTCTGTCTCCTTGCTCTGCTCCTGAAGTGGAAGGCAATGGCAAATCACCACGGCAAAAACTGCTGCCAAGACAGAGGCTCAGGATGAAGCATCAGGAGACTAAGAGCCAACAATCTGCCTTCAGGCACAGAACATGAGTGAAGGCCAGAGGTGAGGCTCCAAATGCTTTAATTGTTCTTAAAATGAAATACACCCTCGGGTTGTAATCAGTCATTTGCTTTGTTTCACTATCAGTCATACCGTCTACATATTGTGAGTTTATGATGCCACAAGATTAATGTAACTATTCAGTTTATCCTAATTTCCCATCCATGCAGATTCACAGTAGAAATCTTGTAAAAAAAGGTTTTGGAAAAGTATAATGAACTGCTTTGCTGATTCACTAAATGTTGACGTGTCTTTAGAAATACATAATCATTGTCTACAGGGCTTGGCCAGAACTAGATCTTGGAACAGAACAGCCTGGATGGGCCAAAACCCAGATCTTGAGGATTCTGCTTTAGTTAAGCGAACTGAACGAAGCACCAGATCATAGAATCATAAATTCCCTCCAGTGCAGACAGAGGCCATTCGGCCCATGGAGTCTGCACCAACCTCAATCCCACCCAGGTCCTATTCTGTAACCACATATTTACCCTGCAAATCCCCCATGACGCCAGGGTCAACTTATCATCACCAATCAACCTAACCCATACATCTTTGGACTGTAGGAGGAAACCCACGCAGACACAGGAAGAATGCGCAAACTCCACACAGACAGTGACCCAAGGCGGGAATCGAACTTGGATCCCTGGCACTGTGAGGCAGCAGTGCTAACCACTGCACCACCATGCTGCCCTCGTCATGGTGCTTCATAAATTTCACTTAATTCCAGTGTACCTCTGGTGAGCTTGTTTGCAGCGATTCAAAGAGCGCAGTTTCTAACTTCTCAATATCTACTGATTGCTGCTACAGCTTCTCTGAACTGGTTAACTTGTGTGCTTCTCTCTCAACTTATTTTCCTTCCAGATAGGAATCGGCACATGGTGCAATGTGTTAAGGCAGCAAGTCTGCGTGGAATTGGCACGTTCTCCCCATGTCTGCATGGGTTTCCTCCAGGTGCTTTGCCCGTTGAAGTGGTGGAGGCTGCCTCGCTCAATATTTTTAAGACGCGGGTTGATAGGTTTTTGATAGGCAAGGGGATTAAGGGTTATGGGGAGAGGGCGGGAATGTGGAACTGAGCCACGACAGATCAGCCATGATCTTACTGAATGGCGGGGCAGGCTTGAGGGGCTAGATGGCCTACTCCTGCTCCTATTTCTTATGTTCTTATGCTCCAGTTTCTATCCACACTCCGAAGATCCACAGATTGAGCCACACTCAACTTCCCCTTAGCATTTCAAGATGTGTAGGTTTAGGGGATTAGCAGAATAAATAATTGGGGTTAAGGGATTAGCAGAATAAATAATTGGGGATAAGGGATTAGGGCTTGGCTAAAATGCTCCGTCTGAGAGTCAGTGCAGATTCGATGGGCTGAATGACCTCCTTCTGCACTGTAGGTATTCTATGATTCTTAGCGCTCCTTACCTGATAGGATTGCCTGCAATGAAATTGTCATAACACAAATATCTTCAAGTTTTGAAAATAATCCACAAGTGTCCAGGAGTCACAATGATACTGACGACAAGCAGATGTGAACAGCCACATGAGGCACCAGACTTTGGCATGAAGTTGTAGACAGGCAGTCTGGGGGGCTGGAAAACAGTGGTTTCCAAACCCTGCAGTGGAAGGTGGAGTGGAAATGAGCCAGAAGCCAGGATGGTGGACAGTCTAGACTGTGAACATTCACACATAGCAAGAATGATAAGTCTGTCTCACAGGAAATAAGTTGACGTGTACAGGGAGTGCAAGCCATTAGCAAAGACTTTGAATATATATCCATGCTCTGAAACTGGAATACAGAATAAAAGGCTAATAATGGAAGTTGGTTGTCTAACACACCTTGATGCTCTAACACAGCTTGAATTGATTGTACTTCCATCCATGAGCTGGATCTAATTTACTGTAAACTTGAAAGAAAAATCTAAATATAAACTTCCAGCTGAAAATACCTTGCCACCAGAATGCATGGTGCTGCAGAAGGCAACCTTCTGTTATACATCTGCCTCAGTGACTTACCCAACTTGATGAATGTGTGTTCCTTTACTGGTCGGGCTGGCTGGCGCGGACTGCGTGAGATTCGTGGAATCTAGGATACGTTGTGGCCGGGCATTAACTGTAGCCTGCAGAGAAACATTGATCAAAATAGTAAAAATTTTATACCATGACAAATTCATGTCGCAAGCATTAATACATTATACAGAAATGATAGGTCACATTTAGCCATTCCACTTTACTGGAATAAATGTACCAAAAATGACCAAAGACCCCCAAATCTTGGGCATCATCGATGCTGTGTTACTTCAAAAGAAAGATATGAGTTTTTAACATAAATGTAATTTTGCTTCATCAGAATTATGAAAACACCAAGTGATTTTGGTGTTTTTAGCTTGAAGATTAGTTGGTAAACATAGCTAACTCACAAAGGCTATTTCCAGGAGGGTTTTGATTCTAAGCAGCGATACTTTCTTGTTGAAATGATTTTGACATTATGCAGGCTGAGAAGCTCAGCACCATGCACAATATTTCTTCCAGGATTTTCAAAATTTCAGTGAAAACTAAAAATTGAATTTTCATATAAATTCTATTTCTGCACTCTTTCAAAAAGTTTCATTTCATTTTGGAATAACATTCAACAAAATTAATATCCACGATGACGGGAAAGAAACATCAAACAGGTCGAGCAGTTGGTATTTCATACAGTGCTCCAGAAAGTCAAAGTTCAAAATGTTAGATTAGCAGATTTTAATCAATTATAATTGGCAGCAAGATAAAATTCAAAATAGCAAATGGTGCAGTAGCCTGATCGGATCGAACCCTGCAAACTGGGCCTGCCTCTGCTTAGAGTAAAGAAAAATCCATTCAAATCATTGAGGTAGTATTGAAAAAAGCAATGTAATCAATCCCCAATGTCAGAGGATTGAGCCACAGAGAAAACATTTGCTTTTCAGACTTGAATGAAAAGGAACAAAGATGAATATATGGTCATAAAAGGCATGGGAAAGTTTAGTCCAGAATAAAGCATAAATTTGTTTCGAGTTTATTTTATTAGTATCACATGTAGGCTTACATTAACACTGCAATGAAATTACTGTGAAAATAGCCTAGTTGCCACACTCTGGCATCTTTTTGGGTAGATGGAGGGAAAATTTAACATGACTAATCCATCTAATCAGCACATTGTAGGGACAACACGGTGGCACAGTGGTTAGCATTGTTGTGTCACAGCGCCAGAGACCCAGGTTCACTTCCAGCCTCGGGTACCGTCTATGTGGGTTTCCCCAAGGTGCTCCAGTTTCCTCCCATAGTCCAAAGATGTGCGGGTTGGTTGACTGGCCATGTCAAATTGACCCTAGTCTCAAAGGATTAGCAGGGTAAATACATCGGATTATGGGAATAGGGGCTGGGTG
This sequence comes from Carcharhinus amblyrhynchos, assembly GCF_965287045.1. NCBI lineage: Eukaryota > Metazoa > Chordata > Chondrichthyes > Carcharhiniformes > Carcharhinidae > Carcharhinus > Carcharhinus amblyrhynchos. Next base: position 10,838,901 of record NC_137344.1, read on the forward strand.
GGATTGCAGTCTGTGCAGGCTCGATGGGCTAAATGGCTTTATTCTGCACTGTTGGGATTCTATGATCAATTTGCATGACTATGCTGTCCACCATCTACTTCATTAGGATGGGGACATCAGGTTTGCGAAAACCACACCAGAGATGGTGAATTCTCAAAGAACGTGAAATACACCACCTTCAGTCCTGTTCTCAAGGTAGTAAATTAAGCATCAGATATTCAACTGTTGAAGTTGGAATATTAAACCTAATCATTTGGGTCATGAGACAATGGAAAAGGTAACTTTGCAGTAACTAACAGCTGATCAAGGTGCTTCTGGATAATGTGAACAACAGCCTTAATAACAGTTAATAGTGATGAGAACAAATCACATGACTATCAAACCCCTTTATGTGGGATAAAGGCGACAGATTTTGCAGAGTGCATACTGAGATGCCGATGAACTGGGGAGAGGCAGCTGAAGCTATTGAGCCTTGCTCTTTCTCCCCTGGCTTCCTGGCGAGCTTGGAGCCCTGCTCACTGAAACAGAGGTCAACCAGCAGAATACCTTCTGCGTTAGAGACATTTAGAAAACAGAAATTCTGTTCAACTTCATTGTCAGTAAGAAGTCTCACAACACCACGTCAAAGTCTAACAGTTTTATTTGGTAGCACGAGCCACAAGCTTTCAGAACACTGCCTCTTCATCAGGTGAGTCCCAGAGGAATGACCAAATTAACCAGCTGAAACTTTAAACTGAGACAACAGGATCACCTACCAACTTCTGAGCAATGAGCCAGAGTGCGCATGCATGCACGTACACGTACAGGCATGTGGGGAATTTGGTGCATATTTTATTATTTTACCCACATTCGTGCAACTTCAATAAAACTAACATCTTTCCTTGTTAAACTCAAGAAAACCTGTCCAATTGATTATTTTATGATTACAGCGCAAACAGGTAAGCGTTTACAGAAATGGCAAATACATTCCCATAAATTAGAAAGAAAACCTAGTCATCAAACAAAAGAAGTGGAACCATTCTGCCCCTCCTCACCTGGTTGTAAATGAATTGACATCAAAAAATTCTTCCTTTCAAAGGAATAACATGGAATGGTTTTCAAGAAGCAAAAAGCACTCCATCATTTTATAGCTGCAATATAAACAAGTCAACCTTTGTACTGAACAAGAGAACAGTCTCCCACATTTAACATATCCTTAAATGACATTCATTTTGGACCATCTACTGCAAATCTGCATTTTTTACCAACACTGTCTGTAATCTAGATATACAACCAATTCTTGGGAGACTCAGCATCCTTAACTTCAACTACTGGCAGTGCCTCCCCAGTGTGGCTAATAATCTATGACTATTTATCCTTCATTTGATGAGGAAGTTATTAAATGTTTTCTAAAAATTCAGTAGTTGGACTACATCCACATCAACAAGCAAAAATCATTTCCTGCATACATATATCATACAAGGGCAGCACAGTAGTTAGCACTACTGCCTTAGAGCACCAGGGACCCGGGTTCATTTCTGGCCTTGGGTTACTGTCTGTGCAGAGTTTGCATGTTCTCCCTGTGTTTGCATGGGTTTCCTCCGGCTCCTCCGGTTTCCTCCCACACTTCAAAGATGTGCGGGTTTGGTTGATTGGCCATGCGAATTTGACCATTAGTGTCAGAAGGATTAGCAGGGCAAATATGGGGGTTATGGGTATAGGGACTGGGTGGGAGTGCAGTTGGTGCATGCTCGATGGGCCTAATGGCCTCCTCCTGTATTGTAGGGATTCTATGATTCTATGAACTACCCAATTCAATAAATGAAGTATCATGTCTCATGTCATATTTTTAATTAAAAATTATCGAGCAGTCAAATATGGCAAGCTGCTATCATCTGCCTCTTGTCACGCTTACATTAATTAAAATCAGCTTTTAAAATGTCTGATTATTTTTTCAGATGTTTTAAAACTACTTAGAACAATTATGTTGTTGAGACTACAGCTATTTATAATCTAACTAATTTGTTAGATTCAAGTCTGGAATTAGAATAGGTAATAATTAATTTTGGAAGGCAATGACAACTCAGCAAATCCAGTTCAGTATTAAATTCAAGTCTAGATTTGTGCCTATAAATGGGTTACTGGCAAAGTGGCTAATATTATGGAGATCAATTATTTCAATCTAAATTATCAATGAGTGCCAGTGGTGGCTGGGATGAGTTGCTACTAACATGTACAAAAGCAGAGCCTCTCAGCTCCAGGCCTCATATAGACCAAGGTTGTACTATGGGCAAAAGGACTCATTTCCAGAGGTAAGGTGAGAGTGATTACCCTTGACATCAAGGCCACATTAGATAAAGCGAGGCATGGAGGAGCCCTAGCAAAATTGGAACTGGGGTTAAACACTCCACTGGTTGGAGTTACATCTTGCATAAAGGAAGATATCCTGAGTTGTTTGAGATCAATCATCAGTGTCTTAGGACACTGCTGCAACAGTTACTCAGCGTGCTCTCCTTGGGCCAACCATCTTCAACAGCATCAATGAGCTATCTCCATCATAAGGTCAGAAGTGGGGGTGTTCACTACCACTCAAAACTTCTCAGATACTACAGCAGTCCACGTTTGCTTGCAATACTCAAGCATGGGCTGATAAGTAGCAAGTGTCAGGCAATGACCATCTGAAACAAGAATGAATCTAACCTGACTGCCCCCTTGATGGTCAATGGCATTGCCACGGCTGGAACCCTTTAAACATCCTGGGAGTTATCACTGATCAGAAACTGAATTGAGCAGCCATCGGCATACTGTGGCAATGACTGTAGGTTAGAGGCTGAGAATTCTCTGGGAGGCAAATCACCTTCTGATCCCCAAAGCCTGTCTATCAGCAACAAGGTATAAATCAGGGTTGTGATAGAATAGTCTCCAACTGCCTAGATGAATGCAGCTCCAAGAAGCTCAACAGCATCCAGCCCACTTGATTGGCACTTATTCATCACCTTAAACATTGACTGCCACCATGACTAACACACACTGGCAGAAATGTGCACCATCTATAAGACACACTGCAATACTTGCCAAGCTTCCTTCAGTGACAATTTCCAAACCTATGACCTTAACCATCTAGAAAGACAAGCGCAGCAGATGAATGCAGATTCCCCTCCGAGCCACACACCATCCTCATTTGCAGCTATATTGTCTTCACTACTGTTGGGTCAAAATCTCAGAACTCCCTGCCTAACCGTGCTGTGGTGTAACAATACCACACAGAGAGCAGTGGCTCACCACCACCTTCTCAAGGGCAACTAGGAATGAGTGACAAATGCTGGCCTGTCAGCAACACTCACATCCCATGGAAGACTAATACAAAAAGCATACTAATAACCACAAAATAGAATTTAAACATGCCGTGATATCAAGGAATGTGGACAGTCCCAGCATTTTTATAAACATTTCAACGTTCTTCAGATCAGTGTTATGCTGCCCGTCTATCAAGGCAAAGATGGCCACATTCATCATTTGGAGTGTTTGGTAGGGTTCTGGGTATGTGTTTGCTAAGGCCAATCTGCTCCTAGAAACTTGTGCAGAAAATAGGACAGGATACCACAGACAATTGAGTTTTGGTGAAGTTGACGGCTTGGGATTTCCGCTCCTTGTGTTTTGTCTCTGCTTTGGACATGAGCTTGCTTTTAAAGAAGGCTGCATTTTTTTTATTTGGATGGACCAGGTGCAGCGATTTTGGGCACATTTCTCCATGGTCCCATTTCCTCAGAAAGCCTTCAGAATGTTTTTGTAGCACTTCCAATGGTGGCGTACTTCAGACTCAATCTCTCCACAGGCGATTCACTGAGCAACAAGCATTCTGGCTACATGACCAGCCAACATTAGTTGGACTGTCTCAATATGATATGAATCCTTGGCATGCCAGCATGGATGAGCACCTTAATGTCTGGCAAATTATCCTAACATCTGAAGCTTCTGAAGGGAGTTCAACTAGTTGACTTTTACAGCATTAGTGCTGGCACATAGTCCATGTCTCACATGTTTAGAGCGGAATGGGCAGGACTATTGCTCTGTAAAATTTCAGCTTGGTAGGCAGGCCTTATTTCTCTCCATGCCAGAATCAAGTCCATCAAAAGCTACACTTGCTTTGCCTCATCATTGAGATAGATCGATTGAAGGTGTGCGCTGCTGCAATAAGTGAATACGCTGACAGGTTCTGGTCATGGACTGAAATCTTGGGCTTGAGATAGGGCTTTCCTGCAGCAGGTTGGTGTATCATTTGTTTTCTTTGTGATGATCATAAGGCTGAAGTTGTCACACGTCCAGAGAACAAGTCCATGTAACGTTGCACATCCAGCTCTGAACCAACCACTAGTGGATAGTCATCAGCAAACAGGAAATCGCACTCTATGTCCTTGAAAACCTTTAACTGGAGGTGTCTGAGATTGAGCAGTTTCCCGTCCATGTGATATCTATTTTCAATGCCAGGACTAATAGCATCACAGAGTATGGTGGAGAAGAATATGCTAGTGAGGGTCGGTGCTGGCACATAATTCTGTTTAATTCCATTAGTGATTGGGAATGAATCAGAAGATTCATCATCATGCAAGGACACATCACTGTCATGGAACTGTGGAACCACTGTGACAAATTTATCAGGACAGCTGAATTTCTCCATTAGCCTTGGTTGGCTCAACAAATGCGGTATAGAAGCCATTGTTCTGTCCTTGGCATTCCTCTGCAGCTGCCTAACTGGAAATGCCTTCAGATCATAGAGTCCTACAGTGCAAAAGGAGATCATTTGGCCTATCAAGGCTGCACCAACCACAACCATCAGTAACCAAATGATGCAAAAATAAACACTTCCACAAAACTTCCATGGGCTTGCAGGAGCTTAGCAAGAAATGCATCAGATAGAACAAAGATTTTTAAAGTACACTATGTGTTAATTCTAGTTATGCTTGATAAATCTAATGGATTTTACAGTATGGCCTACTATCTGCACCATCATTAGTCTTGCTCACAATGGATTAAAATGTTTTTGCAGTGCTTCCATGGTTGTCAAGGAGGTTTCATTTTTTTTTCACGCTCAATAAATGCTGAGGTAAAATGCGTAGGAAGTTGGTCAGCATCATCTGCCAAGCTGGGTTCCTCACATCCATGTTTTTCAGACTAGCTGTCACCCTCCAACTACCTACTAAAACTGCAGGTTTGTATACACTCAGAATCATTTCACAAATCACTAATTACTTTGCAGTTTTTCCTCATTAGTTCTTAATTCATGACATATATTTCCCAAACTTCAAATAAAATTACTGAAATTTTAAAATGCTTGCTCTTGCCTTTTGATTTTATATGCGATTTAAACCACATTTCAGTCAAGGCTGTCATTCATCAAAATCGGGTTGCTTTACTTCGAACAAGGCGGCTGCTGGGGGGATATGATTGAGGTGTACAAAATTATCAGGCACTTAGATAGGATATGTAGAAAGATGCTTTTCCCCTTAGTAGAGGGGCCAGTAACTAGGGAGCATTTTGCCTCAGTTGACCAGTCAAAAACCAAGGGGCATAGATTTAAGATAAGGGGCAGGAGATTCACAGGATCCTACAGTGCAGAAGGAGATCATTCAGCCCATCGAGTCTTCACTGACCACAATCCCACCAAGGCGGCATTCCCATAACCGCATGTATTTACCTTAGCTAGTCTCCCTGACACTAAGGGGCAATTTAGCATGGCCAATCTACCTAACCCACACATCTCTGGACTGTGGGAGGAAACCGGAGCACCTGGAGGAAAGCCACACAGATACAGGGAGAACGTGCAAACTCCACACAATCAGTGACCCCAGCCGGGAATTGAACCCTGGCGCTGTGAAGCAACAGTGCTAACCACTGCGCCACCGTGCTGCCGAAGGGGATTTGAGGAAAAACTTTTTCACCCAGAGGGTGGTGGGAAATAGGAACTCACTGCCAGAAAGAGCAGCAGAGGCGGGAACCCTCACAACATTTAAGCAGCATTGAGATGAGCGCTTGAAATGCCATTGCATACAAGGCCTCGGACCAAGTGCTGAAAAATGGGATTAGAATAGATAGATGCTTGATGGCTGGTGCAGACACGATGGGCCAGAGGGCCTCTAATGCTGTAAACCCTATGACCATGACTCTACGACCTGAGGAATGAAATGAGCTTGGGGAGATTCTTCATGCCTCCTACTGCGTCAAATCAGCTATAGTGCAAACAACTTCTCTGCTCAAAGATATCAGCATGTGTCACTCTCCTGTATTTTTATACATCAGCAGACATCATCTTTTGCAGATGTGCATAACACTAAATATAAGAACCGTGCCTTTAACTTTATATCAAAGAGTTAGGATTCTAAATGCAGTCTGATGTTTTTGTTTGATACAAAATGGAAGATGGGGGAGTGCGCTGAGAGAAACCGCACATATCCATTAATCAGAAACAAACACTCTTTTGGTCAGATATAAATTGAATTGCATTCTATAATGGCTACAAAAGCAGTGTGTTACTTTCATTGGAAATCTAAGAAACCTTCCTGGCATTATTCCTTTAGTCATAATTAACTGTCACGATTCCTGAAAGGACAAAGGCATTAAGCTGTAAGATTTCAGTGGAGACCATTATAACCAACACATCCAGCCTTCTTGGTCAGTTATAACTCAGCATAATCTACAGCTAACAGCTCATTCTGAAACACTGCACATTATGCGCTTTGGAAAGAACGGACTCGAGACTATTTCAAGTCACAACTTACATTGAAACATACCTGATTTGGTTTCGCTATACATAGTTTATCTTACAGTTTTCAAAGTTTAAAGCTTTTATTTATTGTCACAAGTAGGCTTACATTAACACTTCAATGAAGTTACTGTGAAAATCCCCTAGTCGCCACACTCCTGTTCAGATACACTGAGGGAGAATTTAGCATGGCCAATACACCTAACCAGCTCTGAAGCTTTCAGGTCATTTCCACTCTCAGGTTTTGTACTCCTGGTGGCCACTGTCCCAGCTTCCACTGCAGCACAGATGGAAGCTACATGACATCTCAGTGTTGCAGTGGAAGCTCAGATGGAGGTCTGAATGCTGCCAGAGTTGAGGATCTCAGTGGTCAAAGGAACATGCCTGGCAGTCCAGCAATTTCCCTCAGGCAGATTACTGAGGACCATCAGGAGAAATTGGCAGCGGCACCATGGAGAATGCTGCCCTCTCTCAGGGTGGCAGCGATCATTCTTGCTTATTGCCACTCTTGACAATACCATGTCTGGTGTCTCAGCCAGCTCGACCAGATTGCTGCCACCCGTGCGGAGGTTGTGTAGTCTGAAGTTGGGCCTTCAAGGCCCAAGAGCAGGACTAAGGTCCTCTGCAAGGCTATCTATTGTATCCCTCAGAATAAAAATCAGCAGGCTTCCACCAGCCATGTTGCAGCCACTGGAATAGCTCTATGTAGGAGCACTAGACCAGGCAAAAGCACCTGTAAGTATGCATTGCACAAGGATTGTGGGGGGTGGGAGAGGATACTTACCTTCCTTTTATAATGTACATCATACATTGCTGGGAAAATGGTTGGTTTTAAATATTCTCATGAAGAAGATTAAAGGACATGTTATGCTATACCACTAGCCATTCCAACACCATGAAGTACATGTTCTATAGATTGTTCAAAAATGAAAATAATCAGCAGCAGCTATTTTTAATATTCTCGCTCAAACGAATAACCTACAAGAAAAAAATGTTCAAAAGTAGAAGCTTCCCCCCTACAAAGGCTTCTATTTTAATGATTCATTAGCTGTAGAATTTCAACTTTATCCACACAAGCAGAGAAGGAGAGACAAGTAAAAGCACTCAGATTCCCACAGCTCTGAATTTTGAAAATCACTCTGATCTTCTCCACAGTATCTCTGGAGACAGTCTTTCTATTTTCAAAGAAGTGGCAGAGATTTCTACAGCTCCAGATGTACATGTACGAGCATTCAATGTGGGCATCTTATACTGTACAGACTACATCATTTCATTGATCAGCCTCATCCAAAGGTAAAAGACAGTCACATTCAAATGTCACCTCATATCATTGCTAATATATTCACAGACAGCTTTAAACCCAAGGCCAAAATTCATGGCGAACCAGCAATCCTTACAAGACATCCCACTTTAGTTACAATGTGGTATTTCTGAGTAAGCTCCTATTATGGGAGTTTGAGGGATGAGGCTGGTGTAGTAAGTAATCAAAATTCTGCTCTTGAGCTCAGCCTAGCTCTCAGAAGGCTACAACCTAGGACAGTCAGGTCTGAAAGATTCAGATTAGGGCTCAGACATGACAGCTGAACCACCATACGGGATACAACGGACGACAGTTCAATCTCCTAATGATCATTCACTTGGTCCTACTGTGACAACTCCATCAACTGAATTCTTTGCAATGACTGTCAAATAAGGCAGGGGTGTTCTTGGGTGAGGATTGTTTGTGAGACTGAACGCTAACATTATAGACAGTGATGAGAGGATGCACTTGCACATGGGGGGGTTAAGTTTTAATCGCCAATGTACAGAAGGCAAAGTCATTCTTAAAATCAAAGTATGATAATCCACCACTGCCAAACCGTGAAGCAAGTTCATTACTTTTTCTATTTAGGAGAAGCTAGGTTAAGCTGAGTGGAACAAGGAGCTTTGATCATGATTGCCACTTTATGGTTTTTAGGTGCTCAGATCACCAGCCACCTGTCCTGGTCCCCCCATGCCAACACTATAGTTAAGAAAACCCAGCAACACCTCTACTTTCTCAGAAGACTAAGGAAATTTGGCATGTTAGCTATGACTCTCACCAACTTTTACAGATGCACCATAGAAAGTATTCTTTCTGGTTGTATCACAACTTGGAATGGCTCCTGCTCTGCCCAAGACCGCAAGGAACTACAAAAGATTGTGAATGTAGCCCAACCATCATGCAAACTAGCCACCCATTCATTGACACTGTCTACACTTCCTGCTGCCTCGGCAAAGAAGCCAGCATAATTAAGGACCCCACGCATCCTGGACATTCTCTCTTCCGCCTTCTTCTGTTAGGAAAAAGATACAAAAGTCTGAGGTCACATACCAACTGACTCAAGAACAGCTTCTTCCCTGCTGCTGTCAGACTTTTGAATGGACTTACCTTACATTAAGTTGATCTTTCTCTACACCCTAGCTATGAGCGTAACACTACATTCTGCAGTCTCTTGTTTCTTTCTCTATGAACGGTATGTTTTGTCTGTATAGTGAGCAAGAAACAATACTTTTCACTGTATGTTAATACATGTGACAATAATAAATCAAATCAAGTGCCAGAATGCTTTGAAATTGATTGAAATCTTGCCTTGATTTGGTTTTTCATCGCTGGCAGGAATCGAAGAAGCATTCATGCAAGCAACAACTGCCCAGAGGGATGCACTGTTACATCCAAGATTTATTTTATCATACAAGTCGATACAGGACACAAAAGACTGAGACATTTTACAGAAGTGACTGATGCCACTTAATGCAACAAAGATCTGAACCAACATTTTCATTACCCTTGCCATTTTCTTCTTTACAAGACACACCTATCTTCTCCTCCCGCCCCCGCCACTCCACCTCCAATAGGTATAACGCTTTGTTTGATGTGTGTTCAAAGCTCAATGCTCTTGCCTCAAAATCCACATTATTAGATCAGCTTAAGGAGGGCTCAAAAAGTCATATAATGACGGATACGAGAAAACTACTGAACTGCCTGTAGATGGATACTCAGCTTTAAGAATAGTAATGTGTTTTGATGCATTTTTATTAGGTTAGAAACAGCTAATCTCACGACTGTTTAGTCATAAACAGTATATTAAAAAATAATTTTAAAAGCATCTAATTTAATAGCATGAATTTATTCATACAATCATGTATATAAATGCAGACACACAAATGATGCATCATCTTGAACATTCACCAGAATCAAAAGGAAGATGCAGCCTTTATATAACACGCACCTCAGCATTTCCACGGTGCTGCACTAAAATGTCAGCTTAGTTAATGTACTCAAGCCATTAAATGGGGTTTGAACCCATAATGTACTGGTTCAGATCTGAGCTTGCTATCAGCTGAACCAAGTTGACACTTAGGGAGGAAACCGGAGGGGGCACTTTTACACAGTTACTGTTCTCAGGCACAGTGGTTAGCACTGCTGACTCTCAGTGCCAGGGACCAGACTTCAATTCCAGCCTTGGTCACCATCTCTGCGGAGTCTGCGCGTCCTCCCTGTGTTTGCGTGGGTTTCCTCCAGGTGCTCCGGTTTCCTGCCACGGTCCAAAGATGTGTGGGTTAGGTGGATTGGCCATGTTAAATTGTTCCTTGGCGTCAGGGAGATTAGCAGGGGTTAGGGGAGTATCCACCCACAGGCAGTTCAGTAGTTTTCTCGTATCTATCATTGTATGACTTTTTGAGCCCTCCTTAAGCTTATCTAATAATATGGATTTTGAGGCAAAGAACATTGAGCTTTGAACATATGTCAAACAAAGCGTTATATCTATCGGAGGTGGAGTGGGGGGAGTGGGAGGAGAAAGTAAGTGTGTCTTGTAAAGAAGTAAATGGCAAGAGTAGTGGAAATGTTGGTTCAGATCTTTGTTGCATTAAGACGACCAGGGTGGGATTATTGTCGCTGGAGGCTTGATGGGCCAAATGGCCTCCTTCTGCACTGTAGGGATTCTATGATTCATTCAGTATTTAACGAAAGCCACTACTGTCCAGAATACCTTGTAAGCTGTGTTGTTGAGCACCTTCATAGCGAGGTCTGAAACTTCTGGGAAAGGATCAGCAGCCAGATGAAGCAAAACACGCCAGATCTGGGTGTAGACACTGTTGAATGATACACCTACAAAGATAAAATGCAATTCCTTGGTTAATCAGTGGGAACTCACTCATTAATACACCAGATTAAAAATTAAACTGGTTATATTTAGGCACTTTCACCTCTCATTCCTCCTTTTGCAAGTTGCCTTTGTAATGGTTTAGTACCTCAATATTTGACTTTTTAAATTCTTAATCAATGATGAACTTTGTTTGCAAATGATCAGCAATTCCACAAACTATTCTAAAAATGCTACATACATGAAACACTGGCAACTTTGCCAGAATCTGAGATGAACTTCACAAGAAAGTACACAAGCGAAGTAATTAATGATCCACAGTGCTACAAAGACCTCCGGTACTTTTATTTTACACTGTTATGGAACTCATTAGTTGAATGCTTGAAGCCAATTCTCTCCTATCCTGGTAATAAAATAGATTTTGACCCAATACATCACTCAGAGCATTAACAGCATATAATTATTGTGTTGCCAGAGGGTACACATAAATAATTCAGCAAGTAAACAATTGATAATGAAACTGCAATAAAGAATTTGGCAGCTAAATGCAGATCAGAATAGAAAAGATTAAAATTACACAGCAATACATAAACTGCTACTAAGTTCACCTCTTTCGGACAAAAATGACCAAAAATTGATACTTAAATGAGACGGCACTATTTATAGCAAAAGTTATTTGGTGCAGCATATTGCTCACAGATTTCTGCTGCCTCTGGGACATGTTAAGCAAAATTGTAGCATTTGAGCAGCACATCACACAATGTGTTGTGTGCAATAATTTCCGGGCTGAAGCCCATGGAATTAATGATGCATCAGCAGCATAGATACTAAATTGGAGAAGAAAGAGAGAGCAGGGAAAGTCTGGGTGAATGGCTGTTTTTAAATTTGGAACGAAGTAGAGTGCTATCTTTGAGGGATCTGAATTCGGACCATGGCCCTTTTGGTTCAGGGGACACAATTCATTAGTTTGCAATATTAAACAGTGAGGAGGGTAGTAGCAGGTTTCTGAACAGCAGAGATTTAACTGGTGAAATATGCAGGCAAAATGGCAGATGGAACGTAATGCAGAGCAGGAAATAAGGAGAAACTGTTTCCACAAACAAGTTAATTGGTAACCAGATGACAGGATTAGGGTGGCACGATGGCAGAGGTTAGCACTGCTGCCTCACAGCGCCACGGACCCGAGTTTGATTCCAGGCTTGGGTTACTGTCTGTGTGGAGTTTGCACATTCTCCCCAAGTTTCCTGCCACAGTACAAAGATGTGCAGGTTAGATGGATTGGCCATGCTAAATTGCTCCTTAGTGTCAGGGGGATTAGCTAGGATAAATGTATGAGGTAATGGCGATAGGGTCTGGGTGGAATTGTGATTGGTGCAGACTCAATGGGCCAAAGGGCCTCCTTCTGCACAGTATGATTCTATGATTTATGATAACCACAGCATGTTATGATGTGGAACACAGTCTGAAAGCAGATTCAATAATGGCTTTCAGAGGAAATTGCATATATATCTGATAAAGAAAAAACATGCATGAGGAAGAAAAACTAATTTGAAGAGCTGTGACAAACATGACAGATCAAGTGGTTGTCTTCTATGCTGCAAGATTTTACAATTCTATGTCATGTGAAGAAAACATTAATCAATTAGATATTTTGAGCGTTTATTGTGTTATTCTGTGAAGCAGGGTGTCTGTGTGTGTGTGTGTGTCTATTTTAATTAAACTAAAGTTGGGTTGCAAGATTGAGAACAAAGGATCTGTGTGAAAGGCAGGTACTTGAAGTAAACAGGGCCCAGTTGGATGTTCTACAGGTAAATGACAAATGGGTAGAAAATTTCATTTGGACATAAAGTAGTTTGCTGTGGTGAATTGTTATATTTTCAAAGAAAGTAAAAAGAGGTTTACAGCTGGGAAATGATCATAAATAAATGAGGCAAAGTTTTATTTTATCTGAAAGTGCTGGTCATAAGGCTGGTCATAAAGAGAACATAAAATATTTTCGTATCCCGGGAAAAGTAAATTTCAAACAAGAAAAGAATGGAAGAGAAAAAAAACATATTTAAAGAGAAGCTGGGAGCTGTGCGGAGGAGTGGCCGTGTCAGATATCCTGGAGTGTGCTGAGCTGGGAGAGTGCTGTGAATAAAAGCAAAGTGAAGCAGTTTTCACCCAATCTAGAAAGCAGTCTCTCTTTTCAGAAAACAAGGTTTTGTTTTAAAGTTTTTGGGATTATCTCATAAGAGTAGGATAGGGAGGGAGGCACCCTGGAACATCTCTTTCTAACGGCAATAGTGGGCTGTGCCTTGTTGTAACATTTGTTTTTTTCAGTAGATGAAAGGGACTGCTGCCTAAAGGGGTGCTTATTTGTGAATCTAACCAAGTAGGAATCTTTTGGGGGAATGTTCTGTTAGATTATTTTATTAACTGTGTAAATGTAACCACGTGTGTTTAATGTTTCTTTTTTTTAAATGAATGTTTTACTTTAATATTTAAAATCTCCAAAAGTGTTACCAGAATTTATGGCTTCTGACTTCAGCACAAATAGCTTCTTATAGCAAAAATAAAAACAGAAAATAGGTGTGATAGCTTGCCAAGTTTCCCTTCGTGATTCATTTTGGTAGGGTAAACTTGAATGCAGATTACAGGGTCAAAGGCAGGGTTCTGAGGAATGTGGAGGAACAGAGAGATCTTGGGGTTCATATCCACAGATCTCTGAAGGTTGCCACTCAAGTGGATAGAGCCTTGAAGGCGGCTTATAGTGTGTTAGCATTTATTAACAGGGGGTTTGAGCTTAAGGACCATGGGGTTATGCTGCAACTGTACTGGATGTTGGTGAGACCACATTTGGAATATTGTGCTCAGTTCTGGTCACCTCACTATAAGGAGGATGTGGAAGCATTGGTGAGAGTGAAGAGGAGATTTACCAGGATGCTGCCTGGTTTGGAGGGTAGGTCTTATGAGGAAAGGTTGAGGGAGCTGGGGCTTTTCTCTTTAGTGCAGAGGAGGATGAGAGGAGACTTAATAGAGGTTTATAAGATGATGAGAGGGATAGATAGAGTAGACGTGCAGAGACTATTCCCTCGGGTGGATGTAGCTGTTACAAAGGGGCATAACAATAAGGTTCATGGTGGGAGATATAGGAGGGATGTCCGAGGTAGATTCTTCACGCAGAGAGTGGTTGGGGTGTGGAATGCACTGCCTGCTATGATAATGGAGTCGGACACTTTAGGAACTTTCAAGCGATTATTGGATAGGCACATGGAGCACACCAGAATTATAGGGACTGAGATAGCTTGATCTTAGGTTTGGACATAGCTCGGCACAACATTGAGGGCCAAAGGGCCTGTACTGTGCTGTACTGTTCTACGTTCTACTTGGCTTGTATAGCACCTACCAACTGTTAGATCATAATCTTTGCTAAACCAAATCACCAGCCCTTTTTTATTAAGAAAATCCAAAGCAACCTAATCAAAAATGGAGGCCATATCAGGTTCTACAATTACCCCAAATATTTAAGATAGTTTCTTTGCAAATTGCAACTTGTTTCTGCACAAATAATGCAAGAGAAAGGCAGCATGTTATGGAGAAAACAAGGTGAGAGTTTCCACGGTTTAAACATCAGGTTAAACCATGAATCAAGCTTGTTCTACTTCCATTTCCAGGAAAATAGAATACATCCAGTCTGAGAAGTAACTAATCAACAATCATGGATTTCAGTCAGGAGATGGCCAGATCTAATTAAATCATGTTCAGCTACAATTCTGTGGATACACAATTTGTTGAATGGTACCATTGTCAGAACTTTGTGTGTGAGAAAATCTGAGACTTTGCAATAAATAAAATTCTAGCACGTGCAATCAAATTTATAAGTCAGTGTATGTGAGAATATCAGACTACTAGAATGACAGTCTGCTATAAAAATATAAATAATTACATTTTCTTCACAAAAGATAAGATTTTGCAAAATAAATTTGTACATAATTGCACATGTTGAATAAAAATTATGACTTAGTTACAATTTATAATTGTATGGTAAAATAAGGGTGTCCGCAACTTTAGCACATCTTCAGAAGTTGACTGAGGTGTGATAGTTTACAGATATCTTCTTGCATTTCATCTTTAATAAGCTACTGCAAAGCTTTTGCCTCTGGAGAAGCATGCTCATCAATGCTATGCCAACAACAAAAGCTTCTGAAAATAGTATGCAAGTTGCTGACATCTAAGTGACATTTTGTAATAGGAAGTATTTGATCAGAGCGGTGATGTATGTGAAATGACAAACTTCTGAGAAGTAATTAAAAGTCAGTGTGATCATGTTGAAACTACTTCAGAACCCTTAATTGAAACAAATCAAGATAGTGACTGAAGCAGTTCGCTAATTAAGAAAAGTCTGCCTCAGGTGTACTTTGGAACAACTACTGTGTGTCCAAGAACCAGAGGGGAGAAGAAACCCTTTGGAGCTTAATAAACCTGGGATGTCTTGTCATCAGTATAAGGTAGATGAAGGAAGATAACATTTACAGTTGGGGAATAGGCTTCAAAAGAGCGAGATGAGGAAGAGGCAGGAAAAAGCAAAAACAAATCACAACACAACATCTCCAAAGATGCCTGTGGTCAGGGTTGAATAAATCCATTCCAGTAAGGATTTTAAATATTTGAAAAGTATCTGTCCCGAGTTTTCTCTTACTAGTAGCAAACAATAGGGCAGCACGGTGGCACAGTGGTTAGCACTGCTGCCTCAGTGCCAGGGACCCAGGCTGAATTTCATCCTCAGGTGACTGTGTATGTGGAGTTTGCACGTTCTACACCTATCTGCGTGGGTTTCCTCCACGTGCTCCGGTTTCCTCCCACAGTCAAAAGGCGTGTAGTTTAAGTGGATTGGCCATGCTAAATTGGCCCTTACCATCAGGGGGACTAGCAGGGTAAATACGTGAGTTACAAGGCAGGGACTTAGCTGGGATTGTGTTGGTGCAGGCTTGATGGACCAAATGGCCTCCTTCTGCACTGCAAGGATTCTATAATAATAGTTTCTTTAGACTTCCCTTTTAGCTCATGTTTTGAAGACACGACTTTGCTCACTCTCATTTGCACAGCTTCTAAATTCTGGACACCCTCGCTCTAATTATGGTTACCAGAATTATACCCAATATAACAAATATAGGTGTTTAAAATGCAATAACGCTCTCGGTCTGAAGGAAAATCATGCTTCATGTCTGAGATTGGACAAAACTAATCACAATGATCTGTCCCTGACTCAGCATCAAGTGGTCGGATAACTATCAGGGGTGGAAGTCACAGCATATTTTCCCCTCAGTTCAGGAACAGAGGGCCAATTACCTTTTTTAGATAAGGTTTGCTGGTGTTGCAGGGGCTAAGGCCGATCACTACAATGCTGTTCATGGCAGACTTTCTGAAAAACCAGTTTTCAATCAATTATATACTCCTACGTTATACATATATTACATATTTATAATATTAGTGCATATATTCTCTTGTAGCTTTCTGAAAGGAAAAACAATTAGATTCATCATAGCACTGAGTAGGGAAAAAGCAGCTATTGCCCTACAGATGAATATTTACGCTTCTCTGAAGACTGGCTTGTTAAATGTGAAAGATTGTCAAAATGATGAATTATGCAGCTTTTTTTCTGTAAAAGAAGAGTTCCCATGGAGTAGCAACTGAATATCTAGAACACTTACATAATGAAAAAATGGAAGTGTTGCTGTTGAGTGTAATGTTTACATAACGTAGACACAAAGGACACATTTTAAGGTTTTGCCCTTATAAACTTTATGATCTCACGTCAGAGAATGTAGGTTTGCACAGAATATTTAATCTCCAACATAACATAGATTTGTGTTTGTGGTGATTCTCATCTGTTTTTCAATTCTAAGGCCACTGCAAATAGTTCAATGTGGCCTGAAGCAAAGAAAGTTAGTCTCCACAAATGGAAACAAAGGTACCTTACAGAATTTACCAAATAATGTAGGATTTATCATCATGTTAATTCCAGCACATCTGCCACTGGCTTGTGATTGCCATTTATAATTCACACATGTCTTGGGCTGCCATTTTTCCACCAATCCACCATCAACAACCCCTCTGCTGACTCTCAGCAAAGCTTCCAGAGTAACATAGAACTCTAACTCAGCCTGTAGATTCAAATTGTTGAAAATGTCAACATAAACCACTGCATAGCCAACTTCTGGCACCTCATCCAAGTGGCTGCTTTTCATGCGTCAGCTCTAACAAGGTAGATTGGTAGGTTACTTGACAGTATGGAGTATCTGAGCCAATTCTGATGCCATCCTTGTCTGGTATCACAGCCTTGCCCATTCCTTTGGGAGTCATTAGTGAGAAAATCTCCCACATTTCACTCTCCTCACCTACCTTGGCCAACTCAGATCAGCTAATTCAGTATAGACTCAGGGGCAAACCTGGAGCTTTCCATTAAATATTTTACATTTAAGTCTACAACCATCAAAGATGATGTTTAATCAGAAATTCAGCATGAAAATGAAATGGAGACAGAGTTAAAATTCATTGCTGAGGTGAACAATCATTTGCTCCCCATGCTTCAGAGCTTGAATTGTAACACCAGCAAGACAAAAGCTCTGGCCAATTACATAACAATTTATGATAATTAGGCCCATCAGTTAACCATTGCTTTCTACATATTAGAAATATTTTGCAAAAGGATTCATGCAAATCATTTCAATTCAAACCAAGTAAATTAATGTTGCTATAAACACATTTAATCATAATGGCTTTCCATTCTTCAGCTAAATGCACTAAATTTTCAATTCCAATTGTTATGAAGTTGCATATACAAGGTTAAAAATGTGGTGTTTGACAAAATGTAAATATTGAAAACAAATGCTGAAATCAAAAGAAGAAATCATATAGCATTGTCTCTTTAAAAGCATATGTCTTTATGCTTGGAATTTTTAAACTGTAGAAAGAAGGCTACAGAAGCCAATTTTGCACATTGTGTCAAAAGCTTAGCAACCAGTGTTCCAGCAAAGCCGAACAGGCTTTTGAATTGGACCAATGATTTTAAAGCAAGCACTCAAAGACACAGAACCAACAGAATTCGAATGCAATGTTGTTGACAGCCTCAAGCCACCCACGTTGCAAGAATACTGAGAGGTAATTCCAGGTATTTACCCCAGACAAGGGGAAATAACAGTTAAAGTAATCTTGCCACCTCTTTAGTCAGAAGGAGGGAGAGGTACATCTCTTGCCATCTGCAGTCGGAAAATAGGTCAACTCAGAAGATGTGTCAGACCTGAACAGCAAAGGCCTTCAGACTTCTAACAAGTGCCTGGTTGTATATACATCCTTTTGAGAATGACTTGAATTTATAAACCTGTGTTTCATTCATGAGTTTTGTATTATTCAGACAGCATTCCATTGGGGAGTTTATTCAGTTTGTTAATTGTTTTAGTAAGGTTGTCAGCAGTTTTAAAAATAAAGACCTGTTAATTGTTCATGACAGAGAATGTCCGATCCTGCTTTAATTTACCTAAACTAACAACTTCCAACTCCTCACACACACTTACTTAAGATTACGAGGCGAGGTATATCCCTTTGGGTAATTCCAAAATCGCGCAGAGGGAAACATCATCTCCACGCCGTAACACAATTATTTAATTGCATTTCTCAAACAGCTTTACGCAAATTAGAAATAGATGTCAGAAGAAAATGAAAAAGGAATTAAACTATCAAAATGTCAGAATTGTACAGCACTACGTATACTAACAAATTATTTGTAATGATAAAAACAGTGTGTTGGAAATACTTAGCAGGTCGGGCAGCATTTGTAGAGGAAGAAACAGAGTTAATATTGTGAGAATATATTCATTAACATACTTCCTTTCTTGATATTTCCAGCACTATTTTATATCAGATCATCCGCAGTATTTTGCTTTTTTTTGGTCCATTGGAAGACCAAGAACATTTTAAATTTTGAATTGTGCAATAAAAGTGAACTAATCAACTCGAACTTCTGTCTTGAGGCACGCGTCTACAGCCATGGATGTCTCCTGATGTAACCCAGTTGCAGTTTTAGAACAGATGTCTGGAAGGATTGAATGAAACAAAGCCTTTCATCTTGTGCTGTGAACTGGGCAATTGCCCTATCCTCCAAATCTTGTACACTGTGAAGGTGCTGATTAGTTCCAAATTCTTCATGAAGCAACTTGGTAAAGAGACTGTACCTAATGGTGTTCAAATCCAATCACCTACAAAGGAGACTTCCAACACTTACTTCTTGATTGGCATGGGATACCACTCAAAACCTGCACTGCTTGTTTCTTTGCAGAATTTGATTGCAAGGAACACAGGACTAGGAAATGGTGTAGGCCAATCAGCTCTTTGAGCCTCCTCTGCTCTTCAATGAAATCATGGCTGATCTAGTTGTGATCTCTCTTCCACTTTGCTATCTGCCTCCCATTACCTCAACTCCCTTATCTATCTAAAATCCATCCAACTCTGCCTTGAATAAACTCAATGACTTGGACTCCACAGCTTTCTGGGGATGAGAAAACAATTCTCCTCACCTACAACTTAAAACGGCAAATCTCTTATTCTTGAGCAGTGTTCCCTGGCTCTAGTTCCCAGGTGGAAAGATGGTCCTAGTATCTGCCCTATCAAATTGCCTCAGGACCTTATATGCTTGAATAAGATCATTCATCTTGCTCAACCTTTCTTCAGACAATAAGCTCTTCATCCCTGAAATTAGTTTGAACACCATTATCTGCAAGTTCCCCTCCAAGCCACATATCACCTTGCCTACCAAAATGCTCAGCAAGGATGAAGTTTAGCGATCAAGGTTCCATGCCCAATTTCTCCATTCTTAGGCTGGGGCTGCTAAGAGGAACTATATCGTCTGAATTGTCACAGCTGAAATTAGTAATGGTGCAGATCAAGTCCAAATGGCTTAGAACCACAACTTACTCTGTATTTACCCACTTAGTCATGAGTGGAGTGCAGAAACTTTCTACCAATAGTTAATTTACTTACAACTAAAGCATCAAGTAATTTGTGACCGAAATTAACATTCATATGTGAAAGCCCATGTTTGAGAGGTGGTAACTAGCTTTTACCAACAGAATGGTTGAGTTAACACAATTGCCCAAAACCCTGTAAACTAAACTCTTCAAATTGCCAAGGTTCAAGGGTCAGCAAATCGCCATCTTCTGAAGGACACTAAGTAATAAAGCTGTCTTCCGCGGTCTCAGTGAAGCTTTTAAACACTTTCAGATAGAAACAGTCTCTTCATCTTTAAAACACAGCTCACTCCTTTCAAGGACGGCCGAGTTGTATAAAAATAAAGGAACTACCTTTTCATACAAGTACATCCGTATTGGAGAAGCGAGGGAGAACAGGGAGGAGGAGAAAGAACAAGCAAATTCAGACCCAGAATAAAGTCTCTCAGATTCATGGCAGTGTGGAAACTGATTTTTTGCCCACCCCCCCAATTTTATCTCCATTCTCTTCACTAATTTGGGCTCAATCTTGTAATTCCTTTGCTTTTGCTATTGACCAGTGGTGATTTATCATTTCACCATTCACATTTCTTTTAAGACACATCTTTTTCTCCTTTACTTGTCCCTGCAACAACTGGCATTTACTTTATCTTGCCTTCCACCCTATAATTGACCTTCACTTTTGTTCTTTTCCTAAGCTCCAACCACTGCCCACCACCCCCCAACCCACCCCTTCCATTTGCTGACAACTTGTTACATCTGACTTGTCCCAGTTCTGATCAAGGTTATTGATCTGAAGGGTTGACTGTTGCTCTCTCTCCAGATACGGCCTGTTCTGCTGAGGATTTCCAGTGTTTTCAGCTGCAATTGAGTTATGTTGAGTTCTTTTACCTGAGTTATTAAGACACACAATTGAATTTCTTCTGTTTTCCACGAGTAAGATCTAACACAATTTAATTCTTATCTTCAAATGTAGAGGATCCTCTTCAATAACTTGGTATTAAAATACATAGTTTTTGTTAATACCAGTCTTGAATTTGAGTAGGGGTAGACATCATTTCCCCTTTCAGGGTCAGAAGGATTGCACTAGTACAGGAATGTGAGATTTGACACAACTTCTTTGAGAGTGGACTGTGAAAATACCCAAGGCACTGGTACCTAGTCTTTCAACAACCTCCCAACAACCAAACTGAAGAGTTTCTTCAGAAGGATTTTCTGAGAAAGCATCTCAACTGGCACTACAACTGGGAATTTAAGACTTGGTGGAAGAAGCAATGAAAGCATTCCAAACCATCTGTAGTCAAAGGCTTCTTCAAAGCCTCACAGCTCGTCATGCTCCCAGAGACCACACTGGTACAACCTTCATTGTGTGGGCATGCATTGACAGAATTATAACCTGTGAACAATCAATTCTGACAACAGCTCAATGCAAGGTGGAAAGACTGATTCCTGACAGCAGCTGAAGGAAGTTGCAGGAATCAGAGAAATCATTTTCGGTATTTCATTCATTGGAAAGATTCTCCCTTTGAATGCTTGGAATCTGTACAACGTGGAAAGACAGCAAAATCAATGTTGCCGGAGATCTGTCTGAGGAAAAGCCAAGTGGTAACTGGAACTTCTGAATCTGGCTAGCGTCATTAACTAATGTTGAAGTTGCTTGAGAATTTGGCACAGAATCAAAGTATTGATGTCAGGCACAAGCTTGAAAAAAAATGACTAAAATCCATCAGCACATAATTTACAAAAACGAAAGTCACCCAACAACTGATAGCTAATTAAGAGTGGGGCCAAATTGAATGTAGCAACAAAAATGCTTCCAGTGTCAGAAGGCCAGTAACCAGAGGACATTGGTATAACGTGATAGGTAAAAGCACCAGTGGAGCTACAAGGAAAGTTTTTGCTCTTTTAAAAAGCACCTTGGAATGCACTACTTTAAAGGGTGACTGGGGCAGCACAGTGGCATAGTGGTTAGCACTGCTGCCTCACAGTGCCAGGGACCCAGGTTCGATTCCTGTCTTGGGTCACTGTCTGTGTGGAGTCTGCACGTTCTCCTTGTTTCTGCGTGCGTTTCCTCTGGGTGCTCCAGATTTGTCCCACAGTCCAACAGGCGTGCTGGTTAGGTGCCTTGGCCATTCTCTCTCAGTGTATTCGAACAGGCGCCAGAGTGTGGCAACTAGGAGATTTTCACAGGAACTTCGCTGCAGTATTAACGCAAGCCTCCTTGTGACTAATAAAAAACTTTTACTTTAGAAGCAGATTCAAAATAGAATTGATGCACAACTGGGGGAAAAACTTGAAAGTGGGAAAAAAAATGACAGGACTATGAATGATTTAATAAGACAGCTTTATCAAAAGAGCCAGTACACTTCAGACACAAGGGCCAAATGGCCTTCTGTGCAGTATCATTCCATAATTTGGACTAATGTAAACCCACCATTGAACTGCTGGGCAGTTATCCCCCTATCCTCTTCCAACATGTATTTCTCAATTAATTAAAAACAGATTACCTGATTATCTGAGAAATGAAAAGATCTTTTTGTGCAGTTTGAAAATCAGCAAAGTTTCCAAGTACCCTCATCAGTGCCGTCACTCTTGTCTTTGTGTCAGAATCTCGTGATTAAACTACCATACCAAAGACTGGCACAAAATCTGGGCTGCATTATTTTACCACAGTGCACATGTTTCAGAATTCTGGATACTCGTCACTTACTTATGGTTGGCCATAAGTTTTCCTGAATTTCCACAACCTTAGTTTAATCAATAGACTCTTCCCAAATGCTTTTTTGAAAGACTAGGTACCAAGGCTTTGGGTATTTTCACAGTCCATGCTCAAAGAAGTTCAAGTGTCAAGTTAATAGGTTCATCCTCTTAAGTTCATGTTAGCTGCTCATTTAAGAGGTTATTATTGAAGAGATAATCCTCAAGCTTACTCCTGATAATCAATTCCATTCCATCACTGGGGCTTGTCTGGGAATCATGGATCTGTGGTTGTCTGCACATCTTATGGGTATCACGTGAGCCTGTTTGCAACTGGGTATTGCCTCACTGTCCAATGAATCCTAAATAAGAACGTTTCGTAACTTCAGAACTTGCAACGATAATGGTTTACTTAGTGAAAGCTAAGTACATTTAAGACAGAGGCACTGTTATTTCAGGGAACAAGATAGCCAATTTGGTACAGCAAGGTCCCTCAGTGAATGAGAATAGTTAGGTAATCTGTTTTTAATTAATTGAGAAATACATTTTGGAAGAGAATAGTGGGATAACTGCCCAGTGCATCCTCGAATAATGCCATGGAATATTTTACATACACCTGAGGGGACACGAGGTTTGCTTTTCCATCTATTCCAACGACTGCATCTGAAAATGCAGCACACTCCCTTAGTAACGCACTGAAATGTCAACGCAGATTATAATCTCAAAGCTCCGGGGGAGTTCGGCCCCACAACTGCCTGACTCAGAGGTGAGGGCATCAGTTACTATTGAATCAAGACTGACAATGCTTACCAGTGCCTCACAGATCACTCCCCAGTCTCTCTCAGCGCTCAAATAAGATATCCATCTTTGGAGATTTGTTTGTTTACAGCCCTTGTGCAGTCTGCCTTGGGCTTTCCATGTCATTGCTTTAAATTGGGTTTTATTTGCTGAAGAAATGTTACTTATGTCTTTCCCTTGTGAATATTGGGGATATTGGTAATTGACTATTGACTATTTTGTGTTCACTCTCAACTTCAGCCTTGCTTGAAACATTTATGGTTTTCACCTTTCCTGATCTGTCTTTCTATAATGCAGAAAGCATTTTTATTGCTGTATTTAGCTCTGCTTTAATGCTGAAGTAGTGGTATTTTTAACATGCAGGATGCTGAATTTATCAAATAGTTTCATGCGGTTCCGGAACGTGGGTCAGAATCATATTGCAGTTTGGACATTTCCTTCTCAATGATCTGTGAGGATTTTGCATCCACCTCATTAAGAAATAATCTTTACTTCTCTGAAATGGATTTCTTTTGCGCCCATTTTAAAGTTATTTTGTCCAATTAATATTCAGGATAGCAATAATCAGAATTTTTGACCATTACGTGGACCAATAGAGAGGTAAAATATTGGATCATCCAAAACAATTCTGGATTGCCTGAGCAATAACTGAACACCACTATCAGCTACTAAACCTGGCTGGATGGAATTAAAATCAAACAAAAACCATGAATAGGTCAGATATCTATTTTAACTAAGCTTCCCCATACTTTTCTATTGCAAGGACTTCTAATTGCCATCACATTTTAATGAAACAGAAATAGAAATTCTAATAAATAACAATTCCTTATAGGTTTCATATTTAAAAAAATCAGTGTGATTCACTGTACACAATTATAATAATAATCAATATGTATTAAATTGATTAATTGAATATTAAAATCCATGAAGAAAAGCTGCAGCAAAATTAGGTACTTCTTTATGGATATTGCATATTCTACTTCTGCGGTGGCAGAGAGATAAGAAAAATAAACTCCGCTATCTTCAAATGACAAGACTGTAGCAAGTTGCAGCCTTTAAGTTAAATTTATTTTCTTGAATTATGCACCTTACAGAATCATAGAATCCTACAGTGCAGAAGGAGGCCATTCTGCCCATTAAGCCTGCACTGGCCACAATCCCACCCAGGTCCTAGCCCCATAATCCCACACACTTACCCCAGCTAAACCCCCTGACATTAAGGGGCAATTTGGCATGGCTAATCCACCTGACCTGCTCATCTGTGGACTGTGGGAGGAAACTGCAGCACCTGGAGGAAACCCACGCAGACATGGGGACAATATGGAAACTCCATACAGACAGTGACCCAAGCCGGGAATCGAACTCAGGTCCCTGGCGCTGTGAGCAGTGCTAACCATTGTGCCGCTGTGCCGCCCTTATCTGGCAGTTGTATTTTTAAAACTTCGCTCTTCACAAAAAGACGCAACATAAAACAACTTGAAGTCTGATAGTTTAACACTCTCCTCAGTATTACACAGAAGGCAAAATAAAAGTGATAAACTGAATGTAAACAAAGATGCATTGCTAAACGATCAAGCCGCAGGCAGAGCACACCAACAAATAAAGAGCCTCATCTCTCCTCTTTCAATGATAGGAGAAATTGCAAAGCAACTTGTTGTCTTTTTGAAGCCATTGACAGGCTGGCATTTTGAGGGCCATCTCAACAGGTTTTTTTTAAACCCTGATCTTAGGCAGATCTTACCCAACAGCTGGGGAGGGTACTATTACTTATGACTTTAGAACAACTACAAATGCATGGATTTTAAACAAAAAGCAGGCTGGACTCTGCAGGATTTATCCCACAATATCAATGCTGTTTCTATAGGTGTAGCAGTGGGAGCTGGTACTCCAGCACGAGTATAACGTACAATTAACCATTACATAAGAACATAAGAAATAGGAACAGGAGCAGGCCATCTAGCCCCTCGAGCCTGCCCCGCCATTCAATAAGATCATGGCTGATCTGAAGTGGATCAGTTCCACTTTCCCGCTCTCTCCCCATAACCCTTAATTCCCTTGTCTATCAAAAACCTATCTACCCGTGACTTAAATATATTTAGCAAGGTAGCCTCCACCACTTCAACGGGCAGAGAATTCCAGAGATTCACCACCCTTTGAGTGAAGAAGTTCCTCCTCAACTCTGATTTAAACTGCGCCCCCCCCCCTAATCTTGAGACTGTGCCCTCTAGTCCTGCTATCCTTTCTAAGCAGGAAGAATCTCTCTACCTCGACCCTGTCCACCCCCTTCATTATCTTATATGTCTCTATAAGATCCCCCCTCAGCCTTCTAAACTCCAATTACGTGTCGGCTTGACTCACTGCTAGCGCTAATTCCCAGTCAAAGACTTGATCTATTGCTGAAATATCACCGTGCAGTATTGAGTGCTGCTTTCTTAGAGATGCAACCCATTAGGGTGCTAGGCCAGAACCCCAATGTTTAATGTGAAGCCAGATTAGAACCCAACAATTTTTCTATTTTGGAGTAAGTGCAAGGATAGGATATTTTGCTCCAGGTACGATTCTACTTACAAACCAGGGAGTTTTTACCCAAACAAATTTTATTCATTTACACAGTTTAACTATAACAAATGAATTAGGTTAATATTTAACAATCAAACAACACAAACATGACCAGATAGAATTCTTAACTGCTAATCTATCACTATGAGTTCCAATTGTTCAGGCTCAGACCAGAAACTCCAAGGTATTTTAAGAAGTTAACCTACACCCTGACTTTTACATTTGATTTTGGCATTAGGGTGAGCATAAGGTGTTTCACTCCAGGTATGAGTCAAGTGACCCACTAGGAAGCTTTTATCAAAACAAAACTTTGTTTAAGAACACAGTTAGAACATAAGAAAAATAATTACCAATTAAAATACTTAAACATAGCTAACAAGCAAGTAGAGGTGGCCAGCCAGCATGAATAAATTTTAAAAAGTCTGTTGTTCCAATTTAAGGCCTCATAGACATACACCCTTCGTCAGAATGAATTAGCACAAAAACAATTATGCTCACATCATGCTGGATTTTCAACTTTTTAACACTAATGGACAGAGATCCAGACATCAATTTCCAAAACAGCACACTCAGGGAAAGATTCACTCTCGTACAGCAGAATCTCCAAGAAAGAAACTTCTCTCCTGGCAAATTCCAGTCTCCAACTTCAGACAGGGGAAAGAGAGAGACTGCTCTCTCTAAACTCAAAAATAGCATCCAAGCTTGAATATTGTGCAAGCCCAGTTTCCCTGTCACATGACCATCCCGGCCAATCATCCTGATCAACGTCCACTCTGCAAATCCCAGGGACAAAGAGCAGCATTAGTTCAGATTAAAACCAACATTCCAGCCATTAGAAGCAACTGAACTGCTGCAGGAACAATAGAAGATGCCGGCAGGCAGGGCTGCTCATGTGCATAAAACTGCTGCATCAGATCTTGCACAAGATCATGGCTCAAATACATTTATTAAATGCACAATATCGTCATAGAATCAAGCAATATTTCTCTTACAAACTTAAACCTCTTAAAAATTAGTTGGCAAAACGCAGGCATGCCTGCTTTAATTTGGGTTAACAGCTTTGGAGGTTTCAGAAAGCTCAGAAAGAGTCATAGAGGTTTACAGCATGGAAACAGGCCCTTTGGCCCAACTTGTCCATGCTGGCCTTTTCTTTTAAACCCCTAAACTAATCCCACTTGCCTGCATTTGGCCCATCTCCCTTGAGACCCATCTTACCCATGTGAATGTCTAAACGCTTTTTTAAAAAAAAATTGTACTCGCCTCTACTACTGCCTCTGACAGCTTGTTCCAGACACTCACCACCCTCTGAATGAAAAAATTGCTTCTCTCACCTTAAGCCTATGCCCTCTAGTTCTAGACTCCCATACCACTAGGAAAAGATATTGACTATCTAGCTGATCTGTGCCCCTCATTATTTTATAGACCTCTATAAGATCGCCCCCTCAGCCTTCTACACTTCAGAGAAGAAAGTCCCAATCTATCCAGTATCTCCTTATAAATCAAACCATCAGGTCCCAGTAGCATCCTAGTAGATCTTTTCTGTACTCTTTCTAGTTTAATAATATCCTTTCTATAATAGGGTGACCAGACTGTACACATTATTCCAAATGTGGCCTTACCAATCTCTTGTACAGCTTCAACCAATGAAACCAAGCATGCTGAATGCCTTCTTCACTGCTCTGTCCACCTGTGACTCCACTTTCAAGGAGCTACGAACACGTACCCCCAGATCTCTTTGCCCTGTAATTCTTCCCAATGCCCGACCATTAGCTGAGTGAGTCCTGTCCTGGTTCAATCTACCAAAACGCATCACCTTGCATTTACCCAAGTTAAACTCCATCTGCCATTTGTCAGCCCATTGGCCCAACTGATCAAGATCCCGTTGCAATCTGAGATAACTTTCTTCATTGACCACTAGGCTACCAATCTTGGTGTCATCTGCAAACTTACTAACCATGCCTCCTATATTCTCATCCAAATCATTAATATAAATGACAATAACAGTGGACCCAGAACTGAACCCTGAGGCACACCGCTGGTCACAGACCTCCAGTTTGAAAAACAACCCTCTACAACCGCCTTCTGGCTTTTATCAAGAAGCCCATTTTGTATCCATTTAGATGCCTCACCCTGGTTTCCTAGATTTTAACCTTTTGCAACAACCTATCTTGCGGTACCTTGTCAAAGG
Source organism: Carcharhinus amblyrhynchos (assembly GCF_965287045.1). Lineage (NCBI taxonomy): Eukaryota > Metazoa > Chordata > Chondrichthyes > Carcharhiniformes > Carcharhinidae > Carcharhinus > Carcharhinus amblyrhynchos. Next base: position 10,866,993 of record NC_137344.1, read on the forward strand.
CCTTGCTAAAGTCCATGTAGACAACATCAGCTGCACTGCCCTCATCTACCTTCTTGGTTGCCCCATCAAAAAAACTCAATCAAGTTTGTGAAACATGATTTTCCACTCACAGTGGCATGCTGACTGTCCCTAATCAGTCCTTGCATCTTTGAATGTCTGTAGATCGTCTTTCAAAATACCTTCCAACAACTTACCCAACACAGATGAGGCCCACTGATCTGTAGTTCCCAGGCTTTTCCCTGCAGCCCTTTTAAACAAAGGCACAACACTTGCCACCCTGCAATCTTCAGGCACCTCACCTGTGACTATCGATGGGTGAGAGAGAGCCTTCTTTCTTCTACCAGCTCCAGGCTGCAATGGCTCTTTATTTTAAAATGAAAATGAAACTGTTTTATCTACATGCTTAGCTCCTCCCATTAACCACATGACTCTGTCTCTGTCAATCAACCCAATCAAAATCATAACTCTGTACACCTAACCTAAAATCCCAGGAAAACATAAATAAACAAACGCTCATTAAGCCTTCTGCAAAATAGACACTTACAGGGCTAAAAATGAATGATTATCCGGTCTTGAAGACAAACTGACTTTTGGAACACTCTTAAAGCAGCCCCATTTTAAACATAAAATATATCAAAATAGCATGGTATCATTACATTTGTTCAGATGAGAAGTTAGCCAAGAGTTTTTCTGCCTTCTCTGGTGCAAGTATAATATTCTATGGCAGCAGAGTGTTCTTCAGTGTCCTATCTAACATTGTTCTCTCAAACAACACTGTTATAACAAATTAGTTGACAATCTGTGGGTGTTCCCGGGACCTTGCTGTGCACAAATTCATTAAGTGGCTCCTGCAAGGACAACTCCATTTCGTTGGTTCAAAGTGCACTGACATGTTCTAAGGCTGAGAAAAACAAGACATAAATGCAATTTTTTTAAAAATAGCATTCGCAGTGTCTAACTATTGCAGCCTGATGTTTTGGCAACACCTTCACGAAAATAAATAATGTAGGATTCTCAGTAATGCTCTGTTCTTTTAGGAATGTATTTGTCCAATCAATAATTTAACAATAATGCAGTTTTTACACTTGTAGTTGAAGTGTAGATAAGTTCTGTGACAATGCTTCGAATATCAATCAATCCTAAACACCAAAGGAGAAAAGATTGAAATTCTAACCTTTTTTGCAGAAGAAAACCTTTTAGTAAAATTTAAAATAACTTATTCTGAAGAAGCTTGGGCGCAAGTTATATGCTTATTCTTGGCAATTTACAAATATCAAGGTCACTTATTCATGCTGAATGAGTTACGCAATGTTTTTAAAATCTCAGTATTGTAGGAATGTTGAGTTACATCTTCAAGTTCAATTCTATGATGAATGTATTTCCACAGGTGTACATTGCTGCATTGATTGGTGAGTATTCTTTGAACTCGATGGCCCTCGCCTTTCATAAAACCCTGAACACAGAGGATAATTGTGATGTTTCTGGATACAGGTAGAAGATTGATAATAGATACAGCAGCATTGGGGATTGAGGCTGAGCGATATCACACAGTGAGACTGAAATCTAACCAGCCTCTTCAGCAGTGACGATTTAAATGGGAGGTATCCTTTATAATAATACCAGAGCGCTTTGCTATCAAATTAATAGGGACCGCAGCTAACACAGAAATTTTGTATGTAATCCTGCTTCCAGATTAAATGAAGCCAAATTCCCAGCCGGTCTCAGGAAGTGGGTTTAAGTTAATTAAACACTATATCGACTTAAAGCTGCTTCCGGATCATGGGCGCGATTGCACATTTTGTTAATGGCCTGGAAATGACGGAAGGATGACTCAACTAAAACAGCTCAAATGAGGAACTTGCGTTTTTGCAAAGATAAATTCCTCTTCACCCTTTAACAAGTAATTTTCTCCAATATCCTTCCCCTATTGTCTCCTTGCTGGAGTACTGTTTCACAAACATTCAAAAACATTGCATTTATTAAGCAGCAGTTCCAGTGTGGACACTTTAGCCATCCAGACACTACGCTCTGGATTATGTCTTCAAGCATCCTCAACTGTCATGTTTTTCTCCTCCTTTAAGACAGTGCTTGAACTTGTCCTATTACCCCTTTCTTTGCATCTGGATCAATTTTCATCTAATTGAACTTGCGTGAAGTCCTTTGGAACATTTTGAGATATTTATTTATAGAATGCAAATTCCTGAGGACAAGCAATAGCCTCATTTGCAGAGTTTAAGGGGATTAGTCTGCCACTTAGGCTGTAGAGAGGACACTCCTTGGGAATGTGCAGCACTGTTTGTGTCTTTTCAGAAGCTCATAAAGGGTTTGCACTGAGACCCCAATGGTGGGGTTTAAGGATATAGGTTTAAGGTGCGTGGGGAAAAGTTTAGAGGAGATGTGTGAGGAGTTTTTTTTTTACACAGAGAGTGGTGAATATCTGGAATCCGCCGCTCGGGGAGGTGGTGGGAGCAGGTACAATAACGGCATTTAAAGGGGCAATTAGACATTTACATGAATAGGATGGGAATGGAAAGATACAGACTCTAAGTGCATACGATTTTAGTTGAGGCAGGCATCATGATTGGCACAGGCTTAAAGGGCCAAAGGACCTGTGCTATAACGTTCTTTGTTTGTGAAGGTTGGCTGCACCGAGGCCCTGGCAGTTTAACATATGCCATTTGACAGATGGGGTTAGTCACAAGGGACTCCTTAGTCATTTCCTGTGTCTCCCACTCCTTGATCCAAAGAATGTCTGCTGGTGGATCTTGCTCAGGAAAGGGTGCTCCATGGGGTGTCAAGATAGAAGTCAGGCAGTATGTGGATTGAACAGGCCATCACAGTGTATTAAGTGAAGTGCAGCATGGGTGGTTTCAATCAATTTGTGAGTTGTTGGTCGACAGATGTGTGGCGGATGCGAGGACAGGAAGGAAGGGGATGGGTGTTGAGTGGAGAATTCAATTTATAATGCACATTGTTACATTCAGCTAAGTGTCAGTGAGATGTGCATGAGATAACCTTTGCCAAACAGATGTTCCGCATTCTACTACAGAATGAGAGGGGGCAAATGTTGAGGTCTGGAGTGTTGCGGCAGCTGCATTCAAAAAAGATCCTGCAAGCTTGATTTGTAGGTTGTTTTTAGTTTTGATTGTTGCTACATTAAAGGCACTAGATAAATACAAGTCATTCACGTTACTGCAAGTTTAAACGTGTTCTCACAGGTGCTGACCATTTTTCTTATTCCACCCTTGGTTACAGTTGTCAATAGTAAGCATGCTGCCACCCTGGATAGGATCACTTAACTCCACACAGGCTGCCCAGTCACAGTTTAAGTACAGTATCATTTTTCCTTAAGCACAGTGGCGTATACGACAGCACGGAGTTTGTGAAGCATTCAGTATTTGGCAGACGTTAATCGCAGAACTTGATCACCATCGCTATGTTGAAATCAGGTAAAACATCTTATTTATGTAGACAAACTGAAACATTCAGACATACTATTATGTACCAACAGCATCTAATAGCAAAGCAGGCTACAGGGTAAAGGGATGTAAACACAGCAAAAAAAAAGAACAAGCAGATCAAAAGTGTGCAGACTACTGCAACAGCTTACTCTGAGAAGAACTACACACCATAGAAAACAGTTCAGTGAATTAATTAATGGATAAAATTCACCTCAATCAGACTTGCTCAACGGAGTACCAAATTTATTACAATCCATGGCATACACAGGGTAGAATTTCAGTGAACAGGAAAGTATTATTCAAAGTTAACGAACCACCCATTGAATTTAATCCCGGGAAGAAGTTTCATTTTTGAAAATATGACAGAGATTCTGAATGCAAGAAACCGAAGAGGGACTCCAGTGAGAAATAGATATCCAGGAAGTCTTACCTATTAACGAATTCAAGGAGCTGTAGGAACTGACTCTCCTCATTTTATCTATGGTTTCAAAAGAAAGTATGTACTCATCGTTGTCAGGGCTTCCCAGGGTACTACTGGCACTACTGCTGGTGCTTAGATACCCAGGAGAAAAAGGATTTGAACCACCAGCTGAAAGAAAATGAAAATCAAGATGAAGATAGAAACATGATGCTACAACACATGATTTCCTAGTTTGACACTTTGATTATACCCTCTCCTCTGGACAGTACACATTATTTAGGTATTCACTTTTCAACTACTTGATTTCGAAGAAAAATATGATCATCCTTACAGTGACTTGAGAAACTCCAGATTAGATTATTTGGAAGCTGTGGAATACAATTTGAAATGTAGTAGCAATAGAAATATAATGGACTTTTACTCTCTCCATATAATCATAAGCTTGTTCTCTGCCCGAGACATAGTTTACTTTTTGTACATTTTTACCTTCAGTCCTTAACTCCTATACACAGCAACTCACCCTAAGGCAATGTTTTAAGTGGAGATACTGGCATTTGGACTGGGGTGAGCACAGTAAGAAGTCTCACAATACCAGGTTAAAATCCAACAGATTTATTTGGTATCACAAATTTTTGGAGCACTACTTCTTCATCAAATGAGTCTCTGAAGAAGCAGTGCTCCGAAAAACTTGTGATATCAAATAAACTTATTGGACTTTAACCTGGTGTTGTGAGACTTCTTACAATGTTTTAGGTGTGACTGGACTCTACCCAAGTGGTCACTTTTCATGAAAGAGCCTGGATCACAAAGTTCAGAACTTTCTTTGGCTCCATCAGCAGCCAAGCGATTGGGCAGGTAATGTGCTCGCAAACATCAGTCTGCACCAACTATCATGAGACATGTGGTGTATCCATTGCAATTCTTCAATCGAGACATGCAATGTCTTCCCACCCATAGGGAAATACCTGGCCACCCTCTCTGCATCTCTGAGATGCCTATCCAGGGCACACTATTAAAATTGTGAAGTTGGAACAGTCATATAATGACTAAACAACCTTAAAATTCAATTATTTTGAAATAATTCTAATTTCGTAACTGTTAACGGTGGAAATCCAAGACTATGTTGTGGTACACATAGGGGCAGCACAGAGGCGAGCACTGCTGCCTCACAGCTCTGGGGACCTAGGTTCGATTCCAGCCTTGGGTGACTGACTATGCAGAGAATGCACATTCTCCCCACGCCTATGTGGTTTCCTTTGGTGCTCTAGTTTCCTCCCAGTCTAAAGATGTGCATGTTAGGTGGATTGGCTATACTAAGTTGCCCCTTAGTGCCCATGGATGTGTAGGTTTGTGGGATTAGTGGGATACATGTGTGGGGTTATGGGAATAGGGCTGGGGAGTGGGTTGCTCTGTTGGAGAGTCACTGCAGACTCAATGGCCTCCTTCTGCACTGTGGGGGTTCACTGCTACACAGTGCAACAGAACTCTGGCCTGCTTGTCAGCTTTCAGACTTAAGATGACTTAAGGGAAAATCAACAAATTACATTCTTACAGGAACTAAGGGAAAACCTATTCATTGTGGACAATTCTTAAGATGCTGGTTATCTAGCTATGTAACAACTGAAAAGCATGTCCCTTTAAAAATGAAGTGCTGCCACTTTACAATTATCTAATGACAACAGATTCAAATCACTGTTGGATGATACCGTGGAGAGTTGAAATGTGAGGTACATATGGTCCCGATTGAAGATGCCAGCTTTCCCTAGAATTTCACTAAATGTGTGAACAACAGATTCTGCAAACTTTCTGAACCTCAATTAGAAATGAACACATGGAATAATGTGACTAAATGGTCATGAGTTGGTTTTGGATTTACAACTTCAGTGAGGCAGTGAAAGTTTTACACACCAAATACTATCAGGAAAGATTGCTGCACTGATTAACTTTTTTTATATATATACACACACACATACATATAGCTGGGTATTACTTTTGCATTGATCAAACACAAGCTCATCAGTGCAGAAAACATCAGATACCACATCGTAATGTTGCACATTAAAACCATACTTCTTCCAGATTCAATATCAGAAAGGTTCAACTGAAGCTGACAACTGAATTGTTTTACGCCATATGTCAGAGGACAACTCTTTTCATTTCCCTTCACGATAAAAGACTTATACATTTTCGACATCAAACCAGATTTAGGATTTTGAGTAATTCGAAGTCAAATTCATAGAATCTCTTCAGAGCAGAATTGGCCTATCGAGTCTGCACTGACTCTCCGACAGAGCATCCTACCCTGGCCCACTTCCCAGCTTTACCCCTCTAACCCCACAGATTTATCCTGCTACTCATAGAATCCTACAGTGCTGAAAGAGGCCATTTGGCCTATCAAGTCTGCACCAGCCACAATCCCATCCAGGCACTATCCCCATAACCCCATCATTTATCCGAGCTAGTCCCCCTGATGCTAAGGGGAAATTTTGTATTACCAATCCACCTAACTCGCACATTCCCTAACCTATCCCTGTAACCCCATGGATTTAGCCTGCTATTCCCCTAACATACACATCTTTGAGACATTAAGGGATAATTTAGCATGATCAATCGGGACCATATGTACCTCACATTTCATCTCTCCACAGCATCATCCAACAGTGATTTGAATCTGTTGTCATTAGATAATTGTAAAGTGGCAGCTCTTCATTTTAAAAGGGACATGCTTTTCAGTTGTTACATAGTCAGATAGCCAACATCTTAAGAATTGTCCACAACGAATAGGTTTTTCCTTAGTTCCCGTAAGAACGTAATTTGTTGACTTTCCCTTCTGCTAACACATCTTCGTAAGTCTGAAAGCTGACAAGCAGGCCAGAGTTCTATTGCACTGTGTATCATTGAACCCCCACAGTGCAGGAGGAGGCCACTGAGTCTGCAGTGACTCTCCAACAGAGCAACCTACTCCCCAGCCCTATTCCCATAACCCCACACATGTATCCCACTAATCTCACGAACCTACGCATCCATGGACACTAAGGGGCAACTTAGCATAGCCACGCCAATCCAATAACATCCACACCATTAGACTGTGGGAGGGAACTGAAGCACCCTGAGGAAACCCATGCAGACACAGGGAGAACGTGCAGACTCCACATAGTTACCAAGGCTGGAAGCAAACTTGAGTCCCTTGTGCTAAGAGGCAGCAGTGCTAACCACCATGCTGCAACTCTTTGCCGTTTTTCCTATGCTGCAGAAAGTTTAAAATCTACTTGCTTTCGAATGAAGAATTTTTATGGCTGTACACTGAAGTCTTAATTACTTGCATAAACATCAGTAAAACGTTATGTTGGCTTTTGGTTCATTAATATTTGGATAATTAATGATGTGAAAGATTTGATATGCATTCATCTTAGACCTGTAGTTACAGCGATGATGGTTCGAAAATTGATATCTGCCCATAGGAGAATAAATACAATTTCAACCTTGTTTTTCTTTTAAAAAGCACTGAGAATGGCAGGCTTGAAGGAGAAGGGGATGCAAATTATGAAGACGGAACTGTTTCCAATATCAGCTAAGACAGTGGTCAGGAAGGGAAGTCGGGCTGTCAGCAGTTTGATGGGAATAAAATCAAATAGTGGATGAAATCAACGCAGAGGGCACGTGGGGCAGAAAAAGATGTGAGTGCAAGGCTGGGGCAGGGGAGAACCTTTGCGGAAGTTAGGCCTGATGGGCAAGGGGAGGGAGAGAAGAAGGAAGAGAAGCTGGAGCTCAAAGGATGGTCACAGTGATCAAGAAATCTGTGGTTTCTTACACTTGTTAGAGGTGATGGTGAAAGGGGCAGGGAGAAGTTGAACACTGAAGGCTTTTGCATTCCAGAATGATGCTGGAATAGCGAAAAGTGAGGAACTAATACTGCTTTATATGGGCCAGTGTGAACTGGTGATCAACAACTAATACTGCTGTCTGCTGTAAACATCAAGTCAGCAAACCCTAGACTGGAGGCAGGGTAATGACGAGGGTGAGAGCAAAGGTTTTGATGAGGGTATCAAAGCATGATTGAGCAAGCTGCTAACTACAGAAATATGGTGAATGGAAGGCCAGTATCTAAACAGGTGGAATTTGAAAGTGTTGCTGTGAGTAATTTGGGGAAGAGTTTTTATTCACAAGGGCAGACACAAAAAGAAGTGGGGCTGGGAGGAGGTTAAGAGTGCAGTGATCAGGGATGTCATGATGGAGCCGACAGGCCACGTGAAACAGCACTGCAAGGAAGCAGCTGGTAATATGGATGACCATTATATCATTGTTACAGATAGAATGTGAATGCAGTTTAATCGTCATATTAATTCTCCAAATAATGAACAGGTACCCGAGTGTATACTTCAAATACATATATAAAAAAATTCCATTAACAAAGAAAATGGATTTACGGCATTAAAAAAGTAAAGGGTTTGAGTTACTGGTGAAAGTCCTGTCTAAAACAATTTATATGGGATTTGATTTTTGTGTACAAATCAAGTACACAGATATTTGATCCACTTTACAGTGGCATACAGAACAAATGATTCAGCTGTCAGTTTCTATTGAACCTATTATGGGTCTGATTCTCTCCAACATGCATGAAGTCGCATCCAAAGTTGCTGACAAGTTTCAAATCAAATAAAGAACCATTCAACGATTTAATGAAAGCTGTGTGGGTGCAAATTAGATCTGCACTGGCCAGTTTAGTTTGCCGAACCCTTTTGGAAGGCAAGATAATGATCCATATAAACTACTGCATTTGGGCATTGATCCATCCTTCTATTCTCTTCCAGATGTTAAACCAGATGTGGTGATTGCTGTGTCTAGGTGGTGGTGGTTGGGGGGGGGGGGGGGGGGGGGGGGGGTGGACAGATTCACAGTACTTTGTAATTCTTCAGTATTGCTTCTGGTGAGCTCTTATGTGAAAGTCAGCACAACACGCACTTACAAGCTACACAGTTAAAATTTACAGTAAATTAATTATGTAGGCTTAGGAAGCCAGTACCAGCCAATTATTATTGATACTAAAATCTATTTATCACAGGCTCCAGCCATACTCACTTTCTTCATTTAGATTTAGATTTTGAAGAGACTTATTCAAGTTCCGCACCGAAGTAGCCGCACGGATATTCCCATAGGAACTCACTGAACGGAGCCTTGGGGTTGCCGGCCCATCACGGACCGGAGTGAAATTTCCAGGCTCTGGAAGTGCAATAAGATATGTTAGTAGCGTACAGAGGTGATGGTTAAACATTGTTATTATACCTGTCCAATTTAGATTGCCCATCTGAAATACACAAATTCTTTGTGGTGGTGTGTATATGTGAGAGACAGAGTGAGAGAGAGAGAGTTTGTTTGGGGAGATGGCAGGGGGGGCTTGAGGAGGACATCTTCATGGTCCTGCTGACTGCCTGCTAATGCCACGAATCACCTGATGATGATTCAGTAATAGAATCATAGACTTCCTACAGTACAGAAAGAGGCCATTCGGCCCATCAAGTCTGTACCAAACACAATCCCACCCAGGCCCTATTCCCATAAACCTTACTTACTCTGCTAATCCCCCTGACACTAAGGGGGAATTAAGCATGACCAATCCACCTAACCTGCACATCTTTGGACTGTGGGAGAAAACCAGAGCACCCAGAGGAAACCCATGCTGACACGGGGATAATGTGCAAACTCCACGCAGTCACCTGAGGGTTGAACTGAACCTGGGTCCCTGGCACTGTGAGGCACCAGTGCTAACCACTGCGCCACTGTGCCACAATAGTTAGCATTGAATAGATATCAACAGAATCATAACCAAAGCGCCAATGATTTTAGGGGCCAAATGAAGAGAAAAAAATTGTTTAAGAAAACAATTAAATGGAAAAAATGCTGCAAAAAACCCCCAAAATTATGATTACAGATTTGTCGTTTTTTTTTCCCTTGTGGAATCCGGATCATGTGCACGGGAGCACAAAAGCACACTTTATCAAGTGCGATATAATCACTATAGCTGAAAAGGGTTAATCCCCAGCTGGTTATTGGAAAATTACATTCATCACCTGCAACTTTTCCAAACAAAAATGTGATTAGACTACACAGCAGCTGTTCAAGAAGGGTAGAGTGCCTTCTTATAGAACAGTTAAATTAAAATGTGGCAAAAAAAGAAAAATTCTATTTGGTATAATGGAGAGATTAAGATTTCCAGACTGTGTAGTTTAATAATTCAATCTATAAGGAATGTGAAACGTGCGCCAAACTCAACAATGAAGATTATTTAACTGGAAACGTATACTCGATGAAAATGCAAATTTCAATGTAATTTGCTGTTAAACCCACCCGAACCCCCAGAAGTGTACGTGTTAGCAACAGATCAGTGAATTCTTGTACATATTTTGAGAATACAAGATAATTATAGAATCTAGATTGACAGATATTTCAATTTAGTGAGCCCATTTTTTATTCTCTATTATAACAGCTGGAGTTCCTAATCCTAGAGATGAAATTTATTGTAGTATTGGTGAAAAATAAGCAATTTGATTCTATTTTGTTGCAGGCATATTAACACCTCAAGTCTGCTATTCGTCTCAGAAGACAGACAATTATAAAAGTCAATTTTGCTGATTCTGAAATGGTTATATCTAAATTTAAGAATTAACCTTGAAATTTCCACAACTTTTGTGGTATGGAACATTATTCAAGAGGCATCTGGAAATAGTACTTGGGGCAAATGGGATCGAAGGTTATGGGGAAAAAGCAGGATTAGGCTACTGAGTTGGACAATCAGCCATGATTGTAATGAATGAAAAAGCAGACTCGAAGGGCCAAATGGCCTCCTCCTGCTCCTATGTTTCCATATTAATACAATTCAGTTTTGATGTTCCATTTGGTATCCTGTTCCAGATGGGAAGATGCAACAGGATGGGAGCTTGCACATATACCAGAGTTGGTTATGTGGATTTAGTCCTGATCAATTAAAGCGAAGTGCAAAGAAGGCAACAATTCTTCCAGGTTTCTCTGCCAGAGGTCAGGGGGCTGGGAGTTCTGGGGAGCTTGTCATATGAAGAGCGATTGAGGACTCAGGGTCTGTACTCGCTGGAGTTCAGAAGGATGAGGGGGGGGATCCTATTGAAACTTACAGGATACTGCGAGGCCTGGATAGTGGACATGGAGAGGATGTTTCCACTAGTAGAAAAAACTAGAACTAGAGGGCATAACCTCAGGTTAAAGGGATGATCTGTTAAAACAGAAATGAGGAGGAATTTCTTTAGCCAGAGAGTGGTCAATCTGTGGAACTCTTTGCCGCAGAAGGCTGTGGAGGCCAAATCATTGAGTATCTTTAAGACAGAGATAGATAGGTTCTTGATTAATAAGGGAAAAGGCAGGAGAATGAGGATGAGAAAAAAAAAATCAGCCATGATTGAATGGCAGAGCAGACTCGATGGGCTGAGTAGCCTAATTCTGCTCCTTTGTCTTATGGCAACTGGAGTGCTTGATATCTAGAACTGAAAATGTTCCTCATGCCTATCAGAAAGAAATACATGAGAAACACTACAGGTTTTGATGTGTAGTCTTCGGTGCTAATCATGTAAAGTGATTCAGATAGAGGAAAATTAAACCTGCAAAGTGACTTCTGGAGGCAAGAAGAAACACGAGATTGGGCAACTATGAGAAAGATGCAAGGGATTACCACTGATGTCAGTTTTGAGAAGATTTTTGAAGTGGGGAGAAAGAAAGATAAGAGGGCCAAGGTATTTAGGGAGAGCATTCTAAATGTTGTGGTATAGATGGTGGCTGAAATAACTGAAAGCTCTGTGGCCAAAGCAAAAACAGAAAGGGAAAGCTGGAGGAGTGTGCATGGAATCGTCTTGATCTAAAGGCTGCAAGAGCAACACATAGACCAGAGAGTACAGGAAATCTCCAGTTATTATTGTCACACGTAGGCTTACATTAACACTGCAATGAAGTTACTGTGAAAAAACCCTAATCACCACACTCTGGTTCCTGTTCATGTACACAGAGAATTTAGCATGGCCAATGCACCTGAACTAATCAATGAATATTGTTCAGATTTTGTAGCAAATTCATTGTATGCCCCAATTGCTCTGTTAAGGGATTCTTGGCTTGACTGTAAATGAACCTTTTATTAGCTTGAGACTGTTCTTCCTATTCCATTGGTTAGACCAGGATTCCAGACCCACGTGTTTCATTGCTGAAGCACTTGGGTATTGTGATGGGAAAGTACAGAGCTGTCCTGGATGGGTTAGTTAAGATGGGTTCAATGGCATTGCTCAACTGTCTGAACAATTTCTGCTGCAGTAATTTGCTAATTTAACTTTTTAAGACAATTGGCTCAAGAAGGGTAAACATGGAGAGAGAAATCCCTTTCAATGGCAATCACTGTGAATATAGGATTGTGGCACTCAAGGACTTGAGTGTGAAATCTAGGCACTTAGCAGTAACAAGGTCATGAAACAGAATGATTATTGTAAAAAGAAACTGGCCACCCTCTCCCAGTCTAGTGTTACCTGGTCCAGCCCTACACTGATGACTCTTAATTGCCTTCTGATATGGTCCTGCAAGTCATTCAACTGTACCAGGGACGACCAATAAATGCCAGCCCCTCGCCAACAATTCAAAAGGCGAATTTAAAAAGAACCACTCAATGAAATAAAAACTTTTTTGGTAAGCTGCACACATTTCATTTCAGTGATGCATATATTCTTGGAAATAACTTGTAGATTATTTTGACTTTAAAATCAGAGAAGCGTTAACTGAATAAGTATACCTATCACACTAGCAGGAGAGGGAGAGGGAAGTGGGTAGTTCTTCTCTTCTTCCATGAACTGCAATGCCACAGTGCAGAAATTACTTTCGTACTGAATGACAAGATGACTGAACGCCACAACCAATTCCTGCCAATTAAAAAATAAATCTGTCAGTTGAATAAGATTAACCTTGGAATAATTTCAATAATCTAATGTGGATTTATGTCACTGACCAAAAATAAGTGACAGTTACAACTGAGAAAAAGAAAGTCACCAAGTGACATAAACCCAAATGAGAATGCATTACAAATATTGGAGATCCAGGAAACCAAAAGATTACAAATCATTTCCATCCTTCCGTTAACATCATTAAGCATCAAGGACATAATCGTCACTAGACAAAATCTGCCATCATATGATACACCACAGCATGCAAGTGAAATAAAGCAGTGTGCTCCACAAAATTAAATCTCAAAAACAAATATATAAAAACACACACCTTCTCTAAAGTGGAAATAAAATACTGGATAATGTCAGAACGAGAACAGATTAAAAGCTCATTTGAATGATGCAATCAAATTCTATTTTTGCACCCTTTTATTAACCTTTGCAAAACTAAGTTATGTAATTGAATGTTCTCCTGCTGCCCACATATTGATGAACAATTGCTGTTCATGTGTTTTTTTTTCCCAGTTGAAATTAACAGGAAAACTTTCAATTAAAAGCACAAGGCAAGAGGAGAACATGGCATAGTAAAGTAACAGATACTAATTTACTTTATATTGCAGCCAGGAGTGAATGGAAGGTCTCTCAGTTCAGAACATCTTTAAAATAGCCATCTGCTTTTATCTTAAAATTAGCGGATCCCCTGTGGTTTTTCTAGGATGGAAAGGTTCTTATCGTATTTCAAATCAATATATTGGCATTCGTTCTTTTGAAATATCATTTAGTCAGTGCTGTACAGTATGTTTTCCAGAGATCAGAACGATTTTTTCCATTTCCGCTGAAGACATTGATTCACATTGGAAAACAATACTACATACACTATTGGCCTTCTGGTTCACCATTCTGCTAGCCGAGGTTAGTAATAACAGTTAAGAGCCAATAGGTTATGGCTGGGGAAGGTGTTTTTGGAAATAACACAACAACCATGCATGTACTTTCCAAGTTTGGGGTCTTGACAAATCCATCAGGATGGGGAGTCTGGCAGAATTCCCTTCTTCAATAGTAGAGGGAAAACAACAAAACCTCTACCAATACCTTGGCTCAGATCAGTTAACTCAATAGGATTTGGAACCAAACCTGGCATTTTCTGATCTCTATTGCCCAAAATCAACTGGCTCATTTACCTTCTTCCAATAAAGACAAATTTATCTCTTCACTACCAACTCCTTCCCCACCAGAAAATCTCAAAGTGACTCTACAAGATAGACATATTAATCTCGATCTGGTTTCAGGTGACAATTTATAGGAAATGCAATCCTTAAGCTAAAAATGCTTCAACCACGTATTTGTCACAAAACTTCTGTGCTTCTCAAAGGCCAGTGATTAAATTTTAAAAAAAGTTTTTCGAAAACATTTGCTTTACTTTGCCATTAACTGTACACGTCGCGTAGCAATGAAACGCTGCATTTCACTATTTTTGCCAGATTGGTAATATGCTGAAATAAAAGTGGATGCTGGAAATCTGAAATCGAAACAGAAAATGCTGGATGAATTCAGGTCAGGCAGCGCCTGTGGAGAGGCAGTGAACTGGAAACGTAACTTCATTTCTCTCTCCAAAGATGCTGCCACAACTGCTGAATTTATCCAGCATTTCAATTTTTATTGTTGATAATATACTGATCTTGATAATACGCTGCTATACAAACCTGAGTTACAATGACTTCACCTCACTCATCAAATGAATTGTATATCATTTCATTACCATCTTGTGAATTTGTTTAAAACGTGCACTAACAATTCTACCACCAGTTTTCTAATCAGTCAATGGATTTTATGTGAAAGTCCAAACTGCAATGTGTACATTGAGTACAGATTCCATAATCCTGATCTTAAAAAGCCAAACCACTCAACCGTATAACATCTTTCACTACTTCTGTTCCTCCCTTCCCTTTTTCAATGAAAAGGGCAGCTTCTATAGGTAAACCTGGGCAATTTAACCCACTGACCATAAACTGTTGGAGGGTGTATTGCAGCGAATGCCACCAATTGGATTTTTACCTCATTCTACAGATCACATTATTTTTGCACCACAATTTGCTGGAGATGTGAATTGATCACAGTGCAGCAACATCAACGGGCTATCTGAAACCTTGTGAATGTTGGGAACCTGTGATCTATCTCCCCTCCAATGAAATTTAAGGATAGACAAAGAAACAGAGCGAGCAAAGGAGGTGAAATAAGGTGGGGGGGGGGGGAGTGGCTTGAGAGAGAAATAAAAACAAAGGAAAAGAAAGAAAAAGATCACAATTAATAACGCTTTTAGGAACAATTTGCTACCTACAGAAATGTATTCCAATTTTACTCCTCCCTTTCTGGGCCTTCAAGGTCAAGTATCATGTTAGGAAAATTAATCAGTTCATTAAAAGAATACTTATGATGCCAATTACTGGCCTCAAATTGCTATAGCGTGATTATCTTTTATCAATGCAGCAAATTTATCAAAGATCTTATGGATCCAACATGCACTGTGATACTAATTTTATGGATTTGTCAAAACCAATTTCCAGCAATATGTGGTGCATCGATGCACTAACAATTGTAGGTGCCACGAATTTGCCATTGCTTTTCCAGCAATTTATAGACCAGTGTGTTCAGTATATGCTGCAGTTCCAGTTACTGCACAACACACAGGATTCCATTCTGCCTCAGACACTTCCATAGAAACATAGAAGATAGGAGAAGGAGGAGGCCATTTGGCCCTTAAAGCCTGCTCTGCCATTAAAATCATGGCTGATCATCCAACTCAATAGCCTGATCCTGCTTTTTCCCCATAACCTTTGATCCCATTTGCCCCAAGTGCCATCTCCAGCTGCCTCTTGAATGCATTCAATGTTTTGGCATCAAGTACTTCTTCTGATAATGGATTCCACAGGCTCACCACTCTTTAGGTAAAGAAATGTCTCCTCACCTCCGTCCTAAATGGTCTACCCCAAATCCTCAGACTGTGACCCCCTGGTTCTGGACTCTCCATCATCAGGAACATCCTCCCTGCATCTAACCTGTCTAGACTTGTTAGAATTTTATAAGTCTCTATGAGATCCTCCTCATTTGTCTGAACTCCAATGAAAACAATCCTAACCTAGTCAATCTCTCCTCATACATTAGTCCCACCATCCCAGGAATCAACCTTACTGCATTCTTTCAAGAGCAAAAACATCTTTCCTCAGAAAAGGAGACTAAAACTGCAGACAATACTCTAGCTGTGGCCTCACCAAGGCCCTGTATAATTGCAACAACACATCGCTGCTCCTATACTTGAAACCTCTTGCAATGAAGGCCAACATACCATTTGCCTTCTTTACCGCCTGCTGCACCTACATGCTTACCTTCAGTGACTGGTGCACAAGGCCACCCAGGTCCCGCAGCACACTCCGCTCTCCCAATTTACAGCCATTCAGGTAGTAATCTGCCTTCTTGTTTTTGCTTCCAAAGTGAATAACCTCACACTTATTCAAATTATATGGCATCTGCCATTGATTAGCCCACTCACCCAAAAGCAGATTAAAACCCATCAGGTTCACTAAGGTTCTTCAGGGAAGGAAATCTGCCATTCTTACCCAGTACTTGTGACTCCAGAGCCACTGTAATGTGTTTAACTCCAAGGGCAACTAGGGATGGGCAATAAATGCTGGCCGGCCAGCCAGCAATGTCCCATGAATTAATAAAAAAAAGCCTGGTAATCATCTTAGCTTTGTTAAATAAGCTTAAGCTGCTTCTATTCTCAACACACCAAGGGAGGTGATGGCCTAGTGGTATTATCGCTGGACTATTAATCCAGAAACTCAGTTGATGTTCTGGGGACCCGGGTCCGAATCCCACCATGGTAGATGGTGGAATTTGAGTTTTTAAAAAATCTGTAATTAAGATTCTACTGATGACCATGAAACTATTGTTGGTTGTCGGAAAAACTCATCTGGTTCACTAATGCCCTTTAGAGAAGGGCATCTGCCATCGTCAGCTGGTCTGGCCTACATGCTCCAGAGTCACAGCAATGTGGTTGCCTCTCAACTGTCCTCGGGCAACTGGGGATGGGCAATAAATGCTGTGATGTAGAGATGCCGGTGTTGGACTGGGGTAACTACAGGCAGAAGTCTAACATCACCAGGTTAAAGTCCGACAGGTTGATTTGGTAGCACGAGCTTTCAGAGTCTTGCTTCTTCTTCAGATGACTCACCTGAAGAAGGAGCAAGACTCCGAAAGCTCATGCGACCAAATAAATATGTTGGACTTCAACCTGGTGTTGTGAGACATCTTACAATAAATGCTGGCCAACCAGCAACATCCATGTCCCACGAATGAAAAACAAACTCCTGAAAAATTGAACAACTGTAGAGTTTGCGCATAGGGTGGTGCCAGTGGGAGGCTCTTAAGTGTACCTGCAACAATAAATCAAAATACCTCAAGATTCTGAAGCAATCCTCCTTGGTCTCAAACTTAAAAAGGCAAAGGGAGTGATTTTTAGTAGAACATTATTTTATCCAGTAACACAATGATGATAGACAAAATCAAAGGTAATGGACACCCACCTTCCTAACAACAGGACTTCCATCATTTATTAGCTGGGCTAGCATCATTGCTACATTGTGATCAATAGTTGTGGAATGGTCCGTTCTCTCTGCTGAGTTACCAACGAATGTGCCCAAGGCAAAGACAGCAGAGCAGCGCACCTGCAGTTAAAAAAGTTTATTTAACATTCTTAGAAGGAAAAAACTTGCAATTTTAGAATCAACTTTTTTATATCAAATTTGCCAATAAAACGGTTTATAAAAAAGTATTTTTTGTTTTGCTAGTGACCTGAGCAATTTCTAACTGTTTAACATTGCTGTACCCAAAACATCTACATATTCCAGAATTTAAACATCAAAGGCAGGGAACATTTAAATCCATCAACACACAGAAGAATCAATAAAACAAAAGCTAATCAGCTTTTAAATCCATGTTTATATAAAACTTTAATAACAGAACATAATTCTGTAATATACATTATTATTCACAGGACAATTCTTTTTTCACTGACTAGGCCAGCATTTATTGTCCATTCCTAATTTCCCTTGAGAAGGTGGTGGTGAGCTGTCTTCTTGAACGACTGCAGTCCTTGTCTTATGGGAATACCCACATGCTATTACAAAGGGGATTTTAGGACTTCTGTTCAGTGACAATGAAGGACGGCAATATACTTCCAAGTCAGGGCAGTGTGTGGCTTGTGCGGGAAACCCTCGTCTGACAACCAACTGGTGGGGGATGGTGGTGTAACTTGTGGAGAATTCCACAGAATTCCGATTGGGTGACATTACCACTTGCTTTTCGAGTGGTGTGTTTTCTGACCACAGTTAGTCTTCTGGGTTGCAGGGACTGTGCATTTACTGAGAATATTATAGCATAAGATATATTTTGGATATATTTCTGCCTCCTTAAAATCTGTGCACATTTGAGAAAAACATAAGAACATCGGAAATAGGAGCAGGATTAGGCCATCTAGCCCTTCAAGCCTGCTCCGCCATTCAGTAAGATCATGGCTGATCTTAGCTCCACTTACCTGCCCGTTCCCCATAACCCTTAATTCTCTTATTGGTTAAGAATCTATCTGTGACTTAAACACATTTAATGAGGTAGCCTCTACTGCTTCATTGGGCAGAGAATTCCAAAGATCCTCCTCAACGCTGTTCTAAATTGACTCCCCTGTAATTTGAGGCTATGCCCCCTAGTTCTTGTTTCCATTGTAAGTGGAAATAACCTTGTTGCTTCTACCCTGTCTAGCCCCTTCATTATCTTATACGTCTCCATAAGATCTCCCCTCAACCTTCTAAACTCCAATGAGGCCCAGTCTATTCAATTTCTCCTCATAAGCTAACCCCTCATCTCTGGAATCAACCTGGTGAACCTTCTCTGCACCCCCTCCAAAGCTAATATATCCTTTCTTAAATAAGGGGACCAAAATTGTACACAGTACTCTAGGAACGGCCTCACCAGTACCTTGTACAGTTGCAACTCAACCTCCCTGCTTTTATACTCCATTCCCCTCGCGATAAATGCCAACATTCCATTTGCCTTCTTGATCACCTGCTGCACCTGCAAACTGAGCTTTTGTGATTCATGCACAAGGACCCCCAGGTCCCTCTGCACAGTAGCATGTTGTAATTTTTCACTGTTTAAATAATAATCCATTTTACTATTATTCCTTCCAAAGTGATAACCTCACACTTACCAATGTTATACTCCATCTGCCAGATCCTTGCCCACTCACTTAGCCTATCTAAATCTCTCTGCAGACTTTGTGTCCTCCACGCAATTTGCTTTCCCACTCATGTTTGTGTCATCTGAAAACTTTGCTACCCTACACTTGGTCCCCTCCTCCAGATCGTCTATGGATATGGTAAATAGTTGAGGCCCAGCACCGATCTCTGTGGCACACCACTCGTCACTGATTGCCAACCGGGAGTGAAGGAACATTGCATTCTAGTCAAACTATTCATATTGTTTTTGTTGTTAAAAGCTAACGGGTTGTCCTGTGACTTGCTCATCCACTTTTTCCTCCCAAAAAGTAAAAGTTGCAGTCTTTTTAGCCAGCATCCCATTCAGGGACCTTCCCATTGAGTAATATCATCAACTGGGATCATAACAGTATCATATGCGCAGACACGAGGAGCTGAACAGCCCCATTTAGGATAGTACAATGGCACTTTGATTAGCACTGCTGCCTCACAGCTCCAGGGACCAAGACTGCACATTCTCTCTGTCTGTGTGGGCTTCCTCCAGGTGGTCCAGTTTCCCCTCACAGTCCAAAGACTTGCTGGTTAGATACATTGGCCATGCTAAATTCCCCTCATTGTACCCAAACAGGCATCGGAGTGTAGCGACTAGGGGAATTTCACAGTAACTTCATTGCAGTTTTGATGCAAGCCTAGTTGTGACTAATAAATAAACTTTAACTTTTCAGTGGTGTGCTATTCTATCAGTGAGTAGCCTTATACTGGACAGAGTTTGATTTCATGGCAAACAGGTGGCAAGTTCAAAGAGTTTAAATATTTTTGTCTAAAATTTGGGAGTTGATTTTTACAAAGACAGTGACTATTACTCGAGTATATATAGGGGGCACAGCCTCAAGATAAAGGGGGGGCGGTTTAGAACAGAGTTGAGGAGGAACTTCTTCGCTCAAAGGGTGGTGAATCTCTGGAATTCTCTGCCCGTTGAAGTGGTGGAGGCTACCTCGCTAAATATTTTTAAGACGCGGGTTGATGGGTTTTTGATAAGAAAGGGGATTAAGGGTTATGGGGAGAGGGCGGGAATGTGGAACTGAGCCACGACAGGTCAGCCATGATCTTACTGAATGGCGGGGCAGGCTCGAAGGGCTAGATGGCCTACTCCTGCTCCTATTTCTTATGTTCTTATGTTCTTATATATAGTTTTCAAAAATAAAATAATTTCAGCCTTTTTTCTGGTGAAAAAATATATATTTATAGAATAAAAGTGTGAGCATTGGTTCATCAACAGCAACTTAACCCGTGAGTCAGATTTATGCTGACATTTCCAACGCTGTATGGAAGGCACGTTACATTGCCGTGGGTGTCATCTTTTGGTAAGAAACTGGACCTCAGCCCTGTAAAATATCCTATAGCAAAGAGGAACCTGCAAGTTCTGCCAGTATCCTAACCAACATTCACCCCTCAACCAACATCAACGCAAATCACAGAAACGTAGAAATTCGGTGCAGAACTAGGCCATTTGGCCCTCTGAGCCTGCACCACCATTCCACATGATCATGCACTTTCAGTATCTATTCCCATTTTCCTTCCATACCCCTTGATCCCTTTAGTCACAGAGCCACATCCAGCTCCCACTTAATCATATCTAATGAACTCGCCTCAACAACTTTCTGTGGTAGAGAATTCCACAGGTTCACAACTCCCTGAGTGAAGAAGTTCTTCCTCATCTCAGTCTTGAATGGCTTACTCTTTATTCTTAAGCCTGTGTCCCCTAGTTCTGGACTTCCTCAACATCGGGAACATTCTTCCCGCATTTAGCTTGTCCAGTCCTGTCAGGTTTTATATGTTTCTATGAGATCCCCTCTCATTCTTCTAAATTCCAGCGAGTACAAGCCCAGTCGATCCAGTCTCTTTTCCTACGTCAGTCCTGCCATTCCAGGAATCAGTTTGGTGAACATTCACTGGACTCCCTCAATAGCAAGAATGTCCTTCCTCAGGCTAGGTGACCAAAACTGCACACAATACTCAAGGCCTGGCCTCATCAAGACCCTGTATAACTGCAGTAAGACATCTTTATTCCTATAGTCAAATCCTCTTGCTATGAAGGCCAGCATGTCATTAGTTTTCCTCACCACCTGCATGCCAACTGATAAAGGTTTACTTTCGTTCCTCCTTTATGCCAAACCCTCTGTCCTCTGGAAGGATATTTGTGTTCAACTAGTCACTTGCTTTATTGCTGCTTATGGGATCTTGCCATGCACAGTTAGCTGTTGTGACGCTCTACAACAGTAAATACACTTTAAAAGTACTTTGTTAGCTCTGAAGCCCTGAAGATCACAAAAGTTACCACGTAAACATAAGTTAATTCCTTCTTACCACCATTGGAATTTACGATTCACTTCAGTATCCCCAAGGACCAAAGAAACCTTATTATTTATGATCTTTCAATGACCCTTTCCGGACAGTTAACTTGTGTGCATGGGATTGTATTGGCTGTGATCCCACCAAGAGATGAAACATCCTGACAATATTCAAAACATTCACAAATAACAATAAAGGATATCTGCCACCTGTGGAAACTGTGGCCCATCATGAATGAATAGCCGAGACAGGGGGAAGAAAAGCTTCAAAATGCATTATTCTGCCTCAGAAAATTGGTGACATATCAAACATCTGGTGCCTTAGTCCCTCATTTAATTTTATTACAGAAGAAAGCATTGGCTGACGTCACTGATTCACCATGACACAGTTTTGGGGCAGAAATTGCAGAATACATTAGTGTCTTAATGAAAAGCCCAGTTGTTAAACTGTCAAAAGACAGTAAATTTTTATTCGGCGCATCCTTGGGGGATTTCCCCTGGGATTATGTTATGCCGTGAATCAGCAGCAGCTGCTTCTGTTGCTACAGAACACACAATGCACTGAAGGACGTGATATTTCACAGGTACTGACTTCCCACTTTGGGTCTAATATGATGCAGGCAAAAGAAAAGGCTTGCATCTCGTTTGACTGCGGCAGGTAACAGATTTGATAACAGTTAAATAGTTACGTGTTATCAGCTACACAAAGGCTTCATTTCACAACTGTCAGCACGCTGCACGCTGAAAAATCGCAGTCATAGGTACAAAGGTTATCAGGATAAACATGAATTGATTCATGTCAGGCTCACTGTGAATGCAGTCACACAAGAGAAAAGAAATTAAAAATTCAGCAAAGGTTATCTTTCTGAGCAAATAAGTAATAAATAACTGCCGAGTTGTATTCGCTGCCAAGTGGTCCCAACCATGCAACTGTCTCTTCAAATTTTGGTGTAGAACAAAGTGGAACCATATGCACATCTAACAACACGCCAATTGGGTTGAAAATTGGGATGAGAAGGAATTTCTTCAGCCAGAGGGTGAATCTGTGGAACTCATTGCCACAGAGGACAATGGAGGCCAGGTCTGTGAGTATCTTTAGGACAGAGATAGGTAGGTTCTTGATCAATAAGGGAGATTAAGGGTTTCGGGGAGAAGGCAGGAGAATGGGGATGAGAATCATATCAGCCATGATTGAATGGTGGAGCAGACTCGATGGGCTGAATGGCCTAATTCTGCTCCTATGGTCTAAATGATTTGCCACACTTACCCCAAATTTGGATACAATGAAATAAATTATTATAAGGGCTGGCAACAAGATGTAACCAAAAACAGTACAAGTTATAAGGATCTGGGCACAAGTGTCCCACTTGTTCCAATTTCTCTTTTTATTATGAATCCAACAGGTCAAGAAGCGACAGGTCTAGGGCAGTTTACCTCAGGTATAGGATCAGAGAGAAGACTGTACAATTTCTCATGCGCGATGTCTCTTACACCACACCAGCGAGCAGCATCGAAGTTCTGCCAGATGCGCCCCAAGCAAATAGCCACCCACTGTCGTAGTAAAGGATGGGGGTCATTTAGCTGCTCCAAGCAGATTGCTATCAGATTTCCCTGTAAACAGGCTTCCTACAGCAGAAAATGGAAAAAATACACTGAAATGATTATCCCTAAAACATTGCATGCTCTTTGATAATGGTCACATGAACTTTGTTCACATAGGAGCTTTTCATTTAGAAATCTCAAACTTATGGCTAAAGACCAATAAAACTAAATAATGTATTGATAGGACTGCTGAGACATAGCAAACCAAGAGCTGATCCCCAAGTTTTGTGCTGTCAATATAACTCTGTGCCAGTTGACTTCTGAAGATATTAAATTACTTGAAACACTGGCATGGTGTCACAGTGCTTAGCACTGCTGCCTCAAAGTGCCAGGGACCTGGGTTTGATTCCTGGCTTGGGTCACTGTCGGTGTGGGTTTCCTCCGGTTCCCCCCCACCACTCTGTGTCCGTGTGAGAGTTTCCTCTGGTTTCCTCCCACAGTCTAAAGAAAAGCTGGTTAGATGTACTGGCCGTGCTAAATTCTCCCTCAGTGTACCCAAACTGGCGCCAGAGTGTGGCAACTAGGGGATTTTCACAGTAACTTCATTGCAGTGTTACTGTAAGCCAACTTGTGACACTAATAAATAAACTTCACATCAAGTAAAAATGCACATTTTTCTTATTCATCTACCATTATATTTCAATGTTAATTTTCCAAAGTCATTAAAACAGAAGCTCAGGAATCACTATCGAAATGAAAGATAACTGACAAACTATCTGGGCAAAATGACTGATACCGGCTTCATTCAACACAGGCCCAGAAGGGTTACGTTGATTGGCCATGCTAAATTACCAAGTATCCTGGGATGCATAGGTTAGAGGGATTAGTGTCGATGCAGCCTCAATGGGACAAATGTCCTCCTTCTGGAGGAAGCTGTAGAGTTTCTATGATTTCTATGAAAAGCTCTGGGAGGTGAAGAGGAACTGGGAACCAGATTCTTCAGGCTGTGCTCTGGCTATTTGTTCCAAACTATGGCAGCTTGCACATGTGGATGAAGTATTCCTGCTTGCACGTTAGTAATAAAGTCACTCAATGATAGTTCCTGGGAGAAGACTGATAAAAATCCAATAGATGGATAAATCAAGGACAAATTTTGAAATTGAAGGAAGAAGCATGCGATAGTTTCTAGGAGTGGCTCAACTATAGATTTAGTGGATCCATGAAATGGTAGATACTATGAGACACATTTAGTACAAATTCTACCTTGATGCATACAGAGGACAGGATATGTATGAAGTGGGGATAAAGAGGATTGCAATCAAAGGTCAAAATATTAATAGACAGGATGCCATCATGCTATGGAAAGGGTGAAAGAAGATATAGCAGTTAAAGGTAGGAGTAAAATGATGTTTTTAATGTGCTTGCGATGAATTTTATTTGAGGGATTTTTTGACAGGTTAGTGAGAAGCTGTTAAGAATTCCATATTTCGTTCCTTCTAAAAAAAATTACATAATTTGACAGAGGGGAAGATAAAAAAGTGGAAGAAATCTTTTTCCCCAAAATAATTGTAATAACTAAGGTAGCAAAAGTAGATCACCAATTGAAAAGAAAAACACTTGGCTAATTTTGGCATTGGTTAACGACCACTGTGATTTATATTTAATCAATACATAAAATGTCACATGTAGCAGATAGAAGTATTAAATGCAGCTTACCTGCCCTGTATTATAGCTATTAACAATGACAGCTAAAATAAAACCTGCCATTGTTCGGTGTTCAGCCTGGACAAAACAAAAGCCTCAAATTAGCACAGGTATGTAAAACAACAAGTGAAATTCAGTACAGCATGCGCAAGCTTATGTAAGAACATTGTGTAAGAGGAGCAGACTATCTGGAGCTTTTGAGGCTGCTCTGCCATTCATTGCTGATCAAGACAAATCCTCCATCTCAGCTCCGTTTCCTGAACTATCCCCATATTCTTTAATTCTCTCAGTGTCCTACTGATCTCTGTCTTGAATACAACATGGGCAGCACAGTGGTATAGTGGTTAGCATTGCTGCCTCACAGCACCAGGGACCCAGATTCGATTCCTGGCTTGGGTCGCTGTCTGTGTGAAGTTTGCACATTCTCCCGTGTCTGCATGGATTTCCTCCGGGTGCTCCGGTTTCCTTCCACAATCCAAAGATGTCCAGGTTGGGTGGATGGGCCATGCTAAATTGTCTCTTAGCATCAAGGCCACTAGCCCAGGGTAAGGGCATGGGGTTATGGGAGTAGGGCGTGGGTGGGATTGTGGTTGGTGCAAACTTGATGGGCCGAATGGTTGTCTTCTGCACTTTAGGATTTTATGATTCTTTGACCGAGCATCCACAACTTTCTGGGATAGATTTATGACCCTTTGAGGGAAGAAATTTCTCTTGTCTTCAGTCCTAAATGTCAATTACTTATTCCACATAAGAACTAGGAGAGGAGTAGGCCATCTGGCCCCTCGAGCCTAATTTGCTATTCAATAAGATCATAGCTAATCTTTTCATGGACTCAGCCTCATGTGCCCGTCCACTCGCCATAACAAATTATTCTAAGGCAAGACTCCTTGTTTTAGACTCGCCCAGCCAGGGAAAACATCCTCCCAGCATCTGTCTACAAAATCACTTTTCCCGCTATTATGTTTTAAATCATATTTCTGCCTTCCATTTTAAAACACTATGCTTGTATTTATAAAGGAGACTGCTTATGCAAGTCTGTCATGCGGCAATTACAACAACTGCAAGATGCAGCACTCTATCACCTCAGTAGCATCAACCAACTCTGCTTCCTAAATTGGCATAGATTCTGCTGTTTAACTATTAATAAGATTACGCACATCTATCTCAGCTTAATTATAGCACACTCATCTCTGTGACGCTATGGGTTGTGCCAAAATATAAGCTCTGGACAGGAGAGGCCATTCAGCTCTTCAAACATGTTCTGTCACTCAATTAAACCATGACTGATGTGTGTCTCAACTTCATTTATCTGCCTCCGCTCTACATCCCTTGGTACGAAAAAAAATCTATAAATCTCAGCGTTTAAAAAATTGTCTCAGCATCCACTGTTTTTTGGGAAATTCCAGATTTCCATCACCTTACATGTTTTAAAAAAAGCTTCCTGATTTTTCTCTCAAGTGGCATAGCTCTAATTCATAGAATCCTACAGTGCAGAAGACCATTCGACCCATCTTGTATGCACCGACCACAATCCCACCAAGGCCCTATCTCCATAATCCCATGCATTTTCCCTAGCTAATCTCCTGACACTAAGAGGCAATTTAGCATGGCCAATCCATCTAATCTGCACATCTTTGGACCATGGGAGGAAACTGAAGCACCTGGATGAAACCCACACAGACATGGGGAGAATGTGCAAACTCCACACAGACAGTGACCCAGGCCAGAAATTGAACCCGAATCCCTGGCGCTGTGAGGCAGCTGTGCTAACCACTATGTCACTGTGCAGAGCGTGCCTCCTTGGGCCCTTCTGTATCAACCCTATTCAATTGCTTTGGCATTTGCAAACACCCTGATAGCATCTCCCTCTTAACCTTCAATTCAACAGAATTCAAATCAAATTGATGCAGCCTATTCTCATAATTTAACCCTCTAACCAGCATGTTCATCACTTTGGTGCATATGATTTTTATATGTGGATATCCAAATCCTTTTGCTTCTTTCCAGCCCCTAATCTCTCATCATTAAGATAACTTACGCATTGATTTTTCTCACACCCAATGTGGACGACCTCTCACTTTTGTCCAAATTCCATCCCAAAAACTTGAGCACACAATCTAGACTGACATCCCAATGCAGTGATGAGTGAGTGCTGCACTGTTAGAGCGACCAGCTTTTGGAAGAAACCTGCTCCAGGATCAGCCACGCAATAACCCACAGAACCCATGACTAGTAATGCAGAGTTCCTTAGGTGGACAATCATACTTGTTAGCTAGTGGTCACTGAAGATGAAACCGAGGCCTACTCTACCCACTGAAGTAAATGTAGAGGATCCTAATGGCAGAACTGAAAATCATGATGTGGAGATGCCGGCGTTGGACTGGGTAAACATAGTAAGAATCTCACAACACCAGGTTAAAGTCCAACCAGTTTATTTGATAGTAAACCCATAAGCTTTCGGGGTTTGCCCCTTCGTCAGGCAAGTGGAGAGTTCTGGTCTCAGACAGAGCATATAACAGCGCACACAGTTTACAGGTTACTGATTAGAATGCGAATCTTTACAGCTGTAAAGACCCCAAAAGCTTGT
Source organism: Carcharhinus amblyrhynchos (assembly GCF_965287045.1). NCBI lineage: Eukaryota > Metazoa > Chordata > Chondrichthyes > Carcharhiniformes > Carcharhinidae > Carcharhinus > Carcharhinus amblyrhynchos. The sequence continues at coordinate 10,894,270 of NC_137344.1, forward strand.
GGGTTTACTATCAAATAAACTGGTTGGACTTTAACCAGAACTGAAAATCAGCAGGGATTTCTTCTAGTGTCCTTTTCATCCTTTATCCTTCAATCCAAACCATCTGGTTATTTCTCTTACTGTTGTTTATTAGACTTGTTTTGCACAATTTGGCTACCACTTGCACTTACATAACTGACTACATTTCAAAAGTAACCATTGGCTGTGAAGACCTTTAGGACAACCATGATGCAATGGAAGGTGCTACATAAATGCTAGTTCTTTGTTATTTACAACTAGTTGTTTTTAACTACTTCTGATTTATTTATAACTATTCAAATACACATTTGACTGCTAATTTACACACATGGTTTTTTTGAGCAGATAACAATTCCTTTGACCCCTTTGATGCTTTGGGCATCAGGCTATACATTTAGCCTGACGCATATTGTGCAACAATACACAATACCTGCAAACTTAAGTGGAAAGCTTCAAATTGCCAATTCTCTCCAGAAATTATGGCATCATGACCCTTTCCATAGTATGCAGATACAATTTTGTCTTTTAAAAAGCATTTTAGACAAGTTACGTGGGGAAGAGGGGTATGGAGGGATATGGGCCAAACGTGGGCAACCGGGACCAATTAAATGTAAAAAAAGGGTGGCATGGACAAGTTGGGCTGAAGGGCCTGTTTCCATGCTGTAAACCTCTACAACGCTATCTGAAGCTCAAATTAGAAAAAAAAAGACAAGTGTTGCTTTCAAATATACAGAAGGGACTCACCGGCATATATGGGTCTGCCAGAACCGAAAGGAAGTATTTGTGGCCGTTGTCTTTCACCAAGTCAGCCTGGCAAGACTGAAAAATAAAAAGATAGTAAGTTGCATTATTAGGTCTACGCACAAACCAATCCTTGCTTGATAAAGATATTGTTTAGTTATAACTGTAAGTAGTTATCGAGATCTCCCTAATGGGAGAGCCACACACAGGCTATTTAACAGCCTTCTACCCAAGTGAAAAACCGCCTCCCATAAATGTTGGGAGAGAATTGAGGGAGAGAACAAAGAAAATTACAGCACAGGAACAGGCTCTTCTGCCCTCCAAACCTGCACTGAACCTGCTGCCCGACTGAACTAAAACCTCGTACCCTTCCAGGGTCCATATCCCTTTATTCCCATCCAATTCATGTATTTGTCCAGATGCCCTTTAGAAGCATATCTGCTTCCACTACCTCCCCCAGCAGTAAGTTCCAGGTACCCATCAACCTCTGTGTAAAAAAAAACATGCCTCGTACACCTCCTTTAAACCTTGCCCTTCACACCTTAAACCTATGCCCCCTAGTAACTGACTCTTCTATCCTGGGGAAAAAGCTTCTGACTATCCTCTCTGTCCATGCCCCTCATTATCATCAGGAGAGAGAGAGAGACAGAAATTCATCTCTCTCTATTTTGGAAGGCTATTTAGTACTCGTGATTTGTTTATTATAACTGTTACCAATGCTACTTAAGTCATTGGATGCTCGTCATAAATTCCCTGGTGACTGTGAATAACCTATTTGGTTAACTGTAATAAAATAACCAGTGAAAGAACAATTATGTTTCATGAAGTTATAAGGAACATCGGGTAATATTTATCTTGACAATAACTCCAAACTAATTATGATTATTTCTTCAGAATTCTAGGTTATTCACTTACAGCTATTCAGCACTGAAATATAACAAGCTCAAGTCACAGTCAAAATGGGCACAGTGAATACCGCAATTCATTTAAACTACAATGTTGAATTTTTATGTGATTAAAGGTGCTGAATCAGAAAAATCACTTTGAACTCCCTGTGGATCCCCACATCATTGGATGTACATTTTTCATGTTCTTCAACTTCATTACTTATTTAACAAAAAGTAGCACAAAATGTTTAAAATATGAAGCTGACTAACAGAGATGCAAGAGCCTTTTTAATTTGCAACGGTTCATATTATTGTACATCAAAAAGGCTAACAAAACCAGAGGGCACAAACCATAATGCAGGATACAGCTGAACATATCCCTAGTGTTTTTTTATTTTTCCTTACCATTTAAGCAAATAACTATATTAATTCACGTTTATAGATAAATTAACTTGCACAGTGACTCTGATTGTCCCCACTACATTAGTTAATTTGTTAGTGTCACAAGTAGGCTTACATTAATACCGCAATGAAGTCACTGTGACAATCCCCTAGTCGCCACATTCTGGTGCCTGTTCAGGTACACTGAGGGAGAATTTGGCATGACTAATGCCCTTAAACCAGTACATCTTTCAGAGAGTGGGATAGCTTGATCTTGGGATCCGGACATAGCTTGGCACAACATCCGAGGGCTGAAGGGCCTGTGCTGTTCTATGTACCCAGAGGAAACCCACGCAGACAAGGGGAGAACGTGCAAACTCTGCACAGACAGTGACCTAAGCTGGGAACTGAACCCAGGTCCATGGCGCTGTGAGTCAGCAAAGCTAACCACTTGCCACCATGCTGCCTGAGGCCAGAATTAGAGGAGCACAAAGACCTTGGGAGGGTGGTGGGAATGGACAAGATCATGGAGAAAGGGACAGGCAAACACCAAGGACTGATTTGAAAACAAAGATGAAAATTTTAAAATCACTATGTTGTCTGGCAGGGAGTCAATGCAGGTCAGCGAGCCCAGAAGCAATAGGGGAACAAGGTCAGCTGCAAGCCAAGACACAGGCAACAAGAGTTTTGGATAATCTCAAGCGTAGGGAATGTGGCATAAAGGAGACCAGTTAGGAATGGACTGGAATATTCAAAAGTAACAAAACAAGTTTTGATGAGGGCTTTGCAGTAAATGAGCTATGAGAGGGGAAAAGGTGTACAATGTTACAGAGGTGGAAGTAGGCTTAGAGATAGCAGAAACACAAGGTCAGAAGTTCGCCTCAGGATCAAATATGACACCAAGCTTTGGTACATTGACTTAATCCGAACCTGTTGCCAGGATGGAGGATGGAATCAGTCAAGGTAAACTGAGAGATGGTGATTTAACCTGAGGATCATCACGAAGCGAGGGGCAAGGTTGAGAAGAAATAACCTCAACCGCTACAGGAATTTGAACTCACACTGTTATAGTTATCGTGGTTCACAGCATGGAAACAAACCCTTTGGCCCAACTTGTCCATGCTCCCCTGCCTTTTTTTAAAACTGTTGCTGTCACTTCAATGTGAACCAGCCAACTGAGCTAACTAGTCTCCTTAGTAGTTAGGGTAGAGTTTGAAGCAGGGGCTAAAGACAATGGCTTCAGTCTTCATAATGTTGAAGTGGGGTAAATTTTTGTACATCCTATACTGCAGTCTGATAATTCACAACAGTGGAAGAGAGTTGAGATGGAGTTAGGTACCATCCACGTACTTGCGAAAACTAATGTCAGGTGATATCACCATCCACAACCTGTAGATGAGAAATGGGATTGAGAAGAAGGATCAGTCCTTTGGGAACACCAGAGGTAATAATGCAGGAAGCAGGGAGAACTACTAAGAGAAAGAATTGAAAAAGCACTGAAAATACTTCTCTCTTTTCTCCCAGGTCAAAGTATTAAAAATTGGCTATCTTTCCCTTTATTTTAAGTACCAAATAAAGAAGAACTCAACAAACTGCACCTATCTATATAGTACAAAGCAATATTGCCCAAAGAGAATGTTGCTTAAGCTTACAGGGACAAATAACAGATTTGAGCAGTCCAGGCCTTACGCAAAAATTGTCCTCATCCTCTGACGTGACCCACATTTCAATAACTTTAGTAAAGTTGGAATAAAGTTGCATTTCAAATTAAGAATTAATTAAGTTATATTTAAATTTATTATTCTTGCTTTCGACTTTCAAACCCCAATTTTGGGAAGGACAATTGAAGACGAAACAATGCTAAATGCTGCACATGCAAGCTTATGGTCAAACAAAGGCAGGATCAGTTTACATTAGCTCAAAATATCCTTCAAAAAAATGTACAAAATATTGGCTTTTAGAATCAAAATTATCCATGTACTATGGCTGTAATTTTCTCTTGTAAATTGACACATTTTTTGTATCAACTCTTTCCTCCAACCTGCCCCCCGCCCCCAAAGGAAAATATTCTTGGAGGAATGCAACCAAGACAGTTTGGATCATCCTTTTTATGCCAGCTCATATATTTCTTGCTTCATTTTGTAGGCTCTATGGCCTAATTCTTTGTGAATGTGTTATTACAGAAAGGCTTCCTCTTACAATTGTTCAGGATATATTTCATCTGTTAATTGAAAGTTACCCTTGTTGGTAAAAATCTTGAAAATTCTGGAGGCATCGAGACTCCAGTTCTTTCTGATGAATGCTCATGAGCAACTTACAAAGGCAGAGTGGGTTCCATGATATTCTTATTGGAAACACTTCAATAGGTTTGAAAACTTCAAATAGCTTGAAATAGAAAGTCTTAAAAGATGAGCTGGGAATGGACTTGGATTTGAACACTGGAAGCTCCAGTCAGAAAACTCAATAACATGAGTCACCTGGATATCTACCCCACCCAGTCAATTGTCCATCCTATGACCACGCTTGGTGGGGGCCAATAATAAAGGGCCTATTGTTGAAGCAGACAATTAATCTTGAATAATGATACTTAGTACTTTCCCCACACCATAGCTACGACTGTAACACTACTTTTTGCACTCTCTTATTTCTTTCTCTATGCTTTGTCTGTATAGCGTGCAAGAAACAATACTTTTCAATGTATGCTAATACATTTGAAAACAATAAATCAAATATTAGCTGCTGATATTGAATTCAAAGGGTCCCAAGCAAAAAGAATGATTGCTGTGAAATCTGGATCTGAAGGCTAACTAGAGGTTCTCCTCATTTTACGTGTTACATATATAATTAGACTATAACCAAATTGACACCCCGCCCCCAATCAGACCTTGTGTCCAAAATCATCTCAACTCAATATAACGGCTCTGCAAAAGGATAGAGGGCCATGCATGCAAATTTTCTGCAATTACAATGATTTAAAATGGTTGGAAGACCATAAAACATAGGAGCAGAAGCAGGCCATTCGGCACCATAAAATTTTTAAGTACAGCAGTAAACAACATCTTTTTTCAGATTTTCATTGCGATTTTTAACAAAAGGAGACCAGCATGATATTTTCAGTTTCTGTGAATGTATCTTTATAGCTTCAGCGCGATTGTATTAAAAATGTAAATGCTTCCATGATTGCAACTTCTAAACATGTATTCCCACCTAATGTGCCATAAAAATGACTCAACGACTTGAAATATTAATATTGAAAGGAATAACTAATGGCACAAGCTCTATGCTTTCCTCAGGCCTCAACTGCATATGTAGAAGTTTACTTTCTGACATTTGTTTATGAGATTGGCTGGAAATTTAAGAATAAGCCTCATTTCCCTGTTACAGAAAACTCTTGCCTGACATTCAAAAAACTGTTTTTCTCCCATCCTCATGCAAGGAAAGCAAATGTCAAACTTCCAAGTCCATGACAACATTTGTGATTGTATTAGAGACTTTAGAAAATGCCTAAATTAACAACAAGCAACAACTCCTGAGGGTTGTCACTGTGCAGCTCATAAGAGCGTAGTTATCAAAAAAATCTATTACATTAAAAGTTTATCGCAATTATATGAGGCGGAGAATGAGAATGAAGACGAATAATGTTTAAGTGAATGACGTTTATACAAGTACAAGGTAATTTTCCAAAGGTAATTCACAAAATATATGAAAGGGCAGGTTACATTAATTAAGGAGGCAATTCGACATTTTCTCCATCAGAAAAGCGAAAGGGTCCAACATAATAATAAAAAAAACTTGCCTTCATGTAGCATCTTTCAGAACCTTAGGATATCCCAAGTATTTTGCAGCCAGTAAACTACTTTAAAAGTTCAGTCACTTGAAAAGTCAAAGATTTGTGGCTCGGAAATTCCCACAAACAGTAATGACCAGATAATTTAATATTTACTATGTTGATTAAAGCTGGTTAGGACATCTTCAAAATAGTGCAATGGTATCTTTTACATCCACCTGAGAGGGCAGGAAGGGCTTTGGCTCAATGTTTCATCTGAAAAACAGTACCTCCCACAGTTCAGTATTCCCTCAGTATTGCACTGGAGTGTCAACCTAGATTTCGGGTTTCAACTCCTGGATTAGAACTTGGAACCCACAACTTTTTGAAGTCAGTGCTACCAATGAGCATGACAGACACTAATATAGGAAGCAAGGAACAACTTACAGTTCATTAGGTCAATGAAGAAATATACGAGGACAGTGCATAATACTGTGCTGTTCATCAGTATTAGTGAAAGGTGCCACTATCAGACAGCAGTGATACAGATCTTACTTCAAAAAGAGAAAGGGACGAATGCAGTCCTTCTTTGGAAATAGACTGCAAGACTGCTTAGAGATGTTACTTATTTTGCTTCAATCAATTTGAATTGCACATATTCATCCAAGCGGTTTTATCTAAACAACCTTTGCATTTATAATACGATTTCCATGCAAAGTGATTTTGAATGCAGATCAATGCAAAAAGTGAAAGGATAACTCGGATGTGTGATCCCAATCCAATTACCAAGTGCACTAAAGCCAAATGATGCAAGACTGTGTACCGCACCACTTTGAACTTGAGTCAGAGTGCTGAAAAGATTTATTTTAAACACATCTAGGTGACATATTGTAAACATTGGAACTTCATACTTTTAAAACAGTTAATAAGAAAGTTGAACTGCTCTCGATATAGTGTTGATCCTATGCCTTTAAGAAATGTATTTTTATGTTACTTGTGAGGGGTATGTTTAGAATTCAGCTGTTTGTCTGCATCTGGCAGCTCACCAGCTGAGAATGCAGGAGAATAGTTGATCCAAGATAATGGGGTGCTTGTTTCAACGTGGGCTACTGTGTTTTTGTTTATTTTTCCCTGGGGTTTAATTAGGTTGATTGACAAGAGACTGTGTCATGTGAATGGGTGGAACTAAACTCACAGGAAAATAGTTTTCTGCTTGATCCTGAAAGAAGTAATAAATGCTTCTCTCTCTGGGGTCTGCTGTTTGGGATATGCTAGGAAAAATAGGTCTCTTTCTCCAGAGCTGTTCTGGAGATGAGGATTGGCAGCCCACATACCAGCACAAAAGCCTGTGCAGTTTGCTAACTGATTCTGAAGATGAGTTTAAGTCTACGAAGAATATTGCTTAAATTGGAACTAATAGACATAGATAAGGAGTTAAGAATTATGTCAGGCCGTGTTTAAGTATTTCAATTGGTAAAAGTGAAGCTAATTAATTTGTTAGATTTAAACCGTATTATTAAAATAAAGTTCATTTGGATAAAAGCTTCCCAAAGTGTCAATGGAATTGCAGCTGGAGTGAAACACCTTATCCTCACTCCAATGCCAAAATTAAAAAATAGCTGGGGACTAGTCACACTTCATAACATACTTTGGGGTTTCTGATCTGATCTGCAACAATGTCATAAATTAGCTTTGACAAAGGGTCATATGGACTCGAAACATCAGCTCTTTTCTCTCCTTAGAGTCTGCCAGACCTGCTGAGATTTTCCAGCATTTTCTCTTTTGGTTTCAGATTCCAGCATCCGCAGAAATTTGTTTTTATCATAAGTTAGCTAATGGGGGAGCGGGAAGCATGCATTAACTGGGGCTCCAATGCTACCATCATCCAAAATTCATTGCAGTGGGTGATACCAGCTTCAGATTAGTAACTGCAGCTGAAGTAGGCCAAGGGCATGACTTATTGACACTAGTCTGAACCAAGTATCAAAAGTACCTGCATCATCCAAATCCAACTCAGGACCTAATGCATTATTTAAGTAGCACTAAGAAATTTCTGCTGTCTGCGAGGGAAAAAAGAGAGGACAAAAAAACCTCTACTTGTTATTCTTTCCCAAAATCAGAACTCTTAGCTTTGCCACAATACATTTTAAAAAACACCAGGCTTTTAATATAAAATTATATAACGTGAGGATATTTTAAGAACTTTGACTATTGGCATTGCAGTCTCCGATCTCATTACTCTAGAGATAGGTATTGCTGATATGTAGTCTCCAAAATAAATAGTGCTCACATGCTAGGTATTGGTAGGGCAGCATGGTGGCACAATAATTAGCACTGCTGCCTCACAGTACCTGAGATCCAGATTCAATTCCTGGCTTGGGTCACTGCCTATGTGGAGTCTGCATGCTCTCCCTGTGTCTAAGTAGGTTTCCTCCGGATGCTCCGGTTTCTGCCCACAGTCCAAAAGGTGCACTGGTCTTGCTAAATTCTTCCTCAGTTTACCCAAACAGGCTCTGTAGTGTGGTGACTAGGGAATTTTCACAGTAACTTCATTGCAGTGCTAATGTACACCTATTTGAGGCACTAATAACTAAACTTTAAAAACTTAATTACAGAAAAGTCTGGAAGTAAATTAGATTCTACTGCCATTGCGCAGTATTTGCCATTGTTCTGCCACAGTCATATCCAAATGAAAGGATACCGCACACAGCCCCTAGTGTCCAGGAATACAGGTATCTAACCAGCTAAGAGATGTACAAGTGCAGCCTGGGTCAACATTTTCCTTCAAAAAGTGAAATGTTCTCTTTACCTTTCTGCAAACAGTTACTTTACATCGGATTGTCTCCGCTGGAGCACAGTTGAGACCAGGAATTGTGTGTGTATATGTGACGAAGTGTAAAAGCAAACTATTGCTCTGCCACTCCAGGGAACAGCAGAGGCTGTTTGCCAACAGCATGCTGTGACTATTTGGGGAGCGCAGCAGCACACTTGTTGGGATAAGCATATGGAGTTTATTCAGTGCAACTTTAATAAAGATACAAAGCTTCAAAATGGAACGACTCCCCATTTCCTCAATAGATCTCTGTATAGATATTAGTAGTTGATGTTAAATATTCATCTGATGGCACATGGTTTATAGCATTTCCTAAAGATAACATTAGTTTCACTATAACAGACTGCACAAGCCAGTGATTCTAGCTGCAAATTAATAACTGGAAACCTGAATATATATCAGCTTTTCACCGTGTGACTGGAATTACATGAATCCTATAAAGCTATTCCCTTCTCAAATTGGCTACAATAAAATTCCTCATTTGTAAACTAAGTGGAAAGTGCAACATCAAAGGTCACTGTGACAATTTGCATAAATTCTGCCTTCCATGCCAAATTGAAATATATCCAGCTTACTTTATTGCATCTTTCAACATGTGGGCCAATCGTATTACAAATGAACAGGTGAAGATAGCATTCTGGTATCTCAAGCAGATGTTTCTAGGCCAGGGAGTATTTTTAATTTTAGTAATTAACTATATTTGCATAACAACCTCTGTTGCAACTGCCTAAAGTTAGCAGGCCGCTGCCTTGGTTTACATCCAATGTGACAGGCTTTTATTGATGTAGACTCACATGCACGTCACATTGGCAAGCTTTTGGTAAATCATACATGTGAGGCAGCCATGGTGGCGCAGTGGTTAGCACTGCTGCCTCGCAGTGCCAGGGACCTGGGTTCGATTCCCGGCCTGGGAATGCGGGGTCTGCACGTTCTCCTCGTCTGCATGGGTTTCCGCCAAGTGCTTTGGTTTCCTCCTACAGTTCCAAAGATGTGCTGGTTAGGTGTATTGGCCATGCCAAATTCTCCCTCAGTGTACCCAAACAGGCGCCAGAGTGTGACCAGTAGGGGATTTTCACAGTAACTTCACTGCAGTGTTAATGTAAGCCTACTTATGACACTAATAAATAAACTTCAAAAACTCTTTACGGTCATTTAAATCATATTGCCTGAATTGGATAAAAAGTAAATGACAACTTGCCCTCTAATTTACTGTAATCAGTGACAGGTGATAGAAAAGACAACTGCTTCAGCACGATTTCCACAAGGTCATTCAACAATGAAGATATTACACAAAAAATTGCAATGCAAGGTTACAGCAGTTGAATTTTTTGAATAAATTGTGTAAACAGCCTTTGAAAGAAAAATGAAGTGCAAAGATGTCATAAATGGCTAATTCTGAAAAAAGAGATATCTCTTATCATGGCAAATCTATTAAAAATCATTTTAGATCAGCTAGAATAATTTACATTGATTTTTATCTTCAATTCTACATTGGCTCTCCGATAAAATGCAGCAAAAGTAGTGGTAATACTCTCTCTGACAATTTTAACAAATTGACTAGAATATTATATGTTATAGCAAGATGGAGAACCGTAACAGTACCAGCTTACTTGATCAAGTTTTATCCTGATTGATATAATCACACTGGTCTCTGCAGTCAAATCGCACAACAAACTGAAATTGCACTGCGCCATTTGATTTGAACTGCAGTGATATTAAATTTTATTTCTCTGCATGTTACCAAAAAACAAAATGTGGGTAATTATTTTGCCAAATTAACATTAATGAGTGAAATGAAGTTCAATGCAAGCACTGTAACTCCATGGGACTGATGTTAAATCATTAATTATGAGCATATTATACCCGAAAAGGTAGATTACTATGGATAAAGCCAATGTTTGCACCATTTATAATTGTTAAAATCTTTTGGTGCAAGCGTAAAATGAAGCAGCTGCCAGAGTCAATATTCTCCAATATCAACCTGGCATCTAAACAAATACAAATTTAATACGGCTGCCAAACCAACTCTCCTGAATGGGAGGTCCCCTTGGGCATGAAATCATGGATGAAGAAACGAAAGGCATTCGTCAGTTTCATTCGCATTGGCTTCAGAATTTGGATAAAACATGAAAGTCGTCCCACCTGTACACTACATTAAGATGAAGGGATTCTCCTCGGTCAGTGAGTCTTAGTTTGATCATGCCTGAGCAATAATAATTTTTCTTAAAAAATCCAATAAGGTTTTGTTTTTATTATACAGCAATTTTCATAAAACCCAATGGGATCAAGGTCAGGCTGTCCATACTTGGAAGTCCGCAAAAAACAAATACTACCAATAATAATACCTTAAGGAAAAGGGAAATTCCAGTGCCTTAATGTGTCCAGTTCGTATTTGTCTGTTCTCAAAATTGTTAATCACATTTACATTAATTGAAATATTATGTCAGCTAAATGGTGAAGGCTATATCGCAGAACCATTCAAAAAGGTAAGTTACTTGAAAATTAAAGAAGTGAATCAAAGCTGCAAGTGCTTACAATATAATATTCTTTTGGCGGCACAGTGGCAAGCATTACTGCCTCACAGAACCAGGTACCCGGGTTCGATTCCCGGCTTGGATCACTGTCTGTGTAGAGTTTGCACATTCTCTCCTTGTCTGCGTGGGTTTCTTCCAGGCACTCCGGTTTCTTCCCACAGTCTGAAAGATGTGCTGGTTAGGTGCATTGGCCATACTGAATTCTCCTTCAGTGTACCCGAACAGGCACCAGAGGATTTTCACAGCAACTTCTTCACAGTGTGAATATGCGCCTACTTGTGATGAATAAACAATAAATAAAAAAAATTCCTCACTAAAGAGTACCATTTGATAGAGGTTTTTAAAGTAGCTGGCTGCTTCCGATCAGCATGCAGAAGTAATTGATAGCAAGCATGCTAAAAGATGGCAGGCACTTGACAGAGTCTGGAATAGATGTGGACTTGATCTGAAATAGAGTCATAGAGATTTACAGCATGGAAACAGGCCCTTTGGCCCAACTTGTCCATGCTGTCCCCTTTTTTAACTCCTAAGCTAGTCGCAATTGCGTTTGGCCCATACCCCTCTATACCTGTCTTACCCACGTGACTGTCTAAACACTTTTTAAAAGACAGAACTGTACCTGCCTCTATTACCAACTCTGGCAACTTGTTCCAGGCGCTCACCACCCTGTGAGAGAAGAAATTGCCCCTCTAGACCCTTCTGTGTCTCTCTACTCTCACCTTAAACCTATGCCCTCTAGTTTTAAACGCCCCTATCTTTGGGAAAAAAATATTGACAATCTAGCTGATCTATGCCCCTCATTATTTTAGACCTCTATAAGATCACCCTGAGCCTCCTATGCTTCAGAGAAAAAAGTCACTGTCCATCCAGCCTCTCCTTGTAATTCAAACCATCAAGTCCCAGTAGCATCCTAGTAATCTTTTCTGCACTCTTTCAAGTTTAATAATACCCTTTCTATAATAGGGTGACCAGAATTGTACATGGTATTCCAAGTGTGGCCTTACCAATGTCTTGCACAACTTTAACAAGGTAACTTCAACTACTCCTGTATTCAGTGTTCTGGCTGATGAAACCAAACAAGCTGAATGCCTTCTTCGCCACTCTGCCCACCTGTGACTCCACTTTCAAGGAGCTATGAACATGTACCCCTAGATATTTTTTGTTCTATAACTCTCCCCAATGCCCTACCACTAATTGTTAAGTCTTGCCCTGGTTCAATCTACCAAATGCATCACCTCGCATTTAGCTAAATTAAACTCCATCTGCCATTCGTCAGTCCACTGGTCCAATTGATCAAGACCCCGTTGCAATCCGTGATCTTATAGAGGTCTAAAATAATAAAATAATCTTCTTCACTGTCCACTATGCCACCAATCTTGGTGTCATCTGCAAACTTACTAGCCATGCCTACTAAGTCCAAATCATTAATATAAATGACAAATAACAGTGGACGAGCACCAATTGCTGAGGCACACAACTGGTCACGGACCTCCAGTTTGAAAAGCAACCCTCTGTCTTCTGTCGTCAAGCCAATTCTGTATCCGTTTGGCTATCTCACCCTGCATCCCGTGAGATTTAACCTTATGCAACAACTTACCACGTGGAACCTTGTCAAAGGCCTTGCTAAAGTCTACGTAAACAACATAAACTCCACTGCCCTCATCAACCTTCTTTGAGTTTTTTTGAAGGGGTAACAATCAAATTTGTGAGACATGATTTTCCACATAAAGCCATGCTGACTGTCCCTAATCAGTCCTTATGTCTCTAAATGCCTGCAGACCCTGTCTCTCAAAATATCTTCTAACAACTTACCCACTGCAGATATAAGGCTCACCAGCCTGTAGCACACAGGCTTTTCCCTGCAGCTCTTCTTTATCAAGGGCACAACATTTGCCCCACTCCAATTTTCAGGCACCTCACCTGTGACTATCAATGATTCAAATATCTCTGCTAGGGGGCCCGCAATTTCTCCCTAGCCTCCCACAATGTCCTGGGATATACTTCATCAGGTCCTGGGAATTCACCTTCCTTGCTGCGCTTTAAGACTTCCACCACTTCCTTCTCTGTTATATGTATACTCCTCAAGTTCTCTAATATCCATGCATTTCCAACAGTGAATATAGTGATGAGAAATATTCACTTAGGATCTCACCCATCTCTTGTGGATCCTCACATAGATAACATTGTTGATCCTTAAGACGCTTATTCTCTCCCTAGTTACTCTTTTGCCCTTTATGTATTTGTAGCTACCCTTTGGATTCTCCTTTGCCTTATCTGCCAAAACAAATGAGACCCCTTATTGCCCTCCTGATCTCTCTCTTAACTCTACACCTACTATATTCTTCAAGAGAACCACTTGATCCCATCGGCCTATGCATGTCATGTGCCTCCTTCGTCTTCTTGACTACAGCCTCAATACCCCGAGTCATCCAGGGTTCCCTACTTCTACCAACTTTGCCCTTCACTCTAAGACGAATTGCTAACCTTGAACCCTGGTTAACGCACTTTTGAAAGTCTCCCAATTACCATAAGTCCCTTTGCCTTCCCACAGACTCTCTCAATTAACTGTTCAAAATTCCTGCTTGATACCATTAAAATTGGCCTTGCCCCAATTTAAAATTTTATCTTTTGGGCCAGACCTATCATTCTCCACAGCTATCTTAAAACTAATGAAATTATGGTCACTAGTCCCAAAATGAACCCTCATTAACACTATCACCTGTCCTTTCTTATTTCCCAAGAGGAGGTCAAGTTTTGCTTTCTCTCTAGTCAGGTCATCCACATACTGAATGAGAAATCCCTCCTAAATACACTCAAAAAATCTCTCCATTCAAGCCTCTAATACTATGGTTGTCCCAATGTTGGGAAAGTTAAAATCCCCTATTATTCTTGGAGCTATCTGCAATCTCCTTATATATTTTTTCCACAATTTCTTGTCGACTATTTGGGGGCCTTTACTGCAGCCTTATCAAAGTGATTTCCCCCTTCTTATTTCTCAGTTCAAACCACATTCTCAATGCATGAACCCTCAGATATATCCCCTTTCAGTGCTGCCGTGATGATTTCCTTAATCAAAAGTGCAACTCCCCCCCTTCTCTTATCTCCTATCTTTCCCATAGCATCTGTATCCTGGAACATTGAGCTGCCAGTCCTGTCCTTCCCTTAGCCACGTTTCAGTAATTGCTACAATATCTCAGTCCCATATACCCATCCATGCCCTGAGTTCATCTGCCTTGCCCGTCAGGCCTCTTCCATTGAAATAAATGCAGTTTAATCTGGATACCCTTGCTCCCAGTCTTGCTTTTGCCTAATCTAGTACTAGGATTACTGACACTGCCTTTACTATTTCAGGTGCTCTCTTTAACTTCTGTGCTGTCCTCAACCTTCTCTTCTTTATCCCTACTGCTTTGTGTCCCACCCCCCTGCCAAACTAGTTTAAATCCTCCTGGGTGGCTCTAGCAAATCTCCCTGCCAGGATATGGCCCCAAATGTTGGCCCTTACTGTTGAATAGCAAATGCATCATTCCTCAGAAGTAGAGATGTTTGTAAATTAATCAGTGCATTGAATAACTGCAGTAATTTTAACTACTAAGTGAAAAAGGAAATAAATCTGCAGCTACAGGATGAGATAACTTTTATAATTTTCAGTTCTAACACAACTTCTTCCATTGGCCTGGCTGCAGAAGTTCTACAATTTAACACCAGCTGTCTTTCTGAGAGGGTTGGAGATATCTCATATCTAAGGGACTTAAAGTCAACAAGCTGCCTGACAAGTGGAAAGATATCATCGGCACACATATGAAGGCTGACAACAAGTCTCCAAATTAGATCACTGAGGGGAATTATGTGGGCGTTGACAAGGGTGTTAAGGACACATCATTGTGGGAGTTCCGGTGATGATAATGATGTTTAGAAAAATAAATCAGCAGATAAGAAATGCCAGTTACCATCAGGCATGTAACAAATGGAATCATGGAGCAGAGGAATGGAAGAGAGATGGAGGAGGAAAATGTGATAGATTGTATCAAATGCTGTAAGTGGTCAAGAAAAGCAAGTAGGGATAACAATCCAGAGTCACAGGTGCAGGATACGTTATACAGGACTTTAGCCAGAATTATCTTAATAAGAAGTCTCACAACGCCAGGTTAAAGTCCAACAGGTTTATTTGGTAGCACAAGCCACTAGCTTTCAGAGTGCTGCTCCTTCGTCAGGTAAGTGGGATTTCAGTTCACAAACAGGGCACATAAAGAAACAAACTCAATTTACAAAATAATGGCTGGAACGCGAGTCTTTACAGGTAATCAAGTCTTAAAGATACAGACAATGTAAGTGGAGAGATGGTTAAGCACTGGTTAAAGAGATGTGTATTGTCTCCAGCCAGGCCAGTAAGTGAGATTTTGCAAGCCCAGGCAAGTTGTGGGGGTTACAGATAGTGCGCATGAACCCAAGATCCCAGTTAAGGCCATCCTCATGTGTGTGGAACTTGCTATCAGGCTCTGCTCAGCGACTCTGCATTGTTGTTGCAAAGGCCACCTAGGAGAATCTTACCCAAAGATCAGAGGCCGAATGTCTGTGACTGCTGAAGTGTTCCCCAACAGGAAGAGAACACTCTTGCCTGGTGATTGTTCAGTGGTGTTCAATCATCTGTTGTCATAGCGTCTGCATGATCCCCCCAATGTACCATGCCTTCGGACATCCTTTCCTGCAGCATATCAGGTAGGCAATGTTAGCCAAGTTGCAAGTGTATGTACCGTGTATCTGGTGGATGGTGTTTGCACATGAGATGACGGCATCCGTGTCGATGATCCGGCATGTCTTGCAAAGGCTGCTATGGCAGGGTTGCGTGGTGTCATGATCACTGTCCTGATGGCTGGGTAATTTGCTGCTTCATTGGTCTTTTTGAGTTTGTGCGGTTGGTTGAAGGCAAGAAGTGGCGGTGTGGGGATGGGTTTGGTGAGATGTTCGTCTTCATCAATGACATGTTAAAGGCTCCAGGGAAGATGTTGTCGCTTCTCCTCTCTGGGGAAGCACTGGACGACAGAGAGTGCTCTGTCTGCCTGATGCCACCATCAGACTCACCGTGGACCACTCTCCGGAATTGGTTGCATTCTTGGACACACACATCTCCATCAAGGACAGTCACCTCAGCACTTCACTGCATGCAAGCCCACGGATAACATCACGGTGTTCCACTTCTCCAGCTTCCACACTAAACATGTTAAAGAAGCCATTCCCTATGGACAAACCCTCCATATACACAGGATCTGCTCAGATGAGGAGGATTGCAACAGACCCCTCCAGATGCTCAAAGGTGACCTCATAAGAGCACGATATGGCACTCGACTCATCGATCGACAGTTCCGATGCGCCACAGCGAAGAACTGCACCGACCTCCTCAGGAGACAAACACGGGACACAGCGGACAGAGTATCCTTTGTCATCCAGTATTTCCCTGGAGTGGTGATGCTACGACATGTTACTGATGAAAACGAACATCTTGCCAAGGCCATCCCCACACACCCACTTCTTGCCTTCAAACAACTGCACAACCTCAAACAGACCATTGTCTGCAGCAAACTACCCAGCCTTCAGGAGAACAGTGACCACACTACAAACCCTGCCACAGCAACCTCTGCAGAACGTGCCGGATCATTGACACGGATGCCATCATCTCACGTGAGAACACCACCCACCAGGTACACGGTATATACACTTGCAACTCGAGCGTCGTTGTCTACCTGATACGCTGCAGGAAAGGATGCCCCAAGGCATGGTACATTGGAGAGACTACGCAGACACTACGGCAACGGATGAATGAACACTGCTCGACAATCACCAGGCAATAGTGTTCTCTTCCTGCTGGGGAACACTTGAGCAGTCACGGGCATTCAGCCACTGATCTTTGGGTAAGAATCTCCAAGGTGGCCTTCACGACACATTATCAATGCAGAGTCGCTGAGCAGAGACTGATAGCCAAGTTCTGCACACGAGGATGGCCATAGCCAGCATCTTGGGTTCATGTCACAATATCTGTAACCCCTACAAACATGTCTGGGCTTGCAAAATCTCACTAACTGTTCTGGCTGGAGACAATGCACATCTCTCTAACCTGTGCTTAACCCTCTCTCCACTCACATTGTCTGTACCTTTAAGACTTGATTACCTGTAAAGACTCGCATTCCAATCATTATTTTGTAAATTGAGTTTGTGTCTTTATATGCCCTGTGAGTGAACCCACTCACCTGATGAAGGAGCAGCGCTCCGAAAGCTAGTGGCTTGTGCGACCAAATAAACCTGTTGGACTTTAACCTGGTGTTGTGAGACTACTTACTGTGTTTACCCCAGTCCAACGCCAGCACCTCCACTTCAGGATTGTCTCTGCATTGTGTGGCAGGTAGAAGCCAAACTAAAAGGTTTCAAACAGGGAATTTTGACAAGAGTTGAAATGAATTAGACTGGCTAATGAAATATATCTGTTGCACAACTTAGCTGACAATCTTCAAATCAATCCAAAACTTTCACTTAGGACCTTTCTATAAATAAACCCACAATAAGTAGGATTTCTACAGTCCTGAAACGTACATGCATCCAATGCAAACACTTTTGCAAATGTTCAAAGAGAAAACTTGAAAGCCTCATTGTGTAAATAAGTCTGTGACACTTGGACTTTGAAACCACTAAACCATAAACATCACTAGGAAAAAATAGCTAAAATGCTGGCCTTGTTGCTGAACCTCACAAAGGAAGCACACACAAAGAAATATTCTTCTGTTTCATCGTTTTATTTCTCACTTTCCATGGACTGCAATTCATTTTGGTCACCAAGATTATTATGGTTTCTCTTTTTCACTAAAAAATTTAAATAATGCCTCTGTTAATTAATGCTCTTTTAATAGATCATATCCCCCACTGACAACTGTTTTCCAATAGTACCCTGGCACTCATTTCTACAGAAAGTACCTGAATAATTCATTTACCTAACCAAGCAGTTGCATCTAATTTTGCTGGACTATTCTTTTTGGCTAATGCAGCTGTCTTTTCTGCATTAATAGATGTTTCCCAAAGTGTGGTAACTTCGAAATGGCCTCCTTATATAAAAGCCACTCAGGAACCCTGCGGAAGGGCATCACACCCCAGACATTCTCTCTTCCACCTTCTTCCATCGGAAAAAAGATACAAAAGATTGAGATCATGTGCGGACTGACTCAAGAACAGCTTCTTCCCTGCTGCCATCAGACTTCTGAATGGACCTACCTTGCACTAAATTGATCTTTCTCTACATCCTAGCTATGACTGTAACACTACATTCTGCACTCCTTTCCTTCTCAACATACGATCTGCTTTGTCTGTATAGTGTGCAAGAAACAATACTTTTAACTATTATGATAAGTATATGATATACAAGTATTATGATAAGTCAAATCGCATTTTGGGAAGGACAGGAATGAGTTGAAGGATACAAAAATGATTTATGAGGATGTTCCAGGGGTGAGGTTCCAGGCATGAGGGACCTCAGTTATGTGGATAGATTACAGAATCTGAAACTGTTTCCCTACAGGGAAGATTGAGAGCGAATTTGAGAGCTGTTCAAAATCAGGATGGATTTGGGCAATTTGGACAGGAAGAAACTGCTCCCATTGGCTGAAGAGTCAAAAATCAGAGGACACCATCTGAAGATGACTGGCAAGATAACCAAAGACATCACGAGAAAAAAACTTTCTAAGGAACCAAGTGATTAGGATCTGGAATGCATTGCCCTAGACTGTGGGTGAAATTAAGTCATAGACTTCAAAAAAAAATTATTGGAAAGCGATCTGCTTAAACAAAAATTTGTAATGCTACCAGGAAAGGGTTTAGCAGGATTTACTAAATTGTTTTTTGCAGAGAACCACCACATACACAGCAGGCCAAATGGTCATCTTCTGTGTTGTAACCATTCTACAATTCTATGGACATCCTGTGGTCCATGTAGACAACTTTGGCCTTTTTGCCCATCTGAATAATATACTGGAATAAGGTTAGAGTGGGTACACAGGAGAGCTTAGTTACCAATAACACTGCAAGCAAAAATGGAACAAACACTACGATGGTCCAGGAAACACAGCCAAGTAATTTTGACAAATCAAAACAAAATAACTGAACAGCGAGAAAGATGGAATAGATATATATTTTTAAAAAATACTTAAAGGAGAAAGATTTGAGCACTATGGGGAAAGATAAATGAAGTGGGACTAATTGGATAGCTTTTTCAAAGAGGTAGCACAGACATGATGGACTGAATCATCCTGCTTTGTTGTATTAATGATTCTACAGAAGGAAAATTGGAAATAGGAAAAATAACAGTAAAACGCAACAAAAAAAGTTTACTACAATCATATTGAACTCTGGAGAAGCTAACAAGTATGCTCAAAGCATTTAGAGAAGAAAGGACCTTTCAGTAGTCAGCTGGTTAGAACAAGGTACTCTGAGACTCACAGGTCTAAGGAGAGTTCAACAGAATAGGGTCAATTTTTGAGTTGCAAGGATTCAATGCCAAATGCAAAAACAGAAAATGATAGAAAATCTCGGCAGGTTTGACAGAATCCGTAGTGAGAGAATACAGCCAACTTTTCGACTCTAGATGACACATCGTTAGAACTGCTCTGACAAAGGGCCTTCTAGACTTGAAACATCGGCTTTATTCTCTCCCCACAGACACTGTCAGACCTGCCAAGGTTTTCCAGCATTTTCTGTTTTCATTTGAGATTCCAGCATCCACAGTATTTTGCTTTTATTCAATATCAATAGTTGCCTAGCACAGCTGGCCTGTAGTATGTTTGGTGAAGAGGATGCAGAGTAGACACAATCAAAATACATATAGAAGCTGACCTCATGCTTGCAAATGGGGTTACCCAAAAGTAACTAAGTAGTAGGATGGCATGGTAGCACAGTGGTTAGCACTGCTGCTTCACAGTGCAAAGAACCCGGGTTCGATTCCTGGCTTGGGCCACTGTCCGTGTGGAGTTTGCATGTTCTCCTCGTGTCTGCGTGGGTTTCCTCCGGGTGCTCTGGTATCCTCCCACATTCTCAAAGACGTGATGGTTAGGTGCATTGACCGAACTCTGGCGACTAGGGGAATTTCACAGCAACTTCATTGCAGTGTTAATGTAAGCCTTACTTATGACTAATAAATAGACTTTTTAACTTTAAATAGGATATAAGTGATGAAGAGGAGCAGGAAAAGGATGCAACCTTAAACTGATCTGCTACATTTGAACAAAAATGATGTATCTGGGTTCCAACATGGAAATATTGAAGTGAAAAGGAGAATTAAGTGGTAAACAGGATCAAAGAACGCAGAAAGATTTACAATGGCAATATGGTATTGAACAATCATAAAATGGCCTTCATTCATGGCTGCAAAAGTCCCTGCCGCTGTGTTTTTTCCCTTCAGTTACTCAAATACTTCACTGCACAAGTAGAATACTTGCACTGAATAATTTAAAACTAGTGAGGTTACTGCTGAGCTTTAGACTGGCGTACTGTAAAAGGAGCACAGGAAGGTGCCCTAGGCATGCATACAACATGTGTGGCAGAATGGTTTAAGAGTACCAGAATGAATTCACAGAATGAATTTCAAATGGTTACAGCACACAGGTCATCATTCAGCCTGTCAAGCCCGTGGCAGCTCTCTGCAAGAGCAACTTAGGTCAGCTCGCATCCCCAGTCTTTCCCCCTAGCCCTTAAAAATCAGAGAGTCCTGCAGTGCAGATGGAGGCCATTCGGTCCATCGAGTCTGCACCAACCACAATCCCACCCAGGCCCTATATCCATAACCCCAGACATTCAGGAGTAATTTAACACAGCCAATCCAGGTAACCCATGCATCTTTGGACTGTGGGAGGAAAATGGAGCACCTGGAGGAAATCCACACTGACATTGGGAAAATGTGCAAACTCCACACAGTGACCCGAGGACAGGAATTGAACCCAGGTCCCTGGTGCTGTAAGGCAGCAGTGCTAACCACTGTACCTTTCCTTTTAGTTTCTTATCCAATTCCTCTTGGAAAGCCAGGACTGAATTCGCCTTCTGATCATTACCACTTGCAGTGGAAAGAGACTTTTCTCAATGTTTGCCGAGTTACCTTCAAATCACTGCTTCTGGTTCTAGAACATTCCGTCTATGGAAACGGTTTCTCTCCAACCACTCTGTCCAGACCACCTCTGATTTTGAACACTGCTATCAAAACTCCTCTTGGCCTTCTCTTCCAAGAACAGAGGCCAACTTCTCCAATCTATCCATCTAACTGAAGTACTACATTTATCTTTGATAAAGGTGTATCCAGCACATGTCCTGAGAGGTCTCACTTCACAACAAACTCTAGTTGCTGTCAAACTAAAAATAAAAAGCTGCATATTTTAATCCGCATTGTTCTAAAATGCTTCTCGCGTGTTTCCTCTCAATTAAAGCAATCGCACGGCATTACTTACACTATCCACAGCCAAGATCTTTGCCCAGATGAAAACAAGAAGGGGCCTTAATTCGCGCGCGGAACTCTGAAGCAGTTTCAAAACGTATGGGAAAATACCAACAGACAAGGCCTGTCAAAGAAAAACACAAATGAAAGAAAATGAGAGATTCCAATTTGCATTGTATCAGAATCATAGAATCCTACTGTGCAGAAGGAGGCCTTCAGCCCATCACCTGCACCGACCACAATCCCACCCCGGATCCATCTCCATAACCCTATGCATTTACCCTAGCTAGTCCCCCGACACTAAGGAGCAATTTAGCATGGTCAATCTTTCTAACCCGCATGCCCTTGAACTTGCAGCAGCTAGATACTGTTTAACTTGCTATTCCATTCCAAGTTTAGATTGCTCACTTCGTAGAGATGGATTTCAGTATAGTTGAACAAAATTTGAACTTTACAAAGAAAACAATAAAGCCACACAAATAATTCTGGAAGTGGTCTATGAGAAGCTAAGCGTCAAATTATTAAAATTTATCTTTCCCCAAGGAAAAATAACCTTAGCATAAAGGTAATCCATTTTGGTAGGAATAACAGCAAATGGTAAAAAATTGCAGCATGCTGTTGTGCAGAGGGACCTGGGTATCCTTGTGCAGGAATCTCAAGGAGTTGGTTTGCAGTGCAGCAGGTAATTAAGGCGGCAAATGGAATTTTGTCCTTCATTGCTAGAGAGATGGAGTTTAAAAACGGCATGGTTATGTTGCAGTTGTTTAAGGTGCTGGTGAGGCCATACCTGGAGTACTGTGTACAGTTTTGGTCTCTTTACTTGAGAAAGGATATACTGGCACTGGAGGGGGTGCAGAGGAGATTCACCAAGTTGATTCCGGAGTTGAGAAGGTTGGCTTATGAGGAGAGACTGAGTAGACTGGGGCTATACTCATTAGAATTCAGAAGGATAAGGGGAGATCTTATAGAAACATAAGATTATGAAGGGAATTGATAAGATAGAAGCAGGGAAGTTGTTTCCACTGGCGGGTGAAACTAGAACTAGGGGGCATAGCCTCAAAATAAGGTAAAGCAGATTTAGGACTAAGTTAAGGAACTTCTTCACAGGAAGGGTTGTGAAGCTGTGGAATTCCCTGTCCAGTGAAGCAGTTGAGCCTACCTCATTGAATGCTTTTAAGGCAAGGATAGATAAATTTTTGAATTGTAGAGGAATTAAGGATTATGATGAGTGGATGGGTAAGTGGAGCTGAGTGCACAAAAAGATTGGCCGTGATCTCACTGAATGGCACAGCAGACTTGAGTTGCCAGATGACCTACTCCTGCTCCTAGTTCTTATGTTTAAATTCATTGAATCACTGCAGTGATTCAACGAGGCCATTTGGCCTATTGACTCTGCACCAACAACAATCCCACTGAGGCCCTATTCCCATAACCCCATGCATTTATCCTAAGCACTCTGATATTAATGGGTAATTTAGCATGGCCAATCAACCTAACCTGCACATCTTTTCTAATGAACCTTCACAAGCTCTGAAAATTCGAATATTGGTGTGGTGCAGCAGTTGCGATACGTCTGAACTGAAGAATAAATGGAATGCTTCAAATCTTTACATAAGGATTGGAGACCTACTAGACTCACGGCCCAGGGACCCAAATCTAGAAACCTTCCCAGCAAATCCAGTGCTCGCAGACGGTGGACCTGGCTAAGCAGCACCTAATGGAGAGAAGAAGAACAGGAAAGAATTAGCTCAACAATACAAATTCCAGTTTGTTCCAGGGGAAATTGAAGGTAGAATTAAGTACGAGCAACATCCAGCTACATTTGGTACATGAGGCAAAACAAACTGCATTCCAGACAGAATGACATTCAAATCATGAAAGAAATTTATTTAGGCTCACATTTTAAGCAACTTAAGCCCAAGTCATAATAACAGCTAGAAGCAATCTTAGCATGTCATAAAAAAATTAGATACTCGTGAGAATGTTCATTCAGGAAAATCACTGCGATAAATATTATGCTTACATAGGAATATAGGAATAGAAGGTCTTTCCTTCTCTCAAACCTATTCTGCATCCAATTACATCATTTTATGTAATAAATTCCTAGCTTTCATACTCTTGAAACCCTTTCCTATTAATCTCAGCCTTAAACATTTTGATTGGCTCACCGATTTCACTCCAAAATTATATTTTTTAAGATTATATTCAGGATTTTCTCACCAAAGGAAATAAACTTTCTTTCCCTCTCAAGTTCCTTCAACATTTCAAATACCTCAGGTGGATCATTACTCGAGTGGGTTGAATTCAAGGGAATACAAATTTAAGGCCAGGATTTTTAATCCTTTCACGAGTAAGGCTTACGTTAACACTGCAATGAAGTTGCTGTGAAATACGCCAAGTCTCCACACTCCGCTACCTGTTTGGATCACCTAACCAGCACATCTTTCAAACTGTGGGAGGAAACCCAGGCAGACATGGGGAGAACTTGCAAATTCCACATGGACAGTAACCCAAGCCGGGAACTGAACCCAAGTCCCTCGTGCTGTGAGGCTGCAGTGCTAGGCACTCTGCCACCCCACAAATTGTGGTCATGGCCACAATATGATAGAATTCCAGATACAGTTTGAGGGTGGACATCATTGATCCATGACCAGTATCTTTAAATAAGGGAAATTATAATGCTATGAGGGGGTTGCTATTGAAGGTGAACTGGGTAAACAAGTCAAGATACAGAATCAGTAGATGGTCAGTGGCAGATATTCAAACAGTTGGTCCAAAACGCTCAGCAGGAGTTTGTCCCAATCAAAAGAGAGATTCCATAAGCAAGCAGCAAAATCCACAGTTAACAAAGGAGCTCAAGGATAATGTTAAATTGAAAAGCGGGATATACAAAGTGGAAACGGATACTGGTAAACCAGAGCATTGGGAAGTCTTTCTGATCCAGCAGCAAAAGTCTAAAAAGCTCACAAGGGAGAAAATGAATTTTGAGAGAAAACTTGCATGCAGCATGAAAACAAATAGTAATAATTTCTATGGATTTACAAACAGAAAACGGCCGGCTAAGGTAAATGTGAAACAACTATTGATTGAGCAAACAAAGGAATGGTGGATATGCCAAATCTTTTTTTTTGCATCAGTCTTCACCATGGAAGACATTGCAAATGATTTCAAATAACATGGTAGAATTTACAAAAATCACAAGGGATAAGAGTCTTGGAGAAACACAACGGGCTAAAAGTGGACAGGGCCCGGTGAACTGCATGCTATGGTTTTAATAGAAGCTGCTACAGAGATAATGGCCCCATTAATTGAAAATTTTCCCAACTTGCTAAATTGCAGGAGGGTACCAGAAGATTGGAGAACAGCCAATGTGACGCCCTTGTTCAAAAAGGGAGAAAGGCAGAAGGCAGGGAGCTATAGGCCAGGTAGTTTATTGGTAAGATGCTGGAGTGGATAATGAAGGAGGAAACAGCTAATCATTTAGGAAAGCTGAATATAATCAAACCTAGTCAACATGGTTTTAGGTAAGTCATATTTGACAAATTTGCTTGTTGTGATGAGGATACTATGATTCTGCAATGGGATATTGATAGATTGAGTGACTGGGCAAAAATGTGGCAAATATAGTTTAATATGGGGAAGTGTGATATCATGTAGGAGGGATCAAAAGGCAGATTAGTGAAGTACAGGGATCTAGGTGTTTTAATGCATGAATTACAAAAAGCTAGCAGGCAAGTCCAACAGGTAGTTAAGAAGGCAAATGGCATTTTGGCCTTTATTGTCAAGGGGTTGGAGTTTAAAAATAGGGAGGTTTTGTTGAAATTACATAGCGTGCTGGTGAGGCCTCACCTGGAATATTACATATAGTTTGGCCCCCTTATAGTAACATTGGAAGGAGTCCAAAGGAGATTCACTAGGTTAATCCCTTGTATGTGAAGGTTGTCTATGAAGAGAAACTAAATAATCTGAGTCTGTATTTCTTGGAGTTCAGAAGTTTGAGGGATAACCTTATTCAAACATACAAGACCCCGAGGGAGCTTGACAGGGTAGATGGTAAGATGTTTTCACTATTGGGAGTCTTCAAAGTATTCAAAGTAGAGGTGGGTAAATATTTGATAATTGCGGAAGAGAAGGCCATGGGGAAATAGAGCAGAAAAGAAGTAGTGGCTGGCATAGATCAGCCAATATTTTATTGAATGGTGGAGAAGCTTGAAAGTTCTGGTGGTCTACTCTTGCTTCTATTTCTTGTATTCTTGCATTGTCATTTAATCCTTTAAGCTTTGGCATGATTCTGACGAATCTGCAATATACCCTTCCGAGACCAATACGTCTTCCAAACAGATTGTCACCTGACCAATATTTCTTCCACTTGCTAATCTTCTTTGAAAGAATGTTCAGCACACTACTCAGTAATACTGGAAAGATGCATATCAATGTTCACGCAATGCTTGTAATTAGCGTCCCAAGACAGAATTTTTTTTTAAACATTTTACTGACGCACATTGCAATGTCACATCCCAACATTTAATATTTCTTTGCCCTATGCAAAGAAAGAATTGTCCTTGTTTCAAATATATTAATAGATGACACCAAGATTGCTTGTTACATGAACATACTTTGATCAGTGCAGGCAGAGCATTCCACAAAGGACCCAGCTACCCACTCTAGTTTGGTGCTATCGATATATAAAACACAAATGAATAAAAAATTATGGTTCGTCCTGTTACCAGACACAGATCCCTATAAATCTCAAATATACTTCCGGGACTTCAGCAAATTATTTGTCTGCCGCAGCACCATCTACCATTGCCAAGGAAGAGTGAGTTAAAAATCCTTGCAGGCCAAGCATAAATGGGAACCAGTAAACCTAGAGAATGTAATTATGATTCCAAATATTTTGCTCACTCCAAACAATTTTAAACAACTGAATTTCAAACACACTAAGCAAGGAGTTGAATTCAGAGGAAAAGCTTTTATATTTACTTCCCTCAATGCTGTGCGTTATTGCATTAAATTATGAACGCTGTATGTTAATATATTCAAAGATTTCTTGCTATTGGTTGTCAGAAATAAGCAATACACCCTTCGACAAAATGAGCTGGTATAGGAATAAGCTGGGAACAAAGCAAGAATAGTTGCTTAATTCCCACTCTGGATGTTAAATGGGAATCAGGAATAGAAAGAAAGGAGGAGCAGGATCACATCAAAATTTTAGTAAATAAAGGATACTGGAAAAAGCTATAACACTGAATAAATATGTCAGTAAGGAAGGGTCAGTGATATGGAGCTCCGGAGATTAGAGTGCCACTGACTTCATTTGAGGCAGGATTGCAGACAATCTTTCATATGAGGGGAGAATTATGCAACAACAGTTTCAGAGATAGAGTGCTGGCAATAGTGAAGAGAAAGAGAGAGAGAGATGATGATCGACAGGTCAGAGCGAGTGTGAAGGGGCAGGCTAGAGCAGAGATGTCTAGCGCAAATAATTCTCTTCTGGGACAAGAATACCCGTTCAGGGGAAGACAATGGTTGTTCTACAATCCTTTCCAATAAATTTGGATCACTGGTTTCCTCAGCTGAAGATGAGGATTATGGACAAGACCATCAAATGGATAGCATGAATGCAAAAGAATGAGAGAACCCAATGTAGTGGGGAACGCAGCAGTATAATGAGACCTGAGAGAGGCAATCGCTGCCATTTTACACGCTCATGACCATAGATAGAACCATAGAAAAGCTGTGGAATGCAAAGAGGTCATTCAAACTATCGTGTTTATGACAGCTGAAAAAACTAGCTGTCTGTTCTAATCCCACTTTCCAGTGGAACTATAGGAGAATTACAACCCAAGGATCATAGAATGATAGAATCTACAGAGCAGGAGGCCATTAGGCCCAAGAAGGCTGCACCAACAACAATCCCACCCAGGTCCTGTCCTGTTCACGTAACCCCACATATTTACCTTGCTAATCCTGCGACATTGAGGCAATTTATCATGGCCAATCAATCTAACTTGCACATATTTGGACTTGAAGAGATGCTTTCTTTTGCCATGTGCCACAATAGAGGATATTTAGGAAAGACTGACAACGATTCTGCAAGAAGACCCATCAGATATTGTGGTCCATGTTTAATCTCAATGTTAAAGGAAATACTTGAAGTAATACAAAATGAATTCAGGGGATTTGGAAGCAGTGTTGGAGGCAGGAGTTCAAGGATGGTAATCACTGGGTTCCTTTCCGAAATACATGCTAGAATCGGGAAGGGCAGAAACATTGGAATGTTCAATACTAGTAAAGAGATGGCATTAGGATGAGTGTATCGATTTTCTGGGACAAGAGCAGCAGTTTAGGGGAAGACAGTGGTTGTTCTACAAGAATAGCTTACATGTAAACAGGGAAGAAGCTAATGGAAAAACATAAAATTGGGAAGTGAGGTGTCATTTAACAAAGGACAAAAGGAAAACAAAAGCAAGTCAAAAAAGAAAACAGAGGCACACACAAGGTTAATCCGTAAATAAAAAAAATTTAGAAAAAGGCAAAGGATGAAGATGGAATTAAGCAAGTCCAGGAAGATTTAACTGACCCCTCCCCCCACGCCCAATCTATCCAATTATAGTCAAAGATTGTCAACAATTTAACAACACTGTCTTCCCACAATGTTATCTTGAAATACCTCAAGGATATTTTTCTTGGTCCCCTCTTCTTTCTCATCAACATGCTGCCCCCTTGGCTACAGCATCCACAGACGTAAGTTCAGCTTCCACACTGACAAGTCTCTCTACAGTATTATTCATCACATCCACTATCACCAAACTGCCTGTCTGAAATCCTAATTATAGACCTTCCTCACCCCTTCCCTGTCATATATTCATCACAAAAGCTGCCTAATTCAATGTGAATAATATCATGCACCCACAACCTGGCCTTACCCATCTACTTCTGAAACCTTCATTTATATACTTCCAGATTCCACCGTTGCAGTGGATCCATCAATCCTGGATGTATTCGCCCAACATCAGTATAAATGTAGCTCTGTTGGTATTTCTTGCCATGGTTTTGAAATAGTGAAACGTTCCTCCCCCGGTCGCCATTGTTTCCACCTTAACTTCAGAATCGGACAAGGAATTGGTATAAAATTAACCAAATGCTGTAAGGAAGAGTAATTTAATTGGGGAGGACCAGCGATAAGTTTGTGCAGAAGACACATTTCATAGAAGCAGTAATCAAAAATATTTAACTTAAATGATTTGTAAAATAAATTAGAAATTACGGGGCTGGCAGTTCTGTGATTTAAGGACTTGTGCTGTACACCATATTGTGTCCAATCTATTACTGAATGGCAAGTTTCATCAGCTTCACTCATAACCAGGGACAAATCACACCACAACTTGTAAAATCTCAAACTGGATCAGCTCAGTCACAAAGCTGCCTTTAACTTGGAGTGTTAGTGCTCCTCAAGATTCAAGTCCAATCATTCACACAGAGCTGAAGATGGCTTGTTAAGAAAAGTCATCCCATGTTCAGTGATTACTTTTAGAGGCATATTATCATTGAATGCAAGCTATCTCACGCTTCAAAAAGACACTCAATGGCAGGGCAGACCTAGCACCGAGAGCAACATGGTGGCACAATGGTTAGCACTGCTGCCTCACAGCACCAGGGATCCGGGCTTGATTCCCAGCTTGGGTCACTGTTTGTGTGGAGTCTGCACGTTCTCTCCGTGTCTGCGTGGATTTCCTCTGGGTGCTCCGGTTTCCTCCCACATTCTGAATGATGTGGTTTGGTGCATTGGCCATGCTAAATTCTCCCTCGAACAAGCGTCAAGCGTGGCAACTAGGGGATTTTCACAGTAATTTCATTGCAGTGTGAATGTAAGCTTATTTATGACACCAATAAATAAAATTTAAATGAGAGCACCCAAGCTGCGTTGGTTGAATCAGGACTCGTTTCCAAACTCAAAAGCTAAGAATAGCTCTCAATAATAATATATACAAATGCGTGAAAAAATGCACTGAAAAAAAGTAACAAGGGAAAAAGTAAAAATAATAAAATGGAGCAGAGAAAACAGGAGGTTAGGCAGACAGATAAATGTGAGGAAGGGAGAGAGGCAAGTAGAGAAATTGAGGAAGAAGGGAGACATGCAAATGGAAATGGGATGGCACAGTAACATAATGGTTAGCACTGCTGCTCCACAGCACCAGGGACCTGGGTTCGATTCCTGGCTTGGGTACTATCTGTGTGGAGTTTGCACGTTCTCCACCTGCCTGCGTGGTTTCCTCCAGGTGGTCTGGCTTCCTCTCCCATTCTGAGAGGCATGCTGGTTAGGTGCATTGACCTGAACATTTACCGGATTGTGGCTTGACTTCTGACTAATAAATAAACATTAAAATGGTATGGGAAAAGAACTAAGTTTTGAAAGTTTGAACACTTCCACAGAATGGTGGCTTGTCTACTTCTACAGCTGTTGCAAACAGATTGTAAAACCCAAAACATAACTTCAGTAAGGCATGTTTCAATCCAGTAAAAAGGTTTCTGTCACAAAAGAATTCTGATGGAGAAAAATTAGCACTAAACTTACTCAACTAATAGATTTCTTTCGCATTATTACTATGACTAGAAACATCACTGATAAACTTCTAATGACAAGGCATAAAAGAAAGGGATTGCAAGCTCAATTCTCTCAGCATTTTAAAACCACACGTCACATTCCACTTTCTCATCCGTCTATTCTCACAGGACAAATACAAGTTCATTCAGCAAATAATAAGCTGCTGAGTCAAAATATTCCTCATCCATCGAACACTTGATCCTTCTGGCAATAACATGATGTGCACCACTGGCATAGGTGCACTCAAGTACTCCTCAGGCATAGGAGTTGGGATGTCTTGTTGAAGTTGTACAAGACATTGTTAAGGCCACATTTGGAATACCATCTACAGTTCTGGTCACCTATTATAGAAAGGATACTATTAAAGAAGAAAAAGTGCAGAAAGGATTTACTAGGATACTACCGGGACTTGATGGCTTGAGTTATAAGAGGAAGCTGGATAGACTGAGACTGTTTTCTCAGGAGCGTAGAAGGGGTGATCTTATAGAGGTCTATAAAATGATGAAGGACATAGATCAGCTAGATTTTCAATATCTTTTCCCAAAGGTAGGGGAGTCAAAAACTAGACGGTATAGGTTTAAGGTGAGAGGGGAGAGATACAAGAGGGTCCAGAGGGGCAAATTTTTCACACACAGGATGGTGAGTGTCTGGAACAAGCTGCCAGAGGTAATAGTAGAGGCAGGTACAATTTTGTCTTTTAGAAAGCGTTTAGACATTACTTGAGTAAGATGGTATAGAGGGATATGGGCCAAATGCGAGCAATTGGGAATAGCTTAGGGGTTTAAAAAAAGGGGCAGCATGGACAAGTTGGGCTGAAGGGCCTACTTCCATCTATAAACTTCTATGATTCTATGACTCAGTCATTTTTAAAAGGTTTTGCATCAGTGTACTTCAAAAACAACATTCATCCACAATGTTTTAGACAGGGTGATATAACTTCCTTCTCAGCCATAATGATTGTCATCTTAATGCAGAATACACACTCACCTGCAAGACAATTGGCAATTGCTCAGGTGGATTCCTGTTCTCAACACCCATTGTCAGCCAGACCTGGAATGCTGTCAGCTGCTCAGCAAAGAATGGACTGTGCTGTAAAAGAGACAATTGCTGGCATTAAGCATCACTGCAAACAGCTGGAAACATTTGTGCAATGCTCAATTTCAAAAGCACTTTCAGAAATCTAAACTATTAAAATTACCCTGCAATACAAAGGGTTTAAAATATATTTAATGCTACTGAAAAATCAGCAGGCTGCAACGAACAGAAGGAGAGCTTAAAGGCAGCTCAAAAAATGTGAGAGACAAATACAATAAAGGAGCTATTTCATTAAATAAAACTCACTCCTTTGGCAGATTCTATATTATCTTCTCCATTATAGATTCTACCCTACACTAAGACATTCAGAATAATATAATCTTCCATGGGTAGATCCAGAAAGCACAAACAGAATGAGAGACCTTGTAATTATTTACTTATCTCTGGCTTGTCCTTTGAAGCCATTCTAAGCTTGGGAATGACAATTCTTATTTATGCTTGGGGATGGCACAATGGTTAGCACTGTCTCTCAGCGCCAAGGGTCTGGGTTCAATTCTGGCCTCGGGTCACTACCTGTGTGGAGTTTGCATGTTCTCCCTGTGTTTCTCCTCTTGGTGATCCGGTTTCCACCCACACTCCAAAGATGTGTGCTTTAGGTTGACTGGCCATGCTAAATTGTCCCTTAGTGTCATGGGGGCTAGCAGTTAGGGCGATAGAGCCTGGGTGGGTTTGTGGTTGGTGCAGATTTGATGGGCCAAATGGCCTCCTTCTGCACTGTAGGGAGTCTATGATATATTTATTCTCTCATTACTCAAAAACAGGAAAAGGAAACAGAGTAATTAGGATAATCACTCCTTTTAAGATCAAGAGCTGTTCTGCACTGGCACTAAATTTATATTACAAGCATAACTGCTGGATCCATTCATTAAGGGGGATGGGAAAAATTTAACAAATCTTATTTGTATGAGAGCGCTTCATAAATTACAAGTGCTCTCTCTCTCTAGGTCTTATATAGTTTGTCTACATGAGCTGATACTAAAGAGTGTTTGCTGATGATTGTGTGATATTCAAAATCCATCTGCAACTCCAGCAAACTGCAAGCTGAAGCAGCCAATGCCTTGCATGTAGCAAGGCCAGACGACAGTCATGCTTGGGTTTGATCTGATAACTGGCAAGTAACACTCAGGCCACACCAACTGCCAGAAAATAATAATCTCCAGCAAGAAAGAATCTGAGTACCTCCCTCAATATTCAACAGCATTCCTATCACTGAATTCCCCACTGACAACACCCCGGGGGTTACCACTGACAACACCCCGGGGGTTACCACTGACAGAAACATAACTGGAATATCACATAAACACAGTGGTTACAAAAGCAGGCTCTCGATTTGATTTATGGTCACGTATTGGGATACAGTGAAAAATATTGTTTCTTGCGTGCTATACAGACAAAGCATAACATTCATACAGTACATAGGGGAGAAGGAAAGGATAGGGAGCAGAATATAGTTTCCAGTCATAGCTAGGGTGCAGAGAAAGATCAACTTAATATAAGAGAGGTCCATTCAGAAGCCTGGTGGCAGCAGGAAAGAAGCTGTTCTTGAATTGGCTGGTACGTGATCTCAGACTTTTGTATCTTTTTCCTGACAGAAGACAGAATGTCCAGAGTGCGTGGACTGTTTAGGTTATGCTGGCTGCTTTTTCAAGGCAGTGGGAAGTGTAGACAGAGTCAACGGATTGAAGGCTGGTTTGTGTGGTGGACTGTTCGCAACCCTTTGTAGTTTCTTGCAGTCTTGGTCAGAACAGGAGCCATACCAAGTTGCGATACATCCGGAAAATATACTTTCTATGGTGCATCTGTAAAAATTGGTGAGTGTTGGACGTGCTGGATTTCCTTAGCCTCTGAGAAAGTAGAGGCATTGGTGGACTTAATTATAGTGTTGGCAGGGAAGGACCAGGGCAGGCTGTTGGTGATCTGCACACCTAGAAATGTGAAGCTCTCAACCATTTTCACTTCATCCCTGTTGGTGTAGGGACACGGCTGGGAATTTTGAAGTGAATAATTCACCTCTGACTCCTCAAAATCTGTCCACCATCGGGCGCCAGTCAGGAGAGTGATAGGATATTCTCTACTTGTCGAGTTGAGTGCATCTCAGGACAAAACAGCCCATTGGATAAACATCCAATCCAGCACATTACACATTTAATTCCTCCATCATTAGCATAGTGGGCAATTTTGTGCACCATCTTTTAGGTGCTTTACAGCAAAATGCCAAGCTCCAACAAGAACATCTTCCAAATCTCTGACCTCGAGCACCTTGGAAGAACAAAGGCAGCAAAGACATGGAACTACCTGCAAGATTCCCTCCAAGTCACATATCATCACATTTTACACTAAATTGTCTTTCCTTCACTGTCCCCAGTCAAAAACCTGGAACTCCCTTCCCAACAGCGCTATAGGTGCCACATCAAGCGGAAGACAGTGATTTAAGGCAGTGGCTCAGTAGGGCTTCTCAAGGGCAATTAGGGAATGGGCAACAAAAGCTTCCCTTGGCCAGTATCGCTCTAATCCCGTGAACAACTAAAATAAAGTTTGGTAAAATTCCAAACAGATTTGTGTTGCCCCAAATGGAAGACAACTCAACAAACTAGGCAAACTCTGTGTGGGCATACAGAGCCATCTGCCCTCCAGAGCATGTGTCTCAAATGAGACTGAGCTACCACTATATAATAGAGTTTCACATCCCTTCTTCCCCTCCACACCACCTCCCCATCTCCAGCGTATGAGATGAACATTAAAAAGGCAGATTTTAAAGCTGGAGCATGGTTAACAAGTGTAATCAGAAAATAACTTGGTTGACAATTGTCTGTCAATGAAATTTTCTGCATTTGAAGCAACTGATTGTGTGAGCAAAAAGAAGCAACCGTGTTCAGGCACTGCGTACGCCAGATGAAAAGAAGGGATTCAGTTGTGTGGTTTCTAGCTGAAGGAAATATGCCAGTTATTTTCTCCTGTTCAAACTGGATTGCTGGGTAGGAAAGAGGAAATATGTTTTTATATATAGGGTGCTGGGTGCCTGGAACCTGCTGCTGGAGGAGGTAGTGGAAGCAGATGTGATAGTGACCTTTAGGGGACATCTTGACAAATACATGAACACGATGGGCATAAAGGGATATGGTCCCCGGAAGGGGAGGGTTTTTAGTTCAACATGATCAGTGCAGGCTTGGAGGGCTGAAGGGCCTGTTCCTGTGCTGTAATTTTCTTTGTTCTATACGACTAATAGGGAAAAGAGTGGTTCAGAGTTTTCAGCTAAAGTTCAGCCAAAATTCAAATACACTTGGATGTGTACCTTTGTACTTAAATTATACAGTTCTGATATTTAAATGTGAATTACATCGGCTGCATCTTTTAATCCTCATCCATTTTAATAGTGAGGTGCTACCATGCCAATAATGCTGTGGTGAGATTCAATTGCTACTGCCTACATTTGGACGTGCAAGTAACATGTAGGGCAATCATGTAGGGTCAGGAAGCATAACTGCAACATCAACTTGCAGCATTGTGCTTTTGATAGGGGCTTACTCAAAGCAACTGAAAGTTATGGTAAAGGCAATGACAGGTGCAAAATAGACCAGACCATTCAAAGGAACAAAGCATTATAGCAATGGAGGTGGTCAGAGAATGGCAGAGAAATGACCAGGGAGGAAGTGATGCAATTTAAGCACAACAAGAGTTTACAATCTGACCCAATGTGTGGAAACCAAAATGAGACAGCAACAGTAGAGGTGATGGGAAAATGGAATTTTTGGGACATTATGATATGCGAAGCAGAGTTTTGGATGAGTTGCAGTTTATGGAAGATGGGGACAATGGGCTGGCCAGGAGGGCATTGGAGTAACTGAGTATGAGGGTGACAATGGCATGGAAAAGGGTTGTTGCAGCAGCAGAAGGTGAGACAGAGATGGAGGGAGATGGTTTGTGATGGGGAGATTTATGGCGTTGGATGCTTACCTCAGGATCAAACTGGACAATAATGCACCCAACAGTGAGGTCCAGTCAAACATGGTAAATGGAGTTGGGGGTAACGCTGGTGAGGGCACAGTGGTGCTTTTGTGGGGGGGGGATTTGGTTTTCAGATGCTGATGTCCGTGGGCACCTGACCTGGCTTTGAACCCATCAGCTATGCAGTGCATCACTGGGAAAAAAAAAGTATGCAACTCGGAATGCATGATGCTGAACATAAACCGCCAAGATATATTGCACCATATGGAAAAATGATAACCGTGTAAATTCCCAGGAATCTCAGTTTGAAAATCTATGACGGATGGGATAAAACCAAAATATATTGCAATGGAGACAATTATTTTAAAAATGCGTACACTAGTTTTCTCAATAAGGTTTCAAATTGCTCTGAATTTGCATATAAATTCAATGTCAGTGTTGTAAATTAAAGAAGCTACATATAAAAGGGGTTTTAAAAAAAGCCAGATTTTGCTTACAGCTTGTGATGTCATCGGGACGTTGAAATAATTTTCTGGAATCTGGTCCATTATTTGCTGCTACAAATGAGCTCATCACTTTTAATGTCCCCTTGTCATAAAGGGGATCATTTTTTTGGAGTTTCTCCTATTCTACCACTAGACTTTCAAGAAGACGACCATCATTCCTGTACCAAAGAAAAGTGAGGCACCGTGCCTTAATGACTACCAGCCAGTGGTTCTGTCATCCATCATTATGATGTGCTTTGAAAGGTTAGGCATGGCACAAATCAATTCCGACAACCCAGACTGCCTGGATCCACTACAGTTCACCTACTGCCGCAACAGGTCCACAGCAGACGCCATCTCCCTGGCCCTGCATTCAACCCTGGAACACCAAGATAACGAAGATACCCATGTCACACTCCCATTTATTGACAACAGCTCAGCCTTCAACACCATTATTCCTACAAAACTCACTTCCAAACTTCATGGCCTGGGGCTTGGCTCCTCCCTTTGCAACTGGATCCTAGACTTCCTAACCCACAGACCGCAATCAGTAAGGATAGACAACGACATCTCCTCCACAATCATCCTGGATACTGGTGCTCCGAAAGGCTGTGTCCTCATCCCCTTACTATAGGGTTACTATAACCCTTTTACATCTTCGACTGTGTGGCCAAATTCCCCTCCAACCCGATTTTCAAGTTTGCTGATGACACCGCTGTAGTGGGTTGGATCTAAAACAACGGCGAGATGGAGTACAAGAAAGAGAATCTGGTGAACTGGAGCAACAACAATATCCTTTCCCTCAATATTAACGAAATGAAGGAGATAGTCATCGACTGCAGGAAACATAGTGGAGGACATGCCCCTGTTTACATCAATGGGGAAACAGTAGAAATGATCAAGCACTTCAAGCTTTTAGGTGTCCAGATTACCAACCACCTGTGCTGGTCCCTCCATGTCAACACTATCATTAAGAAAGCATACCCACGCCTCTACTTTCTTAGAAGGCTAAGGAAATTTGGCATGTCTGCTACAACTCTCACCAGCTTTTACAGATGCACCATAGAAAGCATCCTTTCTGGTTGTATCACAGCTCCTGCTCTGTCCAAGACCACAAAAAACTACAAAGCTTCGTGAATGAAGCCCAGTCCATCACTCAAACCAGGCTCCCATCCACTGACACTGTCCACACTTCCTGTTGCCTCGGAAAAGCAGTCAGCATAATCAAGGACTCCACGCACCCTGGACATTTTCTTTTCCACCTTCTACTGTCAGGAAAAAGATACAGAAGTCTGAGGACACGTACCAACTGACTCAAGAACAGCTTCTTCCCTGCTGCTGCCAGACTTCTGAATGGACCTACCAGGCATTAAGTTCATCTTTCTCTACACCCTAGCTATGACTTTAACACTACATTCTGCACTCTCTCCTTTCCTTCGATATGAACAGCATGCTTTGTCTGTATAGGGCACAAGAAACAATATTTTTCACTGTATGTGACAATAATAAACCAAATCAAATCAGTAGAAATCCCATATGCATGCACACATGGCATTTCTGTCAAACGGCTCAGGAAAACTTGCTCAACATTTTCAAAGTGTTAGCTTATGCTGCAGAACCATCTTTCAAATACCACATTTCTTTTAATGGATTTATGTGCACTACAGAGCCCCATAAAGATACAAAAATGCAATTAATTATGGGGAGAAGAGATGTTGCCTAATGAGCAAAAATAAATTTAGTGGACATGAGATTTCAATGCTTGCAGCCAAGGTTAAAACAGCCAAAATTAGTTTTCAAGATTAGTTTTCAAGTGGACGGCATGGAGTACAGCGATTTGCACTGCTGCCTCACAGCGCCAGGGACCTCGGTTCAATTCCGGCCTCGGGTCACTGTCTGTGCGGAGTTTGCACATTCTCCCTTTGCCAGTGTGGGTTTCCTCTGATGGCCCGCTTTCCTTCCACAGTTCGAAAGATGCACAGGTTAGGTTGATTGGACGTGCTAAACTGAATCTAGCGGTGGGGGATTAGCAGGTAAATATGTGGGTTTACAGAAATAGAACCTGGGTAGGATTGTGATCAGTAAAGACTTAATGGGCTTAATGGCTTCCTTCTGTACTATGGGATCCTACGATTAACATTTCACCTCGGAACAATTTTAAAATGTAGTATTTTGTGTAGAAGCACAACGACTGGTGGGAGGGTATGAAGCAGCCAGAGAATTGGGAGACATTTTGTTTGAACTTAAAGTTCTATTCCTCTTGAATGCTGTCAGCTAAAAAGCAGATCACGCTGCAGAAAATTCTAATAAAAGCATCACTCAGCTCCTCAAATAACCAATGCATCCATCTTCAAGCGCTAGTCCATTCTTAACCATCCACAAATGTACTGCTGTCAGACGAACTTTCGCAAGAAGTCTCAACCAAATCATTCCCATCCAGTTTTCGCTATTTTAATATCTATAAAATGAACTTTTTTTTAATTCATTCATGGGACATGGGCGTCGCTGGCTGGTCAGCATTTATTGCCCTTCTCCGTTACCCCAGGAGTGTAGTTGAGAGTCAACTACATTGCTGTGGTTCTGGAGTCACATGTAGGCCAGACCAGGTAAGGATGGTAGATTTCCTTCTCTAAAGGACATTAAAGCTTATTTACTTGTATCACAAGTAGGCTTACATTAATGCTGCAATGAGGTTACTGAGAAAATGTCCTAGTCACCACACTCCAGCACCTGTTCAGGTACACTAAGGGAGAATTTAGCTTGGCCAATCCACCTAACCCGCATATCTTTCAGACTGTGGGAGGAAACTGGAGCACCCGGACGAAACCCACGCAGCCATGGAGAGAACGTGCAGACTCCACACAGTGACCCAAGCCTGGAATTGAACCCTGGTATTGTGAAGCAGCGTTAACCACTGCACCACCATGCCACATTAGTGAATTACGTTTTCCAATACTTTCATGGTCATTAGTAGATTCGTAACTCCAGACATCTTTTATCGAATTCAAATTCCACCATCTACCGTGGCAGAGTTTGAACACAGGCCTCCAGAATATTAGCTGAATTTCTGGATTAATAGTCTAGTGATAATGCCATTAGGCCATCACCTCCCTTCGGATTGTCATAATCTGAAATGAAAATTGAGGGTTTTTTTTTAAAACAAAGGAGCCAGCATCAGTAAAAAGAAGAGGTAGATTAACATTCTGGATGTGATTTTCACATTTCCAGTGATTTCTACTGTGATTTCCATGAATGCTCTGCAGGTTAAAGTCTCATCAGCAATAGTTGTATTCACTGAAGGCACAAAAGAAACAACGGACTTGGATGCAATAGCAATGTTGGGATTTATGGGGGATGGGGAATAGAATTTTCTCTTCTGTTCCCCCTACCCTTGACCAACATATTCAATTACAACAGAGAAGGAAAATGCTGGAAAATCTCAGCAGGTCGACAGCATCTGTGGAGGGGGATGTTATGGCTACACTCGTCCCAAAACCATAAAGCCCCATCCGAGGTCAACTGACCATCCCATCCTCTACCCCTCGTCCACTCCGACTCCCGTGGCAGGTGGGGCAGTAACATTCCAGCCTATATTGAGAGTCTGGAAGATCCTTTGTCAGAGCTCTGATGAAGGGTCATCCAATCCAGACTCAAAATGTTGGCTATATTGTCTCCCACACATGCTGTCAGGCCTCAGAGATTTTCCAGCATTTTCTGTTTTAATTTCAGATTCCAACATCTACAGTATTTTGCTTTTACACACGGAATTAAGCTTATTTCTAACTCTTCTAGCCAGCGGTTGCACAGGAGCAATAGCAGGTTGAGAACATTGTTGCCATGGGAAGGAATGAGGTGAAGATGCTGGTGTTGGACTGGGGTAAGCACAGTAAGAAATCTCACAACACCAAGTTAAAGTCTAACAGGCAGCACAAGCTTTCGGAGCACTGCTTCTTCATCAGACGAGTGAGGAGTTGTGTTCACAAACAGGGCATATACAGACATATACAAGACTCGCATTCCAACCATTATCTTGTAAATTGAGTTTGTGCCGTACTACTGAATGCTTTTCATGATCAACAACAGTCACAATCATTCCTTCTCACCGACCCTTAGCACCAGCATCCCTAAACTTATTGGATAGTGGGTTTCATTTGATGTCCAATCTATATTAAAAACTCATATCAAGTAGTTTCAGAAGCTGTTTGAGGATTGGGACACTTGGAGAACTCTCCTGTCCTCCTTCGATTAATTTCAGTGGATTTCTTTTTTCTCCTCACATCCACCACAAAGGGCAGACGTAACTTAACATCTTGTTAATGAAACAACTAAGGCTAATTGGCACAATATTGATTTTGTGCAACTTATTCTCTATCAGCAGAGGACATGGAAAGCCATATCTTAGCGTTCTAACAGGTTGACTGAACTGCATGTTAGGCTATACACACAATTCTATTACAAAAAACATGCAAAGCGCACATATATAAAACATATTTATTTGTAGATGATCAGCATTTCACATCTAATAAATAAGAAACATGGTAGTTCATTTATACACAAACAACAATGAAATAAATGACAAGGTGGCAGCACTGCTGCCTCACAGCACTAGGGACCCAGGTTCAATTCCAGGTCACTGTGTGGAGTTTGCACTTTCTCCCCGTGTTTACATGGATTCCCTCCGGGTGCTCCAGCTTCCTCCCACACTCCAAAGTTGTGTGGGTTAGGTTAATTGGCCCTGCTAAATTGACCCTCATGTTGGGGGACTAGCAGGGTAAATATGTGGGGTCAGGGGTAATAAGGCCTGGGTGGGATTGCGGTCGATGCAGACTCAGTGAGCTGAATGGCCTCCTGTTGCACAGTAGGGATTCTATGAAGGTCATCTGTTTTCACAACCTGTTGAGGACTGGAACATCCAAGGAATTCTCTTGCTCTTCTTTGATTAATTCTATTGGATTTATTTTTTTCCCTCCCCACATCCACCTGAGGGCAGGCATAAATTAACATCTTACCCAAAGTACGACATCACTGACAGTGCAGTACTCCATCAGCGCTGCACTGGAACGTCAGTCTTGATTTGGTGCCCAAGTCTCGAAGTCCCATAATCTCTAACCCGGGGGCCACAGTGCTATGACTGAGCCACGGCTAACAAATACATTTAGCTCACTCAAAGTTAATATTTCAGTTATTCTGCATGAGCCAAGTCAGAACAAACAACAGCATAACAGGTTGCAATTTAAAGTGTCTAAAAGTGGCATAGCACACAAGAGCTTCTGAAAAAGAATTGTTTAACTTACTCTAAAAGCTGTTCCCTCTTCGATGATGGTGGGAAGTTGTGAAAGGCAAATGTCCACTGCCAGGTCCCAAGCTTGCCTGCAAAGTGATCCACAAATGCACACTGCGATGACTAAACATATACTTTAGTATTCATTTTGGTGCTGAAATTGTCATTCCAGCAGCTATTTCTAAAAGCCCTGAACATATTTTAGTTTCACATATGTGATGCAGTAGTTTGAAAGATGCACATTTTCAATAACTTTTCTATCAGCTCTAACGTGCTTTCCAAACTCACCTTGTCCAGGGCATCCCACCTCCTTCTCCCTTGACCCCTTCCCACCCAAACTAATTTCTTAGCCTTCATTTTGTCTAGCACTGTAAATGGTTCTAGCTGAAATAGCAGTACTCTTTTTCAAAATGACTAGCAAACCCTTTACTGAAACCCACCGACCAGTACCCTGCTTCTGGACTTGCAGCTGCTCCATTCCCAACTCCTCCTTCCTCTCCAAAGTCTTTCAATATATTGCTGCACCCTCGTCTAATCCGTACCTGCCTTCCCATAACTGTACAAGATCAGAAATAAGCAGGGCCATGATGTCCCCCCTCTGCAGTAAAAACCTTTGATTTTTGACCTAGTATCACATGACCTCCCTTAGTGCCCAAAAACCTTCATGTTTGAAATTCTTTCATCAAATATCCATCTTATCAAACATCCAATTTTGGACAAGCTGCAACTTCTTCCAACTGAGCACTGGGAGGACTGAAGGTGTCGTCTCCACGTCCATTTCATTGCCAGGTTAAACCAGGCAGTTTGCAATCTCAGCAGTCCTATTGCACCTAATATATATCACCTTAAGATTTAAGTTAGAGTACTATCTGCAGTATTAGGTTTCACACAATGGGAAGGATATTGAGGCTATGGGGAAGCTGCAGCACACATTCACTTGCATACTACCTGATCCGACCAAGCTTGTCAAGAAACTTACTACCCCCATCTTTGGCTCAACATCTAGTTTTGTCTGATTACATTTCTGCAAAGCTCTGGGAGACTCTTTTTCGACATTCAAAGGAATTATATAAATGCAGGTAGTTTTTACTTTTCAAATAGCTGAATAGAAAGAGTCAAAATCACAATTTATGCAAAATAGTAACGTCACCGTTACTGGCAAAATAAAGCTAAATTATCAAGTAATGGAGTGAAATAGCTGCCATTTACAACACAACATTTCATATTTAAAATTTTACTTCACAACGTGAGAAGTTTGCACATTCTCCCCTGTTTGCGTGAGTTTTTGGTGAGTGCTCCGGTTTCCTCCCACAGTCCAAAGATGTGCAGGTTAGGTGGATTGGCTATACTAAACTGCCCCTTAGTGTCAGGGGGATTATCAAGATAAATGCCAGGGGTCATGGGGATAGGGCCTGGGTGGGATTGATATTGGTGCAGGCTCAATGGGCCGAATGACCTCTTTCTGCACTGTAGGGATTCTATCATTCTATGATTAAACATTCGCTGAGGTGCAGTTCTTCAAGCTCTCTCTACCTTTCAGTACTTTATCTTTGTGGGCAGACTTTTACGTAAAGCTCCTCAACTCTGTGTCACCATTGCCAAACCAAATCTCCATTTCATCCAACATCAACCATAATTCTAGTCATGCTTACTAAACAACATTTAGCCAGAAAACTGATTGACTTTCTTATGTCTAATCAAAGGGTACAGAAATCAAATAAGGTGTACCCTACTACTTTGCTGTCCTAGCCCTGTCAATTAGCAAACAGCCAAACCCCAGGCCTCACATCTTCCTGATTGACACAGCTCAATATCTTCACCTGTGGGGAGCCAGTCTTTCAATTCGGAGGTCATTATGATTGGAATCGAGTGAGGATTATACTGTGTGAAAAATTAAATGCACAACCCAAATTTAAAAGATGAGCGAAATTGAAATGATCAGCTTTCCTGGCGCAAGCATAATCAGCAGCCAAAGCACCTGAATTAAAATCAATAAAGCCATTCACTTTTTTAAACTTTGGTGATCAAAAAGGTATTTTTTTGAAGCAACAGATATTTAGTATTCCTCATTAACTTACACTGAGGAAAATTTAATATAATCAAATTCATTGTTAAAAGCATCAAATTAGCCAATACATTTTAAAATGTATTCCATACAGTTCTTCCTTTTGTTTACTACCTCTATGGTAGGAATTTACATATGTAAAACCTT
The DNA here is from genome assembly GCF_965287045.1 of Carcharhinus amblyrhynchos. Taxonomy (NCBI): domain Eukaryota; kingdom Metazoa; phylum Chordata; class Chondrichthyes; order Carcharhiniformes; family Carcharhinidae; genus Carcharhinus; species Carcharhinus amblyrhynchos. Next base: position 10,937,512 of record NC_137344.1, read on the forward strand.
AAGAACCAAAGATTACTGTGCATGACTGCTGCTTGCTGGTGTTACAGGCATCAAAATACAGTTACTTCAATCAGGTCGTGCGTGTCTTGAATGCCAATTGATGGTGCCACGTGACACTGAACGAGAAAAAATAATTTGAGATTTGCATTTGCAGATTTACGTCACATATCCATCTGGTCTTTTCCATTAAGTTCTTCAAATGCAAGCAAAATGAAATACAAGGACAAGAAGCCTCAAACACGAAAGGACTACTTACAATTCTAAGGAAATTTTAATATCAATGCTTAAGACCAGAAAACTGGATTTTGTGGGATTAGAAAGCGATGGTGTGGAATTAATTTTTTGCAGTATATGATTTTTTTAGATGAGGTGTACATACAGCTGCACACACATTGACTCCTGAGGCACAGATTTGGAATCCTGGCATGAGAATTTTATTTAGCACGAGCTGCTCTGAAAATCCGACATTTGGGATTTAAATATATCCAAAGCATCATATAATCAGACAACAAATTTCTTGCTAAGCATGGTTTTTTTAAGCCGTTGAAAACTCAGGATTATATATTCAGTTAATACTGTTAAAATGTTATGAGCAGAACTGCTGAGGTTTCGAGCGCTAGAGGTGACGTTCGAGTCTATTACCTCTTCATTGGAGGCATCCAAAAGAAGCATCGCCCTGTTCTCTTCCCAAGATCCTGTATCATTCTCTGCTTCATCTACATTGCCCTCAAAAGATGCCATCATTTCAATCTCAACTATTTCCAATTATTCCTCACTTAAAAATGTTGGGCAAAAACTGCACTGCCTCTCCTCACTGTAACCAAGTCAACTTGATAATGCCTTTGCTGTTGACACAACTGGAAAAAAATGATTCTCGATTTACCCCATCAGCTTAAATTTTAAACATTTCCACTAAATGCTCTTTTAGCATTTGCTGCTCCAGAAAAACTTAAGCAACTTCACATATCGAAAGTTTCTCACTGTTAGGATCACCCTGGTAGATCTACACTGTTTGTCTTCTATGACTTTAATGTCCTTCTTATAACGAACAGCCCAAAACTATTTACTGCATTAACTGGGTCTTAACTATTCCTTCTTTCAAAATCATTATCATCTTCTCGTTGCTGTACTCTACAACTACATTTCAAAAATGTAAAATGCTTATGTTTTTTTTCTGTAGCTTTATCTACTTGCATTCATATTTTCAAGATGTCTGATTCTCTGGATCCCATTCTATCTTCCCTAGATACCTCCGCACGTGTGATCCTACGGACCTAAACGTTACGCTGACAGGAACATAATTTTTGGCAGAGCCACCAAAAGGCAGACAATCTGAAAGATGGCATACCAAAGGCAGGCACCTATGCTTCTGGCAGGAGGTTGTGAGTCAGGCTAATGACTTGTCCACATAAAGGTACCTTTACTTTAACTACCAAAAATTACAGTGGCAATCCAGAGAGATAACAAATTGGAAACAACCCAGAGATAAGACTGTTGCACACTTGCAAATATGAACATCAACATTGGAGAAGCACAATCTGCTGGATCCAAGTCAAGAAGATACTTGGAATCATAGAATCCAACTGTACAGGAGGCCACCATTCGGCCCATTGAGTCTGCACAGACCAAAGTCCCATCCAGGCCCCATCTCCATAACCCCATGTATTTACACTAGCTGGTCCCCCAACACTAAGAAGCAGTTTAGCACGGCCAATCCACCTAACCCGCACATCTTTGGACTGTAGGAGGAAACCGGAACATCCAGAGGAAACCCATGCAGACATAGGGAGAACATGCAGACTCCACACAGTGACCCGAGCCAGGAATCCAACCCAGGATCTGAGAGGCAGCAGTGCTAACCACTTTCATGGAGTCTTGCTCTGGATTGACAGCAGTGGAATAAATGGATTGTCTCACGTGCCACTCGGTATAGTAGATTCTAACAAACTATACTTCTGCACCCTTCAAATGAGTTTATAATTTCATTACTTTATCTTCCTCCACAAGTAGATGATCTCACACTCGTCTGGATTAAATGCATCTGAAGTTTCTCCTTTGCCAGTCATCTTTACTGTTTGCCAAGCGCTCCCTATTTTTGGGCACCAGCAAATTTTGATTATAAGCAAGACTTTCACATGAGAAACTTTATACCTGAGGAAACCAAGCACTATTTATTATAAGGCAGAAAGCTGTGTCCTGGATTTTAATCAATTTTATGCAGAAGGATTTAAATCCTTCTCTCTGGCTGCTTGCTGTCAGTGGGCAAAATGAGAGAAAAGGAGGTCAAAATCAGATCTCGGTTGAAGGAGGTTTCAGAAGTCATGCTCCATGAAGCTGGAGAGTATTTGCATTCCAGGATAGTGATGTAAATTCCATTTGCTGCACAAAAGAGTATCACTAAAGGTCAGAATATGAAGAAGGGGCACAAGATGAAAGGATCTGAGTGATTGACTTGTGGAGAATGATTAGGGAAGATCGTCATGGAGGCCACCCATTAAGTTCATAGCTGCAAAGGCATGGATTCAGCAATAATGGGAATAAGGGTGAAGGCAGAGGACTGGCAGCTTTATAGAGCTAAAAGGAAGCATTGGTGAAAAACTGGATATTGAGTTTGAAGCTCAATTTCGGGTTAAGGTTGCATGTAGTTAGAGAGAGTATACAAGGTTAACTCACATCAGAGTTAAACTATCTAATTTAAACATTTTAAGATCGATTCCCCACTTCATTCCCCTTCAGGTAGCTCACCACACACACCTGCTTCTCCTCAGCCTGAGGTTTAATGCTGAAACTCTCCACCCAAGCTAAGGTGATCCCCTAAGTGTCCTCCTGGCTGCGGGTGTTCAATCTGGAGCAGAGTATTATAAAACTACAAACAAAACCTCAATGCAATTCAGGACATGCCACTTGCAAAACAAATGTATCGAGTCACCTCCAACACAATTAGCACATATCTCAAATCTATTTAATTGTTGCAACTATTTAATTTTTAGATCTCACAAATGCAACCAATTCAGGTGTACAAAACTGTGGTCCTCTGTCAAATTAAACACCTCATCTTGAGCAGATGTTTTACCTAATATTTAATCTTACTAAGAGTTACAGCTAACTCACCACATAGCGTGCATGTATGTTGGAGGCAGCCGAGGACTACTGACAGGGGTACAGTTATACGACCTCATGATCCTTTCCGCTAAAAGAAAGTTGCGGAATAAACTGGCGACCAGTAAGTCTTGCCTAAATAATTTTTGGAAGAGATCTGTGGAAACAAAGTCAATCGCATAATTATATTCATGCTGATATAAAATAGGCTCACTTAAATGTTTAGATCAGGCAAGAATAAGCTATGTCTATTGTGTAACCACAAGAACTGTACAAAGAGTCCACAAGAAGAGTAGACTGAACAAATACACAGGTAAATTGTGTACTTGGTCAACATTACGATTTAACCACACCATTATTTTAAGCTGTCTGGAAGTGTTTATCAAACCACTTAAATTGCAGGAATGAATGCAGCAAACTGACTTTCTGCAAATTAACTGTATAGCTTGAATAACATAGCCTTTCATTTCACTTGAGGAGAAATACCAAGTGATGATACCTAGAGTGATGAAAACACAAGCAGAAAAAAAGAATGCATCTGTCAGTTCTTGCACTGCTTATGAAGTTCAACTGGACAGTCAAATATAATTGAGGATTAACTGAAAATAACTCTCGACTTACAAAACAACCATAATGGATATCAGCAATAATAAAGAATTCTCAATGGAGCAAATCCAATGTGGACATGAGTCAATGCGCTATTCATGCTTTCCTGCTGTGCAAGGTAGGAGAAGTGGTGAAGGAAAACGGTAACCATACTTGAGGCACAAGCAGCTCAAGTTGTAACAAATCTCTTTTTATAGCAGTGACATTGACAATGAACTAGAAGCAGATGACTTATCTGGCCTACTGCAAATTACAATAGATTTCTTCTTACCTCTTGGTAATACATTCCAAGCTATGGTGTCTGTTATGGCTGTAAAAATCCAATTGAGTTCTCCGAGGGGAGTTCGCCTGTCATTAAGTCTTCCTGGGATTCTATGTTGAAAAAGAAAATTGACAGGAATTAGAGTTAAAACAGGAAAGCTAAGAAATGTTTCTCTCTCTATTGATCAGATAAAGATGTACAGCAGATAGCCTGGCAAGTCATATCATTCCCTGGAACTTTAATCAGGGGCCTGAGCATTAAAAATCTAGGGCAAGAGCTACGATCAAAGATACAAGTGAAGAACTATTTCAATAACTTCACTCATGTACAACTAGTTAGGCTATTTTTGTGCTTCTAATGTGTTTAGTACATAATCAAAACATTTCTGAAAATCCCAAAGTGGCCGTTACATGAAGAAGAAACACAAAAACCGATTACTTAGAATAACATTGTAGATCAAAGGAAGCAAAGGAAAAAAAAAACCAAGCTTACAGGAAAGAATATGAGAAGAGCTGCCCGAGTCCTTTTCAGACAAGCTTTTTTTTGAAAGGAGGGCTAACAGAGGATTATTGACTAAAATCTAGTTCTCTGCAGTGGTTACAATGTTAGGCTCCACACTTCTCAGTTTTCTTAAGCTGAGAAGTGTGGAGAGACAAAGCAAAGCAAACAAGTCACCCCCCTGTACATTCAGATTGAGCACAGTAAGAAGTCTCACAACACCAGGTTAAAGTCAAACAGGTTTATTTGGTGCCACGAGCTTTTGGAGCCCTGCCCCTTCATCAGGTGAGTGAATATCCTATTTTCCAGGTCTGCTGAGTGACACTCACCTGATGAAGGGGCAGCGCTCTGAAAGCTCATGATACCAAATAAACCTGTTGGGCTTTAACCTGGTGTTGAGACTTCTTACTGTGCCCACCACAATCCAATACCAGCATCTCCACATCATTCAGATTGAGCTGTGCAAGGTCAAGAGGTTTCATATTCCATCCCCAGTCGGTGCTATGCTGGCCAATTATAGCCAGCTGGCACGAGTGGTTTGAATGAGTTCAGAAGATGGTTAAAAAGATGGTTAAAGTAGGTGAGCGTAGCATCTCCTCAATCTTTCAAGCTCAATCTCCAAAGGCCATAAATCACATTCACTATCTAGATTCACAAAGGACTGGTTACTTGGATAAGGTACCCAACGGCTAATGTCGCTGCAGAACTGCACTCCGAAGAGTTCCAATAGCATTAGCACGTGCGAATGTGATATTTTTTCTCTTCCTTGGCCTACAGCACTCAGGCCACAAACTGGTAATTACACTGGTTGAATTGTGTGAACTCAGCACAGGCCACAAGAATTGACACGCAGTTTCTTTCTTGTTCCCGTCTGAGGATGAGTGTTTTGACTGGTTGTCCAGCTACTAAAGCTGCAGTTACATCAAACATCTGCATTGCAGCAACATTGTTCTGCCTTCTTCCCCTCCAAATCAAAAGTGACATCTAGTCGCCACACTTTGGCGCCCTGTTCGGGTATACCTGAGGGAGAATTTAGCATAGCCAACGCACCTAACCAGCACGTCTTTTGGAATGTGGGAGGAAATAGGAGCACCCGGAAGAAACCGACACAGACATAGGCAGAACGTGCAGACTCCGCACAGTGACACAGGACAGAAATCGAACCTGAGTCCCTGGCACTAACAGGCAGCAGTGCTAACCACTGTACCACCTTATCGTCCCTGCCAAACTACTGGCGATCGCTGCATTCCTGCAGATAGTATAACGTGGCGTTGATTCCCTGGCGCATGTCTCATTCTTTGCGGAAGCTACTTGCATCTGCAATTTGTTTAAATTACAAAAATATTCAACTTACAGGCCAAAAGCTAAGCTTTTAAGTTGTGACTATCTGCACGACAGCAAGCTCTTTTGCTTGGGGCACCTTGAAAGGGAAAAAAAAGCTTCCAACCAACATCACAGCAGTTGCTGATCCTGCAAAATCTGTTCACTTTTGGAATTCCCAAGACACTGTATCTGGTTATTTTTAAGCTTGAACTTTGTGAGCGAGATGCAATGTTACCAGCATGCTGTAAATGAATCGTAAAATCAATAATTTCATAATGCTATACAATCATAAGCTGACTAGTGGATAACTAGATTATATTAAACACAATGCTTACTGTTGAAAATGTCATAATTACATATTTCACACTTTACCATTAACTTTGGAAGACACACTGAAAACATTTAGAACTTAATTTGCACTGATTGTCTAAATCATCCGCCATAAGGAGGAGCACGGTAGCACAGTGGTTAGCATTGCTGTCTCACAGCTCCAGGGTACCGGGTTCGATTCCGGCTTCAGGTCACTGTCTGTGTGCAATTTGCACATTCTCTCCATATCTGCGTGGGTTTCCTCCGGGTGCTCCAGTTTCCTCCCACAGTCCAAAGGTGTGCAGGTTAGGTGCATTGGCCATGCTAAATTGACCGTAGTGTCACTGAGATTAGCAGCGTAAATATGTGGGGTTACGGGAATAGGGCCTGGGTGGAATTGTGTTCAGTGCAGACTCAATGGGCTGAATGGCTTCCTTCGGCACTGTAGGGATTCTATGATAAAAGTTTCAATGAAGGGGAAGAACTCCAGGTTATACTCATTGCTCTTTCAAAAAAGAGATCATTAATTCCACTGTATCAGCAATGTGAGGATAAAGGCTTAGATGATTTAAGGCAATAGAACAAAAATGGGGGAAGGAGTGATGAGATGACACATAAATATCAGTTACCAGCTGCCTCCAACGAGCAGTTCAAAAGCTCAACATTTAGCAAAGGAGGATGAAATATTCAGTGTTAATTCATTTCCTTTACAACGTTTTTTGATTTTGATTTATTGTCACATATTAGTATACAGTGAAAAGTATTGTTTCTTGCACGCTAAATAGACAAAGCATACCGTTCATAAAAAAGGAGAGTGTGCAGAATGTAATATTACAGTCATAGCTAGGGTGCAGAGAAAGATCAACCCAGTGTGAGATACGTCCATTCAAAAATCTGATGGCAGCAAGGAAGAAGCTGTTCTTGAGTTGGTTAGTATGCGATCTTGGACTTTTATATCTTTTTCCCAACAGAAGAACACGGAAGGAAGTATGTCCGGGGTGTGTGGGGTCCTTAATTACATTGGCTGCTTTTCCTAGGCAGTGGGAAGTGTAATCAGAGTCAATGGATGGGAGGCTGGTTTGTGTGATGGACTGGGCTCCATTCACAACCTTTTGCAATTTCTTGCGATCTTGGTAATTCAGATTAGAAGGACCTCTCTGACAAATGCATGATCACTACATCCATTCATGTGGAGTTGCTGCTGTTTAACCACAATCAGTATTAATGGTAACAGGAGTCTATGAACCAGTGCTATCAAGAGAGAACAGCTTGATCCTGGGCACAGGTATATGGCCACATATGTTGCACTAAAAGCCATATGAAGCGCCAAGTAGATGAGTTACATTGTCTGCCAGGTACTTGGCAGCCAGTTCCTGCAAATGTGTAACCTCAGATTCCGTCAAGGATGCACATTATGAATCACCTAAATTCAGTCCATTCGAACTGATTATGGTCATGAGGTAAGAGGACCACTTAAATTGATCAAGGAGAAATAGGTGCGTCAGCATTCTGAGACTAATTTTTTGGACCATTTGTCAAACCTTAGGGAGAGATTATCTAGGGCGGGTGAATTGGCTAGACAACATTTAAAAGAGGCATCGTATGTGATGAAAAAAGTGAATAAGAGATCAAAAATTTATAGTTTTGTTAGTGAGGAGGAAGTATTAATGCTCTCACTAATGGTAGGTGAACTAGCAAAAGCAGGGTTTAGCGCGCCAGTTAGTCAAAAGACAGTTAGACGAGGTGAATTATTTGATAAGAGTGCCAGATAGAAGCAAAACTCACAACATTTGTTAGAAGGAAAATAATGTGGCATGTTAATATGCTCAAACAGTGTTTTGATAGGGAAAGAAAGCAGGAGGAGGAGGTGTTTCTTGTTACAATTCAGACCGAAGAAACAAATCCAGATGATTCTGAATTTGACATTCCTCAAATTAGATTGGACAATGAAGAAGTAATCAGAAATTGGGATCAGGTACAGAGTTATTTTCCAGAAGAAAATCAAAATTAACTGCACATAAAGCTATATGTAATGGCAAATTAGGAAGTACCAAAGCAACTGTGCATGATGTAGATGTAGGAAATGTTGTTCCAATTAAGCAATATCCATATAGCCTTAATCCACTCATGTTGGCGCAGGTTCAGAAGGAGAAGCTGGCATTTGCTCAGTCTGGGCTGCAGCTGCCAAATGTCTCGATCAAACACTATGAAGGGCTGGTGGATAGTTACAAATCTCAGTTAAAGGACACAAATAGAGACAGGCGAATGCAACACGAAGCTGGCAATGATGGAAGATGATGTGAATAAGGAAAGTAAGCAGATGAGGAGACAGGTGCAGGAAAATCAGAGTAATTGGGAGTCTGTTCCGAGTTAAAGTTAACAGAGCATAAATTGTAGGACCGTCAACAGCAGCTCATCATCTGAAAAACATAGATCAGTCAGCAGTCACATGGATGGAGATTAAGGAGCAAGAGCATTTTTCTACCTCTGTCAAAAAAACAAAAGGACAATAATGTGAAGTAAAAGTGTTTGATGAAATTGTACCGTCGTTCCTAATTAACCACTAGGATAATTAATCTATACAGCTTGCAGAGTCATGGAAAGCCAGGGAAACAACATTGATTGTAGCAAATGTTTGAGTAGATTACAATGATTTTTGCAACAACATGGCTTCCACAATGATTGCTAAAACCATAATTACAACAAACCTTGACACCAAAGAAGCCAATGTGCTATATAATTTTTCTAAATAATACGCAGACAATGAAGAAATTCCAGAACAAACAAATGAATTAATAAACTACATTGCAAAGAAAAATATACAACTGGTGAGTCCAGAAAGAATTTTGATTGTACCATTTTGCAATAGAAGGGAGTTGGATCACCTAACAGCAAAAGTAAGGCCAGTTAAAAAGAAAAAAGAGACAGGAATAAAGTGACCCTTCTGGATAACCCTGAACACACGTGAAGTAAGAAAAGTGCGCAAAGAAACAGGTTTTCTTTGGCAGAGTCTGTGAGCAGCTCAATCTTCTGAAAAAGATTTAATTTGGTTTGACATTTTGGAACTCTGAAAATCGGAAGAACTGGTTGGACACAATGAAGGAAATTTTAAAAAATCCAAGTGGTTTGTGGCAGTTTGAATTCAACGTAAAGTTTTAGCCTCCAGATCCTTCCCAGATCTCTCAGGACTTCATCAGGATTAAATAACAATCATAACAAAGGAACTGGGCTCGATCTTGAAATCAAATCAGGATCAAGGAACAGGAGGAAACTTCTAGAAAGAAAGAGGAAGCAGTTGAATAATAGCAGCATGTTGGGCAAAGCAGGAAGAGAAAACATGATTGCAGATGCTTTATCAAGACTTCAATAAACAAAGGATGGAACGATCATCTCGGAGAAGACAAACTGAACTAGACTATACTACCGTTTAACTTTGCATGTTTAGATGCAATAAGATCTTAATACTCTTGTAGAATACCAATGGTGTGAAAACTAGAGGTTTTGTTGGATCTTCTTTTCAAACGGAGGAGATGTGATCACATTGTGCTTTTGAGACTTTTTTGTTTTTGTGCAGTGTTTAAAATTCAGTGCTTTTTTTCCTCAAAAGCAGTTAGTATGCCTGGTGGGAATGCAGCAGATGCTGGAAAGCAGTATAATTGTTTACTTTGGCTCTGTAATGTTTACTTAGAATAGAGCTAATGGCATTAGTTTAAAAACTAACACACCTGGGTGTTTTTTTTTGATGAAAGTAATGGAAGGCGAGTTAGGTTTACAGGGTATTGTGATACAGTTAATGACAGGAGCTGGGTTTGTGGTGGGGGGAAAACAGCTTTTTGTGTTCAGTTGCTGGAAGGGGTCTGTTAAAAGATAGAAGCCTACAAGCTGCTCTCTGTGAGTAGGGTTGACAGGATAAAGGAAGTGAATGGGTGGCTCAGGGATTGGTGTGGGAGGAATGGGTTCAAATTTATGGGGCATTGGCACCAGTATTGGGGTAGGTGGGACTTGTTCGGGCGGGATGGGGTTGGTCTGAATCGTGCTGGGACCAGAGTGTTGGCGAATCGAGTAAAGAGGACCGTAGACAGGGCTTTAAACTAATTGGGGGGGGGAGGGTGCGAGGGTAGGTGACGCTACGAGGTCTAAAGTTAAGGATAGGGTACAGGTAAGGGAAGAGGCCAAGGATGTCCCAATTGGTGGCGTTACGGCAAATAGGGTCCAGGTGAAGGCTGGGATGAAAGCGCTTTATCTGAATGCACGAAGCATTCGGAATAAAGTGGATGAGCTGGTGGCGCAGATCAACACAAATGGATACGATCTGGTGGCCATTACAGAGACGTGGCTGCAAGGTGACAGGGACTGGGAGATGAATGTACAGGGCTATCAAGTGTTTAGGAAGGATAGGCAGGAGGAAAGAGGGGGTGGCGTAGCTCTGCTGATTAAGGATAGTATCAAGGTGGTAGCAAGGGATGATATCGGAGCCAAAGAGCAGAACGTGGAATCGTTGTGGGTGGAGATTAGGAACAGCAAAGGGAGGAAGACGCTGGTGGGTGTCGTCTATAGGCCCCCGAATAATGATCTGGAGGTGGGGCGGGCTGTTAACACGCAAATAAGTGCGGCGTGCAGGAATGGGACGGCAGTAGTTATGGGAGATTTCAATCTGCATATTGATTGGTCGACCCATGTTGGACGAGGTGGGCTCGAGGAGGAGTTCTTGGAATGCTGCCGAGATAATTTCCTTGAACAGTGTGTGTTGGAGCCGACGAGGGAGCGAGCTATCTTGGATCTGGTGCTATGTAATGAGGCGGGTAGAATTAGGGACCTTGCGGTGAAGGATCCTCTTGGAAACAGTGATCATTGTATGGTGGAGTTTCTGGTGCAGATGGAGGAGGAGAAAGTGGGTTCCCGGACACGCGTCCTTTGTTTGAATAGAGGGGAGTATGGTAGGATGAGAGAAGAATTGGCGAATGTGGACTGGGGGAGTGCGTTGGAAGGTAGGTCTGCTGAGGAGCAGTGGGGGATCTTTAAGGAGATCTTTCTTGGTGCTCAGCAGAAATTTATTCCGATGGTTAAAAAGGACAGTAGGAAGAGAGGTAATAAGCCGTGGATAACGAAGGAGGTGAAGGAAAGTGTTAAATTAAAAGCGGAGGAATTTAGAGTAGCTAAGAGCAGTGGGCGAGAAGAGGATTGGGAAAGGTTTAAATGTCAACAAAGATTGACAAAGAAGTTGATAAAGGAGGGTAGGAGAAGCTATGAGGCTGGGCTAGCACTTAATATAAAAAAGGATAGCAAGAGTTTTTATAAATATATAAAAAGGAAGAGGCTGGCTAGGGTGAACGTTGGTCCTTTGGAGAATGAGAAAGGGGAGCTAGTGGTAGGGGATGGGGATATGGCTAAGGTCTTGAATAACTTTTTTGTTTCTGTCTTCACGGAGGAGGACGTGAATAATTTGCCGGGTGTTAGCGATGGAAAGGTGGTAGGAATGGAGGGTCTTAATGACATTACTGTTAATAGAGAGGTGGTGCTCGACAGACTGGAGGGGCTGATTGTGGACAAGTCCCCAGGACCGGATGGAATGCATCCGAGGGTTCTGAAAGAAATGGCGGAGGTGATAGTGGATGCCTTGGTGGTTATTTTCCAGACGTCGCTGGATTCCGGGGAAGTGCCGGAAGATTGGAAAACGGCTAATGTTACGCCGTTGTTTAAGAAGGGTGCCAGGCAAAAGGCAGGGAATTATAGGCCGGTTAGTTTAACGTCTGTGGTAGGTAAAATGTTAGAATCTGTCATTAAGGAGGAAATTGCGAGGCATCTTGAAGGGAATTGCTTGATAGGGCGGACGCAACACGGTTTCATTAAAGGGAAGTCGTGTCTGACAAATTTACTGGAGTTCTATGAGGATGTGTCTAGGGCAGTGGATAGAGGAGAGCCGGTGGATGTGGTCTTTCTGGATTTTCAGAAGGCGTTTGACAAGGTACCTCACAAGAGGTTATTGCAGAAGGTCAGGGGACATGGAGTTGGGGGTAGGGTGTTAGCGTAGATAGAGGATAGGTTGTCAAATAGGAGGCAGAGAGTGGGGGTCAATGGGTGCTATTCGGATTGGCGGTTGGTGACTAGTGGGGTGCCCCAGGGGTCGGTGCTGGGGCCTCAGCTTTTTACCATTTATATAGATGATCTGGAGGAGGGAACCGAGTGCAGGGTGTCGAAATTTGCGGATGACACCAAGATTGGGGGAACGGCAAATTGTGCGGAGGGTGTGGAGAGTCTGCAGAAGGATCTAGATAGGCTGGGCGAATGGGCCAGGAAATGGCAAATGGAATTTAATGTTGGCAAGTGTGAGGTGGTCCACTTTGGTAGGAAGAATGGTAGGAAGGACTATTACTTACGTGGCGAAAAACTGCAGCATGCGACGGTGCAGAGGGACCTCGGGGTCCTTGTGCATGAGTCGCAAAAACCCAGCTTGCAGGTGCAGCAGGTGGTCAAGAAGGCGAATGGGATGCTGGCCTTCATAGCGAGGGGGATTGAATATAAAAGTAGGGAGGTCTTGCTGCAGCTGTATAGGGCATTGGTGAGGCCGTAGCTGGAGTACTGTGTGCAGTTTTGGGCGCCGCACCTGCGCAAGGATATTTTGGCCCTGGAGGGAGTGCAGAGGAGGTTTACTAGGCTGATACCGGAGTTGAGGGGGTTGAGCTATGAGGAGAGGCTGAATAAACTAGGCTTGTACTCGCTAGAGTTTAGAAGAATGAGGGGAGATCTCATTGAGACGTATAAGATGATGAATGGGATGGATAGGATAGAGGTGGAGAGACTCTTCCCGCTCAAAAAAGACAGTAGGACTAGGGGGCACAGCCTCAAGATAAAGGGGAGGCGGTTTAGGACAGAGTTGAGGAGGAACTTCTTCAGTCAAAGGGTGGTGAATCTCTGGAATTCTCTGCCTGTTGAAGTGGTGGAGGCTGCCTCGCTAAATATTTTTAAGAAGCGGGTTGATGGGTTTTTGATAAGAGAGGGGATTAAGGGTTATGGGGAGAGGGCGGGAAAGTGGAACTGAGCCACAACAGATCAGCCATGATCTTATTGAATGGCGGGGCAGGCTCGAAGGGCTAGATGGCCTACTCCTGCTCCTATTTCTTATGTTCTTATGTCTCCCTGAAAAGTTTCTCTCTGCAAAGACTCTGCTGTTACACAGGTTAAAGCAAGTATATCTGAGTTTGCTTTCTATATTTAATGTGCTTTAATCTATAAAATAAATATTACTTAATTGGAAATGAAATCGTGATCAATTAGAAATTAGAAACATTTCCTTTCATTTTTAGTATTGCTCAACTGTTAAAGGTTAAGCTACTTCATTTTGTTTGAGCTATATGTAAACTGTAATAGGGATAAAGCTTGCTTTGATAAAAGAATGGTAATTTGTCAATAGAATCACACACCTGAGGAGACTCATCCTGTCCTCATCTTTATGTCAAAAATAAAAAAAATTGTTGGGGGTCTAATCTGACATCATAATATATCTTGGGGTTTAGGTCGAGCACCCTAACAGAAGGGAGGAAAACATTTTTTTAAAAGTCTATAAGACAAAAGAATCCAATTTCTTTCCTAATCTCTCTCAATATTGTTTATAGATCTACACAAATTGAGGTCTCCTCACTGTTCCTGAAAGCCAGTGCTTGATTTCACTTCTCTTCACAACAACGTGAAGTCCTGAACTTTAAACCACGGTCATGGTGCCACAACTCCCTTATAACACAGTGATATCTTCTCATCTGCAGCACTTCTGCCTCAAAGGCAGAAGTTGAGGGCTAAAGCACTAGCTCCTTAACTCATCAATGAAGGATTTGAAATGGATGTAACACAGTACGATAGGAAGTCACAACAGCCAGAAAAGGAAGTATAATAATCAGTAAGTATTTCATAATTTATCAACCCGCAAGGCAGCAGAAAAACTATACCCACTGTTAACATGGCAACTTTCTGATCAAAACTGAAGCTCTGCCAGCTTTGTAGGCCAGGCCAGCACTCTGGGACAGCATTGTGGCACAGTGGTTAGCACTGCTGCCTTACAATGCCAGAGGCCTGGGTTCAATTGCCGACTTGGGTCACTGTCTGTGCAGAGTTTGCATGTTCTCCTCGTGTCTGTGTGGGTTTCCTCGGATGCCCTTGTTTCCTCCTACAGCTCGAAAGGCATGCTGGTTTAGTGCACTGGCCACGCTAAATTCTCCCTCAGTGTGGCAACTAAGGGATTCTCACAGTAACTTAACTGCAGTGTTATTGCAAGCCTGCTTGTGACACTAATAAATAACAAAAAAAACTGTTTTAAGACTATTCCCCATAATCTGAGTGTCTCCCTGCACACAGAAATCATGGAGATCCAGAGCCTGCTTGATTGCAAGTGTTAGGATGTAGGGTTGTAGATATGAAATGTGAATCCATCTGCTCTCTTCACAGCAGGGAGTGCTTAGAGCATTTTGTTTTGGTTTCTGTTTTTTTTGCTTTTAACTTTCTTAAAGGATGCTGCATACCTTTGAGCAGTTAAGAGGAGCACCACTTTAGCAGCTAGCTAAAGTTGGTGGTGCAGGAGAAATTTAAGTTTAGTTTGTTTTTTTGCACTGAGCTGAGATAGTATTCAGTTTTTTAGCATTCTATTGGAGGACAGAAAGCCATTCATCTTTGAAAGCAGAGCCAAAACAAGCAGTGAAGATTGTCTCCAAGTGAGACTGTGTATTCTCCCAAGGGCTGTAGGCTTGGGAACAGATGACAAAATAGATCCAAAGAATGTGTAGATGCTTATCTTGCATGCAAAACAACCCAACTTCCCTGTGTATCTATTTACTACACCCTCGGGGTAATTACCTGTCAAATTAACAATACCATTCTCATTCTTTACACTGCATTTTCATTCAACAGAAGCTGTAAATAACATTGTAAATGAGGCATTTTATTTAAGTTTTTTAAGTGTCACAAGTAGGCTTATATTAATATTGCAATGAAGGTGCCATGAAAATTCCCTACTCCATCACACAGTGGCACCTGTTCAGGCACACTGAGGGAGAATTTGGCATGGTCAATGCACCAAACCAGCACATCTTTTGGACTGTGGGAGGAAATCCAGGCAGACACGGGGAGAACGTGCAAACTCCACACAAACAGTGATCCAAGCTGAGAATCGAACTTGGGTCCCTGATGCTGTGAGGCAGCAATGCTAACCAATGTGCCACCATGCCGCAAGTATTGGCCCCCACTCGTAGCGTTCTTGATATAAGTGCCATGATTGGAAAACCACCACGTGAGATAATGGAAACTGATGCAGACAGACTGTTGTGGCTTTAAGCTCAAAAGCATGCAATCAACAACAGTATTAATTAATCCACTGACTAGATTATGTTGCAATACTCAATATTTGTCCAGTTGTTAATATCTCACACCAAAACAGGTTAGTTATTATAGTTTGGGATGAAATTCCTGTCTATCATCAGACAACAACATAATGCCTCACAGCACAGTGAGATTTCCTTTCTTCCCCCCATTTGGAGCCTGAAATGTTTCCAAGGGTGCCCTCTGAAATAAGGCACACTCTTGAGGGTTCTTAGAGAACACAGATATTCATGTGAAGCATATGTCTACTCAAAATCAACTACCCAAATGATTTCCACAATGACAAAAATATTTGCATACAACAAAAATAAGGTTGTTTAGTGGGGAATGATCAGGCCAAAAAAACTGGACCCTTTACACCTCCTTTGTAAACCATGCAGGAATTACTACACTGTGCCCCCAACAATACTGGCCACTGCAGCATAACTGGGTTACATTAAAATCCCTATATCTGAAGCAAGTGTCAATTTCAGAAACCGGTACACCAACCAGTTCTCTGGTCAGTGGAATGACAGCTCCACTGTTATGACGGACGAGCTAGAAGAAATTGCAAAGGAACAGTCTGATTGAAGTTACTTCCAATCCACTATTTAGGAAATGAATTATAACTGCTCCATCAGTCCTCAAATTAAGCACAGGCATTTCTTCACAGGATCTGCTATCAATAGTTACACTTTGCATTTTCAACTGCTTCAATCCTTTATAAATTGTCAGTTTAAGAAACAAAACATGGCCAGTAGATTGGGGTTCCTAGCATAGGAAGGTTGATTGCATATTCTGACAAGATAGAGTAGATCAAACCTAGATGCATTTTATTCAACATTCCTATTATTTCAACATTTGGCATGTCTGCTACAATTCTCACCAATTTTTAAAGGATGCAGCATAGAAATCATCCTTTCTGGATGCATCACAGTTTGGTATGGGTCCTACTCTGACCCAGATGGCAGAAACTACAAAGAATTGTGAACATAGCCCAGTCCATCACACAAACCAGCCTCCCATCCATTAACTGTCTGTGTTTCCCGCTGCCTCGACAAAGCAGCCAGCATAATTAAGGATCCCGTGCACCCTGGACATACTCTCTTCCGTCAGGAAAAATATACAAAAGTCTGGGATCACGTACCAACTGACCCAAGAACAGCTTCTTTCCTACTGCTATCAGACTTTTGAATGGACCTATCTTATTTAAGTTGCTCTTTCCCTACACCCTAACTATAACTATAACACTACATTCTCCACCCTCTCTTTTCCTTCTCTATATACTCTACAAATGGTATGCTTTGTCTGTATAGTGCTCAAAAAACAATATTTTTCACTATCTCAATACATGTGACAATAATAAATCAAATCATCTTCCAAAATCAAATCTTCCATCAATTTCTCTTTCTATTTCTAAATTCCAGCATTCACAGTATTTTGATTTAGTTAGAGACATTTTTATTAATGTGGTGGCCTGCTTCAAGTGCTCCTGAATCTATATCCTGAAGCTTGTCCAGGTTTTTTGTCATGCAGTGTGTGTAGTAAGACTACATGGGTCTTCACCACATTGAGCATTGTCAAATCTTGTAAACAACTGCAGGCAAATATTTACATGGAGTTTTGTGCCTCATTTACTTTGCAGCAACGTAAGTTTTGGTAGCATTGCATTGCATGGCAGAGTTATCAACACAAATGAAATTGTCCTGCGCTTGTGTTGCCATCAGCATTTACTGCCAGCATGCATCTCTGGGTTAAAAGGCTATGAATGTAATGCAACACACAAGCTTTTGAATGCTTGAACCAGGTTGATAATTTAGCATGAAAGTGGAGGAATGCAATGTCAGAAGATCTGGCAAAGGTTCTGGCTGTCCTTTTCAACGGCTGAGGGGACAACTGCCTGAAAGGGCAAGTGGAAATGAATATTTCACTCAAATATAACCCTAAAACAACATCAACTTGCAGTTTACCTCACTGATGTCATTTTAGACATCACAACTGCAATCAAGCATTGCAAAGGTATAGTCCACAATTAAAAGTTGAGTGTTTAGGAGTTTAGACAATGTTAAAAAAAGACCTGATGAAATCTTAATGTAAATGGGGCAGTTTCACAGAAATGGCAGCTGACTATGTACGTTGATGACATGGGCCAAAATAAACTGCTATACAACTTCCATTGTCATTTTCTAAGAACTGATTTATATTTTAAACCGTTTTATCAGGTAAATTTTTCTCACTAAAGTGAAGCACTCTTGGGGATTGTATCCATCTGAAGGCAGTTCCTTGGGCGTTGGCACATCTTCTGAACTGTCAACTGACCATTGTGTATGGTAAGATAGTGCATGTGGGCCAATTAGCTAACTCTAGACAGAGGATCCTGTCCTCAATCAGCATCCACAAGCTTGCTTTCTAGAGCAGGAAACTGGCAGCAAGCCAGAGGGGAGTCTCACTGGCCAATTATTTCTCTCCTGAATCAAGCAGCTGCCAGACCAGCTGAAGGGCCAAAACAACTGCATTAATTAAAGCCAGTTAGCTCAGCTCAGGCTGGGGATATCTAAGCTGCGTGGCTTTAAAGGAAACTTTATATAGACAGGTGGGTCATAGAATCCCGACAGTGCAGAAGGAGACCATTCGACCCATCGAGTCTGCACCAATGACAATCCCACCCAGTCCCTATCCTGTAACCCCCTTAAACATAACCTGCCTTTCATGAACGGATGCTGCGTCTACTCAATTGCGTAATTTCTATCTAGATGTCTCATTATTTCTTCCTTGATAGACTTAAGCAGTTTCCCCACTACAGAAGTTAAGCTAATTGGCCTATAGTTACCTGTCTTTTGTCTACCATCTTTTTTAAACAGTGGCATCACATCTGCCGTTTTCCAATCTGCCAGAACCATCCCAGAGTCCAGCTAGTTACCATGATCGCATTTGTTATTTCCCTCACCACCTGTTAGTATCCTGAGATGCATTCCATCAGGATCAGAAGACTTGTCTACCTTTATTTTGATCTTTTGTCTCCCTTGATTTTTGCTGTAATCAAAATACTGTGAAAGCTGGAATTGTACTAATCCAGCTAATTCCCCTAACACCAAGGGTCAATTTAGCATGGCCAATCAACCTAACCTGCACGGAAACTGGAGCACCCAGGAGGAAACACATGGAAACACGGGGGAAAAAAAACATGCCAACTCCAGACAGTCAGTCACCCAAGGCTGGAATTGAAGCCAGATCCCTGGTGCTGTGAGGCAGCAGTGCTAACCACTGCGCCTCAGTGCCAATTATAGACAGGTATTACGCATGAAGCAAGGCGTCATCCTGTGGATTGCACCACCTCCCCACTTCCTCAGTCCCAGCGGCTGCTTTGTTTGTATTGCATATTGTGACACTTCTGAATAATAGGACAACCAAAAGAAAAGGAAAATTTCCCCAGATGGCTTAGGGACTACATTCATTATCTGGTATGAAGCAAAGTGTAATTATCCTAAAAGGCCCTAAATTAGGTTCCAGTTTGAGTGCCCACAAATGGCCTCAGCCCAGTTCATGGTGGATGACACATTTGCCTTCATCATGTCGTAACAGGGGGGTGGTGGTGGTGGTGGAGGTGGAGAAAGAGACAGAGAGATGGGATATAGATCTCCCATCACTCAAATTATGAAGGACTTTGGTTATAAGCAAATAAATAAAACTTGGTTGTGACGCTCTTGGCAATCATACAACGCTAACATTCAATGCCAGGCTCGTGTATAAAGAATAGACACTGGAACAAATGACCAGAAAACTTGTGTTGTCTTTGCATTATCACAGCAGAAGCCAGATGTTTGGAAAAGGAACAGCAAGGGCAAGGAGGGAGAACAATCACAGGAGCAAAAGAAAAAAACCACAAGATAAATGAAAGGAACGCTTCAGTGTTAGGATTTGGATTGCTGATTTATCGAATAGTCTACTACAGAATAAAGCAAATATTGACTTCACTGTCGGATTCAAAAGGGAATTGAATTCATGACATAAAGATCAGAAGCATGAGTTTGCATTGAAAAATGGGCTAGAAAAGTTAGATTGGGTCCTGAAAAGGAATTGATGACTTTTCTCCCTTTCCTCCTTCCCAACTTAACTGTAAAACAACAGAATTCTTGTTTATATTCAGCAAATGCAGGGAAATAAGGAAAGATGAATGCACACTTTACTGTGCCAGGTACATCAACATGAAAATTGGCCCCGTAAAAAAGGTACAAGTTATTTTATAGCACCTCCACGAAAGGAGGATAAACAGCATGGATTTGTTGGGCTGAGTGGCTCGTTTTTGTGCTGGAATCTGTTCAAATTTATTTTAACTGCAGCAGTCTCTCACTGTCAAGCACTGACTTGCATACTAATTCAAAAATGTTACGGCAAAAAATCAAAGGAGACAAAAGTTCAAAATAAAGGTACACAAGTCTCCTGGTCCTGATGGAATGCATCCCAGGGTACTAAAAGAAGTGGCGAGTGAAATAGCAAATGCGCTCATGGTAATTTACAAAAATTCACTGTACTCTGGGATGGTTCTGGCAGATTGGAAAACAGCAAATGTGACTCCACTGTTTGAAAAAGGAGATGGACAAAAGACAGGTGACTATAAGCCAGTTAGCTTAACTTCTGTAGTGGGGAAACTGCTTAAATCTATCAACGAAGAAATAGTGAGACATCTGGATAGAAACTATCCATTGAGGCAGACACAGCACTGATTCATGAAAGGCAGGTCATGTTCAACTAATTTACTGGAATTCTTTGAGGACATTACAAGCATGGTGGACAACGGGGAACCAGTGGATTTCCAGAAGGCACTCGACAAGATGCTGCACAAAAGACTGTTGCATAAGATAAAGGTGCACATGTTACGGGTAATGTACTGGCATGGATGGAGGACTGGTTAATTAACAGAAAGCAAACAGTGGGGATAAGTGGGTGTTTTTCTGGTTGGCAATCAGTGACTAGTGGTGTGCCTCAGGGATCAGTGTTGGGACTGCAATTGCTTACAATTTACATAGTTGTATTAGAGTTGGGGATCAAGTGTAATATGTCACAGTTCGTAGATGACATAAGAACATAAGAAATAGGAGCAGGAGTAGGCCATCTGGCCCTTCGAGCCTGCCCTGCCATTCAATAAGATCATGGCTGATCTGTCGTGGCTCAGTTCCACTTTCCGGCCCTCTCCCCATAACCCTTAATCCCCTCTCTTATCAAAAACCCATCAACCCGCGTCATAAAAATATTTAGCGAGGCAGCCTCCACCACTTCAATGGGTAGAGAATTCCAGAGATTCACCACCCTTTGAGTGAAGAAGTTCCTCCTCAACTCCGTTCTAAAACGCCCCCCCTTTATCTTGAGGCTGTGCCCCCTAGTCCTACTGTCTTTTTTCAGTGGGAAGAGTCTCTCCACCTCTATCCTATCCATCCCATTCATCATCTTATACGTCTCAATGAGATCTCCCCTCATTCTTCTAAACTCCAACGAGTACAAGCCTAGTTTATTCAGCCTCTCCTCATAGTTCAACCCCCTCAACTCCGGTATCAGCCTAGTAAACCTCCTCTGCACTCCCTCCAAGGCCAAAATATCTTTGCGCAGGTGCGGCGCCCAAAACTGCACACAGTACTCCAGCTGCGGCCTCACCAATGCCCTATACAGCTGCAGCAAGACCTCCCTACTTTTATATTCAATCCCCTTCGCTATGAAGGCCAGCATCCCATTCGCCTTCCTGACCACCTGCTGCACCTGCAAGCTGGGTTTTTGCGACTCATGCACAAGGACCCCGAGGTCCCTCTGCACCGTCGCCTGCTGCAGTTTTTCGCCCCGTAAGTAATAGTCCTTCCTACCATTCTTCCTACCAAAGTGGACCACCTCACACTTGCCAACATTAAATTCCATTTGCCATTTCCTGGCCCATTCGCCCAGCCTATCTAGATCCTTCTGCAGACTCTCCACACCCTCCGCACAATTTGCC
Source organism: Carcharhinus amblyrhynchos (assembly GCF_965287045.1). NCBI lineage: Eukaryota > Metazoa > Chordata > Chondrichthyes > Carcharhiniformes > Carcharhinidae > Carcharhinus > Carcharhinus amblyrhynchos. The sequence goes on from NC_137344.1 coordinate 10,958,931, forward strand.
GTTCCCCCAATCTTGGTGTCATCCGCAAATTTCGACACCCTACACTCGGTTCCCTCCTCCAGATCATCTATATAAATGGTAAAAAGCTGAGGCCCCAGCACCGACCCCTGGGGCACTCCACTAGTCACCATCCGCCAATCCGAATAGCACCCGTTGACCCCCACTCTCTGCCTCCTATTTGACAACCAATCCTCTATCCACGCTAACACCCTACCCCCAACTCCAAGTCCCCTGACCTTCTGCAATAACCTCTTGTGAGGTACCTTGTCAAACGCCTTCTGAAAATTCAGAAAGACCACATCCACCGGCTCTCCTCTATCCACCGCCCTAGACACATCCTCATAGAACTCCAGTAAATTTGTCAGACACGACTTCCCTTTAATGAAACCGTGCTGCGTCTGCTCTATCAAGCAATTGCCTTTAAGATGCCTCGCAATTTCCTCCTTAATGACGGATTCTAACATTTTACCTACCACAGACGTTAAGCTAACCGGCCTATAATTCCCTGCCTTTTGCCTGGCACCCTTCTTAAACAACGGCATAACATTAGCCGTTTTCCAATCTTCCGGCACTTCCCCGGAATCCAGCGACGTCTGGAAAATAACCACCAATGCATCCACTATAACCTCCGCCATTTCTTTCAGAACCCTCGGATGCATTCCATCCGGTCCTGGGGACTTGTCCACAATCAGCCCCTCCAGTCTGTCGAGCACCGCCTCTCTAGTAACAGTAATGTCATTAAGACCCTCCAGTCCTACCACCTTTCCATCGCTAACACCCGGCAAATTATTCACGTCCTCCTCCGTGAAGACAGAAACAAAAAAGTTATTCAATACCTTAGCCATATCCCCATCCCCTGATGAGTGTTGGAGCAAAGTGTGCAGAGAACACAAACTTTACAAACGGATATAGATAGTTTAAGTAAGTGGGCAAAGGTCTGGCAGATGGAGTAGAATGTTGATAAATGTGAGGTCATCCATTTTGGAAGGAAGAATAGCAAAATGGACTATTATTTAAATGGTAAAAAATTGCAGCAGAGACCTGAGTGTCCTTGTGCATGAATCACAACAAGTTGGTTTGCACTTGCAGCAGGTAATTAAGAAGGCAAATGAAATTTTGTCCTTCGCTGCTAGAGGAATGGAGTTTAAAAACAAGGAGGTTATGTTGCAACTGTATAAGCTACTAGTGAGGCCACACTGCGTACGGTTTTGGTCTCCTTACTTGAGGAAGGATATATTGGTAAAGGAAGTGCAGAGGAGATTCACTAGATTGATTTCAAGAACTGAGAAAGTTGACTTATGAGGAAAGACTGAGTAGATTGGGACTATACTCATTGGAATTTAGAAGAATGAGGTGGGATCTTATAGAAAACCTATAAGATTATGAAGGGAATAGATACACCAGAAGAGGGAGGTTGTTTCCAATGGCAGGAGAAACTAGAACTAAGGGGCATAGTCTCAAAATAAGGGGAAGCAGATTTAGGATTGAGCTGAGGAGGAACTACTTCACCCAGAAGGTTGTGAATCTGTGAAAGTTCCTGTCCAGTGAAGCAGTTGAGGCTACCTGTTTGAATGTTTTTAAGGCAAAGATAGATAGAATTTTGAACAGTAAAGGAATTAAGGATTATGGTAAGTGGGTGGGTAAGTGGAGCTGAGCCCACAAAAAGATCAGCCATTTCTTATTGAATGGTGGAGCAGACTCAAGGAGCCAGATGGCCTATGCCTACTCCTTATGTGCTTATGTTCAAATGCAGGAAAATTGAAATAAGCATTAATAAATGCACAGGTGGTTTAGTCTGAGCCTTCGACAGTAAAATGCTCCATTCATGGTACGAACCAACCTGCTCTATCACAGCATTTCCATCTCAGTAATGTAATGATTAAGGAAATTCCTTAGCTTCCTACTTAAGGATTCCTGGATGACTGACTTTAAATAGCACAAGTCTTGCTCAAGCATCACTAATTATGACGGTAAGAAGAATCCTTTTATGACTGCTATTGATTTTACTTCAACCGGAATTACTGAATTAGCAATTTAATACCAGAATATTTTTACACAACTGATCCATTTGCGAATAGTTCAACACAAAGTGGTGGGAAATGGACAGTATACAATAAAGATCAGATTGGGGACTGCTTACCAATTACATTTAGATCAAATTGCTAAACCCATTACAATGGCAAAGAAATCCCATTAATTATCCACATAATTGTTATCTGTAGATTTAACAGTAAAAAGATTTGAATGAGAAACTAAATGCAATGATATCTGGATTTACAAAGTTATTTATCATGTTTTACTGAATGTGAATTAACAAAAAGAGTGAAACTGCCAATATTGCCAATTGCCTATCTGCAAATTCAAAACAATAATGCGGTTCCTACAAATCATTTAACAATTCAGAAATATAACCAACAAATCTGAATGTTACTTTTTTCTTTCAACGAAATAGTTTTGCTGTTTCCAAATGATGTACATCGTGTCACTGTGTTAATGCACAGTAAATAATAGCAAACCTGACTTCCTAACTTCACAAGCAGTCAAGAGGCACGTATGGCAAAGGGAATGGAGGGATAAAGTTGGCAGAATGACACAAGCCATGTTTGTAGAAATTGTAGTGAACAGTCCCAGGCAAATGATTAGTCCCAGAGTATCACTGACAGATGTTACAGGGTATTTATTAACTGTTCAGCACAGAAAGTGAGCTTAAAAATTGTACTTCATTAAAATTACATGTAATCCATAGGAGGTAACAATGTTTCAGAACAAGCCACAAATTAGCTCTTAACATAAGGAATGGCAGCCTCCATGAGTAGCTTTAAAGTTTCAAAAAGAGAAAACAAATTGCATCGACAGAATACCTTCAGAATTGGTAATGGAAAAGTGTTTTGTCATGCCCACAGTAAAGGCACGTTATATCCATAACTACCAAAACAAACTACACTCAGCACAGTTCTGGGTGTAGGAATCTTACGGAATTGACTATTCGTTTCAAATGGACAAAGATGGGCTGTAAAAGATTGCCGCTGAGGGTCATTTGATGGTGGAATCAAAAACTGCCACACTAACTTAAAAGGACACCTTCCAGACTAGCAGTGTCACGACCCATCTCCTGAAACCAGCCACAAAAGGTATTTAAGAAACACAAGAAATAAGAGCAGGAGTAGGCCATCTAGCCCTTCGAGCCTGCCCCGCCATTCAATAAGATCATGGCTGATCTGAAGTGGATCAGTTCCACTTTCCCCCCAAAACCCTTAATTCCCGTGTCTATCAAAAACCTATCTACCCATGACTTAAATATATTTAGCGAGGTAGCCTCCACCACTTTAACGGACAGAAAATTCCAGAGACTCACCACCCTTTGAGTGAAGAAGTTTCTCCTCAACTCCGATCTAAACTTCCTCCCCCTTACCTTGAGGTGGTGCCCTCTAGTCCTGCTATCCTTTCTAAGCAGGAAGAATCTCTCTACTTCTACCCTATCCATCCCTTTCATTATCTTATACGTCTCTATAAGATCCCCCCTCATCCTTCTAAATTCCAACGAGTGCAGACCCAGTCTACTTAGTCTCTCTTCATAGGCTAACCCCCTCATCTCCGGTATCAGCCTAATGAACCTCCTCTGCACTCCCTCCAAGGCCAAAATATCCTTGCGCAAGTGCGGCGACCAAAACTGCACACAGTACTCCAGCTGCGGCCTCACCAGTGCACTGTACAGTTGCAGCAAGACCTCCCTACTTTTATATTCCATCCCCCTCGCTATGAAGGCCAGCATTCCATTCGCCTTCTTGACCACCTGCTGCACCTGCAGACTGGGTTTTTGCGACTCATGCACAAGGACCCCCAGGTCCCTCTGCACCGTAGCATGCTGCAGCTTTTCGCCCTTTAAATAGTAATCCCTCCTACTATTATTTCTACCAAAGTGGATAACCTCACACTTGCTAACATTATACTCCATCTGCCAGGTCCTCGCCCACTCGCTCAGCCTATCCAGATCTCTCTGCAGACTTTCCACACTCTCCACGCAATTTGCTTTACCACTCATCTTCGTGTCATCAGCAAATTTCGTTACCCTACACTCAGCCCCCTCCTCCAGATCATCTATATAAATGGTAAACATATAAATTTCCTGGATTATGGCTAAAATTAATATCGAAATGCTGCACTTGGTTGAAGTTATTAGGTTACATTTCAGCTTCATTTTTTAAAGCGGCATCTCGGCCTTTTGGCTAAGATGCAAATTAGATCAAGCCTTGGAGGAGGAGCTATGCCTACTCCAATCAGCTTGGATCATGTAGGTCAAGCCCAAGACAGGATCTTGGATCGGGAATGTCCCAACTTGTTGGGACTCTGAATTGGCTTTAATTTGACTTGATTGGATTGGAATAAAGTTTTTTAAAAATTCAGAAATCAAGGCTACAACTGTCTCTAACCCTTGAGGCAAATGCCTGGAAACAATATTCAAGGCTGTTGTTAATCATCTGCCATAACTTCCGCCTAGTGCTGGAAAGAGATGGCACACAGGACTTATAAAGAACAATTTAAACACCTGCCCATAACAATTATGCTGAGATTCCTGATCACCAGAATTACTTGGGACCGGCGTCAAAAAACTCCTTGCCATCTCCAGTGCAGTTCAGCGCGAACGGGAGAAGTGAGAGCCAGAGAGAGAGAGCGCGCAACAGAGAGAGAGAGAGAGAGCGCGCAACAGAGAGAGAGAGAGAGAGCGCGCAACAGAGAGAGAGAGAGCGCGCAACAGAGAGAGAGAGAGAGAGAGAGCGCGCAACAGAGAGAGAGAGAGAGAGCGCGCAACAGAGAGAGAGAGAGAGAGCGCGCAACAGAGAGAGAGAGAGAGAGAGCGCAACAGAGAGAGAGAGAGAGAGAGAGCGCGCAACAGAGAGAGAGAGAGAGCACGCAACAGAGAGAGAGAGAGAGAGAGAGCGCGCAACAGAGAGAGAGAGAGAGAGCGCGCAACAGAGAGAGAGAGAGAGCGCGCAACAGAGAGAGAGAGAGCGCGCAACAGAGAGAGAGAGAGCGCGCAACAGAGAGAGAGAGAGCGCGCAACAGAGAGAGAGAGAGCGCGCAACAGAGAGAGAGAGAGCGCGCAACAGAGAGAGAGAGAGCGCGCAACAGAGAGAGAGAGAGCGCGCAACAGAGAGAGAGAGAGCGCGCAACAGAGAGAGAGAGAGCGCGCAACAGAGAGAGAGAGAGCGCGCAACAGAGAGAGAGAGAGCGCGCAACAGAGAGAGAGAGAGCGCGCAACAGAGAGAGAGAGAGAGAGCGCGCAACAGAGAGAGAGAGAGCGCGCAACAGAGAGAGAGAGAGAGAGCGCGCAACAGAGAGAGAGAGCGCGCGCAACAGAGAGAGAGAGCGCGCGCAACAGAGAGAGAGCGCGCGCAACAGAGAGAGAGAGCGCGCGCAACAGAGAGAGAGAGCGCGCGCAACAGAGAGAGAGAGCGCGCGCAACAGAGAGAGAGAGCGCGCGCAACAGAGAGAGAGAGCGCGCGCAACAGAGAGAGAGAGCGCGCAACAGAGAGAGAGAGAGCGCGCAACAGAGAGAGAGAGAGCGTGCAACAGAGAGAGAGAGAGAGAGCGCGCAACAGAGAGAGAGAGAGAGAGCGCGCAACAGAGAGAGAGAGAGAGAGAGAGCGCAACAGAGAGAGAGAGAGAGAGAGCGCGCAACAGAGAGAGAGAGAGAGAGCACGCAACAGAGAGAGAGAGAGAGAGAGCGCGCAACAGAGAGAGAGAGAGAGCGCGCAACAGAGAGAGAGAGAGCGCGCAACAGAGAGAGAGAGAGCGCGCAACAGAGAGAGAGAGAGCGCGCAACAGAGAGAGAGAGCGCGCAACAGAGAGAGAGAGAGCGCGCAACAGAGAGAGAGAGAGAGAGCGCGCAACAGAGAGAGAGAGAGAGAGCGCGCAACAGAGAGAGAGAGAGAGAGAGCGCAACAGAGAGAGAGAGAGAGAGAGAGAGAGCGCGCAACAGAGAGAGGGAGAGAGAGCACGCAACAGAGAGAGAGAGAGAGAGCGCGCAACAGAGAGAGAGAGAGAGCGCGCAACAGAGAGAGAGAGCGCGCAACAGAGAGAGAGAGAGAGAGCGCGCAACAGAGAGAGAGAGAGCGCGCAACAGAGAGAGAGAGAGCGCGCAACAGAGAGAGAGAGAGCGCGCAACAGAGAGAGAGAGAGCGCGCAACAGAGAGAGAGAGAGCGCGCAACAGAGAGAGAGAGAGCGCGCAACAGAGAGAGAGAGAGCGCGCAACAGAGAGAGAGAGCGCGCGCAACAGAGAGAGAGAGCGCGCGCAACAGAGAGAGAGAGCGCGCGCAACAGAGAGAGCGCGCGCAAGAGAGAGAGAGAGCGCGCGCAACAGAGAGAGAGAGCGCGCGCAACAGAGAGAGAGAGCGCGCGCAACAGAGAGAGAGAGCGCGCGCAACAGAGAGAGAGAGCGCGCAACAGAGAGAGAGAGAGCGCGCAACAGAGAGAGAGAGAGCGCGCAACAGAGAGAGAGAGCGCGCAACAGAGAGAGAGAGCGCGCAACAGAGAGAGAGAGCGCGCAACAGAGAGAGAGAGCGCGCAACAGAGAGGGAAACAGCGAAGAGAGAGAGAGGGAGAGAAAGACAGCAACAGAGAGAGAGAGAGAGAGAGAGACAGACAGCAACAAAGAGAGAGAGGGAGACAGACAGCAACAAAGAGGGAGAGGGAGACAGACAGCAACAAAGAGAGAGAGGGAGACAGACAGCAACAAAGAGAGAGAGGGAGACAGACAGCAACAAAGAGAGAGAGGGAGACAGACAGCAACAAAGAGAGAGAGGGAGACAGACAGCAACAAAGAGAGACAGACAGCAACAAAGAGAGAGAGGGAGACAGACAGCAACAAAGAGAGACACAGGCAGGTAGTGACAAAGAGAGACACAGGCAGGCAGTGACAAAGAGAGAGAAAGACTGCGACAGAGAGAGACAGTGACAAAGAGAGACGCAGTGACTGGAAGTGACTGAGACAGAGGCAGCCCTCCCTCTCACACTCAGTTACGAAACACTAAAGTTTACCTTTTCAAAACCATACCAACTACAGACAGTAAGGGAACAGAGGTTTCAGTTTCTATCATCCTGGTGCATTAACAGCTTGTGGTTTAGTGTTACATTCCCATTAAACTTTCACCTCTCCCTTCAACATCGATGCCTGTACTGGAGCCACATGGCAACTCCTTCCATATCCTAAATAACAGAGTTTAGGCAGATTTTCTCTCTCCAGTGAGTATTTCCAGTGTTTTCCATTTATATTTTGGCTTTCCAACATCCACAGTATGATGCCCTAGTATTCAGTGTTCACTGAATTAATTAGGGCCAGTAGCACTCTAATTGGTCATCCCCAACCCAAGAATGCCAAAAATCATTGTAATACTCCCGTTACCACCACCACCATTGTTAGTTCAATGCAGACCAGAATCAAAACCCAGGACATCAGGGGTCACCACAATTCAAGACAGCAGTTCTAATGGAAGGCCGTCAATTTGAAATGTTAATTCAGTTTCTTTCTCAGCAGATGATGCATTATCTTGCTGGCATGGTAGCACAGTGGTTAACACTGCTGTCGCACAGCGCCAGGGACCTGGGCTCGATTCCCGGCTTGAGTCACTGTCTATGCAGAGCTTTTTTTCCAGCCCATCTTTGCTCCAACTGGTGACTGTGGAGTCTGCACGTTCTTCCCGTATCTGCAAGGGTTTCCTCCGGGTGCTCCAGTTTGCTCCCATGGTCTGAAAGACTGCTGGTTAGGTGCATTGACCCAAACAGGTGCCAGAATGTGGTGACTAGCGAAATTTAACAGTAACTTCATTGCAGTGTTAATGTAAGCCTTGCTTGTGACTAACGAATAAACTTTACTTCACTATAACTCTTTCGAGAGATTTGGCATCCAATTTGCCCACAGCAAGATCAAACAAGCAGTAAATGAGACAAGTCACCTGAGCTCTTTCCTGGGTTGGTTAAGGGAAGAACTCCCTATTCTTCCTTACAGAGCGACATGGGTCTTTCGTATGTACCTGAATGGAGCATCTGTTCATTGTCTCAGCTAAAAGAGGGTGATTCTGAAAATATAACACTTCTTAAGAACTGCACTAAAATGTCAGCATGGGTAACATTCCTATGCTGCAGAAGACCTGCTATTAGCGACAACACACACACACTTTTCTCAGAAGTATTAATAACTGTTTTGCATGCATACTATTTCAGGAAGAAAGAGTTGAGGTAATGTCCTATACAGGTTAGCCGAAGGTCTTTCGTACCATCACGTGAACATGCTTTGATCCTATTTCACACATGTGTAATACTCAGAAGGCACCAATGTAATGCAATGGATATCCAGCAAATTGTTCAATGTCAATGATATATTGTATCTTAATAGGGTGACACAGTGGGTAGCACTGCTGCCTCACAACATCAGGTTCGATTCCCAGCTTGGGTCCATGTGGCATCTGTACATTCCCCGTGTCTGCACGGGTTTCCTCCAGGTACTTTGGTTTCCTTCCACAGTCCAAAACATGTGCTGGTTAAGTGTATTGGCCATGCTAAATTCTCCCTCAGCGTATCCGAACAAGCACCGGAACGTGGCGGCTAGGGGATTTTCATAGTAACTTCATTGCAACATTAATGTAAGCCTACTTATGACATTAATAAATAAACTTATCTGTTGAGTATTTCCAACATTTTCAGTCAGTTTTTTTCCCCCTCAGCTTTCAAGCATCTGCAGTATTTTACATTTCTATAATGACACTCCAATTGGGACCAAATGACTAATTATACAATTGTGGTCATTACTTAATTGGAGCAATGTGCACAAGTGTGGAAGGTATATATTTACGAGCTTTCAAAATCAGCTAGGTTCAGCAAGACCTTAATTAGCTTAAATAATGACAGGGAGGGATTCTCAGTGACGCCCATGAAAAGATATAAACAGTGTTAATGGTCTGCAATGTCAATTTCACTGTAAATCATGTATTTTGCTAAAAATATCTCAACAAATAAAAATTCAGAAATGTCAAATATGGTTTCTACAACAGTTACATAATGGCCTGCATTCTGCTTATGTTCTTATGTTCTGCTGTATTAATAATGGTCAAGGGCTTTTATATTATTACATGGTTAAATTGACAGCTCTCTCTGCTGTCCAAATCAGCAGTTAAATACAGAAATCCAGATGTTTCTATCAATGAAATTCTGAAGCCCCATGGGCTGCGCTATTGCAGTCTTCACCAGTGGAATCTGTAATTCAAACTGCACGTGATATTAATAGAAAGCAGCTCCTGCAGTACACGAGTAAATATATTACCTTATTAAAAAGTAACTGTCAAAGCACAAGATCATCCAAGAATCCATTACAATTGCAAATGAGCCCATTAAAAAGAACTGCGTCGCCTTCGACTGGGTCATTGCAACAACAACAAAAAAAATCCATACTCTGGTACATAAAATAGACTTGATAATCCATTAGTAATAATCAGTGTTTAAACAGGAGCTAAAATCGGCATGGAGGTTAAACACTGAATCCCGTTCTCCAACACCGATGAAGGGTCTTGCTTTGTGACCAGCAAGCATTTCTCAAACATCGTGACAAACTAAAGATAGTTCACAAACAGCCAAATTAAGTAACTTAACAGGTTTTTTTTGTGCAAATCTTCACCACAAAGTTATGATCTCAATCGAGACAAGTAATCTTTTTAAAAATGGAATCCAAAATCCCAGTTATTTACTGAAATAATCAAGGCATAGATTCCACGATTTAAAACAAAAGAGTTTTTACTATAGAAGAGTCAAACAAACAAAGGCTAAGCACCATCCTGGGTAACAACCTATATTCTAAAATGCTGGATCAACACAAGTAAAACATGGATTAACAGGCAAATTGCAGTCTGTTATAAACCATAAAATATACATTACCCATCAATAACATGGTAGCACAGCGGTTAGCACTGCTGCTTCATAGCTCTAAGGAACTGGGTTCAATTCCTGGTTTGGGTCACCGTCTGTGTGGAGTTTGCACATTCTCCTCCTGTCTGCATGGGTTTCCTTCGGGGGCTCCAGTTTCCTCCCACAGTCCAAAGATATGCGGGTTAGGTTGATTGGCCATGCTAAAATTGCTCCTAAGAAGCGGGTTGATGGGTTTTTGATAAGAGAGGGGATTAAGGGTTATGGGGAGAGGGCGGGAAAGTGGAACTGAGCCACGACAGATCAGCCATGATCTTATTGAATGGCGGGGCAGGCTCGAAGGGCCAGATGGCCTACTCCTGCTCCTATTTCTTATGTTCTTATGTTCTTATGAGAAGGATTAGCAGGTAAATGTGTAGTGATATGAGGGTAAGGCCTGGTGGGATTGTGGTGGGTGCAGATTCGATGGGCCAAATGGCCTCTTTCTGCACTGTACGGTTTCTATTATTCTATGAATCAATTATCCATCAATAATACAACTAACACTGATCTTATGATAAAAACAAATGACTGCAGATACTGAAATCTGAAACCAAAAGAGAAAATGCTGGAAAATCTCAGCAGGTCTGGCAGCATCTGTAAGAAAAGAGCTGATGTTTTGAGTCCAGGTGACCCTTTGTCAAAGCTGATCTTATGAATTGGCTGGATACTATTCTGAGTAACTCCTGTACTCATGTCTTGGAACTCAGATGACTGGCCTCGAATAAACACAACCACCTTCCTTTGTGCTCTGTATGACTCCAACCAAAGCAATGTTTTGCCCGATTCAATTTTGCCAGGGCTCCTTAATGCCCCAGATAGACAAATGCTATATTAACGTCAGTGGCAGTCACACTCAGTACTTTTAAAACATTTGGACTTGCTTTTCACATTTCAAGTCCCCATTTTTTAAAACCCACCTCTACAACAAGCTTTTTATACTCACCTGATCTAATACCACCTCATATGGCTTGGTGCCAAATTCTGTTGAACAACTGGGTGGCACGGTGATTAGCATTGCTGCCACACAGCATCAGGGAACCGAGTGACTGTGTGGAGTTTGCATGTTCTTATTTCTGTGCGGGTTTCCTTCAGTTGTTCCGGATTCCTCCCACAGTGTAAATAGGTCTAGGTTAGGTGGATTGGCCATGCAAAAAGTGCCCCTTAGTGCTCAAAGATGTGTCGGTTAGCTGGATTATCCCTGACTAAAGCCAAACCAAGCGACAGTAAGGTTACTGCTGTGTCAGTGCCACATGGTAGCACTACTACACTTTCCATTACTTTGCCAATAATCGAGAAGAGATTGCTGAACAGTAATTGGCCAGATTGGACTTGTCTTCCTTTTTGTGGACTTGACATACCTGGCTAATTTTCCACATTGCCAGGCAGATGCCAGTGTTGTAGATGTACTGGAACAGCTTGGCTTAGAGCCTGACTGGTTCTGGAGCACATCTTCAGCATTACTGCTGGAATGTTTATAGGGCCTTTAACATGTGCAGTGCCCAACATAATCAATGACTAGGGTAAAGAATTCCAAAGATATACAATCCTGAGTGAAGATATTTCTCATCTCAGTCCTAAATGGCTAATGCCTTATTTTTATCCAGTAGTTTCAGATGCTCCAGGCTATGGAAACTGCCTCTCAGGAATCACCCTTCAGATATTTATACATTTCACTGAAATTCATCTTACATTCTTCTAAACTCGAGAATGTAGGTAATGTTTCACTAGAAAGAGGATAGAACATTCCCTGTTTTCTTAAATAACAAAGAATGTCAATATAGTAAAATGTTTTACAGAACCAGAAGACTAATGGTTATAATTATCAGCTTAGGAAGCCTAGAGTGCAACAAGTTGAGAGATTAACTTCATAACTTACCCTGCAAATCGACATTCAGTACATGGTCTATTAAAGCAAATGAAAGTACTGATTCTACAAATATTGTTCCCAGGACAAACACAACATAAAAATGGCTACTTTCAATCCCATAACAATTTAATTGGATTAACCAGATGGATTGCATTCCTGCAGGTAGCAGTGATGTGGAGATGCTGGTGTTGGACTGGGTAAACACAGTAAGAAGTCTCACAACACCAAGTTAAAGTCCAACAGGTTTATTTGATAGCGCAAGCCACTAGCTTTCGGAACGCTGCCTCTTCATCAGGTGAGTGGGAGTTCTGTTCACAAACAGGGCACATATAGACACATACTCAATTTACAAAATAATGGTTGGAATGCGGGTCTTCACAGGATACCAAATCTTAAAGGTACAGACAACATGAGTAGAGAGAGGGTGAAGCACAGATTAAACAGGTGAATTGTCTCCAGACAGGACAGTTAGTGAGGTTTTGCAAGCCCAGGCAAATCGTGGGGTTTACAGATAGTGTGACATAAACCCAAGATCCCGGGTGAGGCCATCCTCATGACTGCGGAACTTAGCTATCAGTCTGCTCAGCGACTCTCAGCTGTTGTGTGTTGTAAAGGCCGCCTTGAAGAATGCTTACCCGAAGATCAGAGGCTGAATGCCCATGACTGCTTCCCCAACAGAAAGAGAACACACTTGCCTGGTGATTGTCCAACAGTGTTCATTCACTCATTGTCATAGCATCTGAATGGTCTCCCCAATGTACCATGTCTCGGGACATCCTTTCCTACAGCGTATCAGGTAGACAACATTGGCTGAGTTGCAAGAGTATGTACAATGTACGTGGTGAATGTTGTTCTCACGTGAGATGATGGCATCTATGTTGGTGAATCGGCACGTCTTGCAGAGGTTGCTGTGGCAGGATTGTGATGTCATGGTCACTGCTCTCTTGAAGGCTGGGTAGTTTGCTGTGGACAATGGTCTGTTTGAGGTTGTGTGGTTGTTTGAAGGCAAGAAGCGGGGGTACGGGGATGTCCTTGGCGAGATGTTCGCCTTCATCAATAACATGTCGAAAGCTCCAGAGGAGGTATCTTCGCTCCGGGGAAGTACTGGACGATGAAGGGTCCAGTCTTCCACAAACTCCGAGAGACAAACAGTGAACACAATGAGACAGCCAATGAACCGGAACAGCTGACAGATCCGCGGTGCAGCTTTCGAAGAGAAAAGAGTTGAATTGGGCTCCTCCGGAAGGCTGCTGCCCTCGACTTGATATGTATGCCCAAAGCGTCAGGAGATGCGTCAATGCCAGATTCATCAGCCGCACTCACAAGACAGCCCCGAACAGCACCCAAGCACAACGCGATGCCATTTACGCTCAAGACCAATCGCAACATTGTCATCAAACCAGGAGACAAAGGGGCCATCGTCATACTAAACAGAACAGATTACTGCAAAGAAGTGTACCGACAACTGAACAACGAAGAACACTACAGACAGTTACCCTCAGATCTGACCAAAGAACACACCCGTCAACTCAACAGACTGATCAAGACCTTTGATCTGGACCTTCAGAGCACCCTCCGTGCTCTCATCCCACAAACTCCCTGCGTTGGAGATCTCTACTGCCTCCTGAAGATACACAAGGCAAACACACCCGGCCGTCCCATCGTATCGGGCAATGGGACTCTGTGCGAGAGCCTCTCTGGCTACGTCGAGGGCATCCTGAATCCCACTGTAAAAAGAACCTCCAGCTTTTATTGCGACACTACGGACTTTCTATAGAAACGCAGCACACATGGAGCAGTTGAACCAGGAACACTCCTCATCACAACGGACGTCTCGGCACTTTACACCAGTATACCCCACGACAATGGCATTGCTGCAACTGCCTCAGTACTGCCAATCTCTACCGCAACTTTACAACTCATCCGCTTCATCCTGGACCACAATATCTTCACCTTCAACAACTGTTCTTCATCCAGACACACGGAACAGCTAAAGGGACCAAATTCGCACTTCAATATGCCAACATCTTCACGCACAGGTTTGAGCAAGACCTCTTCACCATACAGGGCCTTCAACCGATGTTATACACTAGATACATCGATGACATTTTCTTCCTTTGGACTCATGGTGAACAATCACTGAAACAAATATATGATGACATCAACAAGTTCCATTTCACCATCAGATTCACCAGAATCGGCTGCATCCTCGGACACATTTCCATCAAGAGTGGTCAACTCAGCACTTCATTGTACCGCAAGCCCATGGATAATCTCATGATGCTCCACTTCTCCAGCTTCCACCCTAAACACGCTAAAGAAGCCATCCCCTACGGACAAGCCCTCCATATAAACAGGATCTGCTCAGATGAGGAGGATTGCAACAGACACCTCCAGACGCTGAAAGATGCCCTCATAAGAACAGGGTATGGCGCTCGACTCATCAATCGATAGATCCGACAACGTGCCACAGTGAAAAACCGCACTGACCTCCTCAGAAGACAAACACGAGACATGGCAGCCAGAGTACCTTCGTCGTCCAGTACTTCCCCAGAGCGGAGAAACTACGATATCTTCTCTGAAGCCTTGAACATGTCATTGATGAAGACAAACATCTTGCCAAGACCATCCCCACACTCCCACTTCTTGCCTTCAAACAACCGCATAACCTTAAACAGACCATTGTCCACAGCAAACTACCCAGCCTTCAGGAGAACAGTAACCATGACACCACACAACCCTGCCACAGCAACCTCTGCAAGATGTGCCGATTCATCGACACAGATGCCATCAACTCACACCATCCATGTACATTGTATATACTCTTGCAACTCAGCCAACCTTGTCTACCTGATACACTGCAGGAAAGGATGTCCTGAGGCATGGTACATTGGGGAGACCATGCAGATGCTATGACAACAGGTGAATGAACACTGCTTGACAATCACCAAGCAACAGTGTTCTCTTCCTGGTGGGGAACACTTAAGCGGTCATGGACATTCGGCCTCTGATCTTCGGGTAAACATTCTCCAAGGTGGTCTTCACGACACACAACAGCGCAGAGTCACTGAACAGACTGACAGCCAAGTTCTGCAGATATGAGGACGGCCTCAACCAGGATCTTGGGTTTATGGCACACTATCTGGTAACCTCCACGACTTGCCTGGGCTTGCAAAATATCATTAACTGTTCTGGCTGGAGACAATTAACATCTCTTTAACCTGTGCTTCACCCTCTCTCCACTCACATTGTCTATACCTTTGAGACTGGATTACCTGTAAAGACTAACATTCCAACCATTATTTTGTAAATTGAGTTTATGTCTTTATGCTGGCCTGATTGTGAACACAATTCCCATTCACCTGATGAAGGGGCAGCAATGCGAAAACTAGTGGTTTGTGCTACCAAATAAACACGTTGGACTTTAACCTAGTGTTGTGTGACTTCTTACTGGAGGTAGCCAACAAGTCAGAAAACTTACACATTGAACAATATCATACAAGGACAACTTTAATGTTGTAAAATGTCCCAAGGCACTTCACAAGAGCATGATTAGAACCATAGACTCCCACAGTGCAGGAGGCCACTATTTGGCCCATTGTGTCTGTACTGGCTCTCCAAAAGAGCACCCCCCCCACCCCCCTACACTTACCATAGCTAACCGACAGGTATGGACACTAAGAAGCAATTGAGCATGGCCAATCCACCTAACCTGCACATATTTAGACTGTGGGAGGAAACCGGAACACCCGAAGGAAACCCACACAGAAATGAGGAGAACGTGCAAACTCCACACCAACAGTTGCCTGAGGCTGGAACCAGGTCACTGGCACCATTTGTTAGCTGTGCCAACCACCGTGCCACCCTGTTGTCAAACAGAATTTGGCACCCAGCCGTATGGGGCGGTATTAGGACAGGTGAGCATAAAACTCTTGTTGCAGTGGTGGGTTTTAAAAACTGTGAACTTTAAATGTGAAAAGGAAGGCCAAATGTAAAAAAAAAGATCAATTCTAAGTCTATCTACGTAATCTTGTTCAACCTTTCAAGAATTAAAATTTATAAATGTTTATTCCTAAAGTTGCTCAGAGATGAAGTCTGTAGAGGAGAACAATCCCTCATTAGCCACTTTGTAAAACATTTTCCATCATTTGATAAGTTGTCTATTACTGCAGTTGACTCTCTGTAATATTCCTATTAGAAAGGCAAGAGGAGTGAATGCTTGGGAACACGGATGATCAAAGATGATCAAGCCTTGCTTAAACATAAAGTTTCACAAATGACATTATGCAGGGTAAGAACTATAAATAATTGTTAGCAGTTACATCATTCACACCAATCACAATCTGCTGCTGCAAACCCAGGCACGAAATTCACTGCGCTGCTTTTCTTAAAAAAGGAATATTCCATATTCAATGGTAAATATGTTACTGTTAAATTATCCAAGGAAAGAATCAACATAAAATAACCCATGGCAAGAGATTTTCTTGTCGGACTGTTGCAAACCAGCTCCTTGAAAAGCAACATGTTCACGGTAGCCAGCTGAATTATAAATTGACACGTCAAAAATTTTCTCCCACTAACACAATTTTACATATTAATGGCATAGCTTCTGTAATTGTGGTGACAGCAAAACCGACATCCTCCGCTCTATTAACGTGTGCAAAGGTAGTCTGGGTGAGGAATTCATAACCAGAAATTGCTGCAAAATCTCAGCAGGTCTGTCAGCATCGGTGGAGGGAGAATAGAGCCAATGTTTCAAGTCAGGACAAGGGTCATCCTGACTCAAAATGTTAACTCTATTCTCTCTCCACAGATGCTGTCAGACCTGCTCTGATTTCTCTTTTCATTTCCGATTCCAGCATCTGCAGCATTTTATTTTTATCTGAGAAGCTCACTGAATGTTTTCAGATTAGTTTCTGAAAACAACACGTTCTGCAGCCAGCCATACAGCAGGCTATACTAGATACGGTATTATGCAACAAGATGGGATTAATTGATAACCTCATAACAAAGGCATCCTTCGGCAACAGTGATCATAATGACAATTGAATTTTATGTTCAATTTGAGGGAGAGGAGAATAGGTCCAAGACCAGTATTTTGAAATCAAATCAGGGCAATTGTGTGTGAATGAAGGCAAAGCTAGCTAAAATAAGCTGGCAAATGAGATTAAGGTCAATGCAGTAGGAGATGGTTAAAGGAATATTTCAGGATAAATCAAATGGGTACATTCCAACAAGGAAGAAAAATTCCAAGGGAGGACCCAGCATTGTACTTAACTAAAAAAGTTAAAGACAATACCAAACTTAAAGATAAAACATACAATTGCACAAAGATGAGTGGCAGTTCAGAAGGTTGAACAGAATGTATATGAAAAAGCAAGGAATGACAAAGATTTCAGGAAGTAAAAGTTAGAATACGAGATAAAGATAACTAGAAAAATAAAGATGGATAATAAGGTTTCAATAGGCACTTAAAGAAGAAAAGAGTTACAAAGTGAGCATTCATCCTATAGAAAGTGATCTTGGGAATTAAGAATGGAAAATAAGGAGAGGCAGATGAATTGAACCACTATTTTGTATCAGTCTTAATTATAGAGAATACAACTAACATCACAGAAGTAACTGTGAGCCAGTAATGGGAAGGGAGGGGGAAATCAGGGCTTTTACAATTACTAGGGAAGTGGCACTTGGTTAAAATGGTGGAGTTATGGGCATTAAATCCCAGGTCCTGATGGACTGTATCCTAGGGTCTTAAAAAGATGTGGGCAGTGAGATAAAAGCAAATTATGCAGATGCTAGAATCTGAAACCAAAAGCATCCATAAGGAGAGAAACGTCAGCTCTTTTCTCTCCTTACAGATGCTGCCAGACCTGCTGAGATTTTCCAGCATTTTCTTTTTTGGCTTTGGAGATAGTTGATGTGTTGGTTTTAATTTTCCAAAATTCCCTGAATTCAGGAAAAGTGCAATTAGATCGGAAAATAGCAATTATTAGGCCTTATTCAAGGGGAGAGAGAGAGATAGACAGACAGGTAGGTAGATAGATAGACAGATAGAGAGAGAAAGAGAGAAGGAAATATTGGCCAGTTAGCTCAACATCTGTCATACAGAAAGGAAGCTACTGGCCAGACACTTTGAGAAATTCAAGGCAATCAAACAGAACCAGCATAGTTTTGTGAAAGGGAATCATGTTTAACCAATTTAGTGGAGTTCTTTGAAAGAGTCACGCATGTTGAGGGTACTTTGATTTCCAGAAGGCATTTGATAAGATGCTACATCAAAGGTTATTGCCGAAAATAAACTTCATCGTACAGGCGGTAACATATTGACATGGATAAAAGATTGACCAGCTGATAGGAAGCAGAAGGTAGCCACAAATGTATCTTTATCTGGCTGGCAGGATGTAATGAGTGGTGAGCCACAGGGGACCTCAACTGCTTACAATTTATATAAATAACTTGGATGAGGGGATTAACAACATGGTTGATAAATATGCTGATACAAGGATCAGTAGGAAAGTGAGTCAGCAATGTACTAAATTGTCTATTTAAACAGGAAGAATAAAAATGCTAACAGTACTATCTAAATGGTGCGTGATTACAGAGCTCAGATTCAGAGGAATTTGGGTGTCCGATTGCATGAAGCACAAAAGGCTAGTACGCTGGTACAGCAAGTACATAGGAAACCTCATACAATGTTGCTGTTTATTGCTAAGGGAATTGAATGTAAAAATAGGGAGGTTATGCTTCACTTGTACAGGCCACTGGTGAGACCACATCTGGAGTATTGTGTGTAGTACTGGTCTCCTTATTTAAGAAAACAGTTCAGAGAAGGTTGACCAGACTCATACCAGGAACAAGATGTTGAAAGGCTACTGGGGGAGGCAGGACGTTGTAGTCAGATGTTATTGAATGGTGGAGCAGGCTCAAAGGACCGAATGGCCTACTCCTAATTTGTATGTTCATACGTAGTTAAATACAGAAATCCATAAACAGCTGAGAGCGATTCCTTCATCTTCCACAAGGTCCAATGTTGAATCTTTCACCGATGGAAATCTTAATAATCAATTGACTGGACGTGAACTTGCACTTTTAACAATGCCCATCTTGCTGCAAGAACTCTTAAAATTACTGCAGCTTCTTGCAAGAAGGGTAACTGGGTGATTTATGTAGTACAACACATAATTGGTAAACAACCAGTGACTCTGAAAAATTACTTGTGGAATGTCAATTTCCCCATATGATAATAAAAGTTCTATAGCCAATAAAAAATCAACTTCTTCTTAACCCTTTGTAACTTCCTGGCTTTCTCTCCCTGAAATAATCCTGTGCGATTGCTTGTTTAGCCTGTTTGATGACAGCACTGCTGCTGGAGTGTAGAAATGCCCTATCAAGGATGCCAGAATGAAATGATTAGGAGAGGCAAAATGCAATGCACAGATTTAGAACAAAGAACAAAACAAAGAACAAAGAACAACCCAGCACGGGAAACAGGCCCTTCGGCCCAACGAGCCCGCGCCGCCGCATCGCCCTACACCTATTCTACCCTGCATGTCTACCTTTCTTCAGGGTTTGCAGTGAGCACCATTGCTTTGCTGAATGACTGCAAAATCCAGTCATTAAGTCATTCAAACTCAGCTCACTTTTCTCGACAGAATCTTTCTGGCCTGGCAAACGGAAAGCTAACCCTGTAATTGCCCTGGGCAGATTCTTTAAACGCATTTCAGTCAATAATTAAATCCCTGTAGATAAATCCTGCAATACTCACTTGGTTCAAGGGCCTCCAAAATGTTGTGCGCGCAGGTGGACTTGTACTTACGCAAGCACAGTTCCATCACAGATAAGTACTGTTACAGTGGGTGGAAAAAAATGGACAACACAAGTGGAAACAGGCAAGGATCAAATTAAAAATGATGAGTTTTAAAGGACTCAGTGCACAAAATATTTGATAATACAGGGCTGTAATCAACCATGTCAACAGAATGTTGAAACATGTCGTCAAAACAGTAGAATGCAAGCCTGTGGAAATCTTAATAAAACAACATTTCAGTGGCAAGCCACAGCTAAATTTTTTTTTCAATTCTGCCCAGTGAGCCACAGGACATGAGCAGTGTCGAAGTCAACCACAAGCCTGGTCTCCATTCAGAGAAAGAGTAAATAAAACTGGGCAGCTTTTTTTTTTAAATTCATTTTACGGAATGTGGGCATCACTGGCTGGGCCAACATTTATTGCCTTTTCCTCACTGACCTCCATTTCAGAGGGCATTTGAGAGTTAACCACATTGATATGGATCTGGAGTCACGTGCAGGCCAGCCCAGGGTAAGGACGACTGATTTCTTTCCCTAAAGGATATTAGTGAAACAGATGGATTTTTACAACAATGGCTTCATGGTCATCATTAGACTTTTAATTTCAATTTTTTATTGAATTTCGAATTTCGCCATCTGCCATGGTGAGATTCGAACCCTGGTCTCCAGAGCATTACCCTGGGTCTACTGGATTACTAATGCAGTGACAGTACCATTTCATCACTGCCTCTCCTTTAATTGATAATTGTTCATATGCATCAAATTTCTAAAGACAAAGTATTCACTTCAACATTATACTCTGGCAGCTGGCACAGGAAGCTCTACCATGGTGTGATGGTTTACAAATCTTCACATATCTTCTGAGATCTTATTTGGGGCTATTGTAGAAAACAACAAACAGAAACAACCCAAATCCTATTAAATCCTCAGAGGGCAAAAAGCTGGCAACCCAGGAAGCTCATACAATGCTTACCAGATGAACACACAATATAATTTGCAAACGTTAAGCAAAGTTGACCTGTCCACCTTTTGGAATGAAGATTAATGCATATGACTGGGTAACCTTGTGGGAGAGATGTCTGCAGATATCCTAAAAATAACTTTTGCAATAGCTATACTGATTTCTGGAAATACAGGAAGGGACATTGGAGGAAAACGGACCACCCGGAGGAAACCCATGCAGACAGAGGGAGAATGTGCAAACACCATGCAGTCACCCAAGGCTGGAATCAAGCCTTATTCCCTGGTACTGTGAGGCACCAATGTCACTGTGCCACCCCTACAAGTTTGTAATAAAGGAAGCTTAATAAAAAGTTAGTTAATTTATTAGTCACAAGTAAGGCTTACACTAACACTGCAATGAAGTTACTGTGAAATTCCCTCAGTCGTCACAGTCCAGCACTTGTTCAGGTCAATGCACTTAACCAGCACGTCTTTCAGAACGTGGGGGAACCCTAAGCAGCCGGACGAAACCCATGCAGACACGGGGAGAATGTGCAAACTCACACAGACAGTGACCCAAGCCAGGAATCAAACCCAGGTGTCTGTCACTGTGAAGCAGCAGTGCTAACCACTGTGCCACCGTGCTGTCCCTAACGTAACCAAACATTACTAACATGGGTAAATTTGGAGATTATGCATAGCAACAATTGCACTGATTAGGTCCCAGCTAATTCGGAGTTTCTTTGATACACTTTGTAATTTCAGATATTAATTCAGTCAGTTATTCACTTGAGCGCTTGGGAGTAATCTTATTAATATTAACATCCTGCCAATTGTATTATTTGCTTACATAGAAATGTTATCTCATGATTTTTTTTAGATTTTGACAAGGAGCAATCTCACTTCACAGCTTATTTCATCCTCATGGGAGGCTGGCAGTATAAATTCAATATAACTTAGGCTGGTTGCAGTTCAAGTATGCCACGTTGGAGCATCTTGTTCTCTCCTACATGCGGATGATAAATTCAAAGTTAATTCTTTGATTAGAAGTTATGGCAAAGTGATTCAGGATTTATTTGGTGTCCTTTGACTATTATTCCTTCCAAGGTTAATTGGATTACCAGTCCCAATTCTTGCAACCAAAACAAAGAGACAAACTTGCCTGCAATGCATTTGCATCAGAATTTATATTCAATAACAAAATCCGAATCTATTCCAAAAATTTTAAACTCTGCACTAAAAAATGTATAACAAGTCATGTGGAAAACATACTGCGCATAAAATTTAATGCAAAAGCGGCTGGTTTAAGCAGTTTTTTTCCTTTCCCATGTAGCTCAAGATAGCAAATTAGTGAAACCAAACCAGCTTTACACACGAAAAAGGGTTAATATTGAAATGGTTCTAAAAATCTGACCTTGAGGGCCTTTGATTTTAATCAGTAGCGACTATGCCTTTAGCTCCGAAGGCCCCAACACTTGAATTCCTTCCCTAAAACACTTCACCATTCTTCCCTGTTTTGACCAGGCTTTTTGCCAATGGCCCAAACATCGCATGTGGCTAAATCACAATTGTTTGATAACAGTCCTGGGGAGATAGTCTAGTGATGATACTACTAGGCCATCAATCCAGAAACCTGGCTAATGCTCCGGGGACCCAGGTTGAAATTTCATCACGGCAGATGTAGAATTTGAATTCAATTAAAAAAGCCTGGATTTAAGAATCTACTGATGACCTGCTTCATTAATGTCCTTTGGAGAAGGAAATCTGCCATCCTTACCTAGTCTGGCCTACACGTGACTCCAGAGCAACAGCAACATTGTTGACTCTCAACTTCCTCGCGCAACTAGGGACAAACAATAAATGCTGGCCCGGCTAATGACTCCCATGTCCCACAAACGAATTAAAAAAAAAGTCCTGTGAAGCACCTTGGGAAGTTTAAATACAAGGTGCCATATAAACAAAAGTTTTCAATATTGTTGAGCTTGGAACATGACCTACAGGGCCAGAGGGAAAAAGAACTGGAGCAGGATGAACCTGTGCTAGTTCAAAATCAACAGCTCAATTGACCTCCTTCTGCACAAACTGAATCTATGAACATCAATAAATATTGAAATTAATCCCAAGGTAGTTATTCACAAATAGTTATTGCTTGCTGAAATTACAGCAGTTACACTTATAAGGGAAAACTGAATGGAAGGGGGGTATTTTACTTACTACAACATTCCTTCAACATGACCTGTAATTTTGGCATTCCGAGCATACATCAAGAGTTGATTAAATGAAAGGGATGCAAGTTGGTGTTGAGATGTTCAATACAAAACTTATTTGATTAATGCAATTACAGACTATTTAAAGCAGCCTGAAGAGATCTATAATAGAGTTCTTAGAAATCATTAAGCTTTTAGTATTTATATTGATTTCATTATGTTACAACAGAATTGTACAATAAAATTTGGTGCTGTCTGGCAGGTAATAGTCTAAAGCTAGAAGTGGTCTACAAGCATACTGTATTTCAACAGTAGGGTCCTGTTGGCCTTAATTGCCAACCCATTTAAGAACACTTCCTAATTCTACTCTATGTGTGACATATGAATTGTCATCCCTTCCATTAGACTCCTGCTGGGACATGATTCCTTATTCAAGCTTCGACAGTCAACATTGCCAGGTTCACCATGGAATCAGAAGGTTAAGGGATTTAGGACCCACCGTGCAGACTGTTGCACATCACCTATACTAACACTTTGGGGTTGTGCTGCGCTGAGGGACTGCTACTGTTGGAGGTGATATCTTTGGAACAAGGTATATAATCAAGGTCCCTTCCATCTTTTCAGATGGATAACAGCACACAGACAAATTAAAGAGAAGCTGGGTCCATCCAGCCTGCTCTGCTATTTAATACAGTTGAATTCAAAGCTGAAACTTTGACTTCAACTTCACTTGCTCACCTGCTCCCAATATCCCTCCAGCAACCACAGTATTTTGCTTTTATTTTTGCTAAAAGGGGGTTCTTGCCAGGAGATATTTAGGAGTTAGTAGTTGTGCAAATGGACAGGCAAGGTTTGGGGATTTACCTATAACAAACCCAGTAGTGATTAAAGTAATTGTTACATAGGTTTGGGGGTTGACCACAAGAACCTGAGGAGCAAACATAGGTTATGGGTTTGGTGCAAGGAACCCCAAAATGAGTAGTGGTTTAGGATTTGCTGTAAGTAGTCCAGAGTTACCAATTTTAGATCACTATTAGGATTCAAAAGGGGTGTTTTAAGAAGAAAGTGAAAGCTGTCTTCACACTGAGCAGCAATTGTGGACTGCAAGAGAGAGAGAGAAAGTATTTAGCAAGCAGTTATGGAATTGATAGACTGAGAAATTAGACATCTTAAAGCTGCAAGGGTGTTTTTGTATGTATAGTAGAATTAATAGAATCTTTGAGTCAAGAGAATAGGTTCCAAGAACTAAGAGAAGACCCAAGAAGTCCTGGGATCCACAGGAAAGACAGTGAACGGTGCCATGCCTACTCATCTTTGTTGTCCAAAAAACATTGTTACTTTGCATTCTAAATTAGTGATTGCAATTTTTGCCAATTCTCCAACAAGAATTTTTTACTCTGGGATTTAGTATACATTTCAAATCTTATTGGGGCGTAGGGTAAGATTCTCATCCTGTAAACAACAACCAGGGCAGCTATGTGATGGCAAGATCCAGCGAGGTATTAGGAATGTCAGGTTTTATAAACAGTTATACTTTAAATAGTCTGTTTAATTCCAGAATAGTAGTTGAGGGTCTAGATAATTAGCATTTAGAATACAAGGCCATTGTGAATCACATTGCCACAGGGATGGGCATTGAGAAGACAAGAGTAGGATCGAGTTGCAGGTTTCCCTAAAAATATCACTGAACGTTGCAGACAGTGTCAGTCTGAAAGAAGCTGCAAGGGCAAAGAGCTAAAAACAGCAAATCTCTATTGTTCACCGAGCAAGATAGGGATGGGAGCTCAAACTGAGATTCAAGTGACCAAGTTCAAAAAGGTTTAAAAGGAGCTGGAAGATTCACCTAGCTTTGGCCAAAGGGAAAGATCTCAAATTTGTCCCTCATCATGAAAGTCAGTTTGTGAATAAGAAGCTATCCAGTTGGAAAAGGAAAATAAGAACTGAGAACAGCTTTGAACTGGTTCTTGGAGAATGAACTAATTAAGGAATAGAGTGAAGTGTAGCTGCAGAGGGAAATTTTCAGCCATTTTAAATGTCATATGAGGGATCTTATAGTACAAGTTGTCAACTGAAATAGTGTTTAGCGAATAAAACATTGCAGATGCTGAAAATCTGCAATAAAAAGAGAAAATGCTGGAAAAACTCAGCAGGTTGGCAGCATCTGTAGAGAGAGAAACAAAGTTAACAATTCATGTCCATATGACTTTTTAAGAGCTGTGTTTAATCAATATTGCTTCTTGCTTGTTTCTTATAATTAACGTCTTAAAACTTGAAATTATTGTTGGGAGATCCTTTTAGTCATTCACTAGAAGTTCACGTTCCTTTTTAAAGGTCAACAGTATCTATTGAGATTGTAACAATATGGGATGCTGGGAAAATGATCTGTAGAGTTGGCAGATAACAACTAAGATAGGCAAGTGTGTTAGGGCTAAAGATGATGCATGCTACTGCATGCATATCTCAACATGTTGAGGAAATGGATTTGTGTTTAGATAATGATCTTTAACTTATCAAAGTATAATACTGGTACATCAGAAGGTCAAATACTAGATTTACATACACCAAATAGTTAAAGCTGGTGGTGACAGGAAGATGTGGGATTAGAACGTTTCCTGCTCTAAAGTTTGTTACTACCACTGTGAAACTAGAACTATAGCAAACAGAATTCAAGGTTGTATTCAGAAAAATTCACTACAAAAAGTTACTTTTTGTCATTATAGCAAAATGAAGGTTTTGCACAATGTGATCTGTCTGGTCTTGTCATGTGGTGGAGAATAATGAGGGGCTTTGGAAAGAGTGCAAAGGAGAAATACAAGATTAATTCCCCCTGAAAACACATTTGTATCCCAAACAGGCTGAAAGAACGAAGTCTATGAAGAAAACTGTGAACCCAGAATAGATATGATCCAGCTTTAAAAAAGGCAATTCGATTGTGTCTACATGTACCAACTTTTTTTCAATTGGACAGATCAGTGAAGATCAAGGGACATGGGCTTGCAAGTTATGCCAAGGACAGATCACCTTGGATGTTGGGTAAGTCTTCCTTTCTCAGGTAAAAGGTGGAGCTATGGAATGGATTGCCAGCCTGCATGGTGAACACCGACTGATACTTCAACAGAGGGCAGGACCCATTTCTCATAGGATGGGTAAAAGCAAATGACTGTGGATGCTGGAATCTCAAACAAAAGCAGAAAATGCAGGTTAATTTTTTGCAGGTCGCTCAGCTCCTGTGGAGAGAGAACAGAGCTAAAGTTCCGAAGCTGGGTTACTCTCTGCCCAATCTGGGGTGAAGGTTACTTCATGTGAGGTAGGTGTGGTCAGATAAATCAAGGTCAATTTCAAGTCCTGGACAAGTACTGGTCAACTGGCTTTTTAACCTAAATTTCACTACATTTGGGACATTTCAAGACTCTAGGAATGAGTAAAGTATTTATTGTAATATGATGCCCAGATCATCAGAACTATCAGGGCCAGGGTAGCTGATTTTTATCTGCCCATCATTTTTACTCTGGGATTTATTATATAGTTCTCACTATCAAAAGAAAAAGGAAAGCAATTTCAACTACCTACAGTGGGGGGTGGCTGTAAATTTATTTGATGCAAACAATTGTAAAACATTGCATCAGAACAATTAATACTTGCTCTCAAATTACTCAAGCAACTTGCTCAAATTTACATGATGCTTAATTCATCTGCAAGTTAATTATTCACCTCCCACCATCTTTAGATTATTCATAAATAAGCCAATAAAATGTAGTAGTTGCTATGAGTCATTCTAATACTGAGTTTAATAGATTTTATTTTAAATTAAGTAGCTAGGTGCATACAAACAATTGCTCAGATCATTTGAATCACATGCTATTTTCAAGGTGCCTAGATTACAATTATTTGAGATGCCTGCTATCTTTGAGTGAGATGAGCAAAGGTAAAACTAAAATTAAATCAATCTATTTGGTGTGAAAGTAATTTGCCTACTTCACTGCTTGATGCTCCTGTACACTTACCATCAGCGACTGGTGTACAAGGACACCCAGGGGTCTCATTGCACATTTCTGTCCCTCCATCTATAGCCACAGATATTAATCTGCCTTTCTGTTTTTGCTGCCAAAGTGGACAACGTCACACCTGCCACACATTTGCCCACTCACTCAACTTGTTCAAATCACAGTGAAGCATCTCTGCACCCAGGCTTTGTCTCATCTGCAAATTTGGAGATATTACATTTAGTTTCCTCATCTAAATTATTAATATAATTTTGTGACTAGCTGGCATCCTAGCACTGATCACTGACCACTCGCCACCCACCCCCTGCCATTTGGAAAAAGACGGATTTCCTATCTATCTCAACAGCCCCAATCCCACGCACTTTAATTTTGCACGCTAATTTCAAATGTGGGATCTTGTCGAAAGCCTTCCAGAAGTCCAAATAAACCACATCCACAGGTTTCCCTTTATCAACTCTACTAGCTACATCCTCAAATTCCAGTAGATGTGTCAAGCATGAATTCCCTTTCGTAAACGCATGCTGACTCTGTCCAAACCTGCCACTGTTTTCCAGTTGCTCTGCTATTAAATCTTTTATGATGGACTTTAGCATTTATAAAACTCAGGAACTCATGTTCCTTTTGAGAGGCTTTTCAACTTGTCCTGCCAGATTTAAGTATATGAATCGTTAGGTCAGCACAATGATTAGCACTTCTGCCTCTCAGCGCCAGGGACCAGGTTTGATTCCTGGCTTGGGTCACTGTGCAGAGTCTGCATATTCCCTCCATGTCTGTGTGGGTTTCTTCCAGGTGTTTTGATTTCCTCTCTCAATCCAAAGATACAGTAAAAAGTCTGACAACACCAGGTTTTAGTCCAAAGATATGCAGGTTAGGTGCACTGGCTGTGCTGAATTCTTCCTCAGTATACCTGAACTGATGCCAGAGTGTGGCGTCTAGGGGATTTAAAAATAAATTCATTGCAGTATTAATGTAAATCTACTTGTGACTAATAAATAGAAAATAGAAACTTTAAAACTTTTATGTCTTTTTGACTCTGAAGTGATTTTTAAAACTATTTAGTTTATATCGCCTCCCTACATTCTAAATACATCACTTCACATTTCTATGTGAAATCATTGTCTTCTCATTTCACAAGCCTATGTCCTCCTGGAGTCTGCTATTATTCTCAGCTTTTCCCATATAGTAGTTTGGTGTCATCTGAAAACTTTGAAATTATACCCTTTTGTCCCCAGGTTCAGGTAATTAACATACATGAAAAAAGCCATGGTGTTAATACAGACCCCTGATGGGCATCCCTTCACATTTAAAAGAACTAAACACCATTATTTTCTGCTATCTGTTAACCAATTGCAGAAATTATCATGCATTCAGTGCTGAAGATTGTAGCATTGTTCAGTATTGTATTACAGGACTATGAACAATGTGGTGCAGTGGGCCAGACATTGGCCCACTGCTCAAATCCAGTCCAGAATGGTGGGATGATATTAGATGTAAAGTTTAAAAGTTCAAAATGTAAAGTTTATTTATTAGTGTCTCAAGAAAGCTTACATTATTAACACTGCAATAAAGTTACTCTGAAACTCCCTTACTCACCACCTCCGGCGCCTGTTCAGGTACACCGAGGGACAACTTAGCATAGCCAATACACCTAGCCAGCGCGCCTTTCGAAGTGTGGGAGGGAATCGGAGCACCTGGAGGAAAGCCACGCAGAAACGGGAGAACATGCAGACTCTGCACAGACAGTAACCCAAGCCAGGTATTGGACCTGGGTCCCTGGCTCAGTGAGGCAGCAGTGCTAACCACTATGCCACCATGCAACCTATGTAAGGGCGTGCTGCCCGTCTAAGGGCACAAGGTCAAATCCAACTTTTCTTGGCCACAGATTACAGCACAAACTGCAACTAATTTGGCTCTAATTAACAATCTGACAGAGAAATAACACAACTTAGCTGGCATGGAAAGTGTGCACTGGTAAAATAGGCACTGCTGGCTCAGCGTGGAGTGGAGGCTCTGCACCTGACATAACAACACCAAGCTTGATGACTCAAGAGTGCATGAAAGATTTCCACTGCGCAGCACTAACACCCAGAGGCATACAATGTACTGACAATCAATCACTTGCACCAATTTATGCATATTAGCTGAAATAGAATGTACAACAGATAAGCTCAGTTTAGCAAAGCCAAGAGGTAAGTCAAACTCTGTTCAAAGGCATTTTTCACCAGTGTACAAATTGATTGACTACGGCACAAAATACACCATCTTAAATTGCTTTTATGGTAATGAGATCTCAGAATTTAAACTTATTGATTTGATTGAAAATTTACCAATGTAAAAACTGATACCTTGAACTAATTCAGCCCTTTGCTAATATCACATTCCAAAGCTTTATGGCAGATGTATCAATCACGGCCAGAAGCAGCAAGAATTATATACTCCCACTACCCCATTGTAGTGAAGTGCCAATGCGCAATTGTGAAGCTAAATGCTATTAGTTTTCTATAATGCAGTCATGAAAGTAATTTCAATGCCAGAATAGTCTGAAACTGATCAATGGAAGGGACCTTTAAGACAACAGAATTGAAGTAACCTCTGAACTTGCAATCTATTAAAATCTATCCTAGGAGACAAATTGGAACGAAATCTTATTTCAACCTCATAAAAAGCTATTATCTTCCATCGTGCAGTCTCAATTTACAAAACCTGGATATAGATGTTCCCATTCCATTCTAATTTTCTAGATCATTCTAGTGATCTGAAAATTAAGTCAGTTGCAAACCAAATAATACAAACCCACGATGGAAAGTAAATGAAAGCACGTCTGAACACACACAAACCACAACTTAAGTGAGCAGTCACAAACACACAATTTTACTTATCAACTTTTAATTTTGTACCATGATGTTAATGCTTTCACTTCACAAGCGCACAGAGAGAAAGGGAAAAGTTCCTTTTTCCCCAATTTATCCTTCGTTTGTACAATAGCTTTTTTTTAGTTCGTTCATGGGGTGTGGGTGTCACTGGCTAGGCCGTTCCTAATTGCTTGAGAGGTGATGGTGAGCTGTCTTCTTAAACTGCTGCAGCCCATGAATTTTAGGTGCAACCGCAGTGCTGTTAGGGAGGAAGTTCCGAGACTTTGATCCAACGACAGTAAGGAAACGGTGACACAGTTCTAAGTCAGGTAATTGCTCAAGTTGCAGGTGATGGTGGTCCCATGAATCTGCAGCCTTTGTTTTGTCTCGGATGGTGTCAAAAATTTGAGTATTGTTGATGCCGCACCCATCCAAGCAAGTATCCCATCACACTCCTGACATGTATCTTGTAGATGTACGTGAATTACTCATCACAGAATTTCCAGCCTTTGACCTGTGTTTGTAGCCACAGTCACTGCCTGGCACATGTGGCAAGAACGTGACTTGCTACCTATCTGTCCAAGCTTGAATATTGTCCAGGTCATGGACTGCCTCAGTATCTGAATCGCGAATGGCGTTGAACATTGTGCAGTCATCAGCGAATACCCCCACTTCTCACCTTATGAGGGAGGGAAGGTCATTGCAGCAGTAGCTGAAGATGGTTAGGACGTGGACAGTATCCTGAGGAACTCCTCCAGAAATTCCCAGGACTGAGATGATTGACCTCCAATAATTACAGCCATCTTATGTTATGTAGGCATCACTCCAACCAATGAAGAATTTCCCCTTAATTCCTATTGATTTCAGTTTTGCTAAGGCTCCTTGATATCACACTGGGTAAAATAGGACCTTGATGTTAAGGGCAACCTCATCTTGAGTTCAGCTCTTTTGTCTATGTTTAGACTAAGGCTGGGTTGTGGTCAGGAGCTGAGTGACTCTGGCAAAACCCAAACTGAGCACCAGTGAGCAGAGTATTGCTGAGTAAGTGATACTTGTTAGCATTTTATCTATCATTTTGTAGACTGATGGTTCATTGATTGATTCATCATTGTTCATTGCATGGGTGGATTTCTCCTGCTTTTTTTGGACAGGACATACCTGGGCAATTTTTCCACATTGCTGAGCAGGTGACAGTGTTGTAGCTGCACTGGAGCAGCTTGGCTAGGATGTGGCTAGTTTTGGAGCACAAGTCTCCAATACATACCCAGAATGTCAGGGCCCATAGTCTTTACCATACCAGTGCCTTCGGCTGTTTCATGAAATGACATGCAGTGAATGGAATTGGCTAAAAACTGGCATCTGTGATGCTGTGAACTTCAGGGCCAGCAGAGATGCATCAGCCACTTGGCACTTCAGGCTGGACATGGCTGCAACTACTTCGGCCTTCTCTTTTGAAGAATGTGTTGTGCTCCCCCCACCATTGGGGATGGGGATGCTTAGGGAGTCTCCTCCTCCTATTAGTTGCTTACGTTCCAGAATTTAGATCCAGCAGAAATGGTGATATAGTTCCAAGTCAGAATAATGTGTGGCTTGAAGACGTTCCCGTGCTTCTGCTGTCCTTGTTGATGGAGCCTTGTGAGTTACACTGCATCTTGTATGTGGCGTACACAGCTGCCACTGCATGTCCCTGGTGGAGGGTGTGAATATTTAAGGTGCTGGATAAACTGCTTATCAAGTCGGCTGCTTTGTCTTAAATGGTGTTAAGCTTCTCGAGTATTGCTGGAGCTGCACACATCCAGGTAAGTGGAGAGTATTCCATTACACTAATGACTTGTGCTTTGGGAAGCCCAAGGCTTTTTCGCTTCAGAATTCCCAGTCTCACAACACCAGGTTAAAGTCCAATAGGTTTATTTGGTAGCAAACGCCACTAGCTTTCGGAGCGCTGTTCCTTTGTCAGGTGAGTGCGAGTTCTGTTCACAAACAGAGCCTTCGAGAGAACAGTGACCAAGACACCACATAACCCTGCCACAGCAACCTCTGCAAGACGCGCTGGATCATCGACACGGACGCCATCATCTCATGTGAGAACACCATCCACCAGGTACACGGTACACACACTTGCAACTCAGCCAACGTTGTCTACCTGATACGCTGCAGGAAAGGATGTCTCGAAGCATGGTACGTGGGGAGACCATGCAGACATTATGACAATGGATGAATGAACACTGCTCAACAATCACCAGGCAAGACTGTTCTCTTCCTGTTGGCGAACACTTCAGCAGTCTTGGGCATTCAGCCTCTGATCTTCGGGTAAGCGTTCTCCAAGGTGGCCTTCACGACACACACAACAGAGCAGAGTTGCTGAGCAGAGACTGGTAGCCAAGTTCCGCACACGAGGACGCCCTCAACCAGGATCTTGGGTTCATGTCACGCGATCTGTAACGCCCACAACATGCCTGGACTTGCAAAATCTCACTAACTGTCCTGTCTGGAGACAACTGTCCTGTCTGGAGACAACACACATCTCTTTACCTGGGCTTAACGCTCTCTCCACTCACACTGTCTGTACCTTTAAGACTTGATTAACTATAAAGACTCGCATTCCAATTATTATTCTGTAAGTTGAGTCTGTGTCTTTTTATGCCCCGTTTGTGAACAGAACCCCCACTCACCTGACAAAGGAGCAGTGCTCTGAAAGCTAGTGGCATTTGTTACTAAATAAACCTGTTGGACTTTAACCTGGTATTGTGAGACTTCTTACTGTGTTTACCCCAGTCCAACACCAGCACCTCCACATCATGCTCTTGTAGGCACAGTATTTATATGGCTGACCTAGTTCAGTTTCTGGTCAATGGCAACCCCCAGGATATTGGTAATGGGTGCTTCAGTGACAGTAATACCACTGAATGTGAAGTGGGATGGTTAAGATTCTCTCTCTTGTTGGAGGTGGTCATTGCCTGCCGCTTGTATGCTGCGGATGCTAGTTGTGACTTCTCAGCCCTAGCCAGATGCACATGGACTTGGACAGCTTCAGTATCTTGAGTTGGCAACTGGAATGCATACCGATCAAATTCTGCACATAAAGTCTTTCACAATTCAAATTTGCGCTTAATGAATAAAAAAGTATCAACATTGTCCTGTCTTCCTATCCCCAAAGAATTTAGATAATGTAGCACTTACTGTAGTGGTCATTTTTGGATTGTAGGGAGGAACAGACTTGACAAAAGCAAATCATTGACTTGATACATTGAAATAATTCCTTGGAGAGGGGGCCGGGTTTACTAAATGTAAAGGAAATAAGAGATTGCAGGTCTACAAAAATAATACACAACTTACTTACTTTTCTATCAAGTCCAGCGTAACTCCAGGCACCAGTTTGGCACTCCTTTGCATACAGAACCTGCAAATAACAAACAGCAAACAACTAAGTTTATGTAGAGAGACAGGCTTTTAAAATCATAACTGCTTAATGGAGTCATATTATTACACCACAGTCAAAATTTACAAGATTATAACTTCTCATTTTTATAATCCATGGAGAAAATAGCTTGTTTTAAAGGAGGGAACCAGAGAAAACAAAAACACCTGATCAAAAATACCTAGAGTTCAAAACAAAATACAACATGCATCAAAAAAGACTCACTCCTTGCGACTACAGTCTGAAGCTATAGGGAGATCACCTGAAGTTAGCCTGAAAGGAGCCATGCA
This sequence comes from Carcharhinus amblyrhynchos, assembly GCF_965287045.1. NCBI lineage: Eukaryota > Metazoa > Chordata > Chondrichthyes > Carcharhiniformes > Carcharhinidae > Carcharhinus > Carcharhinus amblyrhynchos. Next base: position 10,992,272 of record NC_137344.1, read on the forward strand.
AGTTTCATTGTGCCTGGTCCAGAATGTACAACCCACTGAAGATTACACTCGCATTTCATTCGCTATCACTTGCTTTTCGAAGTCAGCAGCGATACACACCGGAGACAACTTGTGATCATGTGCGTAATGAGAAATTATTTTTACTGAGATTCACGTTAACAAATATATTTGTAACATTGGAGAGGCCAAAGTGCAGTTCATTTCCAGGCATGAAGCAGAAATTTCCTTGCTTTCACCTTGAAGGCACATATATGTTTAAAAAAAGGAACATGAACACCACATTAGAGATAATCTATAACAGATTGATAACTTCCAAGAGCTTGGTTGTCAAATGATTCCCTGATGCTCCTTCCATCTGAAGCATTCTGACCATGTGATTTAATTCAGGTTCCCTTTTACTTTCTCTTTCATTCATTTCAAGTCTACACATTAGCTGAGATTGAACAGCCAGGCAGTCTCATTGCTGACCAAATAAAGATGCAGGTCTACAATTGTCAGAATTCTCTTCTGCATATACGTACCACAATTCTTTTTTTTGTAGTCAAAATGAGGAATGTTACAGATGGTGCATGGAACCTTTCAAAATTACAGGTACTGAGGATTTAGGAACTAAACCTCAGTATATTTGGGAGAATTTGTCTGTCCTAATTTCGAGCATTTTGCATTACACACGTGCAACAAATTTCCAACTCCCACATTAGAATTTGCTGCTGTGGGTATTTGGGTTTAAGTGTTCACTCATAACCTCCAGATCAAGAGCATTTAGGGTCAGACACTACAAACAAAGATAACTCTGTTTTGAACAAAGCCAACAGGGCAGAGACTGGCTAATGATACCAAACAAAACACACGACAAGTGACCCCAACAAGAGGAAGATACAGCTAATTCAATTAGAGATGAGAAATAAATGCCGGAACTAAATGCTGGCCTCAGCAGCGATCCCCACACCCTGTGAAAGAATAAAAAAAGATTGAGTCCACCTGAAAAAGCAAATGTTTGAACATTCAACCACAGATGCCATCGCAGCTACCAAACAACCTCGAGTTTCAAGGGTGGCACAGTGGCAAGCACTGCTGCCTCACAGCACCAGGGACCCATGTTCGATTCCTAACTTGGGGAATTATATAATTATGGTTTGTTCTACTTCATTATTGATACAGGTACTGTCCAGTGGCTCTGGAACACGGCGGCATAACCTTAAGATCAGGGTCAGGGCATCATAAGAGAAGTTAGGAAACATTTCTTCTTACCGAGAGTTTTAAAAGTACAGAACACATGAAGTTTCTAGGTACTAGCTCAAGTAATAATTTTAAAGGTGGGGAGGGGGGAGATTGAAAGAATCTGGAGGGTCTGGGTGGGATTGTTGTCTGTGCAGGCTCAATGGGCCGAATCTTCTGCACAGTAGGGATTCTATGATTCTACTTAAGTAAAAGTGATAAAGTTATTAACTAAAACACATACAAAGTTTAAAACGCAGATAAAGGAAAATAGGCATTTAAAGATGGAATTTCAAATCAGTGTGTGTAATACTATTACAGGCCCTTTATTTGATTTCTTTCTTTCCAAAATGAGGGGGTTACAATCATCGAAGCCTACAGTGCAAAAGGAGGCCATCTGGCCCATCGAGTCTGTGCTGACCACAATCCCACCCCATAACCTCATGCATTTACCCTAGCTGTTCCCCCGGCACTAAAGGGCAATTTAGCATGGCCAATCCACCTAACCCACACATCTATGGACTGCAGGAGAAAACCCGAGCACCTGGAGGAAACCCACGCAGACAGGAGGAGAACATGCAAACTTCACACAGACAATGGCCCAAGCCGGAAATCAAACACAGGTCCCCGGCGCCGTGAGGCAGCAATGCTAACCACTGTGCAACCGTGTTGCCCTGGAAATTCTCGGTTGTTGGGCAGCTGCAATGGCATCCGTGGTTGAACGTTCAAATGTTGCTTTTTCAGGTGGACTGTCTTTTTTCGTTCTTTCATGAGGTCAGCATTTATTTCCCATCCCTAATTACACTCAAGAAGATGGTGGTGAGCCACCTTCTTGAACCTCTGCAGTCCATGTGGAGTAGGTATACCACAGTGCAATTAGGGAGGGAGTTCCAGATTTTCAACCCAGCGACTGTGAAGGGAAGGCGATATAATTCTTAGTCAGGATGGTGCATGCCTTGGAGCAGAACCTTCAGGTGGTGGTGTTTCCATGTACTTGCTGCCCTTGTCCTTCTGGGGGGTACAGATTGCTGGTTTGAAAAGGTGCTGTTGAAGGAGCCCTGCTGGAGTGCAACTTGGAGACAGTACATATTATTGCCACTGTGCTTCAGTGGTGAAAGGAGTGGACATTGAAGGCACTGGATCAAGCAGTCTGCTTTGTCCTAGTGACATGAGTGCTTGGAGCACGACTCATCCAGGCATCAGGAGGGTATTCTATCACACTCCTGACTTATAACTTGTAAATGGTGGATGGACTCTGAGGAGTCAGGAGATGAATTACTGTGACCTACTCTTGTAGTCACAGTATTTCCACAGCTGGCCTAGTTCACTTTCTGGTTGATGATAATCTCCAGGATGTTTAAAGTGAATGATTTGGCAATGCTCACATCATTGAATGTCAAGTCAAGAATGGTTGGATTCTCTGTTGTAGGAGATGGATGATGGCCTGGCACTTGTGTGGCATGAATGCTACTTGCTATTTATCAGATTAAACCTGAATGTTTCTCAGGTCTTGCTACACATGGGCAGACTGCTTCAGTATCTGGGGAGCTTCAAGTTGAAAGAAGTGTGCAATTATCAGGAGAGTATCCCCATTCTGACCTTGTGACGGAAGCAAGGTCATTGATAAGCAGCTGAAAGGTTGGACCAAGGATACTACTCTGAAAAACTCTTGCAGTGATGTCCTGGGACTGAGATGATTGATCTCCAACAATATCCTTCCTTTGTGTTCCAACCAATACAGAGCCTTTCCATTGGATGCCATCATGTTTTTGGGAGGGCGATGTTTGCTATTCCTCATGAATTCTGTGGTTACAGCACTCACAGAGTGCTTGAACTTTTTTTGGCAGAACAACAATTGATTTCTTAATGCTTTGCTCTTTGATCTCCCTTCGCCAAGAACCCTATCTGATGATGTCTCAAGGGTTCTTCCTGGGGTTCTTGTCACAAATGATGGCTCCTTACACCCTCCTTTCAGGCAGTTCAAAAACACACCAGGATGGCTATGTTAACTTTCACCAAGTCATTTCTTCATTAGCAAAAGCTTTATGCTGTGGTCCTTTGAGATCTCCTCCTGTTGCCTCAGAAGTAAAAGGATATTTCACACCTTTTAGAAGATTCAGTGCACATCTCTGGAGGAGTCATTGCATTTTAATGCCTCTTTGTAGCCGGTTCTAGAGATATACATCTGACAAGGTTTAAACACCAAAAGGTGCCAAGCTGTCTTTTCATTTTGAAAAAGGCTTTTTTGAAAACAGAAATTTACCTTTAAAACAGCTGTCCTCAAAATCTCTAATATCATAATGACACATTCATGGCACCTTTATTAGATTGCATAAATTCTCAAATGTTCACTACCAACCAGTGCCATGAGACTACAGCTAGAAGAAACAAGGTATTAAGGTGTAGTGTTATTATAATTCAAAATAAAACAATAAGCTCTATCCTGGTCTTCTACTTAATCTTTGGAGCACTATTCCTTCATCAGGCGAGCGGCAACCACCTGATGGAGGAGCAGTGCTCCGAAATCTCGTGACACCAAACAAATCTGCTGGACTTTAATGTGGTGATGTGAGAATTCTTACTGTGCCCACCCCAGCCAGACACCAGCATCTCCACATCATGGTTTTGTATTTAAGAACTTGGGTTGAATTTTATACTGTGTTCAGTTTTGGCCCCTGCAGGGTGTTAATAGATAGGCCTCATTTTCTAAAAACAAAGTTAGGATTTATTCATTCTCGCGCAATTTTATTTTTAAGGCCACGATAAATCTTATTACTGCCAAACAACTTCACCAGCACTGAAAATTAACAAGGCATGGATGGAAATGTATTTCTTTCAATTATTGTAACTTACACATTAAAATCAAATTAGTTTTTGCTTTTTCTTAGTTTAACTCTTTCGTTCCACTGGAGGAGGTGTCGTCACTGGACATTATGTCTAGAGCCCCAGGCCAATGTTCCAGGGCTTCACATTCAAATCTCTCCATACCAGGCGGTGGAATTTAAATTCAATTAACAAATGAAAATTAATCAAAACAATTCTGGGCTGAAAGCCAGTGTCAGTAATAGTGACCATTAAACTATCACCCACCGTTGTAAAAACCTTACTGGTTTCCTAATGGGAAGGAAATCTGCCATCCTCACCTACTCTGACCTGGCCTACATGTGACTCCAGATGCACAGCAATGGGGTTAACTCTTAACTGCCCTCAAAGAACCATTAGAGATGGGCAACAAATGCTGGCATTGCCAGCCACGCCCACATCCCAAGTCAGAATAAATTAAAGTATCTCTCTTTCGGACTCTATTTTTCTTTCCGTACATGATCTAACAATTAATTAAATATTCCAACTTCCTATCTTAAGATTCTACAATCCTCAGGAAGGATTCTTCAATCTGAGAGGAAGTCTACACGTAATTAACGATAAATGCCATTCTTGCTGGTGACTGAAAAAACCTAACAAATAATTCTCCAAGATCTAAAACGTATGTTGAAATCTAGCCAAATGTCCAAACAAAATTTTTAATGCCTGCCTTATGCAAAAGCCTACGTTAATTTCCTGCAACCCTAGAGAGGTTCTGTTTTTTTATCAACTTAAAAAGCGATTCATGAAACAATTTAATTTGACATCAGTCAGCTGTATTTTTGCCAACTTTTCATTTTCAGCTCCTGAAGTTTGCACTTAGGAATATATTCCCCATGAAACAATAAAACAGGCCTAAAAACATGAAAAAAAAATTCCAAGATATCCCCAGTGCCAAATGCATTATTCTTAATGATACAAACAGGAGCGAATTCTCTTGTTAAAACTCAATAGAAAACATGGATTTTCAGCACATCAATTTGATTTGCTGCATCGATATTAGTGTTTTTCCCTCTAACTAAATATTGAGCTTGAAATTTTTTTTCATTCATTTCCAATGTTACATTGCTTCTACGATCTTATCAAACAGCTGTCGGGCTGTTATTTAAACACATCTCCCACTTTCCTAATCAATTTGAATATTTTTAATCAAAAGCATATTTTCAGTATCTCTATCAAGGATCTGCTATAAAATGACACAGAGCATTGTATTTAAAACGTCATTAATCGCTCCTAATGGCTTTGCATCCCATTATGGGTGACTCACATTAGGTGAGAATAAATCCTAGGAAGTGACCTTTTTATTTATTAATAAACAAATCTGAATGTGTTTCTTCCAGACAGTTTCCTCAGAGTAACTGGAATGCAGACACAAAAGCCCATAGGTTAATTGGTAAAATATGATTGGAGTGATCATCATCATCACCGCATGAAACAGCTTCTGAAACGAACTTCACAAAACCACCAAATAAAAATTAAGCCTTTCATTAAAACCAAACAATAATCAAAACCCTATAATCACCTTTATAAAAAGAAATAGATGGATGATTTACAAAAAATATTTGCAAGTGGAAATAAAACAAAAGCACGCTAATTGATTTGTACATCACAGCAGGCAAGCTGAACTACCAAGCACACCTCACAACCATTTTTTCTTCAAATTCTCTGCATAGCATGCACTTCCACTAATCATGATGGTCCGAAAACTTCTCCAATTTTTAAAATTGTCTGCGCATATTTCAAATTTTAACTAATCTGGAGATTAGCAACTTTCACTAATCACTAGACTGCTGTCAAATCTTTCACATATTTCCCCATTTTCCACGTTAAAAGCATTACGTGGAAAGATTTGATTTATTATTGTCACATGTATTAGCATACAGTGAAAAGTATTGTTTCTTGCGTGTTGTACAGACAAGGCATATCGCTCAGAGAAGGAAATGACAGTGTGAAGAATGTAGTGCTCAGTCATAGCGAGGATGTAGAAAAAGATCAACTCAATGCAGGTTAGATTCATCTGAAAGTCTGATCACAGCAGGGAAGAAGCTGTTCTTGAGTTGGTTGGTACGTGACCTCAGACTTTTGTATCTTTTTCCTGACGGAAGAAGGTGGAAGAGAGAATGTCCAGGGTGTGCATGGGGTCCTTAATTATGCTGGCTGCTTTGCCAAGGCAGCAGGAAGTGTAGACCGAGTCAATGGGTGGGAGGCTGGTTTGCATGTTGTATTGGGTTACATTCATGACCTTTTGTAGTTTCTTGCGGTCTTGAGCAAAGTAAGTCTTGAAATTTGACATGGTAATCTGCCAGTGTGGTGCTATCTATACGCCATCAACGCTTTATTAAAGAATTTTGCATATTCAAGTACATTTTGACAACTTAACTATTATGCTTGAACTGTTTAAACTTTTGTTGGAAGATTTGGCAAAAATAAATTCACAACCAAAGGGCAATCCTCCTGGAGGTTGCCCAATGGAGTTATTGAAAAGCTTTGATATGAACTTTTAAAATACAACTTTATTTTTACATCAGACAAAATTTATCAGGAAGTAGCCTTGAAAGGGTTATTTCTTATACAAGCAGTGTGAAGCTTTGACACAGCAATATGAAAACAACTAAAGGTAATCCCATACAGCACAAACAGGAGACTCATGTACACTGCCATCTCAAGAATGCAAGTGTCCTGTTACCCTGATTTGATGATGCCTTACTACTTTATACAATATATGGGTTGATGAATAATTCTGTCTTGCAAGCACATTTCCTGTGTCTGACTGGTGAAATGAAAGATTGCATAGAGATGCAAGTTGATTCGTACAGAAAATAACTTAACCTCTTGGCTACTAAAAACAAAATTCATCCTGTAAAATTTCTCACAGTTACCTGTAAAAACAAAGTTTGTTAATTTCTCAATTGCCTTGGATGGGAAATAATACGCACTAATCCATGCTATAAATCCACATGATTTTGAAATATAACACAGAGTAGAATTTCACAGCCGTTTTAAAACAGGGATTAGGAAGTTATCTTGCAATAGTATAAAATTGTAAATAAATCAAAAGGTGCAGTATAGAGTACTATATAAAATGCATAAATTGTTAAACTTTTGTTAAACAATGGCTCACGTCTGTGTATAACCCAAAGTAAAATCCAAATCACAATACACCACATTAGAACCTGACCATTATAATGTGCATTTAATCCTGTACCTTGATCCTTCAAGGCACCCCAGTATATTGCTGGACACTGCTGAGTGAGAAGGACTGATGAAGCGCTTAACTCTTCATATGAAGGTGAAGATTAAGCTAAAGCTGGCTTTTGCACCATGCCTGCAAGCTCTGATTACCAAAGGGTTAAGTTATTTTCTGCGCTATTTCATGCAGCTCTTTGTAATCTTTCATTTCACGAGTCAGACACTTGCTTGCAAGACAGATTTACTCTTTCTTTCCCATCCATTTACTTTTGAAAACATGCTCTTTCTATTCTTTTTCACTACCAACCCCTATCCACTCCCTACTTCCTAATCACTTTAACCCACCTTCTCAAAGCATATCTGGATTTTTCCTCGATCTGCTGATCTTCAAGAAACTCTAGTGGTCCTCCCCTGCTGTTTAGTTGCAAAATCATGCACACTTGATCCCTCTTCCCCGGTTTTCTTTTAATATTTGGAAATGTTTAGTGCTTATGGTTTTACATTACTGCAAATCTGAAAAATCTGCAAAAGAAAACTCGTGTGCTTATGAATCGGCTGTAATAATACCAATTCACTTGAACAATCCTAAACAATGGAGTGGATTATCAAGTTACAAAACAAATGTCTGATGATACAGTTTGCCCTAATTTATTTTAAAGACATTTAACAAGTCCTCTGCATGGAGGACTCCTTCAGTAGAGTTGAAAATATACATTAATATTTGGGTAAATATGATTGCGCTTATTCAATACTGCGAAACATTGTCAAGGTCGTAAACCAACCTATCATTGTGTTCCAATGTTAAGGTTTACCATCATGATTGCTGATACTATCTAATGCACACATTTTCACTGCAAAATTGGACAAGGAAGTGTTGTGCTTGCACAAATTTCTTTGGAACTATGAGCTTCAGCATATTCACCTTTAGAAAATGCAAACTGAAAATGTTTACGCTGATGCAGCACCCAGACATTCACTCTTTACACTCATTATACAAGCAATTTAAGGTATGGAATATTGGATTTCAAGGGGGTGCTGGAAAATTAAATTCAATACTGAGAAATATTTGCATAGAACCTACAAAAAAATCTAACTATGCAAAATGAGTCTTATACCAGCACAGAACAAAAATTACATTGAATGAAAACAGAAATACTGGAAATTCTCAGCAAGTCTTATAGCATCAATGGAGAGAGAGAGAAACAGAAGTTGCAACAATTTCGAGCAACTTCCAATTTCATTTCAGATTTCCAGCATCCACAGTATTTTGCTTTCAATTTTTGTTTCTCAAGTATATATAAACACTTCCTTTTTGAGAAGGCAACAGATTGTGTGCCAGCTTAGCTAGGCTGACAGTACGTTTGCAACTAGGTCACTGGTTCAAGATACTGTCTTCGATTTAAGCATCAAATCTCAGTTGGTACTCCAATATTTGGGCTGTGTTGGCAGACTCCAAGAGAAATGTTATCAAGTATAACCTACCTGTTCAGGTAAACGACAAAGATACAAACATTTGAAGAGGAATTCCCCCCAATTTCCTTGCCAATCTCTCTCTGAACTAATGCCAACAACAGATTAAATGACTACTTATTTCATTGTTATGTCTGATCTTACAGTGGAAATCAGTTTTTTAAAAAGATCAAACAATGATTTTCCACAACAGCCACAAAATCGTAGATTGCTATTGAATGGGAGACAGCGGTATCAACCAAAATATTCAGGGAACATCTATAGGAAACATCAATTTATTAAGCTCGTGTATGAAGACTGAAAAATCCAATTCAATATTTCATTAAGTTACTCCAATTGATCTAAGATTAGTTCACTATTTTTCCAGAATTTCACAACTGACAAGAGTCTGTTCTCATCAGGATCTTTTTGTGAACAATTTTGTTGATTGCAGTGCACGTGCTACTTGCACAAAGACATTTATCACCTACAGGTGGATGGTTTAAAATAGATAAGCAAAGGCAGTTTCAAAGACCACCAATGGCAGCCTCTCGGACTTTTCTAGGACTGATTTTTCAATGTTCATTAAAGTCTGCCTGAGAATTATATAAAACTAATACAATATTTTATATATTATATAAAATTCAGATTTACCTGTTACCAAGACCTTTTCAATTGTTAACATTTGGGCTTTTGCAATCATTTTCTTGTTTGATGCATAAAGACTATTTCCACAGGTGAGCTCTTGCTCCCCACAAATGGAAACATGGCCATACAAACAAAGTAATCTGGGAAAAACCCAACAAACAAATTCCATTACTGGATAATTGATAGAAATGCCATTACTCCCCAAAACACTTAAAGCTATTGATATGAAGCTAGATACTTCCATAACAGGTTAAACAATGGTTATTTACTAAAGCAGCCAAAGTGAGATTTTGGAATTAAAGACAGTGCTAAGTCACTCCAAATAAACCAGCTGGAGGAGGTGCTTTGAGAACTTTCCTGCAGAACCTGGGTTAAATGCCTTTCAGAGAGATAGTTCTGGTGAACTATCAGGATACAATCTTTGCAGGAATTGTATAGGTTTAACCTATACAATGGCACGGTGGCACAATGGTCAGCACTGCTACCTCACAGCACCAGGACCACGTTCAATCCCTGGTTTGGTCATTGTGCGGAGTCTGCATGTTCGTCACGTGTCTGTGTGCATTTCCTCCAGGTGCTCCAGTTTCCTCCCACAGTCCAAAAGACATCCTGGTTAGGTGCATTGGCGATGCTAAATTCTCCCTCAGTGTACCTGAACGTGTGCCAGAGTGTGGGTATTTTCACAGTAACATCATTACAGTGTTAATGTAAGCTTACCTGTGACATTAATAAATAAACTTAAGAATCACATCCATAATAACTAGATAGCCATTATGTTGAATTTTGGTAACTACAACCCACCTGAAGATGGACCTTGGTTTAACAGAGTCTGGATGAAAATTCTCACCACATTCAACATCTATCAACACTGTAGGCTCAAAAGGTGGAAAACTGCGTGTTAGATACAAATTGCTAAATATACATGGATGGCAAATTAAGCCCTTGATAATACTGCGATAATAGCTAGCACAGACTAACTGGCCTTCCTGAGTGCCACTGGTGGTGAGTTCACTTTATAATAACTTTGCAATCAACGGTTAGTACATAAAAGGTTAAAATTGTCCACAAAGTAGTTTCTGATCCTGTGTAAGCGCTACAGCAATGTATTGGGTTTTTACTGATCTGGAAGCCCAATCTTCAATATTGTACTTTATAAAGAAATTAAAGCACAATGTAAACAAAGTCATGGATATAAAAAGCTGTCACATTTTACAACTCACTCCCTTTTGAAGTAATGCTTTAGCAGCTAATTTAGAGAATTAATAGAGATCATTGAAAATGGAATGACAAGTTGCCACATTGTCATATTAATCCCAGGAAATCAAATCACAGGATGTAGTTTTCCTGATGCTCACAAACTCATAGTGCATCTAGGAAAAGGCTACAGTGTTTTCGAAAGCTACTCATAATGAACACAACTTTACGCTTTAAGAAGATTGTTCATCAACCCAAACGCCTTTGTTATAAATTATTAAGGAACTACAATCCTTTGAAGCCTGATCACCTCATTGCTTCATTTTAAAATCGAGGAAAGGAACAGCATCCATTTTGGATTTGAGGATCCTACAAAGATAAAAAATTTTGCATTTTATTACAAGGATATTTTCATCTTCAGGCAATTAAATACTGCCTCAACTCGCTTCCATCTAAAAGCTTAGTTTATTTATTAGTGTCACAAGTAGGCTTACATTAACACTGCAATTAAGTTACTGTGAAAATCCCCTGGTCGCCACACTCTGGCACCTATTTGGGTACACTGAAGCAGAATTTAGGGCGGCTAATGCCAATACAACCAGCACATTTTTTGGACTGTGGGAAGAAACCAGAGCACCTGAAGGAAACCTACGCAGACACGGGGAAAAAGTACAGACTCCGTACAGACAGTGACCCAAGCTGGGAACTGAAATGGGGCCCCTGGCACTGTGAGGCAGCAGTGTTAGCCACAGTGCCACCGTGCCACACCGTAAAGTGATGGCTACCTGTAAAATTAAATAGTAAAACGTATTATAGATCTGAAGTGGAAGCTCAAGTTGCTGAATTTCTTTATTCCAATTACTATAACGTGGAAACAACAACTTGAGACAATGCCTTCTTTGCAGGTGAGCAGAAACATGCAGAGTAAGCAAACCATTCCCATTCAGAACACAACTCTTAACTGTCAGAGCCATTTTCTGCAAAATTGTTTCAGCCAAAGGTCACCACTATCCCCTCCAAGAAGCAAATAATAAACCCAGTCACTAAAATATCAAATAAATCATTACTTCCCAATTCCCTTTGACTCCATTTCTGTCTAAATCTAAATCAGGTCAAAAACTGCTGTCTTCATACATAAGAACTCCTCCTGTGACAAAGGTTCATCAGCATTGATTTTCTGCACTTCTAACCTTGTAAAGCATGTTTTCTCTACTCCAGGCCCACTTTTAATGTTTTAATCCGACAATATCCATCACCACAAGAGAGCCACAAAGACAGTACCAGTTAAGATATCCCTGAGAGCTCCTTCTAAATTAATCCATCTACTTTGCATGCCTTCAGAGTTGGCACTTTGCCGAGATGGATAGAAAAACAAAGATATGCTGGACACGACACTGAGAGCCTCTTCCCCAAAGTATTCTAAATGATCAGTAGTTCAGAGTAACAACAGCTTATAACTAACTAAATGCTGCCATGGGTTTATATGCTCTGTCTGAGGCCAGAACTCTCCATTCACCTGACGAAGGGGCTAACCCCGAAAGCTTGTGAGTCTATTATCAAATAAATCGGTTGGACTAAAACCTGGTGTTGTCAGACTTTTTACTGTGTTTACATCCACCTTGACAGAACTGCTGAAAATCAAAGCAGCAAGATCGCATCATAATGGTTCACAGCCATCATGAAGGGTACAAATTTCAGCTGCAGTAAGACATAGCATCAGGAACATATATTCTGGGTAAGAGACGATGGGGGTTGGCTGCAGTGGCTGACAAAACAGTCGGTCAGCCCTACTGGAAAGTGGGACTTTTCTGGGGTTGGAGACTTGAACATCGCGATCTTTGGAAGACAGGATACCTGACACCATTCTCCACTTGGTATACCAATTCCAAATAATGACCTTAAGAATGTTCCAGTTTCAGTGCAACTTTCAGTAGCATCCCTGCAATGCTTTAATAATTATAGTAATAAACATTCAAATGTTTTGCTGATTGGTAGAAACCAATCATATAAACCCTACAGTGCAGGAGTTGGTCATTCAGCCCTGCACTGGCAACAATCCCACCCAGGCCCGATCCCCATAATCCCACATATTTACCCTGCTAGTCCCCCTGACCCTAAGGGGTAACTTTGCATAGCCAATCAACCTAACCAACCTATCTTTGGAGCACCCAGAAGAAACACACGGGGAGAATGTGTAAGCTCCACACAGTCACCTACCCAAGGCAGAATCGAACCCAGATCCCTGGTGCAGTGAGGCAGTAGTGCTAACCACTGCGCTACTGTGCCGCCCAGATCTCATGCCACTTGATCACTGATTTTAACGGTACCATTGCATAGGCATTCACGAAAACCCCCCACAGCGACCTGCTAGTCCACTCTGCGCATTGTTTCACAAATACGATTTGTAAATGTCTACAATCAAATCATAGGCATCCTTGTTTCAGAGGTGCATTTGATGGGTTACCTATTTGTAACTGGCATTACCGATTCAGAATGAGTGAAAAGACACGTTGGAAAACAACAAAAGCAAAAGGGAAACAAACTAAACAAGCCAGGACTAAATGGCGAGGAGATGCCATAGATTTTTATTTTTAAAGGACAGCAAAATAGAGATAGCATAATCAACATTTAAAAATACATCAGTAGCCTTTAAAATAGATCTGGAAAATTGCTCTGAATAGCTGAGATCTCTTTTTTTTAAAAACCATCTTTCTCAAGGCATCTCAAGATGTGCCCAACAGCATAATAGCAAATTAACCACTTAAAATGTAACTACTGTTATACTGATAGGAAATATGGCAACTAATCTGTGGGCAGCAAGATTTGATCTGATATACTGTCACATGTATTGGCTACAGTGAAAAGTATTGTTTCTTGTGCGGCATACAAACAAAAACATATCATTCATAGAGTAAATAGGGGAGGGTGCAGAACATAGTGTTGTAGTTAGGGTGAAGAGAAAGATCAGCTTAATATGTAATTGGTCCATTCAAAAGGCAGCAGGGAAGAACCTGTTCCTGAGTTGATTGGTAGGTGTTCTCGGACTTTTGTATCTTTTTCCCGATGGAAGAAGCCGAGAGAGAGAATGTTTGTGTTGCGTGGGGTCCGTAATCATGCTGGCTGCTTTTGATCCAATTTACTACGAACAAAAGGTTGTTTCAAAACTTAGAAACTTCAAGAAATTCAAGTTTTACCATGGACTTTCCAGATTACTATACACATTTTTGAACATATTCATTGAAAATTAATGCTTTACCTTGTGTTATACAACTATTTTGAATGGATGTATTTCTAGAAGATACTAGCCTCCTAAACTTCAGAGTTAGCTTATTTCTAAAAGCTGGCCAGTTCTATGGCACTGTGAGAAACTTGGCTATTTGAAGATCAGGATTGTTCCTTGTGTTTCTGGCCATAGATGAGCCAAACATTTCCATGTGAAGTGAAAGTGGTCCTGGAATTTCAACGTTCTTAGTCACATACAAAAGTAGGAACTGGAGGCCTTGAGTTATGTTTTTCTTTTCAAAGAACAGCAAGCCCCAAGCATCGGCTAATTGAGATTGAATGGAACTTCAAAGATTCAGATCAGTTCGGGTGAAAACAACGAGTTGAAACAGGAATGCTGAGCTTCAATGAGAGGACAGGCACTACAGATAAGGAACGTAAGATCAAGCAGCATTGGAAAGCACAATTTATCATCTGATAAATTCTATTTTATGCAACAGAAATTCTTCTGGTGGTATTATGAAGGCACTGCAACATCTTACTAAAATGATTTAGAGTGACAGTGTTATAAAATACTTCATCCACAAATGTTAAATGAGAAAAGTGCAAACTTTTGGTTTGACTGACACCGTGATGAATCGGCAATCCTGCCACATTTCACATCATAAAGTCTATCTTTTTTTAATGACTACTTATTAGATGTCACTTTAAATTTGTTTCACTGTGGACTTAGTGCTTTTGAACTAAGGTTGAAGTATGATTATAAATGGCTGGAATTGAGGTCATTTGATCCCTCGAGCCTGCTCTGCCATTTGAGAAGGTCATGGGCTGATCCGATTGTGGCCTTAACTCTACTTTCTTGTCTATTTTCCATGAGCTTTGACTCCCTTGTTAATCAAGCTTTAAAAATATTCAACTGAAAAGATGGCACAATGGTTAGCATTGTTGCCTCACAGCGCCAGGGGCCCGGGTTCAGTTCCGGATATTTCAATTCTTAGGAGCCTGTCTGCGTGGAGTTTGCGCATTCTCCCCGTGTCTTCGTGGGTTCCCTCCGGTTACTCCGGTTTTCAATCACAGTCCAAAGGTGCACAAGTTAGGTTGATTGACCATGCTAAATTGCACCTCAGTATCAGGGGATTTGCAGGGTAAATACATGGGGTTACAGGGATAGGGCCTGGGTGGGATTGTGGTCAGTGCGGGCTCAATGGGTTGAACAACCTCCTTTTGCACTGTAGGGATTCTATGACACTGTCTCCCCT
The DNA here is from genome assembly GCF_965287045.1 of Carcharhinus amblyrhynchos. NCBI lineage: Eukaryota > Metazoa > Chordata > Chondrichthyes > Carcharhiniformes > Carcharhinidae > Carcharhinus > Carcharhinus amblyrhynchos. Next base: position 11,007,313 of record NC_137344.1, read on the forward strand.
GCTCACGAGATTAGCTGGTGAATACATGGTTCTTCAGCTCTTCTAAGTCCATTGAAATGGAAACTGGAGACTCAGTTAGCAGATGAAATCTCACATCTACATTATAAACTTTAATGCAGCTTGATTAGTATTATTAAACTTAGTCCAGCAGCAAGTGTTAAAATTGAAACCAAGGGAAAATATATTAAGTTCTGTTATCAACAGACATTTTCTATATTGGTATTCCACACCTCCCGCTTGCTTCTCACTTTAATAAAATTTGATTTTCAGTTTATAGCCACAAAGCCCAATGAGTCTTCTAAACATTAGAACCCAAAAAGTCTCTGAACAATTAAGTTAATTATTGTAAGGTACTCTATTCAAACTCCAAGAACTTTTTTTCTTTCATGGGATGGGAGCGTAACTGGCAAGGCCAGCATTTTGTTGCCCAACCCTAATTGCCCTCAAGAAGATGGTGGTGAGCTGCTTTCTTGAACCGCTGCAGTCCGCGTGGTTGTTGGGACTTTGAGCCAGCAGAGTCAGGATGGTGTGTAGTTTGGAGAACATGCAGGTGGCGATTTGCCCATGTGTCTGCTGTCCTTACCCTTCAAGATGGGAGGGAGGAGTCGTGGGTCTGTTGAAGGAGGTTTGGTGAGTTGCTGCAATGCATCTTGCATACAGTATACTGCTACCACTGCCAGTGGTGCAAGGAGTAAATTTTTAAGTTAGTGAGTGAATGAGGTGCCAATCAAGCAGGTTGTTTTGCCCTGGATGGCTTGAGCTTCCTGAGTGCTGTTGGAGCTGCATTCATCCAGGCAAATAGACCGTGTTTCATCACACCAGTGCTCCATCACACTTGTTCTATTCCATTACTGACTTTCACCTTGTCAATGGTGGACAGGCTTTGGGGAGTCAGAAGGCCATTTACTTGTAGGATTCCCAGTCTCTGACCTGCTCTGCAACCACAGTCTTTATATGCGTGGTCCACTAAAGTTTTGATCAATATAACCCCCAGGATTTTGATGGTGGGGAATTCAATGACAGTAATGCCATTAAATGTTGTGGAGAAATGGTTAAATTCTCTTTTGTTGGAGAAGGTAATTGCTTAACACTTGTGGTACAGATATTACTTCCATTCATCGGCCCAAGCCCGAATTTGTCCACGTTTTGCTGTGTATGGGCACGTGAATGGTACTGAACACTATGTTAATCATTAATGCTTTCCCACTTCTGATTTTAAAACCCAGAAAAGTTGAAGATGTCTGGGCCTCGAACACTACCCTGAATAATTTGTGCAGTGATGTCCTGAGGTTGAAAGGTTGGCTTCTAAAAAGCACAGCCATTTTCTTTTGCGCTAATTCTAAGCATTGCCGGAGCTTCAAGGTGCCATGCTTGGTCAAATGCCTCCAGCATACACAAACATTCAATTGATTACGATGCAGCTGCAACTTGCGTATTTGTCTAGTAAAACAAGGAGCAATGGGTAAGGGGATTGGTACTCCACTGGTCAAGTATATTCATGTCATACTCATGTCTGGAAGTTATATGGTAAGTAGAGAAAATACATGCTTGGGGATATTACAGTTAAGTACACATGCCCAAATTGTAATTGGGCAACTACACTCATATGTTATACATGATGTAATTGTAATTATTAGTTGCGAATGGATGTAGATAATTTTTAAACAATTGTACATTTTCAATTGGTATATGTTAATTGTTTGTAGTTGAGCTTGAAGATATAATTGCCACTGTATTCCTTTGTTATGGGAGCTGGCAAGCCATATGATGGATGACTAGTTCCCTTGCTGTAGCTTGAAATTAAGGCTGGCTTTAAACTTAAACTGTGTCGCCTAGTGAGTTGGAGGCGTGAGGTATACTGTAGCTGTGAAACTCCCCGCAACCATACACTTAGAGCAGAGAAGGCAGTCATTAACACCCACACCAGCGTTTCCTACAGTAACCTAAAACTAATTGCGCTGACCATAGTTCTATATTTTCCTTTGCTTCAAATATTTCTCCATCTTTATCTTCGATGGTGAAATGACCCCTGACTCAAACATGCCCTTTGACAAAATATTCCACGTTGCAACACTAAGGAATGTTTATGAACAGTTCTCCTCACTTTCCCATTGACAATTTTAAATTTATGCCCCCTTACTGCTAGGTCTCCGAGTAGAGCAAAGTCTACAGCTAATAAAGGAGCAAAGTAATCCAGGTATTGGAAATATCAATTCAAAGCAGAAAATTCCAGGAATACCTGGTAGTAGGTCCAGTAGTATCTGTTGGGAATGAAACAGAGTGAACATTTCAGGTCAATGACCCTTCGCAGTTGCATATGGAACACCAGCACAATGGTTATGTCACTGGAATAGTAATCCTGAGGCCTGAATTAATGATCCAGAGAAGCAAGTTCAAATCCCACCATGGCTATTGTGAAATTTATATTCAGTTAATTAAATAAATCTGGGATAAAAAGCAAGCATTGATAATAACAATCATCAAAATCATTGGATTAGGGTAGAAAAAAATTGAGTTCATTATGCCTTTTAGAGAAGGAAATCTGCTGGCCTTACCTGTTCTGTGCAACTCCAGACCCACAACAAAAGTGGTGATTTCTTAACTGCCCTTTGAAATGGCTTAGCAAGGCACTCAGTGGCACCTAACCATGATAGAGAAGTACTAGACCTAACAACGCTACAGGTGTTCTCACACAAGAGCCATGGTGATTCAAGGCGGCACTTCACCAACACCTTCTCAAAAGCAGTTAGGGATAAGTAATAAATCTGTCCTTATCCCACAAACAATGAAACAAGCCTTCTCATACTCCAGATTCTTGGATTACTATCACAGTTTAAAAATAAGGGGCACCCATTTAAAATGGAGATGGGAGGCAAAATTTTTTCTCTCATGAGTCATGAGGGTCACAAGTCTTTGGAACGCTCTTCCTGAAAGAGTGGTGGAAGCAGTCTTGGTAAGCAAGGAGGTGATAGAGCATTGGGGGTTGAGGGGAGCATACAGATTTGGAGTTACTATAAAATCAACCACGATCTTACTAAGCGGTGGAGCTGGCTCGAAGGGCCAAATGGCCTATCCTGCTCCTGTTTGTATGTTTCTATGTCCCATCAGTTACAGTCCATTGGAGAAAATCTTGAATGACTATGCCTGGAGATTGAAGCATCGATTCACACTCAGCATTTCTCCATGACAGTGGATAAATGCATGTCAACATTTGGCAATTAATGACATATAATAATGGAAGCATCAAGAAATGACTTCAAAGCTAACCTCACACACCTTCAGTGAGTTTGCAAGAATGTATACCTTCCTGTTTGATGTTTTTACGTATTTTTAAATCCCTTTACCAGTTAGGTGATCCATAAAGTAACTGATGAAAATAGAATGTTGGTCAAACTCAAAAGTTGAAGGGACCTTTTTTTCACTGCAGAAGCTGCAAGACACTGCAGGAAATTGACAAAGCAGCACACTGCAATTCCCTCGACCGCCAAATCCCGATCACTTGCTCACGATATGATCTTACCCTCTCCCTTGCACACAGCAGCCCAATACCCACTGAAAGGGGTGAAGAGTGGAGATGAAGAATTGACATATGAAAAGACAGGCCATAAGGAAGATAGAAGATGCAAGGGAATCTGATATAATTGCATTGAGATGTCTCGGTCTGTGATTATAAGCAAATAAATGATTCTCAGGGGTCCTGCCATGACATGAAGGACGGTAGTATGTTAAGCATTTTTGGACATTCTGCATAGCCTATCCCAAGATGAGTAGTGATTGTTTGGAGTAACAGTACAAACTCAGTCTGTGAGAGAATATCTGAAATAGGTTCTAATAATTGCATGAGAGAGAAAGTGGTAGCTACAGAAGTATCTGCAAATTGTTGGAGAAGAGTTCTATTTAGTCAGTCAATTTCTTTCAGACTCTGAATGAAGGACTGCAGATCCAGAGGGATGGCCTGCAGAGGTTAACATTTATCTGCAAGCGAAAGGTTTATGGGCAAGAATTTTTTTTAAACTTTGTTCTTGGGATCTGAGCATTGCTGACATAGCAAGCATTTATTACTCAATGCTAATTGTCCTTCCAAAGGAGGTGGTGTTTCACCTTCTTGAAGCAACGCAATACATCTGGTGTAGGTAAACTCACAATGTTGTTAGGGAGGAAATTCCATTTTGACCATTTGTAAAAAACCAAAAACATCAAGCTAATATTTCCAACATACCTCTATCCGTAGTAATTGGATCCCCATTTGAGTGATCCAGCCCTTTTTTCCCAGAATTTACTTAAGCAGCTTCTATGCACAATAAAATGAAATGACAGAACAATACTTACCAGCGCAATGCTATTTTGATAGGTGTAGTAAGACAGGAAGTGAAAAGATCTGCTGGCAAATCTGGGTTCATGGGCAGAAGTTCAGTGGCCTCACAGGCAGCCAGTTGGATACAGTTCTTCATTGATGGGGGCAAAGGCATCTGTGCAAGTGGATGATTTGGATTGATAGCTGCAACCTGAAAAATTAAGGCATTATTCAAAACTCCTCTGGTGGTGAAAATAATTAGAGATCAATGGTTTCAACATTAGAATTTGCAACCGTATAGTAAAAATCTTAACCAAGAGGATCTAGGGCATTTTCCATTATCTTGCCAATTTACTGACTCACTGATCACAAAAGATAATTACAAACTTCAGTTTTAAATACTGCATCATAACATTCTAACACTAAAATAGCAACAGCAACGAACACTTTTCACAGCGGCACATATTTCAGGCAATACGACAGGAAACAAGTGAGATTACAAATCGATATTGGCATCCTTTGAACCCTTGAAAAATCCCTCCAAATATGTGGGGGTGACTTGTATAGTGAGGATAAAAGTGAATGGCCAGCATGGGTGGTCACATCTTTGTCCCTCACTACATGGGTCTGCACTGTGTGGAGGTATCTTAAACTCCTGTGCAACTTCGCCCCACAGCCCATTTCACCTGCTTGATCCTTTGCACCCAGACATAACACTGAAATAGCCATTTGCAGGTGAAAAATTGAGACTGACTACTAATGCGACTAGAGCCCGAAAAGGCTGACTTATACGCTGAGTATTTGAAAAAACATGATTTTTGTGGTTGAGAAAAATGCCTTATATACTTTGATCCATGGTATTTGACCATGGTATTAATTAACGGTCACAGCTTGTATCACGTTAGCTGGTCAGAAACATTGGGCTGCAAATTAACATATTGTAGCTCCTTGCTCAGCACTTGAAGAGTGCTTCTACTTAAAATGCTAAGTTCCTGCAGAATTTATTTCCTTCTTGCTTTCAAGATGTTGTTGTTCTAATAAGGCTTCATCTATTCGCCCATTCTTCTGAATAAAGTCTTGAAAGGCTTCTCCAGCAAGAGAGATATCAGAGCCAAGTGTGATCCAGCCACATGTGCATTTTCCGATAGGTATTACTGGGCAGCAATCTAGAGCCGCAATCCTGTAGACTGGACAATGCACTTGGGATTTCATGCAAGGAGTTTATCTCTAAAATGAAACTTCATTTACCCAACTTATGTGCTTTGAAATGGCAATAATTGCATCAATTGCAAAATAAATAATGCAACACCAGCTGAAAGAAAAGAATTCACTTTCTAAAGCATTGTTGGCAAGAAAAGTACAGAAAAGAAAGCACCATACAAATGACAGTTTACAAAAAGTAAATCAAATATGCCAGGAGATCGCAGACAAATTAAATTATACAAAAACAAAGGAAACTTGTGAATTCCACCTCATTAATAACACTTCATAACTCAGTTATGGTTCAGCAAAACAAATTTATCACCTACTGTTTATGGTACAAAATCTACATACGCAGACTTAACAAGATGATGATCAAACGCATCATTACCAACAGAACTTAAGAATCAACTGTGCATACGTGCAAATGCTTCATCACACATACAATAATGGATGTGTGGGATTCTTTAAGGCCCTATTCATACAGAAGACAAGGGAGTTCAGTCTTACTCATGAGACTTACAATGGTCATTGTGCAATAATTTTGAGAGGCTGGCAGTTGTTGCACAAATAGCACAAAATAAAAGGAAGAGAGCAATTTGATCTGAGATTTGGAGCAAAATGGGTTGTTTTCCTCTTTAATGGATTTTTGAATTTCACATTAATGATTCAATGAAGAGTTGCCTGCCCTACTTTCTAATCTGCTCTGCTGCAGGCACTGAGAACACACAAGGCCCAGATGTTCATTTTTTTTTTATTATTCAGCATCCTGTGGATTATTTATCAATTAAACAGTTCTCATTAGATTTGAAACAATAGTGCATCACAGCTCCAATTTTAGCTACAAATCAGAATGGATCCCCTGCATTATTACGTATGTACTTTTGAATGTTACTTCTAAAAGTGATTAAACAAAAGAGCTGTTAGCAAGAGGCAGCACTGGCAGTACTAACCACAGGAGAGGATGGAGGCAGAAGATGAATGAACGGATGACTATAGTAATTGCCATTCAAAATACATCATCAAATCTTTCACATTTCCAGAGGACAAAATGTAGAAGTTGCATAATAAATTAAATGAATGCAACCAAATAGCTCAATATTAAAGGGGAAAAATGAAACAAAATATACCACTGCAATATTTGCAGAAGACTAATGAGATATTTTGAATTGCTGCTTGGACATTTTAATGGAGACAATGCCCTGTACAAATGATAAATTTACTTGTGTAAGAAAAGTTTGTGTATTTGCAACTCAGGCTTATTAACTGCTCTTTTGGATTGTTCACACATTTACTAACACTGAAAAATAATAAAAAAATCCTATTTAGTCCCTGACCCCTGCGCTCCCTGACCTAGTAAGAAGTCTCACAACACCAGGTTAAAGTCCAACAGGTTTATTTTTGTGCTGCCAAATAAACCTGTTGGACTTTAACCTGGAGTTGAGAGACTTCTTACTGTTCTTACCCGAGTCCAAAGCCAGCATCTCCACATCATGGCACCCTGACCTACACAGCCTCACAGTTAAACAACGTCCTGATTTTAAAATTCTCATCCTTGTTTTCAAATCTCTCCATGGTCCTGCACCTCCTTATCTCGGCAATCTCCTCCAGGCTCCAATTTTCAGATATCTGCGCTCATCCAATTTTGGTCTCCTGAGTATTCTCAATTTTGATTGCACCATGTCTTCAGCTGCTCTGAAATTTCCTCCCTAAACCACTTCACGTCTTTATCTGTCTAGAGATGCTCCTTAAAGCCTAATGTTTTTATCAAACTTTTGGACATCTTCCCTAATATCTATGTAATTTTGCATCATATTGTATTACATAAAACTCCTGGGAAGCACCTTGTTAAGGAATTAGCTTTATATTAAAGGTGCTACATAAATACAAGCTGGTGCAGAGTATTGTGTCCTTGCTTCTGGACATAAAACACATTTTCAGCATGACCTGGACACATTTTTTTCAAACTCCAACAAGAAAACTTATGGAAAGATAGAGAGGGCAGCAACCTTAGAGTAGCGTTGCTCTCCCAGTGGTCCATATCCTCATTACCTATGCCAGGAAGAAGTAGCATGTTGCGGTAACCCAAATAATAGGGATCATTCATTATTAAGACTGGCATTAAGATGGTTTTGCAACTTGGAATAAAAGTAACTTGCAGAATGTTTGCAATGCTAATATATCCTCCCAAAAGGCAGCTCCATAGCCATTTATGTCATCCTATTGCCTTTAAGCTCTCAAAACGAGCCATAGGGAGAACATAAGAACATAAGAAATAGGAGCAGGAGTAGGCCTCTTTTTCTCCACTGTGGCTCTGGGGCTAGCAACGTCCCAATGGCACTAGACTTGGATTTTATGTAATGCCGTTCACAACCTCAGGGCATAACAAAGCTCTTTACAGTTAATTTTTTTTACTTTTTAACTGTTACTGTTGTAATGTATAAAATATCAATTAAAAATTTGCACACAGCAAACTCTCATGAATAGCAATGAAATGAATGAGATCATGTTTGTGTTGTTAATAAGAACAAGGAGCACGAGTAGGCTGTCTGGCCCCTCAAGCCTGCTCCGCCATTCAATAAGATCATGGCTGATCTGTTTGTGGACTCAGCTCCACTTATCCGCCTGCTCACCATAACCCTTAATTCCTTTACTGTTCAAAAATGTATCTATCCTTGCCTTAAAAATATTCAATGAGGTAATTTCAACTGCTTCACCAGGCAGGGAATTCCACAGATTCACACCCCTTTGTGTGAAGAAGTTCCTTCTCAACTCAGTCCGAAATCTGCTTCCCCTTATTTTGAGGCTATGCCCTCTAGTTCTAGTTTCACTCACCAGTGGAAACAACTGCCCTGCTTCTATCTTATCTACACCCTTCATAATCTTGTATGTTTCTATAAGATCTTACCTCATTCTTCTGAATTCCAGCGAGTATAGCCCCAGTCTACTCAGTCTCTCCTCATAAGCCAACTCTGGAATCAACCTAGTGAATCTCCTCTGCACCCCCGCCATTGTCAGTATATCCTTTCTCAAGTAAGGAGACCAAAACTGTTCACAGTACTCCAGGTGTGGCCTCACCAGCACCTTATACAGCCACAGCATAATCTCGCTGTTTTTCAACTCCATTCCTCTAGCAATGAAGGACAAAATTCCATTTGCCTTCTTAATTATCTGCTGCACCTGCAAACCAACTCCTTGAGATTCCTGCATTAGGACACCCAGGTCCCTCTGCACAGCAGCATGCTGCAATTTTTTACCATTTAAATAATAATCCATTTTGCTAGTATTCCTTCCAAAATGGATGATCTCACATTTACCAACATTGTACTCCATCTGCCAACCCTCTCCCACTTGCTTAGACTATCTATATCCCTTTGCAGACTTTGAGTGTCCTCTACACACTTTGCTCTGCCACCCATCTTAGTATCATATGGGAATTTTGACACACTGCACTTGGTCCCCAGCTCCAAATCATCAATATAAATCATAGACAATTGTGGTCTCAACACTGATTCCTGAGGCACACCACCAGTCACTGATCGCCAACCAAAAAAAAATCCACTTATCCCCACTCTTTGCTCTATCCATGCTAATATGTTACCTGTAACACTGCGCACCTTTATCTTATATAGCAGCCTTTGGTGCAGCACCTTGTCAAATGCCTTCTGGAAATCCAGATACACCACATCCACAGGTTTCCCATTGTCCACTTGTTGGTAAACATTGGCTAAGATATGGGGAGAACTTCTCTGCTCTTCTTAGGAGAGAATATGCAGACTCCACACAGAAGTTGACCCAAGCTGGGACTCGAACCCAGGTCCCTGGCACTGTGAAGCGGCTGTGCTAACCATTGTGCCACCCATCATAAAGTATGGTACTGCAATGATCTTTATTTCTCTGTTCTTACTAGATTTTCTTGCACTGTCTGTTCACCGAAAACACAGATCATGGGTCTACAGACACACAACCTTCACACATCTCCTAAAGGACACATTTGTTTTGTGTTTTAGTGTCTGTTGTTGTCACAGAGCCATGGAAGCCTCTCCATTATGCATACTGTGGCTGGAGCAAACAAGCTGACATATTTTGGAACTTTGAAGCAGTTATTGGATAGGCACATGGAGCACACCAGAATTATAGGGTATGGGCTAGCTTGATCTTGGGATTGGACATAGCTCAGCACAACATCGAGGGCCAAAGAGTCTGTACTGTGCTGTTGTGTTCTATGTTCATATGCAAGCAAAGAGGTTTGCTTAATTCGGCATACTAGACTTCACCAATTAGAACAAGAGTGTGGCTCTTCAGCTTTGCAGTCAATTCTAGAAGTTAGCAGACACTTCATGTATCAGAATCCAGAGTTCATGCATTTTATTTCCAGAAACATGTTCTGACACAATGATATGGGCATTGCTTCATCAGGATCCCACTTCGCAGAGGGAATTGTGAGGACTGCTTGGTCAATCGAAACACAATGCAAAAAAGTGATCAAATATTTCAAGAGGGGGACAAGATGCTTGATAGTGGAACAGTACGATTCATGCAACATTCCTCATTATGGGATTGATCAAAACTGTATTTCAAAGACACTTTGAAAGGACTTTAACCTGGTGTCATAAGACTTCTTACTAAATTTCAAAGGAAATGCCTTTTGCCAACTGGGTTTCAAACCTAATGGAAAATCAATATTATCAGGCTTATCATTAACATCTGTATATACAAAAAAGGTAAATGATAAGAAATAGCCATTTGGCCACTGAATATCATCCCTAAAGTACCCTGATTTCTTCCTTCTTTGCATCCACTTAGAAGTGAACAGCTCTTCATCACATTAGAACATGTTAAGAACTTTTAACTTTATGGACTGACCAATTGTCAAAAGGAGAACCTAGTTTTGGTCCACAGGGTCACAGATAAGAGCTGCATAGATTAATTGTGAACCAATGCTGCTAAGTGCTGGTTTCATGTCTGTAAATAGATTTGAAACATAGAAACTAGAAGCATGAAAAGGCCATTCGGTCCTTCGAGCCTGCTCCATGATTCATATTGATCATGACTGATCATCAAATTCAATATCCTGATCCCCACCCCCCTCCTCTCATATCCCTAGATCCCTTTAACCCCAACAGCTATATCTAATTTCTACTCGAAATCAGACAATGTTTTGGCCTCAAGTTGGTTTGAAGAAATATCATGGATAATTTAACTAAGAATCACACCTCGAGCTGTAAAATACTAGACTTTTCCTCAAGATTTCATGCAGTTTGCATTAAACCACCACCTATTTTTCAATAAAGTGGATTTGACAACCCATGGAGTAACACTTTGTAACCAATTAAGTATTTTTGAACTTGGGAGTATTGCTAAAAAGGGCTTACCAGCAAAGCTTTTCATTTTGCACTTATCAGAACAGCCCAGATGATTTAAAAAAAAACAGTAAAACAATATACTGCATGAGAAGAGAGTACTGATTGGTTGGTTAGTGGACCCTGAATGGTAGAGGCGTTGCCATGGAGAATGCAGCAGAGAACAGTTAACTGCCGAACTTTTGTTGAAGTTCAAACCAGACGGGTTGACTCCGATTGATCAAAACACTGTCATGGGCTTCGATAGCATGTTGCTTTTTCCAGCAATACTCAAGTTCTGTACTACGAAAAGACTATTTTTGAACTGGCTGAGATGAGTATTGTCCAGAACATGAGATTAACTCTTCTCTGTGGATTTTATTAATTGGACTATGTAGTAGACAATTCAGCTTCTCTACCAAATGATGACATCTCTGATAATCCAGCAGCGCTCACTGTTGCACTGAAGTGCCAGCTGAAGGTTTAAACAATGCTCAGCATATTAATTATTGAATGCCATTTTTCCACTGCAGCCATTGTTTGCAGACAACTATGAATGGTTTATGTCCATTGTACAGAATACATCTTAATTATAACATTGACAACATAACAGTAGAAGGGAAAAGGGAACCTTCGACTTATGCAATGTCTTATACAACCTCAGGAGTTCCAAAGCTCTTGACAGCAATTAATAACTTTTGAAATGTAGGCCCTGTTGAATTGTCAAAAACAAGCCCGCCATTTTGAGTACAACAAAGCAATAACGACGCAACTCCTCAGATACTGAAGAAGCCTATAACCAAATGCAACAACATGCAGGCCTGGGTTGACAAGTGGCAAGTAACATTAATGTCCCACAAGTACCAGACAATGATCATTCCCAACAAGAGAGGATCTAACCATCGTCCCCGAACATTCAATGGCATTACCATCACAGAATCCCCCACTATCAACATCCAAGGGGCTACCACTCACCAGAAACTGAACTGGACTAGCCAAATAAATACCGTGGCTACACGAGCAGGTCACAGACCAAGAATCCTGCACCTCCTGACTCCCCATGAAATCACACTCCAGCAGGGAATTTATGTCTTCAGCACAAGAGAAAATTGGCATAGGGAAAGTCAGCATATGAAAAAAGAAAATGCTATCACCAAACGTTCTCACTGTTGTTCATATAAGAACAAAACTGACTTAGGTATTCAAAATGAAATCACACTTAAAAATATCGATTCACAAAAATTTCTAATGCTTTCAATATAAAGTTAAATGAAGTATAAACCATTTGAGTTGAGCATGTTTTCATATTTATTGTGCAAACATGTTAGGGTAACAGAATAATTTTTCTCCTGCATAATGAATGAAAGCATTCTGGTGACTGGATACAATTAATAGCCAGACAACACCTACAATTAGAGCTTTCCAATTTAAATGAAACCCTCTCCCACTCAGAACTATTGAAAACATCCATCAAACTGCTCCTTGGAGCATCTTTGGGTGGCAGTCCATAGATTATAAACATTAGGAAAAAAAGGTCATCAATGCAGTTTTATCTAAATGTCAAAAAAAGGTGGATGGTGCGTTTTGCTCGTTGAAATGAAAGAAAGAAGGCTTTACTCTCAGCACATGCCATAATGTAAAGAACATTTGTCTCACTATCTCTTGAATACAAGAGTGTTCCTATTTGGCACCATCAGGTCCAAGATGATTTAAATGGTTGAGGAAGTACAATATTAAGGGAACCAAATCATGACATTTCATCTCCACAACCACCAGTATCGTTTACATGAAATTCATGATAATTAAACATTAATCACCTGCAATGTTATACAACTCGCCTAATCTTTAAATTTAACCACTTTGCACTCATCTGACAACAGTTGGACCACAATTTCAAATGACTCTCAAATTCATTTTCTTTCCATGCTATTTTCCGGGAACCACCCAAATAGCATAGCAATGTGGCCAACACCACAGTAACCAAACCTCTATTGCACACAGCTCACTGAGTGCAATTAACAACTTGGGCAGAATGCCAATAAAATTGAAACTCCAAATTTGTGCTTGGTCCATGAATTTTTTAGAAAAATGGGAGCTAAAATTAGTTTGGTCAATTGATAACATTGTAAATGAAGAAATATAGTGCATTAATAAAACATGCACAATTCCCAAATTAATGCGAATTTAGTTCTTCACTATTTTCTAGCATTAGCGGTAGTCAATATTGAAAAGAAACAAAATGAATTGGAAAAGCGCTAAATACGTCAGCAGAACCTTTCCCTCGAACTATACAATTTTCCATTTCTCTCCCACTATCCAAATATTCCACTTTTGTGTCTTCAAGCAAGTGGGTTATCTAATTTTTAAAACCAAAGCACCCAAAATGGAGAAATCTACCTGCACAAAAGATATTTCAAATAGTAACAGTATTGATGGGGTTGAGAAGGTGAAGGGAAGCTTGCATGAAGACAAGAGCAGCTGCTGATTCACAGTGATCCCTCTTCATTAACAAAAAGAAAACTGTAAAATCACCAAAGTGCTCTGGGTTAATCACCATCAGCAATAATTAGCTCCCTTGAGTGCTGGGACAATCCTAATCATGTCATAAGCACTCATTGGATAACTAAGATATAGTAGGTATTTCCAACAGAGCTTTAGAAAGTGTTGTGATGGTTAAGACTCTCAAAATTAATCAGTACTGCAAAGACAAAGGAAACAAAAGAATATTAAAATCAGGATCCTTCTTCCCCTTTTCCAGCAGCTAAAAATACACAAGCTTCCCATACAAAACTAAAAAAAATCCAAACAGTAAACAACCAACCATTGATCATGAGACACACTATCATAGTGTCAAATGTAAATAAAACAAACAACTGCCTATAATGAAAGCCAAAGACAAATATGATTATGAAAGGCAGCAACCATATTCAACTGAAAGAAATGCATCATCTGTTCCTTCTCAATCCAGGGTTCATGAATTTGTTTTTGCCCTTAAATCTCAGCAACTCCATTGCCATTTCTCCAATTAGCTGTGTGCCCCCGTCACAACACCCAGATAGCCCTAACCAAAGTCAAAAATGCAGAAGCAGTATGCGTTCTTGACCGCTGTCACCTTTGGCTACAGCAATTACGCATTTCTGCCCCAAGGTTTTTTGCTGACAATTGTCCAACTTGATAACTCCTGCAGCTTCGCCTACCTTTGCCCACATCCACAACTTTTAATCACCAAATGTGACTTTATCAATGCTCGCCAGGCTAGGCTTCCACATTCTACCTTGGGTAAATTTAATAACTTGCGCAAAACTCTGCTGCCTGTATCCTAATGCGCATTAAGTTCAGTTAGGCCATTATCTGTGCTCACTTAGACCTAGCACCAGCTCTGGAAAAACCTTAATTTTAAAATTTCCGCCCTTGTATTCAAATCCCTCCATGGATCTTGATTCGCCCTAACTCTGTGATCTTTGAGATAACTGTTCCACCAATACTGACCTCTTGCAAAACTCCAATTTCCATCTCACCGTTAGTAGCCATTCTTTGACTGCCTAAACCTTAAGCTCAGGAATTCCCGTCATAAATCTCTGTTGCTCTACCCTGTGCCACTCCTTAAAGCCTCCCTTTTTGACCAAGCTTGTGGTAACTTGCCCAAGATATCTATATGATTTGCTATCAAATTTTGTCTGATTAGATTGTGAAACACCTTGAGACATTTCAATGTGATAATAACAGCATTATATAATTGTAAATTACAAGCATCACATTGCATTTTTGCCCATCATGGTGGCCATGCCTCCAGAGTGTGGAGAACCTGCACTCTGGAATTCCTTTCCTTAATTCCCACAATGTTCTATTTCTCTTCTAGCCCAACGTGAATTTCATCTCTGCCCAAACTTTCTAACACTCCTCCTTCACATCCTCCTTGCAGTATCCATTTCTGTCTTATTCTAAGTTTGTAATACCTCTCAGAACTTTTTAAACCAACCATTTCCTTTCTATTGAATGCATTCCAACTCAACTGAAACAGGAGATAACAGAAATGGAGAAAAATATCTCTGTCTTGGGATGAAAGGCAAGCACAAGGAACGGTTAAGCACGAGGAAAGATAATTCTACACATCAAAACTCGACACATTACGACCCCATCTTCTGTATTAATACTATTACGCAGGTTTCCACCTGCCCTACATTCCTCCTCCAACATCCACTGGCTCCTAGAGTACCAATGTCTTCCTCTCTTTCAACAAATTTCTCATCCACATCCTACTTGCATTCCTTCACATGGAACTTAATTGAAGCCATTATAAAAGTTGATGTTTATTACATCATGGCAGTACTAAGTATACCTATACCACATTGACTGGTGCTTTTCAAGGTGGCACCTCCCCGTCATCTTCTCAACAGAAATTAGGGATGGGCAACAAATTGAGACCTCCTGTATTCAAATACCCCCTTGTGACTGGCAGCCTCATGATCTTTGTCCCTACTCCCTTTAAACCATGTAACCAAGGGGATGTTAGATTTCAGAATACTTCAGCTGTCAAAAAAATTATGCTGTACAAACTTCAAAACCCTATTGGGTATTTTATCTATTACAAAAGTTAGAAAAAATTACAGTTATGTACAAGGATGCTACAATCTGTTCATTTTCAATGCCCTTAAAAGATCTAAAGATGTGCAGGTTAGGTGAATTGGCCATGCTAAATTTCTCCTTAGTGTCGACGGGCTAACTAGGTTAAATGCATGGGGTTATGGAGATAGGGCCTGGGTGGGATTGTCATCAGTGCAGACTCGATGGGCCAAATGACCTCCTTCTGCACTGTAGGATTCAATGATGCCTTGGAACAAAAAGCAGATTCAGCAATGCATCTACCCTTTGACATGCATTCTACAAGGAGGGAGGAATTCAAACTTCCTAAGAAATATGTAGGAGTTATAGACAGGATAAACCACTGCCCCTCAAAAAACAATGCTGAAGGGTAGAATGCAAGAGCCTTCATCAGAACAAGTGAATATCAGCATAAGAAACGGGAGAGCTAATTTATACAAATTAATTTTAATCACGGACGCAAAGTTCACAAATAAATACCACAATAATGGCGTACAATGACTCATGTATACTATTCTCTGTAATAGGTAGTATAAAATTGCTACCATGAATTATAATAGGGTGCTCTGACCACATAATAGCCTGATTCTGGGGTTTCTGGCCTTTGGATTCATTTTCTGTTCCGATGCGAAAAATAATAAACACCATTCAAAATCAAAGCTAAAGATCTTAAGAGACATGGAAAACATCAATTGCAGCTCATGACGGAACAATCAAGAATTGCACCATGCATTGTTTATTTTCAGTGAAGGCACTATATTTAAAAATAATTACTAATTACAAGGGTTGAGGATTAAGCCCGAGTATTCACATTAGAATTTTTCTTTTAGTACATTTGAGCTAAAAACAATTCACTAACTGGTGTGTGGTTGTGAACAGGAAAAAAGCATACGTACCTCCAACTCCTGTTCCCTCTGTAACGCAAATTGCTTAAATGACTTCACTATGATACCAGCATTTGAGCAGTCATACACAAAAATAGAGGGGCTGCCCATCCATGTCTGAAGATCATAAATGGAGAGAGGAATATACTGGGTATAGTTCTGTCATAAAGGAAAAAGAAAGCACAATTAAATGCTGGGAAAGGAACTTATACTTCTCTTCCATTTTCTGACAAATTTGTTTTACTTTTATTACAAATTTTACTGTCATGACAAACACAGAACTAATTACACTGAAACAGCACATCGTTCATCAACACACCCATTACATGTAATTACAGATAAAATTCCCTACACAATTCCATTATCAAGGGAAATCAGCATGAATTGAAAATCCTTTATAAACTAGACTTTCAATTTTACAATTTAAGATAGCAATTTAAGTAACTGCATTGAACATAACATTCTTAACATTAGACAAAGTTTGAAGTTATTTCTTACATTGGTTAATTGGAACAGTTAATTCCTATCAATGCTTTTATATTATTAATTCCCAGAATGTGGGTGTTACTGGCAAGACCAGCCCTAATTGCTCATTCCCTGCTTCTTTGAAACCGTGATGGACCTCAATGAAGCAATGCAGTCATTCAATCATAGAACCCCTACAGTGCAGGAGGCTGTTTGGCTCATTGAGTCTGTATCGACCACAATCCCACCTAGACCCTACCCCCATAACCCTACATATGTACCATTAATCCCCTGACATGAAGGGTCAATTCAGCATGCCGAATCAACCTAACCTGCACATCTTTGGACTGTGGGAGGAAACTGGAGCACTGGGAGGAAACCCACACAGACACAGAGAGAATGTGCAAACTCCACACAGACCGTGACGAGAGACTGGAATTGAACCCAGGTCCCTGGCGCTGTGAGGCAGCAGTGCTAACCACTGTGTCACTGTGCTGCCCCACCATATGGTGTTATTCTTTCTAGTGGTTTTGATACAACTGAATGGCAAACTAGGCCACTCTAAAGATCAGTGAAACTTCACTCACATAGGCCCGGACTACAGTCCCAACCAGAGAAGGACATCAGATTTCCTTCCCTTAAAGAGATTGAGTTTTTATAGCAATCAGGCACATTCATGGACATTTTCACTGTCATTACCTTTCTAGTAACTGAATTCAAATCTACAAACAATGATGCAATTCAACTTCACACCCTGTGAATTCTATTAGTTCAGATCTTTGGGTTACTTTTTTTTTAATTCATTCATGGGACATGGGCATCGCTGACTGGCCAGTATTGAATCCCCATCCCTAGTTGTCCTTGGAGGGCAACTGAGAGTCAACTACATTGCTGTGGCTCTGGAGTCACATGTAGGCCAGACCAGATAAGGACAGCAGATTTCCTTCCCTAAAGGAACCAGATGAGTTTTTCCGACAATGGTTTCATTGCCATCAGTAGATTCCTAATTCCAGATTTTTTTTATTGAATTCAAGTTCCACCATCTACCGTGGCAGGGTTCAAACCCGGGTCCCCAAAAACATTAGCTGAGATTCTGGATTAATAATCTAGCGATGATATCAGTGTCCAGGGATGCATAGGTTAGAGGGATCACCAGGCCACTGTCCAACAAGAACACCTTTTACATTGAAAATAGGTCGACAAATACTGGTTTGACTGAAAGCTTGATAAGCTGAAAGGCTTTCATTACTGTGGTTTCAGGAAAAGAATTCTCAATTGAATTACTCCGAAAGATTTTTTTTAAAAAACTCACTTGGAATCTTGTATGAACAGTTAATTGCATCAGATTTGACTGGGAAGATGCAACCAAAACAGAAATGCAGAAAAATACATTTGAATTTAATTTTCATTTTTGAATCAAGTTTGAATCCAAGGTAACGGGAGACTTGTTTGTGAAATCAGGTCACCTGCTGCCTACAAATGCACAAAATAATTAGTGCACACTGCAAAAGAATGAAGGTGTTCTTTGCTTCAAAAGAAATGTACAATTTTAAAAGAATTTAAAAACTTACAACCCAATATGATAAATCCTGTCATTTCAGGAAAGGGAACTTGCAAAATGGCAAAAATATTGCCGTACAGATACCACATTGACTATGATTTGATGTGAAGGACTAAAGCGACACTGTCCCTCCAATGTTTTTTTTGCTGCCCTTCAAAAGGCATGTCCTGAAAATGGATTTTTGAGATACTTCATTTGGATCTTAAACCATTCTACATGAACTCAGTTATATAAATTGAGTCACAGTTTAGCCTTTAGGATAACGTAGATTTAACACAATTTTACCAAAATTACCTAAAAGTAGATTAAGGGCTGCACAGAATCCAATTTTGCACATTGCTAGCTGTTTACTTATTTCTCCACATCTGCACAAGGAACACTAATAGATATTATTAGACATACCATATATTAAGCTGATCTTTCTCTGCACCCTATCTCTACATCCTATCTGCAACTGAAACACTATACCCTGCACCCTCTCCTTTCCTTCTCCCCATGTACTCCATGAACAATAAATTTTATCTATAGCGTGCAAGAAACAATACTTTTCACTGTATCCCAATACATGACAATAATAAATCAAATCATATTAATGCAATCATCCTCAACAGTACAATGATAGTTTCAGAGTTATTATATTAATTGGGCTTAAACTAAAATTGCAATATTACGCTATTATGTTATGGGATGCCTCCCATGCTTGACAAAGCTGACCTTTCAACTTGTGCAGCAACATAGCATGAAAAAAGCTAACCACCAGATCCAATTTTCTATAGCTTTTTGTCTTAAAAACTAGGGACTCAAGATCATGCTCAGAAGGAGAGAATTATGTGCTATGGGAGGAAATTGAGTAGACCAGCAAGAGGTCTTGGCTGGTGCAATTCATGTAGCCCAATAAATGTTTGAAAAGTAATTAGAACTTCCAGTTAATGGCTGAAAGAGTGATTTGACAAGATTTGAACATTTAGTGATTTACTGTAACAAAAGGTTAATGATTCTATTGAAGAAACACTGGCCCAAGTAAACCTGCTGGAGGGAGTGTATGCTTTGTGTGTGTGTGTGTGTGTGTGTGTGTGTGTGTGTGTGTGTGTGTGTGTTGGGGAGGAGGAGGAGGAGGAGGAGGAGGAGGAGGAGGAGGAGGAGGAGGAGGAGGAGGAGGAGGAGGAGGAGGAGGAGAGAGAGAGAGAGAGAGAGAGAAAAGAGATGGGATTTTCTCCCATCCAGATCCCAGTGTATGGTGGGGGCAAAAGGACCCCGAATGCGAAACCCATTCTTCCCTCTAAGTGGCCATTATTAATGACCCGTAGCTACGCAGCCACCACCACCACTGGCCTATCCCCTGATTACCTACTCACTCCAGTGACTCCCCAGGGCATCCCACCATCCCTGGAATGCTTGCCACTTTCTTCACACCATAACCCTGCACTTAGTCACAGCCACAGAGTGCTCTGTGCCTAGATGAACAGGGGAGCTGTTGGCCATGGTGGGACTTCCTTCCAAGTGCAGTTATGCATCCCACCTGCTGACAATCAATGCTTATTTGAGCATAAAATGGCAGCAGACGTATTGAAATCGACATGGCTGAAGCTGTGATCCAACTAATTCAGGCCACTATCTTTGTAGGCATCTTATAACTTTATTTCACAAAATAGAACAGCCCCCTTTTTTCAGTTTAGCACAACCAAGAAACATGCTTGAATACATATATATGTTACATTGGCCTTCAATTCCCCCAAATCAGTCCAAATGACTCTTAATTTGTGGGTTTCCTGCCAATCTTTTCTTTTTCCAGCCTAGAAACATTTAATTCCAAAGCGGTCTTTGGCAGTGAATTTTCCTTGGGATTTGCTCCTCTAGTTAAAACTAGAGAAACGTCCCAGTTTTATTTTTAACTCCTCATTAATTTGGTCTTTCCCACCCACATTCTTGCAACCACGGAGACTTTCCATCTCTGGATGCTCTCTCTCCCACACCGTGGCAGACTAACTATTTCTCAGAGTTTTTAGATGCAGCTTAGAAGTCTTTGCCCTCTCAAAGCCAATTTCCATGGCAACATGAATTAAATTATCTTTATATCCAGGTAGCAATGTTGTTTGGCTAGCCTTGAGAGACCAGTTCTTTCTCAGTCCTAAATGGACAATTTAGAACTAAACTGTTGAGAACCTGACATTTACAACATTCTTGGAGACTGTCAGTCTATCCACTGTTAGCTCTCAGACTGCTGCCGCTGTATCCAAATTTAAACATCCAGCAACCTGACTTGCTGTCAGACAAACTTCAGAGCAAATTACATAACCCCCTTCCATTTTGCCTTAAAAACAGTCACACAACTCTTATAATCCAGGTCAGAAACTCCAAGATATTTTATGAAGTCAGCCTAGACCATAAGTTTTTGGCACAAGTAAGCACAAGATATGCTTACTTCAGATATGATTCAAACGACCCACAAGAGAGCTTTTCTCAAACAAAATTTGTCTAAGAATACAGTTAACATACAGAAAGAAAATCAGCAATAATTTTTACCAATGGCAAACAGGAACAAAAACAACCATGATGTTGTATAAGCCTTAACAGCTCAATGTATTGTTCCAACACACCATTCTTACCAACATATGCCCCAGGTTTTGTTTTAGCATAGAAAATACATAGGCTCATGTGATTCTTCAGTTCTGCAACACTCCACTATGAATTAGTCCTTTGGATAGAGAATTGAAACTCTGCCTTCCCCATTCTGGAACTCCCAGCACAGTTCAAGGTAGAGATAGAGCCACTGCTTGCTGCTAGCTAGTAAACTAACAGCAAACTTTTCACTCAAGAAAGAAAGACTGCTTCCAACTAGTCAGCAGAATTTCTAATTCCAAGGGGAGAGACAAAACACTGCATCCAGCCTGGAGTCCAAACACCTTCTAACTAGCCAGCAACCAAAACTGAAAATAAAAAAACTCTTGAGGAAAAGAACTGTGCCACCTGACCTGTCAATCAATCTTCCCCCAACATTTCCAAAAAAGTCATAAACTTCAAGAGTGTGCATTAGGCCCAAATTAAGAATAAACAAAAACCCATCAAATCGTTTAAGCAGCAATAAAAGGATATCTAATCAGGCAGCTTGGTACCTGCAGAGAAGATGATTAAAAATAAATTTCTTAAAGACACAGTAGCATCACATAACATAATAATCTTAAAAACCTCAGAACTGTAAGACCACCTTAGGGTAAGCAACAGTTAAACCTATCTGGATCACCCCACAGAAAATATTCTACTCTAAATTAAGTAAACTAAATATCCACAGAAAAAGAGCAAAGTCAATGTGTGTTTGCTACAGCAAGTCACAGCGAGACAAAGCTGGCACTGGTGTATTTCCTGCATTTAAGGATCTACAATGAAGTTAAGCGAAATGATGTAAAGTTGCAATGATTCCAACTACGCAAACACAACTTGATTCAAAAACACACCAGTTCTGGGCTTTAAATCACGTCAGTTATATAGGCCCATCATTATCATCTGAAATATAATTTATAAGTTATGAGATGGGAAATTTATTCTTTCTTTCTTTAGACCGCAGAGACTATTTGAATATTATACAAGGCTAGAGTACTGCAACCTATACATGTACATTTGCATTTATCTTCTTTAAACCAAAGCATAAAATATTCAGTTAATGTAATTGCGGCATAACCTAACAACAATGAGATTAACTTACTTGACTGGGCATTTTACAGTAGTTCTCAGTTCTTCAGAATTCTTGCTCACCATTATCAAAAATGCAATTTGAATCAATTTTATTTTTAAAAACTAAAGTCCCACATTTGCAACATTCTGCAAAATAGAGATCCAAGCTGAGCATGATGCATTTTAGCAATATATTCAATACAAATCCTGGCTATACAGATGGCCATGTTTCAGAAAACTATACTGTCATCCCTTCTTACAAGTAGAACAGCTTACCTATTTTCATAAACATACTTCAATAGCTTCAGGATTTATTCAGTAAGCTTCTCTTACACCATCTGAATGGATTGAGCATTGGAAAGAGACACTGATTGGATAACTGTGGATGGCATTTGTCCCAAAAAAAGGTTGAAAATAAAAATACTGAAAATTAAAAAATTCAATCAAATTTTAAAGTGGAAGCTAAAATCTGCACATCAACTTTACTGTGTTATTTCTGATACTTAGAATCACATGCAGTCGAAAGCACAAAGGAACAATTTAAACCCGAATCCTGCATAGTCTAAGCTGTACAAAGCCTTACTTCGAAGGATGTAATGATTATGTTGTTGAAGGCAAATGAATTATTTTAATTGGGTTCAAATTAAGCATCTTGTTAAATCTTTGTACAGTAGTATACCAAACAAAAGGACAATGATATTGACAGCTGTTATTTATTCCTCTGTATTATTTAATCCTCTGTATTATGCATAATTCCATAACAGTAGGTGGCTAGATAACTTCTCCTAGATCTTTGCCAACAACAGTATGCAGCTACAGTTCCAATTGCATTTGCTTCTAATTTCTCTTCCTTAAGAGGAAGCCTGTTACCCTACCACTCCATTTTAAAATTAGTGATTACACTAGCAGTAAACCCTAGCAAAAAATATAAGAACTCTGGCTGCAAAGTTACCTGAAGGTTTTGCACATTAAAGTTACAAGTATTTGTCTGTTGACCTCATGTTGTTATAAACAACTTTGGACTACAACATGTTACATTGCAATTGTGAGGTGCTTCTGTTCTCTGACAAAGACTGTTCACTTTTTTTAATGTCAGTTTGAGCTACAAGTCTAGATCATCCGATCCTGATTTGGAGAAAGTAAAACTATGGGACATGTTGTCCTAAACTAAGACTATTAAGGCTATAGCTGGAGATCCATGGAATATATACATATGCACTGCACAGTTCCAGATTAAATGCACTCCAAATAGCAAATAACTTGCTAAGTTACCAAATTGACACTATTCTCCCCTGAATCTGGCTAAGTTAGGGGTTCCATTCGTAGACACGCAGGGTAGGATAGGTGTAGGACGATGCAGCGGCGCGGGCTCGTTGAGCCGAAGGGCCTGTTTCCCGTGCTGGGTTGTTCTTTGTTTAAAATCGCACCGATTGTTTTCTCCTCTCCCACCGTTTGTTTTAAATAGTTTACTATTCCACAAGTCACAGCATATCTCCTAACAAAGGGTCAGGTCAACTATTTTGAGATCTCCCCCAACTCTGCTTCAGACAGGGTGCTGCAAAGGAAGTCACGTCATGCAGTGTCCCGCCCTCTTATTTTGACTACCCTTAACGGAAACAGTTGCCGTTGCACTCAACTTGTCACTGGGCAGTCTCAAATCATGAATTCATCACGTTGGAAACTGCAGAGAGAATTCATAGCTAAACATCCTTTGTACAGATATAAAAAAAGTGTAATCAGGTCCTCATAAAATGTTATCTGCTAATATGATTAATGTACAGGGTTAGGAAGTTAAACAATGCAGTACATTCTACGCATGTATATATTTTCATAGTTTAAACATTGTATGCAAGCTATATTTCACTCTCCTTCTGACAAGTCAGATGAAAACTTACTTTAATTTGTTCAACATTTCTGGCTTACTCCATACAGTATCATGCACTGACTTCAAATCTGTATACGCCAAGGAAATTTTTAAAAGCCACTTAATTTCATAATTGACTCATTCAAATTTCACAGCTGGTACCGCTTGATTAACCATACTCACCCAACTTGTAGCTTCTGGGCTTTTACTCAAATTCATTCAATATACAAGCTCTTTGTGGAAAGTACCTGGAAGCATCACCTTCCTAATATAAAACTATTTTTGTACACTAATTTTATATCCTAGTTATGTTGAACAATTAACAGACATGAAATATATCATCACCCTTATAATCCTCCTACATGACTGCTGAATTCAAGGAGAAATGCAATAGTGATGTTAAGTTTTAGTACCAGCATTCTATATTGTCATGAGAAAAGTTAGTCAAATCTTGGTTACCTTATTGAATACCCAGATTTCGCCATTTACTGTTGGTCTTGGCACTCCATGTCCATTATAATGGAAAAGCACACGCTCTTCCTTGGCATTGCGCCTGAGTGATGTGCAGAGTTTTTTAACTTCATCCACTGTTGGATCCAGGCTCTGCTTATACCTGGCCTGTCAAAAGGAAAACAGTATATATTAATAAGCAGCGTAAGACTCGAGTGAATGAGCAGCAAAATTTTTTTTTAAAAAAAAACCATCTCTTGCTAACTATATTCGGTTTTTGTGAGAATAAGTAGAATAGGCAAACTGGGATTGCCAACTACTTTATTTTAAAATTACACAGTAAAATCATGGGCACGTGAAACTAGAAATTTTCAGTAATTTGTTACCACTAAGATCTGAATGTTATTTCTAGTTACTGCTTGATGAACACTGGATTGATTGATGTACTTTAAACATGGATAAATTGAATTTCTAGCAGTAAATAGCAAGCAGTTA
Source organism: Carcharhinus amblyrhynchos (assembly GCF_965287045.1). Classification (NCBI taxonomy): domain Eukaryota; kingdom Metazoa; phylum Chordata; class Chondrichthyes; order Carcharhiniformes; family Carcharhinidae; genus Carcharhinus; species Carcharhinus amblyrhynchos. The sequence continues at coordinate 11,032,139 of NC_137344.1, forward strand.
AGCATGTGGAATGAAGTAGAACCCAAGAGCCTAGATTTTCAAGGAAAGTAACTGCAGCACCTTTCATGTGCTTCCTATAATGTCACAGATTTCAAAAATGTAATAATTAATATACACATACTGAGCTATTTCAGCTATTATTGCTAGAAATATCTTTCCTCCAAACAATAGTCCTAATAGTTTTGGACTTACAGTTATGTAACAGGAATCCTATTAGGAATCATTATTTGTAAAATTATACCTCTGTAGCAATGTGTGACTGCCAGCAAATTCCTGGCACCTTTCAAATAATTGGGACAATATATTTTGCCTCCACCAGCAAGACACTTAGATTATTCCAAACTTCAAATGTTACAGATGCTGAAGACGATTTTTAAATTTTTAAAATATAGATAACGATCCGGAAGGATCTGAATTGTGGAAAATAAAGTTGTGATTTCATAAAAACCCGCGAGAGGATTGTGGATGCGTCAGAACATCACCATCATTTACCCATATTAGAGTCATAGAATCAGAGGCTTACAGCATGGAAACAGGCCTTTCGGCCCAACCTATCCATGCCGTCCTTTTTTTTTAAGACCCCTAAGCTTAACCCCATTTGCCTGCGTTTGGCCCATATCCCTCTATACCCATCGTACCCATGTAACTAACTCAATGCTTTTTAAAAGATAAAATTGTACCCACCTCTACCACTACCTCTGGCAACTTGTTCCAGACACTCACCACCCTCTGTGTGAAAAAATTGCCCCTCTGGACACTTCTGCATCTCTTCCCTCTCACCGTAAACCTATGCCCTCGAGTTTTAGACTCCCCTACCTTTGGGGAAAGACCTTGTCTATGCTCCTCATTATTTTATACACCTCTATAAGGTCATCCCTCAACCTCCTATGCTCCAGAGAAACAAATCCCTGTCTACTCAGCCTCTCCTTATAACTCAATCCATCAAGTCCCAGTAGCATCCTAGTGAATCTTTTCTGCACTCTTTGTAGTTTAATAATATCCTTTCTATAATAGGGTGACTAGAATTGCACACAGTATTCCAAGTGTGGCCTTACCAATCTCTTGTACAGCTTCCTCAAGATGTTACAACTCCTGTATTCAATGTTCTGACCAATGAAACCAAGCATGCCTTCTTCACCACTCTGTCCACCTGTGACTCCACTTTCAAGGAGCTATGAACATGTACCCCTAGATCTCTTTGTTCTGTAACCCTCCCCAGTGCCCCATCCTTAACTGATTAAGTCCTGCCCTGGTTCAATCTATCAAAATGCATCACCTTGCATTTGTCTAAATTAAACTCCACCCGCCATTCGTCAGCCCATCGACCCAACTGATCAAGATCCCATTGCAATTGGAGGTAACTTTTTTCACTGTCTACTACGCTACCAATCTTGGTGTCATCTGCAAACTTACTAACCATGCCCCCTACGTTCTCATCCAAATCAGCACGGATCCCTGAGGCACACTGCTGGTCACAGGCCTCCAGTTTGGAAAACAACACTCTACAACCACCCTCTGGTTTCTGTCAAGCCAATTTTGTATACATTTAGATACTTCGCCCTGGATTTCATGAGATTTAACTTTATGCAACAACCTACCATGCGGTACCTTGTCAAAGGCCTTGCTAAAGTTCATGTAGACAACATCAATTGTGCTGCCCTCATCTACCTTCTCGGGTACCCCTTCAAAAAAACAATTAAATTTGTGAAACATGATCTTCCACTCACAAAGCCATGCTGACTGTCCCTAATCAGTCCTTGCATCTCTAAATGCCTCTAGATCCTGTCTCTCAAAATACAATTTACCCACCACAGATGTGAGGCTCACCAGTCTATAGTTCCCAGGCTTTTCCCTGCAGCCCTTTTAAAGACAGGCACAACATTTGCCACTCTCCAATCTTCAGACACCTCACCCTTTATTATTGATGCTTCAAATATCTCAGTTAGGGGACCCTCAATTTCCTCCCCAGCCTCCCACAACGTCCTGGAATATACTTCATCAGATCCCGGGGATTTATCTACCTTGATGTGCTTTAAGACTTCTAGCACCTCCTTCTCTGTAATATGTACACTCCTCAAGACATCATTATTTATTTCCCTAAGCTCCTAACATCCATGCTTTTCTCAACAGTAAATACTGATAAGAAATATTCATTTAGGATCTCACCCATCTGTTGTGGATCCGCACATAGATGACCTTGTTGATCGTTAAGAGGTCCTACTCTCTCCCTTGTTACTTTTTTGCCCTCTATGTATTTGTAGAAGCTCTTTGGATTCTCCACTTAGTTCAAAAATCACTTAATTCAAATTATCTGTTTGTTTGTTGTTTTAAAAAATAAATATCTGCTGAATATAATCAAACCAGCCTTCCATCCATTGATGCTGTCTGCACTTCCTACTGTCTCAAGAAAGCAGCCAGCATAATTAAGGATCCCCACACACCCCAGACATTCTCTCTTCCACCTTCTTCCGTTGGGAAAAAGATACAGAAGTCTGAGATCACATACCAACCGACTCAAGGACAGCTTCCTCCCTGCTGCCACCAGACTTTTGAATGGACCTACCTTGCATTAAATTGATTTTTCTTCACACCTAGGTATGACTGTATCACTACATTCTGCACTCTCTCTTTTCCTTCTCTATGAACAGTATGCTTTGTCTGTATAGCGCGCAAAAAACGATACTTTTCACTGTATACTAACATGTGACAATAATAAATCAAAATCTTTGCTCTCATTTAATTTGCTTAATTTTAATTGCTAGATAGGTCGTTTTTTAAAAATTGAGTAGTATATTCAGACATTAGCATGGTTAATACAAAGAAATGTCCAAGGTGACAAACCAAGGAGAGGGAGAGAAAGAGAGATTAGGAATGTGATGAAAGCTTGACAAAATTGGACAGAAGCAGGGGTAGCTGAAGTAGAGATTGCGGAGAATTCCCCCACAACTTGGGACCACCCTCACATCAATGATGGAAGAAAGTCCAGAATCAGAAAAATGGGCACTCAAGAGGAGAAGGGGCTGTCAATGCTACAATAATAAAGTGAGCATGGTGAGTAAATGGACAAGCATTTTCGATTCAACATAATGTGGATAAGATTACAATGAAGATCAAGTCATGGATGAGCTAGGGCAGGATGCCTGGCAGAGTTCTGCAAAAAGGGGTCCATCTGGAAGAGCTGGGTAACAGTCAAATCTTGTGTGAATGGTGAGGGGGTGGGACAGCGTCAAAGTCAAGGATGGCCAGGAAATAGGAAGGTGGAAAACAAAAAAAAAATCAATGGGACTTCATGTCAATTTTCCTCCAACCTGCTCATCAGCAATACCTCTTACAAATTGAGGTCCAGCTTTTCAGCACAGTGCATAACCACTCTGATATCACACTGCACACACTCATTGTCCATAGCAATTATGGAACCACTGTCACAAGCAATATACAAGCTGGTGCAAAGGCAACAATTTTTTTTAGCACTGCCTGATGACTTTTAAATAAGGTCACCTTCAATACACCCCTTACTCATCAGAAGTCTCTCAAATATTTCTATTCTCCACTACTTGCATTTATAATTCTAATGTTAAATCTAGACCAATGGACTTTTAACGTAAAACATTTAAAAGTAGGAAGGTGAAAGTGCCATATAGGCATAATTGAGACACATTATTAAGAGAGAGTAATATTTTTCCAGTCAATTCCAGAATGAAAGCATCATTAAAACTGCATTTAAGTAACCCTGGCCCCCCCAACATCAACACAATAGGCATAAACAATTTATTCAGCTTTACATTGTAAGATTATTTATGATATTCCTATGAAAGTTTGGTGCAGTTTCCTAGTACGCAAGCCAAGTCTCTTTTAGATAAAATGGACATGTGACACCATCTACCAAAAGTGTTTACTTTGACAAGTTAATTTACACCACTTGGGGAGAAAGCGGGAAAGTGGGACTGATCCACTTCAGATCAGCCATGATCTTACTGAATGGTGGGGCAGGCTCGGAGGACTAGATGGCTCCTATTTCTTATATTCTTATGTTCTTATACAATATTTAGCATGAGAACATGCTGTGTATGGACCAGTATATCTAGATACATAGCTCTAAAAAATATACTCATGATGAAGCGGCCTTCAGTACATGTGGTAAAATGCAGAATATCCACACACGAGGGTCAAAGATGGATCCAAATACTAATTTTATTAGTTGTTTCCAAATTTGAATTTATAGCTTCCAATTAGTAATCACTTCCAGCACGTCAAAACTCACGTTCATATACATGCCGATTTAGAATATTAACAAAGGTGGTCAAGAACTTCAAAGAAACCAACAGCTCGAAAACTGTCTTTTCAAAGAATGCCATTGAATATAAGACTACGACACATAGAATCAGCAGCTACATGGACCTTTGTAATATATACTGGAGGTACACACAGATTTCCTCCATGTAAAGTGCCCGAAAGGCTGAAGGGACAAGTCCAAAAGTTGAAGCTGCACAATTGGTGAGCTTCCTTAAGAGGCCAGTCCAGAAACAGTCTAGAAAATCCCTAAAGAGACAATGGAATTGTAACTGTTGCATTGTGGATAATTTAAAGAAAAAAAACGACAGAATTTTCAACAGAACATCATCCACCTTCACTTCTCAAATAAACTGTGACAAATCACAGATGATGATATAAAGCAAATGCTAGAAATTTATAACAATATACAGTCTATTAGAAAATTAACGTATGCTCTCTTTCCAGATGCAGGAGCAGGGGGGTGCAGAAGGGGGAGGGTATTAGGTAACAAGAGTCCAGCCTAAAGTACAGAACTGCAAAAGTCCATGTCCATTTGAGCTTGAGGACTGGGAATATCACAGAATTTCATTTCATAGAAACCCTGCAGTGCAGGAAGAGGCCATTCGGCCCATCAAGCCTGCTCCGACAACAATCGCACCCATCCCCGGGATCACACATATTCACCCTGCTAATCCTTCTAACATACACATCCCAGGACAGTAAGGGGCAATTTAGTATGGCCAATCAAACTAATCCGCACATCTTTAGACTGTGGGAGGAAACCAGGGCACCTGGAGGAAACCCACGCAGGCACACGGAGAATACGCAAACTTCATATACACAGTCACCCAAGCTAGGAATCAAACCCAGGTCCCTGGAGCTGTGAGGCAGCTGTGCCACCCAAAGGCAAAGCTAAAAACAATATTTTCCTATAAGGCAGCACTAGTTTTACCCAAGTTGATACTAAATGAAATATAACCGACGGGCGGCTATACTTTGTTTGTCTCGCTTCTCTATCACCTCTCTTTTCACCAAAGTTAATTCTAATAATTGTAGGTTGAGGAAGAATGAATCTGAAGCTATCTTGTACATTATAACAGATTTATCTCCAAGATAGCGAAGTCACAGACTCTCCCAGTTTTTCCCAGACACCCAGAATGAACTGGTTGATGGACTGTTGCAATGATTCCCTAATCCTTCCCCAACTGGGGTAGTTGTGCTCAATTACCAATTTAAAACATGGATTCTACTGCAGCACAATTTCACCATTAACATCCAATGACTTTCTGTCCTCCATCACACTGACTTCAAAATCCTTGTGCATATTTCGAATCCTGAACTTCACTCTAATTCTAACTCTTCCTCCTGCAATGCTTGCAACCTCTATTGCCAGGCAGCACGGTGGCACAATGGTTAGCACTGCTGCCTCACAATGCCAGTGGACTTGGGTTTGATTAGATGGCTTGGGTCTCTGTCTGTCTGGAGTTTGCATGATCTCCCCATGTCTACGTGGGTTTCCTCCAGGTGCTCTGGTTTCCTCCACAGTCCGAAACAGGTGCTGGTTAGATGCATTGGCCGTGCTAAATTCTCCCTCAGTGTACCAGAACAGGTGCTGGAGTATGGTGACTAGGGAATTTTCACAGTAAATTCATTGCAGCATTAATGTAAGCCCACTTATGACACTAATAAATAAACTTTACTTGTTCCAACTTCAGTATACCATAAATCTCCATGGGGCATTAAGTGCACCATTAAAATATCTGGCAAACTGTCAGGGTTCAAAGATCACCTCCAGTACAGACAGAAATCAAAATTAAGTTAGAGTCATAGAGGCTTATAGCATGGAAACAGGCCCTTCGGCCCAACTTGTCCATGCCACCCTTTTTTTAAAACCCCTAAGCTAGTTCCTATTGTTGACATTTGGCCCATATCCCTCTACAGCCATCTTACCCATGTAACTGTCTAACACTTTTTAAAGGACAAAATTGTGCCCGCCTCTACTACTGCCTCTGGCAGCTTGTTCCACAAACTCACCACCCTCTGTGAAAAAACTGCCTCTCTGGACATTTCTGTATCTCTCCCCTCTAGTTTTAGGCTCCCCTATCTTTGGGAAAAGATATGACTTTCTAACTGATCCATACCCCTCATTATTTTATAGGCCTCTATAAGATCACCCCTCAGCCTCCTATGCTCCGGAGGAAAAACATCCCAGTCTATCTAGCCTCTCCTTATAACTCAAACCATCAAGTCCTGGTAGCAACCTAGTAAATCTTCTCTGCACTCTTTCTAGTTTAATAATATTGTTTCTATAACAGGGTGACCAAAACTGTACGCAGTATTCTACGTGTGGCCTTCCCAATGTCTCGTACAACCTCAACAAGATGTCCCAACTCCTGTATTCAATGTTCTGACCAATGAAACCAAGCATCCTGAATGCCATCTTCACTGTTCTGTCCACCAGTGACTCCACTTTCCAGATCTCTTTGTTCTATAACTCTCCCCATTGCTCTACCATTAACTGAATAAGTCCTTCCTGGTTCAATCTCCCAAAATGCATCACCTTGCATTTATCTAAATTAAACTCCATCTGCCATTCGTCAGCCCACTGACCCAATTGGTCAAAATCCACTATGCCACCAATCTTGGTGTCATCTGCAAACTTACTAACCATGCCTCCTATATTGTCATCCAAATCATTAATATAAATGACAAATAACAGTGGACCCAGCACTGATCAGTGAGGCACACTGCTGGTCACAGGTCTCCAGTTTGAAATACAACCACACTTTCGCTTCTGTGATGAAACCAGTTTTGCATCCATTTAGCTACCTCACCCTGGATCCCATGAGATTTAATCTTATGCAACAGCCTACCATGCAGTACCTTGTCAAAGGCTTTGCTAAGTCTATATAGGAAATATCAAGTGTACTGCCCTCATCTGCCTTCTTAAATACATCAATCTAGGATCAAAATGGGACAAAGTTGAGCTAGAAAGAGCCAGGGTCAAAGCCCATGTGGGTGCAACTGAACAAATTAAAGTTTGAAACTTCTGAATGCATCCAAAATATCAATACTACTAAACTACATGTTCTTTCACTGAGTTTCTTGCCATAGAGAGGTAGTAAATTATAATGTTATCTTATCTAAAGAAAACTGATTGCAATTGTTGCTCAATAACAAAGTAATTCATATATCTTTACTTATTGCCATCATTTTGCCAATTGTGTGTCTTATGATAGACTATGAACCGAGCAAACAGTAGGTGCATTAAAGCTTAATGAATGCTACATAAAAATTAACTAAATTGCAAATAAAAATCTATTCTAATGATACCAGTACAATTTACATTAGAACAATTCTCAAATGAATTATGTAGATGAATCTTTTAATTTAAAGTTGTAGTTTACAGCACAATTTCCTTCTAAGAGGAAGATTATTGCAATGTAATCCAAATATCAGCCAAACATTCACTGCACAGAAATCTTCCTGAAAGATTGTCATAAAGGACAAAGAGATTAAGCTCATTTGGAGATGATTGCTCGCAGTTATGCTTATTAAACTCTTACGACAGTCACATCATTTCATGATATTTATTCTTCACTCAAGTAACAATGCAACACAACAATTCTAACTACATGAAGGGTAGAAATTTACTGAGTGCCACTGAACCATGGTTGCTCTGTGAATCACTGCCTTCAGGACAGGAGGGGATGGGGGAAAGCCTCCAGAGGAAACAGGGTCCCAATTTTTTCATTCTGATAATGTACTGATTGAATACCGAAAATGCCAGGCTATGGCGGATTCACTGCTTTTTTTGTTTCAAAAGAGCATCATCGTGCATGTCAAACAGAACACTGGACTAGATCTTCACTACTCAATATTTAGCTGTCAATTCAAAGTCATTTGTAGGGCTAATGGAAACTGAAGAGATGGCAGCAAATGTTTAAATCCTCTACTTAATTTATTTTATTTTTAAATGTTACAAGGATTCTTTCCCCCATTAGTGAGGAGGCTATATACTGGTGTATGCTTGCTAAATCTGGTATTTTTTTAATATAAAAATTTCCACATATTCAGTTTTATCCTTCTGAGCTCATACTTGATGATTTCGCTCATTCCTGTTTGTCTATCCCTCTATTCCTTTCCTGTTTCATAATCTCTGTCCTCTCACCCTAGTAGCCCACTGATGCTGCTGCATCTGGGACTAAATCCTCATTTACACTTCATCCAGGTATTCCTAACCTCATCAAGCTGTCAAAAAAAAATCAGGGATTCCCACAACCACATAAAGTGCAATCCACTTTCAGAAGCTTGCAGCATTAGACAAGAGGCAGAAGCAGCATTCAAGGCAGGTTGGGAAAGACAGACGGCAATTTGTTTTTTTAGACTGGGGCTGACTTTCAGACTGCAGTAAAAACACTGGCTCAATTCCCCTGGCCAACAACTCATTAACTGGTACCTTGGAAAAGGTTTTCTGTTCTCTAATGCAGGTTTAATAAGTAAGAAGTCTCACAACACTAGGTTTGAAATCTAACAGGTTTATTTGTTATCATGAGCTTTTGGAGTGCTGCTCCTTCATCAGGTGAGTCACAGTGCTCCAAAAGCTTGTGATACCAAATAAACCTGTTGGACTTTAACCTGGTGTTGAGAGACTTCTTACTGTGCTCACCCCAGTCCAACGCCAGCATCTCCAAATCATGTTTAATAAGTGACAGGGTAAGAAGGGGATTCCATATCTGGCACATATAATTTGCATTAGAGTAGTTGTGTAGTAAGATGACTTTGTGGCATGCTGGGTGGCGTCCTGCCTCTGAGCCAGAAACTGAGTTCGACTCCAACCCTTGGGCTTGAAGGCCTAGTAGTCTAAGCAACAAACTACAACTCCTTCCAACAGACGTCAATGGCAGGTAATAAGAACAGGAGAGGTTAGCCATGCGATGTAAAGAATATTGGAGCCTCTATCATCAGTATCCATAGCTCCAGGCTACAACATATTTGCAGAAGTGCATGTTTCCACAGCAACTCGACTTTGAACTATAACACACCGTCCACTTAATCACACGTGTCACCGAACACATTTCAATTAATGCTTCACTTTACTGTTCTGCAGCACATTCAAAGCAGCCAAATTTAAAGAAAAATTGATTGCAAATTTACATTTGCTCAGTTTGTGCCTAAATTCACAATCATGTTTTATTCAGTGTAGCCGAGTACAAATTGTACCAGTCCAAAGCAGTAGGACTTGCACATCTTCCACAGCCTTCAAAAGATTACAACAGATCAGTGAAATTGGTTACCATTGTTTGAACTGGTCAGATATTCTTGCCTTGCACCTGCTCTCTGATACCGCATTGACCTAAGTTTACAAAACATTTCACTGCAGCCCTTCACAAAATAATATTGAAACAGATTAGTATGTTGACTGTGAAAAGTCATGATCAAATATACCACAAATTATACACCATTTTCCAACCTAAGTTATGTTTCAAATGCAGAATTGGCACTGACAGAAAAATGAATCTCTCACCGCCTGCCCAGGCCCATTTTAATCCCAATCTGGAGACCAATTCCTGAGGGAGACAGTTTATGACCCACATGAAGTTTTATGAGGGGTTGAAGCTGCAGCATTAGCTATCGCCATCCCCAAAAGTGGAGCAATCCATTTTCTGGACCATAAATTAAGACACTGATGTAAGACAGGCACATGAACTAATCTAGGGCCAGCTGAAACATACACAGGCACATGGCACCTGGCACCTTTTGAGGGCCAACTTAAGGGGCTCTAAAACTAGAAAGAAAGAAGATCTTCAATACAGTCACATTACAAGTGCACATCTAACTTGCAAGTCAGCATTTGTCAAAGGTAAAGTGCATTTCACCAAATGAAAAGGGGGCCAGTGCCAACAGAACTCCGATACTATGACTCCAAAGTACTGATGTATGCAACATACACGTTAAAGTTCCTGAGTTTGAGAAACAATTGATCGTCAACTGTTACATGTACCCCATTACACTCAGCTGCTGGCAGCAGACGTTGTGCAGACGTAATTGTGTTTTTTGATTTATAATTCAGAACTTCCAGCAAAATTCCAGGTTTTCACATCAGAACACACACATTTTATGCCTGCGAGTTGTGTTGCCACATTCTATAAATTTTAATCAAGAAGTTTGGCTGAAATCTACTTCAAAAGAATCAGGTGGATAAAAGGGGTACTTGCAGCCACTGTGGAACAGTTGATCTCGCAGATTTGTAAATAAGGAAGTACTCAATGTCAGCATGCACAAGAGTAGGAAGCAAACTGTACCCGCAGCGTTTTGTTATTAAGAACTTTGTGAGCACAAGAGTTGACCTCACTTTCCTGAGAGGCCTTTGAACAGGTGACTGATCACATACAGAACAATGTGCACTACAGTTCTACAAAAGCAAAATATTGTGAAGAGGGTGGAGACCCAAAATGAAACCAGAAATTAACAAAAACACACATAGCAATCAGCATTTGGTCAGAGAGAAACGGAACTGATATTACAGGTCAATGGCCTTTCACCAAAACTCAATTGTTCCTTGCTGTGCAAAATGCTGTTCGACTGTGAGGGCAGCACGGTGGCACAGTAGTTGGCCCTGCTGCCTCACAGCACCAGGGACCAGGTTCAATTCTGGCCTTGGGTCACTGTCTACGTGGAGTTTGACGTTTTCCCCACGTCTGTGTGAGTTTCCAAAGGGCGCTCTGGTTTCCTCCCACAGTCCAGAGATGTGCAGTTTAGGTTGGGTGGCCATGCTGAATTGCCCCTTGGTGCTGGGGGGAGTAGCAGGGTCTGATAGTTGGCAGTGCAGGCTTGATGGGCCGAATGGCCTCATTCTGCACTGCAGGGATTCTAAGATTCATGCATTTTCCATTTCCTCACTAAATTGTATTTAATTATTGTACAATTTAGTATTTGTTAAATGCTTATACTTAATTCTTTCCACTTGATTTAAATAGTTACTTTGATCTACATTTGACATTTCACTAATCCAAAGTGATTGTGATGTGAACTACATTTAACTCAATAAGTAGATTACTTCAACTGAGTCAAGTGCCAGCCTCTGGGTCAAAAACACTGATGGATATACAGCTTCCAGATTACAAGGATACAAGATAAGTTTACGGCAATTTTGAGACCACGAAAAGTAATAAAATAAAAAATACAATATTTTAACATCTTTTAAAGACAGGATTTCCTGAAATCAGAAGAAGTGATTCATCTAGGACATGGGAGAGCACAGGTTAAATCACGAATACAGCTGCCTAGAGTTGAGTAGATGGATGTAGATGAGTCTCTTCATGCCTCGCTTCCTCTATTTTTTCACAAAATATAACAAAATTAAATTTACAGGTCATTTAGATTGCAGCTGTACTTTAATACCTAGAGATCTTTGCATTGGAGACAGTACAGAACAGGTTTACCAATATGTTGCCTGGTACGGAAAGTAGTAGCTAGGAGGAAAGATTGAATAAACTGGGATCGTTTTCCTTGGAAAGACAAAGGCTGAGGGGCAATCTGATAGAAGTTTATAAAATTATGAGGGGTATAGATCGGGTAAAAAGTTGGAAATTTTTTCCCAGGGCAGAAATGATAATTAAAAGGGGGCACATGTTCAAGGTAGGGGGGAATGGTTCAGTGGAGATGTGTGGGGGAAGTTTTTTTTACACAGAGGATGTTGGTGGTCTGAAATGCACAAAACAAAGGTGGTGGTTGAGGCAGACATATTACCAACATTTAAGACTTATCTAGATTGACACATGAAGAAATGGGGGGATACAGGGGGTTGGTCTAAATAGGCCAATGTGATCAGTGCGGGGGGGGGGGGGGGGGGGGGGGGGGGGGGGGGGGCGCGCGCAAAGGGCCTGTTCCTTGATCTTTGTGTGCTGATAAGCCGTCACATTTATATTCAGACCAGCAGTCTAGCTGTGACATTACAGGGTAACGATATCTTCACATTTCTCTGAATTTATCTACTCATAAGTTTGTACCAGCTTATGGGCTTTTTGAATTACCCATGCTGCAATCATGTATTCAGTATATCGATACAACATGCCATAATAAAACTGTGTTTAAGCGAATAATTTTAATCTGTATCTGCACTTCAATCCAGTGTTTGTTGCTGTGCAACACAAACCAGTCAATGTGTCTACTCTACTCAAAGAAAATAGGTTTTGTATGAGGATGAGCAACAGCACTCGGAAGATTATAAAGGGATGTCATTTTGGTTTTACAGCTGCTGGCGGTATTTTAGCATTTCTGTATTAGGTAACTGTACTCACAATGATCAGAATCTCAGCTGAGAACCCTCACGACTAGGTATGTAGGAACAATAGATGACCCCAAGAAGCAGAGCAGGTCTACATTGCATGCATCAACACCCCACTAATGGGGCTTTGACAGTTTACATGTCATCATCCACCTCTCAGCTGATAGCAGCAGGCTTCATCACAAGGTTTTTCCCTGACCATTTAAAGCATGAAGTGCACTTCAGTGTGAAATCCTGAAAAAACTACGAAACAAATTCCTCTCTGCCCTATAGTGCTTGCAGTTCTTTGATAATTTTGATTGCTGACTTTGTTGTAAAGGGCTAACAACTGCAATGGGAATGTATCTGGTCCTAAAGGATCATTTTCTAGCATTTTATTCATTTTCTAGCATTTTATTCATTTTCTAGCATTTTATTCATTTTCTAGCATTTTATTCATTTTCTAGCATTTTATTCATTTTCAACAAGCCTTCTGAAGATGAGTAGGCATTATGTCCCACGCTGTTTGAAGCTACAGTAAAGCAAGAAAGACACATTTATGGGTTGGCTGTTGCAAAATGCTTCACAACAGAACATTAAAACCTAGAGCCCAGTACAGGTGTGCACCAGAACACTTATAATTCATAAACCATTGTATGGTTTTTAATCAAAAGAAAGCTGTGCAGAGTAAAGACATATTGTAGCTGAAGTCTCAAGTTTGAAAGGAGAGGCACGATTCCAAAGCAGGGAGATGATACTGTCTCTCGGTTCAAAGACACCAAAATACACTGCTGCAAAGAGGAGAAAACAAAACTCGCAGTCTGGTCTGTGGCCACAGCTCTTGTTCAGCACATGACTGAGGCAGTCACAAATGCCTCAAGATACTATAGTACATTGAACTAGAATCATAGAATCCCTACAGCACTGACTGCAATCCTGCCCAGCCCTATCCCTGTAATTTCACATATTTACCCTGCTAGTCTCCCTAATCCTAAAGGCAATTCAGCATGGCCAATCAACCCAACCTGTGCATCTTTGAACTATGGGAGGAAACCCACGCAGACAAGGGGAGAACACGCAAACACGACAGTCACCAGAGATCGGAATTGAACCCGGCTCCCTGGCATTATGAGGCAGCAGCGCTAACCACTGTGCCCTCTTAAAATTTTCTATCCTTAAGTAATTGCTGAAAATTCAACATCATTCACATTTGCTGTACCTTTCCACTGCGAAGTTGATAAAGGTGCTTCTCCTGGCAAACATAGCAATTACTTATTTTATGCAGGAATGTAGTGTTTTATCTTGAAACTGCGCACATAGGGAGGCATGGTCTGTAATCACAAATCTCAAGGTAGAAGCACTTGAAGTGTCCTTGGGTGGCAGCTGCCAACTGGGTTTCAAAGATCAACTTAATACAAGGTAGGTCCATTCCAAAATCAGATGGCAGCAGGGAAGAAGCTGTTCTTGAGTCTGGTTCCCCGATAGAAGAAGGTGGAAGAGAGCATGTCCAAGGCGGGGAGTCCTTAATTGTGCTGGCTTCTTTGCCGAGGCAGCAGGAAGTGTAAACAGAGTCAATGGACAGGAGGCTGGCTTGCATGATGGATTGGGCTACATCCACGACCTTTTGTGGTTTCTTGCAGTCTTGGGCACAGCAGGAGCCATACCAAGCTGTGATATAATCAGAAAGAATGCTTTCTGTGTGTGTCTGTGTGTGTGTGTGTGTGTGTGTGTGTGCGCGCGCGCCCGGGGGGGGCGGGGTGATGCAAGGGATTTGTAACCTGAATGCTCCTTAAAATTATGAAGTACTCCCAACAAACCCGCAGAGCTCTCTTCAAATTCATCTCAACATCATGCACCATCAAATCCAATGTGAGATGGCCTCCCTGGAAGTTTCTCCCATTTCAGTGTTCAGGCGCCAGGTCAGAGCAAGTAGTGCAATGGCAATATATCCTGGGAGTACAAAAATGTTTGTTATCAAATTCACCGACTACTGCAGCAGATACCAGCAGAAAAATAATGTCCGACTAAAACCAACTGATCAAATCACTAAGCTCAGCCTTGGAGCTTTAACATGACAGAAGAGTATTGATTATATAAAATGGGTGAATTTAACAACAGGCTCTCTGTCCCAACACTTTACAGGTTTTATATTCAAACTAGACTAAAAAGTTTTTATATCTCCCATATCTTCTGAAACCATCAGCAATTAATCTTATGGCTTCACTGCAGCACATGCTGGCCATGCACCATAGTTAGGGACACAACACAACTTAATAAACACTTGCCAAACAAAGTCATGTTTATTGGTAGCTTGTGTTCTCTCAATTAATGATGCCTCAAATTATTTGAAAAATATCCTGCACTTAATTCCATGCTGTTGCTCTCTGGTTGTAGCTGGCATGTTAAGTTCTATCTTACTTCTGGCCTGAGAAATAAATGAGTAGGAGGGCCCTCTGAATAAGGTGCCAATAGGTTGGTGGCAGTGAGATACGTTTTAGGAAAAACCACTGGGGTAAAATACAAGGATTGAGGGGGTTACTCTGACAACATTGCAAGTAGTTTTGAATGAACCAGCACTAATCAATATGCACCTGACTTCCTGCAATTTTGGCTCAGCTTTGCAGCAAATCACCTTAGTGGATTGGGGACAGAGAACAGGGAAGGAAATCAAGCAAATCTCTTTGTTCAAGCTTCAACTGTGACCAAATTACTTCAGAACAAAAGGTACTTCACTTACAAAACCTGTAAACGGAATTGCAATATTGATTAACACAGGGTGATGTTTTAGAACATTAAACCACAACTGCTAAAACATACCAAACAAGGCTGTAATACTGAAGCTAACATCATTCTGCGCTCAACACAAGACTGGCAAGTACTTCCCCAAAGACACTTTGTAAACTTTCAACCAAAATGAAAGACCACCAATGTCTTAATACACCCCTCCTAAAATGACTATCAATATCTCTCTTTCCTGGTCAGTGTATTTGATTTCAATTTGATCTTGATCTGATTTATTTTATTATTGTCACATGTATTAGTTATACGGTGAAAAGTATTGTCTCTTGTACGCCATACAGACAAAGCATACATTCATGAGAGAGAGCAGAATGTAGTATAGCTAAGGTGTAGAGAAAGATCAACTTAATGCAAGGTAGGTCCATTCCAAATTTTGATAGCAGCAGGGAAGAAGCTGTTCTTGAGTGGGTTGGTACGTGACTGTAGACTTTTGCATCCTTTTTCTTAATGGAAGAAGGTGGAAGAGAGTATGCCCGGGGTGTGTGAGGTCCTTATACTATGCTAGTTTCTTTGCTTAGGCAATGGGAAGCATAAACAGAGTCAATGGATGCGAGACTGGCTTGCGTGATAGATTGGGCTACATTCACAATCTTTTGGAGTTTCTTGCGGTCTTGGGCAGAGCAGGAGTGATAGCAAGCTGTGATACAACTGAAAGAATGCTTTCTATGGTGCATCTGTAAAAGGTTGATGAGAGTTGTAGCTGACATGCCAAATTTCCTTAATCTTCTGAGAAAGTAGAGGCATTGGTGTGCTTTTTGAACTGTAGTGCCAGCATTGCATTCATACATATAGTTGATATAAATTAGAAACTCCCTATTTAATATTTTTGTATGTTTTTGGAGCAGCGATGTCTTGACGCTTAACCCAAGTAACAATCTTATTTCATTAGACGAGACTTTTTTTTAAAAATTGTATTAATAGGCAAAGTTAGTGTAGTGATGGAGTGGTCACAAATGAAATGAAGCACGAGTAAGGAAACAGGGGCTCCCTCTTAAGCAAAACAAACTTCTATTTGCATTGTTGGTTGCTATTTGGACATTTATGGCAGCACAGTGGTTAGCACTGGTGCCTCACAGAGCCAGGAATCCGGGTTCAATTCCGGCTTCGGGTCACTACCTGTGTAGAGTTTGCACTGTGTGTGTATGGGTTTCCTCCAGGTGCTTAAGTTTCCTCTCTCAGTCCAAAGATGTGCAGATTAGGTGGATTGGCCATGCTAAATTGACCCTAGTCAGGGGGATTAGCAAGGTAAATGAGGGTTATGGGGATAGGGCCTGGGTGGGATTGTGGTCGGTACAAACTCGACAGGCTGAATGGCCTCCTCCTGTAGTGTAGGGATTCTATAATTCTATCAGTTTATAGTTCACTGCAAAGTGATCAGATTTAAAGGTTACACATCCTGATACTGCGGATTAAGTCAGGAATTTAGGAATTCATTCTATTTGTTTAAGAAAATGCAATTACAGTTAATCCTTAATACATCAAATCATAAAAATGTATCAACGGAACATTAAAAGTAGCAAGAATTCAAAATAAAAATCGTTTCTAAATTTCCATTGGCAAGGTCATGGTCACGTGAAGAACTGCAGGCAACAGAATACAAATCTGAAGATAATACACTATCGTGAAATACAAAATTATTTCCAGCTTTAACCTCGTCCCAGCAGAAGGCCATTTAATCATCAATCATGTGATTGCATCATCCTAGATTTCCAACCATGGGTGGCACAGTGGTTAGCACTGCTGCCTCACAGCGCCAGGGACCTGGGTTCAATTCTGGCCTTGGATGACAGCCTGTACATTCTCCCCACGTCTGTATGGATTTCCTCCGGGGGCTCCAGTTTCCTCCCACAGTCCAAAGATGTGCAGGTTAAGTTGACTGGCCATGTTAAATTGTCCCTTAGTGTCAGAAAGATCAGCAAAGTAATGGGGTTAAGGGATAGGGCCTGGGCAGGAGTGTTGTTGGTTCAGGCTCAATGGGCCAAATGGCCTCCTTTTGCACTCAAAGGATTCTACGATTTGCTGTCATTCTGGTCACCAACTTGCCTTCGCTCATAACTGTTTCACCATAGAAAACATTCTGTCAAAAACATATTTCAGCCAGTGCCTGAACTGCCTGCTCAACATCAACAAACTGGAATTCTGGTACAGTACAGCAATACTGTATAGGCTCCAAAGCCAACAGGCACATGGGAACCATGTCACCTCCAAGATTCCCTTTAACCCTTTGAACAGCTGGAACTCACTGCTTGAAAGGAACCTTCATTTAATAAGTATGTAGACAAATGTTTGAAACGCCATGGCATAAAGGCTACAGGCCACATGCTGGGAAATGGGATTAAAATAGATGGATGTTTGGTGGCCGGCACAAATTTAATGGGTCGAAGTGCCTCTCCACGTTGCAAAAACACCATGTCTACGACCATCTGACCATGACTGATACGCTGCTGCTCATTTAGGCTGGACTGCAGGAAATTAGCACACACGTGAAAGCTCTGCTCCCCTGTGCAAAAGCCAACTGTCATACCCCAACAACAGAATGAATATCAGACCCAGGAGAAAGCAATGGATTTTGAAATGTCGGCCCTACCATATTTAACTTGAATCCATATAATGAGAGTAGCTGAGAGCGTGGAGGATGTAGGCACAGTTGGTGTTTTAATTGCATGGGAGGGATGGAGCATAAAGGAGACATTGAAAACCTGAAATAAATGGGAAATGCTACAAAAGTACAGGAAGTCAATAACTATCTCAGTAAAGCAGGGTTTTAAGGAATTTTATAAGGAATTTATATGGAAGGCCTCATCGGAATATTTATAATGGAAGATTCCACATGAAAACATTACTCAATCTTTCTCTTTTAGATGTTGACATAGTGGCAGCGTATTTTTTGCCTTGGTAATTTTATCAAGACAACGAAAGTTAAGAATATAACTAGATTTGCTTACAGAACCACTCATCATGTAGTGGAAAACTAAAGTTCTGATCATGAAAAAAACATGAGAAAGATGACCTGTGTCAATCCATGATGATTCAAAGCATATTCCAATAGAGACTAGAATGCCCTGTGTCTCTTTTTAGGTCATACTTACCATAAGCACAAGTCTGAACCTTAACACTGTCATGTCACCTATTTAAACGTCAGAGTCCTAGACGTAGTGTTTTACAGAGCAGGGAGGCCCTTCAATCCATCATGTTTGGGTCAGCCGCCTAACACCTTTCTATTTTAACCCCATTTCCTGGCACTTGGTCCATAGCCTTCTATGCCATGGCTTTTCAAACATTTGTCTAAATACTCCGTAATGGTTACGAGGGTTCCTGCTTCTATCACCCTTTCAAGCAGTGAGTTCCAGCTGTTCAAAGGATTAAAGGGAAACTTGGTTCCCATGTGCCTGTTGGCCTCAGAGCCTACACAGTATTGCTGTAGATACCAGAATTCCAGTTTCCAATCGATTCTTTTAAAAAAATAACTCAAGCCTCCTGCTACAATAGGGTGTCTTTTCTTTATCAATAAAATGCTGCAACTGGGTACACAACAACTGTGCCTGAATTTGTGAACGAGAGGCAGTGGTTTAATGGGATAATCACAATGCACAGTTGGGACTGGCAGTATCGTGCCAACATTTGCCTAATCAGAAAATATTAGTTTTGGGAACATAGACACAGGAGTTAGCCATTCGGCTACTCAGGCGGATTCCACCACTCAGTTAAGAAGTCTCACAACACCAAGTTCAAGTCCAACAGATTTATTTGGAATCACAAGCTTTCAGAGCACTACTCCTTCATCAGGTGATCATTCACTCACTCACCTGATGAATGAGCAGCGAAAGCTCAGAAAGTTCGTGATTCCAATTAAACCTGTTAGACTTTAACCTGGTGTTGTGAGACTCCTAACTGTGCCCACCCAGTCCAATGCCAGCATCTCGATATCATGGCTACCATTCAATTAGGTCTAGAATGACCTGTATCCAAATGACATCAACCCACCTTGATGCTGTAACCCTTACAGCAACAACTGCAGAAAACAATCGCAGTTTTGATCATTTTCAGTTGACCCACCCCACACACTTGCTACTACCCTATATGTGAAGTACTTCATACCATCACCCCAAATGGTCTAATTCTGTCCTTTGTTCTGTACTCCCCCAAAGATGCGTGGGTTAAGCTGATTGACCATACTAAAATGATCCCAGGTATCAGGGGGACTAGCAGGGTAAATATAGAACATAGAAAAACTACAGCACAAACAGGCCCTTCGGCCCACAAGTTGTGCCGATCATATGTCCACCTACTAGGCTTACCTATAACCCTCAATCCTACTAAGTCCCATGTACTCATCCAGAAGTCTCTTAAAAGGCCCTATTGAATTTGCTGCCTCCACCACCACCGCCGGCAGCTGATTCCATGCACCCACCACCCTCAGTGAAACACTTACCCCTGACATCTCCTCTGTACCTACTCCCCAGCACCCTAAACCTGTGTCCTCTTGTGGCAGCCATTTCAGCCCTGGGAGAAAGCCTCTCAGAATCCACCCGATCATTATCTCTCAACATCTTATATATCTCTATCAGGTCACCTCTGATCCTTCGTCTCTCCAAGGAGAAAAGACTGAGCTCTCTCAACCAGTCCTCATAAGACATGCCACCCAATCCTTGTAAATCTCCTCTGCATCCTTTCAATGGCTTCCACATCCTTCCTGTAATGAGGCAACCATAGCTGAGCACAGTACTTCAAGTCTTATAGAGGGTCTTATACAGCTGCAGCATTATCTCACGACCCCTCAACTCAATTCCACAATTGATGAAGGCCAGTACACCATACGCCTTCTTAACCACATCCTCTACCTGCGAAGCCGATTTGAGAGTCCTACGAACCCGGGCCCCTTCTGATCTTCCACACTGCTAAGAGTCTTACCCTTAATATTATATTTCGTCATTTGACTTGCCAAAATGAACCACCACACACTTATCCAGGTTGAAGTCCATCTGGCACTTCTCCGCCCAGTCTTGCATCCTATGTCACACTGCAACTTCTGACATCCTTCCAAACTATCCACAACAACTCCAACCTTCGTGTCATCGGCAAACTTACCAGCCCATCCCTCCACTTCCTCATCCAGGTCATTTATAAAAATCACAAACAATCCCAGAACAGATCTCTGGGGCACTCCACGTGACCGACTTCTATGCAGAAAAAGACCCATCTACAACTGCTCTCTGCCTTCTGTGGGCAAGCCAGTTCTGGATCCACAAAGCAGCGTCCCCTTGGATCCCACACCCCCTCACTTTCTCAATAAGTCTTGCATGGGGGACCTTATCGAAAGAAATATGTGGGGTTACAGGGATAGGGCCTGGGTGGGACTTTTGTCAGTGCAGATTTGATGGGCCAATTGATCTCCTTCTCACTGTAGGGATTACATGATTGTAAGAGCAAATGGATTATCTGTAAATCTTATTTACTTTTTAAAAAATTTTTACTGCATCCTTAAAGTTACAAAGATAATGCTCAGAATGACCAGGCAAGGAAACACATGACTAGTCTTTATAATTGTCCTCATAGATTTTAGTCTAGGTATCATTTGGAGGAATCTGCACTGCACCCCCTTCAAGGTCAATATAGCCTTCCTGGAATTTGGTGCCCTAAACTGAATACAGAACTCAAAATGGGGTGTAAGTAGAGATTGATATAATTAACTTCAATTCCATTTTATATTCCAGCCCCTGAAAGATGAAGGCCTATATTTTTAAACATACAGAAAAAGAAAGGAACAGCACAAAAACTTGACACTTTTAAGAAAGAATTTCTAAGCAGTATACTGTATAAAAAGTGCACTACTCAAAGGCTGATGACACGTTGAGCAGTCAGATCACATCTTCCACAATGCTTTTTCTTTCAACAACCAAAAATAGCTAGATTAAGTAAGCTACAATTTTGACAACCATAAGACAGAGTGCTAATGCACGAAGAGTATGCTATGGAGTCATACGCATTGCCACTATTTCCTAGGTCCGTAGGACCTTAGCTGAATAATCAGCTGAGACACTGAAAATAAAATGTTCTGGACAAAAAGTTAAAGAGTAACAATCCACATCGCACTCCTACACTTCCCAGCAGCGAGTCAGCAACTAACACAGGCTGAGGAGCAGGTAACCCCTCTGCCCACTCAATTATGAATGATGTCTTCACATGGATTCCTGCAGTTCAATTTGGCAAATTATTGAGGTTACACATGTTCAAGCATGGCTGTAACCTGAAGATGCAATGCCTAGTTGCAGGCAACATCCAAGCTTGGACAAATAGACAGGGAGAGACAAGGACTTACTGGTAATGTCACTGAACTAGTTAATCCAGAGGTCCGGATTAATGCTCCGGGGGACATAGGTTTGAATCCTGCCCTGGTTTAATGAAAAGTACAGGGTAACACCAGATATACCTAAAAATGAGGCAGCAACCTGGTGAACCTATAACACAGGACTGCTTGCACGCCAACCAGTAGAAGAAGCATGCAGTAGACAGAGCCAAACTATCCCACAACCATCAGATCAGATCCAAGCTCAGCAATCCTGTCACATCCTGCACCATTCATGGCCGAGTAAGCATGACCACATGGACACAGCTTTGCTATTGATATGCAAGTCCTGTATGATCTTCGCAGAGATGAAGGAATCCTTCACCGTGTATGTGGAAAACTTGCTCAAAACTGGTTGTAGCAACTTGTAAGAAGACTCTCAACACCAGGTTAAAGTCCAACCAGTTTATTTGATAGTACTCCCACAAGCTTTCGGAATTGGTGTTCCTTCGTCAGGTGTGTGGATTACTATCAAATAAACTGGTTGGACTTTAACCTGATGTTGAGAGACTTCTTACTGTCCAATGTCGGCATCTCTACATCATGTAGCAACTTGCCCATCCACCTGGCCAATTCATGTTGTGCAGAGCCAGTCATTGAGAAGATAGTGACTAAAGTCCATACTTATGTAGAAGCAGTGGGCTGACAGGATGAATCCTATATACACACACCATCTGGCAACTTGTTCCTCACACGCAAGTCCAATAAGCTGTTCGTAACTTGCAAAGTATGGGCCTTACCCAAGCAGCCTGTGCTTGCGAAACTCAAAATAATGCTCAACATTAGATGTGATTCTGTGATTGGCCAGCACTTGCTAAACAATCCTGATTGTGTTAAGAATTATACCGATAACCAATTTGAGATTATCTGTTGGGCTCACAGAGTGGCTCACTTAAACGTGTTAGAAATTACATTTATTCATATTCAGGACCCTGTCCTTTGCAGACAGTAGGAGTATGTCCACATATTGCACCTTTTTCAATTAAAAAAACCTTGGAGTATAGCCATTCCCCAGGGAAATGCTTTGGCCAACGTCAAGTTGGCTGATCTGACTTTAAACAAAAAGTTTGGCAATTAACTGCTCCCTGGTGCATTCCCTATGGCAAAGCCCCTACCAGAATCCACTTGCCAATCAGCATGCTCTTCTTGTACAATATAAATTGTTGTTCCAGTTACAATTGACATTCTTGGCAGGATTTTTCTCTCACTCTGCAGCATGCTTTGCCATACTCGCTGTTTATGAGCTCTTATGGTCCCACTACTGTCAATGGAGTTTCCTGCTGAATGCACCTCTCACCACCAGGAAACCAGCAGCAGAGGTGTGTCAGTCATGGGACCACAAGATTCTGCCAGCGTGAATGGGAGCAAGATATCAGTGCCAGTATATCTGTCCTGAAGAGTGCATGACAAAGAGTTTTAACAGCAACATATAAATCTGTACTACTAAACAACTATGTGATAAACTTCTGATTTCCCTTGATATTCACTCTAACCTGGACTGACCAATGACTGCTTGCCTCCCGGGTGCATAATTTCTTCTCCTGAGACCACATCCTATTGGATTCATAAAGCTGTACCATAACATCTAATCACTGGCACAAACTCAGCTATCTTATAGAATCTACAGTGCAGAAGGAGGCCATTTGGCACATTAAGCCTGCACCAGTAACAATCCCACCCAGGTCCTATCCCCATAACCCTACATAATTACCCTCCTAGTCTCCCTGACACCAAGGGTCAATTTATCATGGCCAATCAAACTAACCTGCACAGCTTTGGAGTGTGGGAGGAAACCGGAGCATCCGGAGGAACAGACATGCAGAGGACATGCAAACTCCATGCAATGACTCAAGACTGGAAACGAACGCAGGACCCTAGCGCTGTGAGGCAGCACTGCTAACCACTGTGCCACCATGCTACGTTCTCCTGAACAACGCCCTCTGCTCTTGGGCTTCCCCAAGCCCCAAATCTCAATTGTATCTAGCCAACAGAGACTTCTGCATCCCAGCTCTCTCAGCAGTACAAACCTTGCAGCAGCACTTCAGCTGCCTGATGCTAATCCTCCCCTTTGTTTGCTCCCAACTCCCTGACACATGGACTCATTTTAGTGCCATACCCTGGTCCCATGGTCATCGTTTTTGCACCATCTTTTAGGCATGTATGGTCTGTACCACTAACACTCTGTTTATTTGTCAGCCCTCATCTTCATGATAAAGCATTGTGGATGCACCAACAACAGGAAATGCTCTCGCTTTTGGCTCCCACTCCACTCTCTGCAAGATTAACAAATGGGAGTGCGACAGTGATTGGCGCTGGGGCCTCATTTACAATCCATATTAATGATTTGAATGAAGGGGCCAAAATGTATTGTCGCTAGATTTGCTGACGATACAAGGATTGGTAGGAGAGTAAGTCGTGAAAGGACATATGCAGTCTGCAGCGATTTGGATAGGTTAAGTGAGTGGGCAAAAATTTGACATATGGGATAACGTGAAAGTGTTAAATTAAAAGCGGAGGAATTTAGAGTAGCTAAGAGTAGTGGGCGAGAAGAGGATTGGGAGAGGTTTAAATGTCAACAAAGATTGACAAAGAAGTTGATAAAGAAGGGTAGGAGAAACTATGAAGCTGGGCTAGCGCTTAATATAAAAAAGGATAGCAAGAGTTTTTATAAATATATAAAAAGGAAGAGGCTGGCTAGGGTGAACGTTGGTCCTTTAGAGGATGAGAAAGGGGACCTAGTGGTAGGGGATGGGGATATGGCTAAGGTATTGAATAACTTTTTTGTGTCTGTCTTCACGGAGGAGGACGTGAATAATTTGCCGGGTGTTAGCGATGGAAAGGTGGTAGGACTGGAGGGTCTTAATGACATTACTGTTACTAGAGAGGCGGTGCTCGACAGACTGGAGGGGCTGATTGTGGACAAGTCCCCAGGACCGGATGGATTGCATCCGAGGGTGCTGAAAGAAATGGCGGAGGTGATAGTGGATGCCTTGGTGGTTATTTTCCAGACGTCGCTGGATTCCGGGGAAGTGCCGGAAGATTGGAAAACGGCTAATGTTACGCCGTTGTTTAAGAAGGGTGCCAGGCAAAAGGCGGGGAATTATAGGCCGGTTAGTTTAACGTCTGTGGTAGGTAAAATGTTAGAATCCGTCATTAAGGAGGAAATTGCGAGGCATCTTGAAGGGAATTGCTTGATAGAGCAGACGCAGCACGGTTTCATTAAAGGGAAGTCGTGTCTGACAAATTTACTGGAGTTCTATGAGGATGTGTCTAGGGCGGTCGATAGAGGAGAGCCGGTGGATGTGGTCTTTCTGAATTTTCAGAAGGCGTTTGACAAAGTACCTCACAAGAGGTTATTGCAGAAGGTCGAGGGACATGGAGTTGGGGGTAGGGTGTTAGCGTGGATAGAGGATTGGTTGTCAAATAGGAGGCAGAGAGTGGGGGTCAACGGGTGCTATTCGGATTGGCGGATGGTGACTAGTGGAGTGCCCCAGGGGTCGGTGCTGGGGCCTCAGCTTTTTACCATTTATATAGATGATCTGGAGGAGGGAACCGAGTGTAGGGTGTCAAAATTTGCTGATGACACCAAGACTGGGGGAAAGGCAAATTGTGCGGAGGGTGTGGAGAGTCTGCAGAAGGATCTAGATAGGCTGGGCGAATGGGCCAGGAAATGGCAAATGGAATTTAATGTTGGCAAGTGTGAGGTGGTCCACTTTGGTAGGAAGAATGGTAGGAAGGACTATTACTTACGTGGCGAAAAACTGCAGCGGGCGACGGTGCAGAGGGACCTCGGGGTCCTTGTGCATGAGTCGCAAAAACCCAGCTTGCAGGTGCAGCAGGTGGTCAGGAAGGCGAATGGGATGCTGGCCTTCATAGCGAGGGGGATTGAATATAAAAGTAGGGAGGTCTTGCTGCAGCTGTATAGGGCATTGGTGAGGCCACAGCTGGAGTACTGTGTGCAGTTTTGGGCGCCGCACCTGCGCAAAGATATTTTGGCCTTGGAGGGAGTGCAGAGGAGGTTTACTAGGCTGATACCAGAGTTGAGGGGGTTGAGCTATGAGGAGAAGCTGAATAAACTAGGCTTGTACTCGTTAGAGTTTAGAAGAATGAGGGGAGATCTCATTGAGACGTATAAGATGATGAATGGGATGGATAGGATAGAGGTGGAGAGACTCTTCCCACTCAAAAAAGACAGTAGGACTAGGGGGCACAGCCTCAAGATAAAGGGGGGGCGGTTTAGAACGGAGTTGAGGAGGAACTTCTTCACTCAAAGGGTGGTGAATCTCTGGAATTCTCTGCCCGTTGAAGTGGTGGAGGCTGCCTCGCTAAATATTTTTAAGATGCGGGTTGATGGGTTTTTGATAAGAGAGGGAATTAATGGTTATGGGGAAAGGGCGGGAAAGTGGAACTGAGCCACGACAGATCAGCCATGATCTTATTGAATGGCGGGGCAGGCTCGAAGGGCTAGATGGCCTACCCCTGCTCCTATTTCTTATGTTCTTATGTTCTTATGAATTGGCCCACTTTGCTCGAAAGAATAGAAAAGCAGCATATAATACTCAACAGACATCGATCAACCCAAGGTGTTATGTAATTGTAATAGTCTACTTTCCCGAAACATTCAACTTTTTAAGCACATGAATGCAGATTGCACAGCTGCCAAGACACGTATAAAAATCCTTTCATTTCCATGTCGAATATCTTCCTATGTCCAGCAGATGGCACATGGCTAATCCTACCCTTACAACAATCTGAACATTTCTGCCTTTCATAGTCAGTTTCGTAATTTTGATAGTGGAGTCCTCAACATATTACTCAGAATATCTTTCTGCGTGGAGGTTGGAAGTCAGGTGTCTCAAACCTGTTGGTGCAGACACGATGGGCTGAAGGGCCTCTTCTGCGCTGTAAAATTCTATGATTATTCAGAGACATGGGAAAATATTTTAATTCCTTTTTTAAAATTCTCCACTTAAAATTTAAATCATAAAATTGAAAGTCAATGTTTTATCAGACACTTGGCCAAAATATAGATATGGTTGTTGTCATTTGAAGGCCACACTCCTCTCTACATTTATTTTGAATTGAATAAGATCTAGGATGAATCAAGTGAACATGCAGTTGGAAGCACCAAACATTTACTTCATGTTACAGAGGATTAATTCTTAAAGATATTGTTTCCTAGAGAAATGTCAGTTTTAATAGCTGGTAGTGTTGCCATGGAAAATGCACTGCTTGATGGCAGTTGACAGTTAACTGTTGAGCATTGTTTGAAGTTTAAACCAGGCAGCTCGACTCTAGTTGATCAAGGCACTGTATCGAGGAATGAACCAGCATAATGCTCTCATTTGTTTTGTTTCGCTGAAACAGGCACAATGTGTGCAACTGTTCTTTCTGTCTACAAAGAGCGGGACCCTGTATATTAATATACAGTATATTAATATTTTAGCAGTATGCAGGGCACCAAAATGTGAGACCGACTGACAATCTTAGTTTGATAGCAGCATCCTGTTAGGGATACATATCACTCTTGTTGCTACTGCATAGTGGCAGTGTAAAATAGCTAACTTCACCTGTTATTCAAATATTTGAGATACCTTGCCCCTCTACCAGAGACTACTTGCTAACCATTCAGCAGCCTCTTCTCATACAGTCTGAAATTGTTTATCCACTTGGGTTTCTATTTTGCAAAGTGTCCTGCTAAGTGCAAGTTGAAAAGCTTCAACATAAAAATCTCATTTTTCAGCACTGCACAAGATCTGTGCTACCAAACGATTATATATAAATTTGCTTACATACATATATATATATATATATATATACACTTAATATATACATACATATATACACACACACACACATCTCTCTCATATATATAACATATATGTAAGCAAACTTATAAAATAACATTTGGACTCAATTCAATTTGAAGGTCTCCAAATGCAAGTTGAAAAGGCTTTGCACATAAAGCCTATCTCAGCATTGTAGCTCTTTTCACAAGTACTTGAATCGACTAAGTCCATCACACCCTTTGGGCGGAACTCTGCCTCATAGGAAAAGCGCACCCGTGCACACAATATCTTTGAAGCAGCTTTTGGAAAGAGAAGGGCTTTGAGGCATAAAACAAGTAGAGGAGGTTAGATGTATGAACACGTTTCAGGTTAATACATTCTTGCCTTCCACAAACCTAGCCATATCCAAAGCATTCTATCCATTAAAGAATCTTTTCAATTTGGCACCTGCCTCCATGATTTTACAGCAGCATTTGGTGAGGCATCAGAGCCAGAATGCCACTCCTGAAGCATTTGGCTCTAATCCAGCTACGGTGGAGGCAGCTACTAAAGAGTTAAGGCAAGTGGTTATTTCTTCATTTAGCTTTTGCTTTTTACTTATATGGACAATTGATGGTGCCGTTAATGTTACTTAAATATTTTAAAATTCTTTTTAAAAAATTTACAAATTCTGCTCCAACTCATTTGAAGCTAGTTTGACAAAAGTTCAAATCAATATTCTCACATTCAAACACACAAAATGACTTTAACAAAGGCCTCTCAAGCCTCATTGAAATAAATCGACAAAAGCAAACAGCAAGTCTCTCCCCCCTCTAATAAAAGCTTGCACAGCTTAACACTTTTTTTTTATTTAAACTTTATTCCAATCCAGTCAAGTCAATTCAGAGTCCCAACAAGTTGGGACATTCCCGATCCAAGCTGACAGGGCTCTCACCTCCTGTCTTGGGCTTGATCTACATGATCCAAGCTGATTGGAGTAGGTGTAGCTCCTCCTCCAAGGCTTGATCTATTTTGCATCTTAGCCAAAAGGTAGAGATGCCGCTTTAAAAAATTGCTTCAAATGAAGCTGAAATGTAATCTAATGACTTTAACCAAGCGCAGCATGTCGATACTACACTTGATCTTAGCCAAAAGGCCGAGCACACAGCTTAACACATAACCAAATTATTAGACATTTAATAACACAGGAAAGCATTCAATGCAATGCAGGACTTCCAGTTGGGAACAATGTGTCACCACTTTTTGGTTTTAAAATGTCACTGTAGGAAGGCTATTCTAATTTTTTGACTTCATTTATCACTGAAAAGGGCGTGCTGTGCTCTATCCGTCACATTATAGGCTTACATTTTAAACCTACAAGGGTTTGCATTTCATCAAATGGTCCCTACTGGTTTCAAATGCCAATATGCAAATACTGGTCGACCAATTAACTATAATACATCTGATGCTTCAGACAAATGAAATAGTGATTTTCTGAACAAATCCTTGGATTCTGTAATCCTGCACAATGTACTGTTTTGCAAAAAAAGTCAGTCAGACGTGTGGATTGCTACAACATTTGGAGCAGTTCTATTCTTTACCACATGGGCATCAAGAATTGTGTGGCTGAACAGAGATGAGGTAAGAAGTCTCACAACATCAGGTTAAAGTCCAACAGGTTTATTTGGTAGTAAACACCACATCATGAACAGAGACGAGGGCAGGGTGAATCACAACCATTTCAGAAAAGACAGACTTGTATTTACATGGCGCTTTTCATGACCACCTGACAACTCCAAGCATCTTACAGCCAATGAAGTATTGTTTGAAATGTACTCACTGTTATAACGTAGGAAACAGGACAATCAATTTGCACGTAGCCAACTTCCACAAACAGAAATGTGATAATGATCAGATAATCAATGTTAAGCAAGGGATAAATATTGGGCAGGCCACCAGGAATAATCCATGTGCTGTGGGTTAGAACCATAGAACACTACAGCAGAGAAACAGGCCCTTTGGCTTTCTTGGTTGTCCCAAACCACTTTTCTGCCTAGTCCCACTGACCTGCACCTGGACCATATCCCTCCACACCCTTCTCATCCATGTAATTTGATTTCATTTGATTAATTGTCACATGTATTAACATAGTGAAAAGTATTGTTTCTTGCATGCTATACAGACAAAACATACTGTTCATAAAGAAGGAAATGAGAAAGTGCAGAATGTAGTGTTACAGTCATAGCTAGGGTATAGAGAAAGATGCAAGTCCATTCAAAAGTCTGACAGCAGCAAAGGAGAAGCTGTTCTTGAGTCGGTTGGTACGTGACATCAGACTTTTGTACCTTTTTCCCAAAGTAAGATGGAAGGGAGAAAGTCTGGGGTGCGTGGGGTTCTTAATTATGCTGGCTGCTTTGCAAAGGCAGCAGATGTGTAGACAGAGTGAATGGATGGGAGGCTGATTTGCATGATGGAATCAATGGGAGGCTAGTTTGCGTGGTGATTTACGTTTATTCTTTAAATCCACCTGAGCAGGCTGATGTGGTTCTGTAATGCTTCATCAGGAAGACAGCACTTCTGATAGTGAAGGATTCCCTCAGCACTGTACAGAGTGTCAGCCTTGATTTTTGGACTGGAGCCATGGACTGGGTCTTGAGCTTAGAACCCTTGTGATTCACAGGTAAGAGTGTTGTCAACTGAGTCATGGCTGATAGGGCTCATTTGATTTTCCTTGCATCAGTTTAAATCAGTCCTCCCTCTCAACTTTGCCCTCTGCGCCCAGCCAGGTGATGTTTAATGTCCAAACAATAAAAAAAAATGCCCCATCTTACATCAATTTGAGGAAAATGTCACATATTGTAGGAGTTTTTAATGACATTCATTAAAAGATCAGCTTATCGAATAGAACTTTTAAAAAACAAATGTTAAAAACAGTCCAACTCAGCTGATAGGTGGCCAAGGACTCACTTGTGCAAAATACATGTGTAGAACCATAATTAATTCACACTCAAAAACATGCTGAAAAAAGTTTAAACTTTATTTATTAGTGTTACAAGTAGGCTTACATTAACACTGTGAAATTCCCCTAGTCGCCACACTGCAGCACCTGTTCAGGTACACTGAGGGAGAATTTAGCCTGGCCAATGCACCTAACTAGCAGTCTTCCAGACTGTGGGAGAAAACCCACACAGACACGGGGAGAACATATAGACTCCGCACAGTGATCTAAGCTGGGAATTAAACTTAGATCCCTGGAGCTGTGAGGCAGCAGTGCTAACCATTGTGTCAGTGTGCTGATGAAGGAAAACGTCGATCTACAAATGCTACCACTGGTACTAAACAAAGCAGTGACTGTTCATAAGCTGCTTTAATATCTCTGCTCATTAACAAAGAATCAAACAAAATTTTAGGATTCACATCTTGCTGATCATAAACCTACCCAGTATTGCAGAACATAAAGCAACACAAACCACAAAATTTATCATCATTCAGGTTTGAAGTACTTGAAAGGCAGCATTTTAACAGCAGCAAACGCCCAGAAAACTACCATTATGTCCCTATTTTACAAATCGACAGTGTCACTTTCATTACAGTTAGGATAAAGATCACTAAATGCCACAAGAGTTTGCACTTGAATCACTTTTTGGACTTGAAAAATCTTCAATACTACAATTTCAATTAAATGCTAATGGATTCCATGAACGTCTGAAGAAAAACTCCAGCTCCAAATGTTCAGTTTGATTAAGCAGTCCAATGCTTTCAATCTGACTATATAAATACTAAAAATCTTCAAATGCACAATTCCCTCTTCAAATTTGAAAAGGAATGATAGTCACCCAGTGGTGGCTATCTACGAACTGGGGTAGTGCTAAGTCTTAATCCTGGCATGTACTGAGTTAGCTGATCTCACCCATGGCAACAGCAGACTATTATAATTGGACCCAGTGTCACAGTTCCAGTTTCGAATTGCTTTTTAGCAAACTGTCCTGAAAGTGAGGAGAACCTGTGGAGCAGTGGTAGTGTCTCCTATCTCTGGGCTCCAGTCCCACCTTAGGACTTGTTTATCACGGAAAGTGAGTTCATAACATGGCCAAACAGGTTAACAACCGTCAGCCCATAAGCCCCCCCTTCCTAATATGCCAGAAAGGGTACGGTAATGAGTGGAAGAGTTTACTGGTCAGACATAGCACTGCAATGCTCCGCCCAGCCTAAATCGTGGACCAATCCAATGGAGCAACACGGGCGGCACAGCACCAGGGACCTGGGGTTCGATTCCCAGAAAGGGTTACCGTCTGTTGAAGTTTGCACATTCTCTATGTCTGCATTGGTTCCCTCCAGGTACTCTGGTTTCCTCCCACAGTCCAAAATTGTGTGGGTTAGGTTGATTAGCCATGCTAATTTGACCCTTAGTGTCAGGGGGAGCTAGCAGGGTAAATGGGGGTTGCGTGGGATTGTGGTCAGTGCAGACTCGATGGGTCGAACGGCCTCCTTCTGCACTGCAGGGATTCTGTGAGATCCATGGTTGTCAATGCCTTCTGAGGGTCTGGTACCTGACGGTGTACGCAAATCTCAGATGAGAGCAATATTGGGTCCAATATCCTGTCAACAAGAATCATCAAGACTCAATCATCAAAAGCTGCTAATTGGTTGGCATATACGAGTTGGGCCGAAGGACTTGTTTCCATGTGTATTTCTCTATGACTTGGACAGGACCACGGAGGGGAAACAGGAATGGTAGAACAGCCCATCGAGAACAAGGGAAGCTTGGGAGGCAAAAACCCTCAGGGAAAATTGACATCAACGTGAAACTGTGATAAAGTTACTCTGGCGTAATGGTATTCAGATCTGAGAGCACATTCCAACCATGAACAGTGAATGTGCTTATATACGATGCTGTCAAAAACTAAGTCAGCATTGGCAATCAAATACACATTTCAGTGCCTCAAATGGATGCTTTCATAAACATTGCACACTCTAGAATAATCTGGCTTCATCGCCACTGCAGGAGAAAACAATTAATTTCAAATCAACTATTTTTCAAGGTCTTCATTCAATTCTCAATATTTAACTACCTTCCACTGGTTTTGACTTTTATCCCCATCTCATTCACATCAGTGTTCCGTGTATTTTGTAAATGCCTAACTTCACGGTTCTTTTAATCATATAGAACTTTTAAAAAGTAGGTAGGAGGGAAACTCAGATTTGAACCATTCCTCCTGAGGTTGTATGCAAAAATCAAAAGGCACTCATTAAGTTTGAGATAACTTGGCCCAAATACAAGTGCTACCCAATGTAGAAAAATTCCTCCAACAGGCCTCAGGGGAGGGAGGGGGGCAGGGGAGGGAGGGAGGGGGGCAGGGGAGGGGAGGGAAGGAGGGACGGAGGCAGTGGAGGGAGAGAGGGTGAGAATGGGAGGGATAGCAGGAGAGTGGGCAGGGCAGGGAGGGTGGCGGGACACTTGGGGAGGGGAGGATTACCCAGGCGGAAGGAGTGGGGGGGGGGGGGGGGGGAAGGAGTGCGGGGGGGGGAAAAGGAGTGCGGGGGGGGGGGAAAAGGAGTGCGGGGGGGGGGAAAGGAGTGCGGGGGGGGGGAAAGGAGTGCGGGGGGGGGGAAAGGAGTGCGGGGGGGGGAAAGGAGTGCGGGGGGGGGGAAAGGAGTGCGGGGGGGGGGGGGAAAGGAGTGCGGGGGGGGGAAAAGGAGTGCGGGGGGGGGAAAAGGAGTGCGGGGGGGGGAAAAGGAGTGCGGGGGGGGGAAAAGGAGTGCGGGGGGGGAAAAGGAGTGCGGGGGGGGAAAAGGAGTGCGGGGGGGGAAAAGGAGTGCGGGGGGGGAAAAGGAGTGCGGGGGGGGGAAAAGGAGTGCGGGGGGGGGAAAAGGAGTGCGGGGGGGGGAAAAGGAGTGCGGGGGGGGAAAAGGAGTGCGGGGGGGGGAAAAGGAGTGCGGGGGGGGGAAAAGGAGTGCGGGGGGGGGAAAAGGAGTGCGGGGGGGGGAAAAGGAGTGCGGGGGGGGGAAAAGGAGTGCGGGGGGGGGAAAAGGAGTGCGGGGGGGGGAAAAGGAGTGCGGGGGGGGGAAAAGGAGTGCGGGGGGGGGGAAAAGGAGTGCGGGGGGGGGAAAAGGAGTGCGGGGGGGGGAAAAGGAGTGCGGGGGGGGGAAAAGGAGTGCGGGGGGGGGAAAAGGAGTGCGGGGGGGGGAAAAGGAGTGCGGGGGGGGGAAAAGGAGTGCGGGGGGGGGAAAAGGAGTGCGGGGGGGGGAAAAGGAGTGCGGGGGGGGGAAAAGGAGTGCGGGGGGGGGGAAAAGGAGTGCGGGGGGGGGAAAAGGAGTGCGGGGGGGGGAAAAGGAGTGCGGGGGGGGGAAAAGGAGTGCGGGGGGGGGAAAAGGAGTGCGGGGGGGGGAAAAGGAGTGCGGGGGGGGGAAAAGGAGTGCGGGGGGGGGAAAAGGAGTGCGGGGGGGGGAAAAGGAGTGCGGGGGGGGGAAAAGGAGTGCGGGGGGGGGAAAAGGAGTGCGGGGGGGGGAAAAGGAGTGCGGGGGGGGGAAAAGGAGTGCGGGGGGGGGAAAAGGAGTGCGGGGGGGGGAAAAGGAGTGCGGGGGGGGGAAAAGGAGTGCGGGGGGGGGAAAAGGAGTGCGGGGGGGGGAAAAGGAGTGCGGGGGGGGGAAAAGGAGTGCGGGGGGGGGAAAAGGAGTGCGGGGGGGGAA
The DNA here is from genome assembly GCF_965287045.1 of Carcharhinus amblyrhynchos. Classification (NCBI taxonomy): domain Eukaryota; kingdom Metazoa; phylum Chordata; class Chondrichthyes; order Carcharhiniformes; family Carcharhinidae; genus Carcharhinus; species Carcharhinus amblyrhynchos. The sequence continues at coordinate 11,066,283 of NC_137344.1, forward strand.
AAGGAGTGCGGGGGGGGAAAAGGAGTGCGGGGGGGGGAAAAGGAGTGCGGGGGGGGGAAAAGGAGTGCGGGGGGGGGAAAAGGAGTGCGGGGGGGGGAAAAGGAGTGCGGGGGGGGGAAAAGGAGTGCGGGGGGGGGAAAAGGAGTGCGGGGGGGGGAAAAGGAGTGCGGGGGGGGGAAAAGGAGTGCGGGGGGGGGAAAAGGAGTGCGGGGGGGGGAAAGGAGTGGGGGGGGGGAAGAGGAGTGGGGGGGGGAGAAGAGGAGTGGGGGGGGAGAAGAGGAGTGGGGGGGGAGAAGAGGAGTGGGGGGGGGGAGAAGAGGAGTGGGGGGGGGAAGAGGAGTGGGGGGGGAAGGAGTGGGGGGGAGGGGGGAGGAGAATGGGTGGGGGGGGAGGAGACACTGTGAAAGGGTGAGGGAGGAAGGGGGGACACCCTGAGGGTGGGAGGATACTCCCTCTCACCCGCACTGGGGGGAGGTGGAGAGGGAAGACACCCTGAAAGGGGGAGGGTGGTGGATACCCTGATGGGGGGGACACCCAAGGGCGGGACAGAGAAAAAGAGAGTGTATAACGGTCATAATAACCAACGTGGATGACTGCAACAAAATCAGTTTTTAAAGTGAAAGGAAATTTGTTAATGATCAAAAAAAGCGGCAGCATTGATACACGGATATAAATATTCCATTTGCTCATTCGTCCCAAGATATTTTCAGAGCTTAATTGATCACTTTCATATCGGCTTGCAACACACTCAATGGCTCAGCTCCACACGTTAACATCTGTGTTGCCATCTTCTGAAGGAACAGTTCTCCCACCATGCATAGTCTACGAGACAGGCAGATAACTCTTCTCAGGCCCTCATTTTACCCATGCACAGTTTTGAGGAGGAAAACAGACTTTGAATCATACAGTGGCACAACACAGATCATTCAAGTTTGTGCTGATCCTTAAGGAGAGCAATCTAGTTAATCCTGCCCACCAATCTTACCCCATTAAGTATTTCTCTAAACCCCTTTTGAAAGCTGCATCTGAGCCAGCATCCATCACTTAATTTGGCATCACATCCTGAAGCATAACCACTCGTTCGATAAAGTTATTTTTCATGTTGCCTTTGGTTCTTTCACCAATCACTTTTACTCTGTACCACCTTCTTATCGACGCTTCAGCCAATGTAAGCAGTTTATTTTCATTTAATTCCAGCCAAATGCGTCATGATTTTAAACATCTGTATGAAATCTCTTCCCAGCCCTGCACAAAAGAGAGTTTCTCCAGTTTATCCCTGTAACCACAATCCCTCGTCCCTGAACCTATTGCAGGAAATCCCTCTGCATCCTCTTCACCATTCTTCGTGCGCAGAATTGGACACAATACCCAGTTGGGGCAGAAATAGTGTTTCATGTAGGTTTAGCAAATCTCCCTATTCTCTGTTATAAAGTTCAGAACCTCACATGTTTCATTCAATATTTTTGTTAACCTGCACAACCACCTTCAAGGGAATGTGTACAAATACTTCCAGCAGCATCCATAGAACCTTTCACAATCTTGGGGTATCTCAAAGCACCTGAAGAGGAGGCTGTGTTGTAGAGGTATTATCACTGGAATAATGATCCAGAGATCATTTCCAGGTTAGAGTCCCAATTTGACTGAAACCCATCTGGTTCACTGACGTCCTTTAGAGAAGAAAACCTGCCATCCTTACTTGTTCTGGCCCACGTGACTCCACATTTCAAAGACCCTCTGAAATGGCCTAGCTCAGTTCAAGGGCAATTAGTGTTGGGCAACAAATGCTGGTCCAACTAGAGATGCTCGAAGCCTATGAATGAATAAAACTTCGACAACTGGGAAGGGGAGGAGTTCAAACTATTACAGCTTCCATGTCACTAACTCCCCAGCGCCTCCTTTCTCACTGTGGTTGACCAGCATATTTTTCTAAATCTCATCCATTCTCTTCAAGTACCTGTGGAATTTGGTCACCAGTCCACACTTATGCTGTTGAATGAATAAAATTGTTTACCCAAAAGGCATTTAAAAAATGCTGAGTCCACATCCTCCCACAATCACCCCAGAAACTGAGCATTGAAACTAAAATCACACAAAAGAATGCTACTTCCAAAAGGAGTGGCAGGGTAGGAAGACAGAACAAATGGAGATGAGTCCTCAGTTTAAAAACTCTATCTCAATAAAAATGCCACAGACTTTTATACCAGAGGAAGCTTCAATGAATTACACACACACGCACACCTAGTCACACATACCTATGTATACACATCTACGCACGCATGCACACACCTAAACACACAGATGCCTGCACAATTTTAATTATCTTGCAGCAAAGTTTATTTTGCTGGTCTACTTCTATATTTTAATAATTCACCTATGCTTGCTATATATGCAGTCAGCAGCAGTACTCTAACCATGTTTCTAAACAGAGAAACTGTACCTTCAGCATGTATGATGTTATATGGGAAAATAACAATAATGCTAACAAAAAGGCCATAATGGCAACATATTACAAAATGATTGCTTTGGTACTGGAAATATATGCTTTTCACGAACACCAGTCCCAAGGTTGGGTAACAGTTATTCTGTAAATATTAGATATTTCGATGGGCCTTTAGTTTTGTTACAATTTTCAGGATTATGTATCTCTGAACACTAATAATTCCAACCGGTAAAGGCAGAGGTCTCCAATTATATTGGGTCACATTTCTTTCTTGTATCACTTCATTCTTCCTTCCTAATCCTGTATGATAATGATCTTCAGCCAGACTTCAGGATGTGGGGAGAAATTATGTTACAGACCAATAACATTTTGTTTGAAAATCGATCGAAGTTTGAGTTAAGATGCTTATTAATTAACTCCGTAGATTTGGAACAAACAAAAACAAAACTTTATTATACAAGTTTAGAAAGATAAAACAATTTGCAATACCTATTCTACTCTTAACATTCATGCTAAGCATGAGGTACACCTGAAGTAACAGGTGAATTGTGGTCAGATATACCACATTACACAATAGATGGCAAATGCAGCCAAAACAGATTCCATGAGTACTGACAAAGGGTCATCCAGACTTGAAACGCTGGCTCTATTCACTCTCCATAGATGCTGTCAGATCTGCTGAGATTTTTCAGCATTTTTTGTTTTGTTTCAGGTTCCAGCATCTGCGGTATTTTGCCATCAATGTTGATCCACCGATTATGTAACCTTTACTTAAATACATACAAATTAATAGTAAAACACTCCAGATGCATTTCAAGATGAGAAATCATTTCCATTTCAATCCACAGTAACTTCATTCCAGTGTTGACGTAAGCCTACTTGCAACTAAACTTCTTTCATCATTCTGGATTGCAAAGTTCAGAAACTGAATGTTTCCAGTTTCTTTACAGAAATCTGAACCAAAATCAGACCTAAGCCAAGGAAAGTATTTATTGGCATGGAAGGTATTTATTTTTTCACAAGAGCAGACCGCCCCCCCCCCCCCACCCCATTTGTCTCCTCCACACTCCATACCTCTCCCCCTACAAAGTAAAGTTTCATTCTACCAGATACTCTGCCATTCAGTTGGGCACAAGCATCAAGTCTCAGCTGCAAAGCCAAAATAAAAAAATAGACAAAAAGAAATCAAAGCACAACCCTGTCCCCTGACAAATTGTGGATTTTGCTCATCTATCTTCAGTTTGGATTTATGGGCTATGTCACAGTGAATATGACCGGGGGTCTTGAAAGTTTTGTTTGCCAATTTAGTTAATTGCTTCCCACATCAATTGAGATTGTCTGCTTCTCATTAGGTTGAAATGCAAACCATTCATGTGCCCAACAGTAATCATGGAAGAAATGCCAAAAAAAGTTACTATTGAAATGCTATGGGTTTTTCTCCAGTAAAGTTTGACTCTCAGATCAAGTGGCAACCTCTTAAGTGAACTAAACTAAGCAACATGTAATTTTACAACCTAGTTCAAATCAAAGAGCTAAAAATGTCACTGGAGGCCAATGTTTGACGTGTGCATTGGCCAAGGAAATGAAGAATACTAATTTCCCCTGAGAAGAACACTCAGATCTTGCATTTTGACTTTCTGCCATTAAAAGGCAAGAAATATTGCAACTGTCCATCAGATCAGGGCAAGTTTAAAATCTTGCCTCACATGCAAGATCAATCCCCAAAGCAACGATAGCCACTTTAGTCACCAACACAGGAAAATGATTCGACAGCACACTTTTACAATTGGTGGAAACCTGCCGAGTCTCAATCCATCTTCTGCAAAAGTACCTGACATTCTATATTTAAAACTACACATCAAGGTCAAATTTACTGCATCAATATGATGATGCATTGAATTTATTTTATGCAACAAGCAAAATTTGTCAAGCTACACTTGGATGCTTATGGTGTCAAAATAGGTTTGACCCCATTGTGTTTACCTCATTCAAACCATTTTTGAAGGTCACTATAAAATAAATACAGGCATTACTATTAAGATACATAAGCATCATCTGCAAAAGTCAAAGTTTTTGTCACACTGACACAAAGAAGTTTGATTTGCTTTCTTTACATTTTTCTTGAAATCTTCTTGAACTTAAAGTTTAAAGTTTATTTATTAGTATTATAAACAGGCTGCAATAAAGTTACTGTGAAAATACCCTAGTTGCCACACTCCGGCACCTGTTCAGGTACACTGAGGGAGAATTTAGCATGGCCAATGCACCTAACCAGCACGTCTTTCAGACTGTGGAAAAAAGCCAGAGCACCCGAAGGAAACTCACGCAGACACAGGGAAAACGTACAGAATCTGGACAGACAATGACCCAAGCTGGGAATTGAACTTGGGTCCCTGGTGCTGTGAGGCAGCAGTGCTAACCACTGTGCCACCCATAATTTGTCCATATCTAACTAAACATGAAAGGATAACTTCTGCAAGTGGTATTTCCACTGTTCATAAGATATAAACACTTTGCTGATGTTAACTTTGATTGTAAACACATCATTAATACGTTGAATTGCCGTAAAGCAGGTTCGAGGAAAGGTCCCCAGACACACACAGGTACCCAAAAGGCTAAATTTGTCTTGTTACTGGGTGGCAAACAGTTAGCCCAATTTCAAATTTCACAAAATCACATCAGAACATAAGGGAAGCAGGTTGCCAGATTTACCGATCTAAGAATTTTTTTTGGTTGCAGGTGTACATCACAAACTGATTACAATTTAACTCTCTGCTACCACATTTTATACACAAGATTCCTTTTACAACTGTTTCTCCAGTCATCAACGTGAAACATTAACTGTTTCTCTCTCTCCACAAATGCTGCCTGACCTACTAAGTATTTCCAGCATTTTCTGCTTTTATCCAACAAAGTTAGCTTTAAAAGTGCTCTGAGTGCATGCCCGATGCAGTTCGACAAGACCCATTTCTCTTCTATCAAGTACAGCACTTCGAAATTCAATGAAATAAAATTAATCAGTACCCAATAATTCACAAATAAATATAACTGTCTACTCAATGGGATAAAATTATACAGTAAACAAGTACGATATTCATATAGCGGCAGATGGTTTGACATTAGGTTTTAAAGCAATATATGCAGGAATGTTAACATCCGCCTTAGCTATAGTTATAACTGTCTATAAATGTCTGATGTAATCACAGAAGGCGAAAACAAATGTTCCACACTGTACCAGATCGAATCCTTACAGTGGAAAATCTCACACCCATAAAAAATGCTGAAGACAGAAATATTAACTACTGTATCGGATAGATAAACTGGGATATCAACTTACACATTTATTATAGCTGCTTCAATATTGCAATCTTAAGTGGACTTGAATAATAGTTATTTAATCATGTATACAAATTGGGTATAATTAACAAGTTCCATGAACAGGCCCAAATATAACCACATGTTCCACAGACAACACTGGTGTCAAACCATCACTCTGCAAAAATTCAAAGAGTCCACAGGAAGACATCAAGGCCAAAGCATCTATATAACACAAGAATTGCAGTTTAGTTTTACAGTTTATTAATGTCACAAGTAGGCTTACATTAACACTGCAATGAAGTTACTGTGAAAATCCTCTAGTCCCCACACTCCAGTGGCTGTTCAGGTACACTGAGGGAGAATTTAGTGCCGCCAATGCACCTAACCATCACGTCTTTCAGACTGTGGGAGGACAGGAGCACCCGGAGGAAACCCATGCAGGCACAGGGAGAATGTGTAGACTCACAGAGACAGTGACCCAAGCCAGGAATTGAACTCAGGTACCTGGTGCTGTGAGATAGCAGCGCTATACTAACAACTGTACCCTTGGAGACAGGGCAGAAATCCACAACTCTTCCCTCCTCCACAACAACCCCCTCGCCGAATCAATACCACATAAAGCATTGTGCTCAGTATTGATCTCATTTGGACTTGGCTGCCATATTTGCCTAAACAGTACAACTGCATTTTAAAAGCAAGTATGGGCTGTGAAGCACTTTGGAACATCCAAGGATACAAAAGGCACTGAGAAACATGTCCATGTCCTTTCCTACCTCATTAAAGTCAGTGACTGCCTGGAACCTTTAACAGTTGTAGACAAGACAAAGCTACATTTCAAATGTTCCATTCAGTCCACTGGAGCGCGAAAGCTTGCAACTCATCCCCAACAATCGGCAGTGTGGGGAATAGGTGTCTTAACAGCCTACATAGAGCGCGTAGCTCATTAGTATGGAGCATATCAAATTCCATGTAACCAATGAGACACCTACAAATAAACAGCATCCATATTATTGTAATACCAGAGGATCGAACATCTCTAGTTCAACCTTTGAACATGTGCCTTGACAAGCCATTCAAGCATCATGTCCACACTGCATGGGACACGCTGACAGAAAGAAAGGTGCCCCACGTGATATTGGCAGTGCAGTGCGTTATCCGGACACTCAATTCAATGAATGGAAAGGATTTGTTGTGGACGGACGATTCTGGAACTGAAAGCTCCACATCTGAATGGCACCATTATGATGATCACAAAGCCAAAGTGACTTGGCATGAATTTAATGAACTCTTTATATTGGCTAAGACAATGAATTTGATGGGTTTTATCGAATCATAGAAAATCATAGAAACCCTACAGTGCAGAAAAAAGCCATATAACACTGATTGTGGTTAAAGGTGTCTTTGTAGATTAATTAATTCAATAAACCATACCACACTAATTTAGTATGAATTATCCATGTTATCTTTTTTCTCAAGTTATAAATGCAACTATCCACACCAGCAGTTCACATTTTATATTTGGCATATAAGTCAACTGCTCTTTTTGAAAAGAATTCTGCAAGATTCCATGTTCAATTTAAACTGTGCAACCTATGGTACTGCCATGGGATCTTTTATGTCCATCTGAAAGAATTAACAGGGTTTGAGATAGTGTCTCATTTGGAAGATGGCAGTTCTAGCAGTGTTGCTTTCCCTCAATAGTGCATTGAAGTGTGTCAATTTTTGTGCTCAGGTTGTGGGCTTGAACTCTCAACTTTCTAGCTCAGAGGTGAGGGTGCTACCAACTGAGCAACAACTGGCAATCTCAAGTTCTCAAACAATTGGTCAGGAAGCAAAACTCACAAGCACAGAACTATTCTGTCACTCAGCTCAATGTAATGAGCAGCCAAAAGCCGTGCCTTCCACAGGTTATCAGACAATACAGCACTTGGTTTATTTAATACAGTGGGAGAACTCCAGCATGGAAAAGAACAAGAGAGGCAACATCATGGGAAGAACATCGCCTCCAAGTTCCCATCCAAGACGTGGGCCAAAACCAGAAAATGCTCAAAAATCTCAGCAGGTCTGCCAGTATCTGTGGCGAGAGAATAGAGCCAATGTTTCAAGTCAGGATGACCTTGGTCAGAGCTAGTCCAAATGATACCCAAGTCATGGGCCATTCTGACTTGAAAACAAATAGTCATTACTTCATCGCTGTAGAATCAAAAAGTAATTCACTACCCAAAACAATAATTGCACAGTACAGCAGTTTAACCAAAATGTCAATCAACACTTGAGGGTTACTGGCATCGTAGAATTGTTTAATGTTCTAACTGTTATCAATTTCTGGTTGTGGATCTACCCTAATTTTAAAGATCATTTTTTAAAAATGGGTTAAGTTGTTTAATTTTACAGGATTTCATTTCCATTTTTAATACCATAGAAATGAGTAATAGCATTTTCTGCATTTCCCACTCTGAAGCAACAATTCATATTGGGGTGCAACAGTACAGCAATTGAGCTCACAAACCTTTTTCTCTGCTGCCATCAGACTTTTAAATGCATCTACCTCACACTAAGTCGATCTTTCTATATACCTTAGCTATGACTGGAAGACTACATTCTGCACTAGCTCCTTTGTTTCTCTATGAATGATATGCCTTGTCTGTAAAGCGTGTATGCTAATACATGTGACAATAATAAATCAAATCAGTCCTTTTGGCAATCAAAATGGCCTTGTCCTCGAATAAAGCCCTCTAGGCCATAAGCCAGGTGTCTGCAGGTATTTTTTTTTAAATGCACTTCACATTAATACCATATTTGTTGATGATAGACTGTCAGAAAATATATTACAGCTAAAATACTGATAATGCTGCTTTGTTTTCTTTTTTGCAGAAGTGTACCTGATTTTCCAACCATCAAAGTACAAATGATGATAATTAAACTCAGCATTTGCCGAAGACCTCCAATATATTTTGAAATCTCAATTTGGATAACACTTCCTCCTTCATCTCGTCTGCTCCCTGCGCAGGATGCAAAGATATCAGGGGGAAAAAATGCATTCTGACTGAATTTAAAAAGACAGCTACCAATCAAAACTAGATTTAAAAGAAAACCTCTGCCATCCTTAGGATATGATGTTAAACCAAGACACGTCTTCCTGTTTAAGTGAATGGTGAAGAGCTCACAGTACAATTCAGAGCAGGTCATTCCACCCAAGTTTGGCCAACATTCTACCTTTGCCGGTATACTGAAAACTAATGAATTGATCGTTTATTTTATTGTTGAGTAGACAATCTTGCTGTACAGAAATGACTGCCTGCTTCGTGGTAATTTTACATTTCAGAATCATTGACCATTTGGCAGAGGAGCAAATTCTGATCAATCCTTCAAGCTAACTTCAGCGGTTTAGAGACTAAATCCACCAGTTTCAAAGAATGTGGATTTGATTCAGACAAATATGCCTGTCGAATTTGGTACTTCTTGCATATCATACCAGCTTCAAACAAGAGGGTCATTGAAAATGGTTTAATTCGAGTTCAGCAGATTTCAGCTTCCAGAACTCATATTTACTGGGGCTGCTTCATTACGCTTCCAATGAAGGGTTATCAACCTGAGAGATTAACTGTGTTTCGCTCTCCACAGATACTGCCGGACCTGCTGAGTACTTGCAACATTTTCTGTTTTTATTTCATTAGTAACTCTACTGGCCAACTCCCAGGCCAGAGGAGGGTCATTCATCAAGCCTTTGATTTTCTAAACAGCTAAGGACAGCTGTACCAGAATGGAAGTCACAGGGACTGAAAATCCAAAACTTTTGAAAGCAGATGCAAATTAAGGTAATCCATTTTATGTTAAGTGCTCCAAGACAAGGCAGAAATGCACGTATTTACTTTGTGAGCTCTATGATTGGAGCATTTTTGCTTGTTAACCAACTAAACAGATATTTTCTCCATCAGCAAAACCACAGATCAATTGCATTGAATAATGCACTATGTGTTCCATTGTATAATGTTCCAAAGCAAATCTTCTGACTCACCAAAGCAACAGCACAAGAGCTAGCTATCTATTTATATATTGGAGGAGGGGGCTCCGCAAATATCGTCATCCTCAGTGATGAAAGATCCCAGAACATCAGTGCAAAAGATAAGGCTGAAACCTTTGCAACAATTTTCAGCTAGAGGTGCCAAGTGAATGATCCATCTCAACCACTATCTCAGGTCCCTAGTATCACAGATGCCATTCTTCAGCTAATTCTATTCACCCCACAAGCTATCAAGAAAACAGCTGATGGCAATGGATGCAGCATAGTCCTGACAAAATTCCAGCAACTGTACTGAAGATTTGTACCCAGAACTAGCTATCCAGGTGCACCGTGTCCACGAAAAGCAGGACAAATCCAACCTGGCCAATTACCACTCCAACAGTCAATTCTCGATCATCAGCAAAGTGATGGAAGGGATTATTGATTGTGCTATTGGACAGCACTTTCTCAGCAATAGCCTGCTCACTGGCACTCAGCTTGGACTTCGCCAGAGCCACTCAGGTCCTGACCTCATTACAACCTTAGTTCAAAAGTTAACAAAAAAGTTGGACTCAAGACGTGAAGTGAGTGTACCTGCCCTTGACGTTATGGCAGCATTGAACAGGTATGGCATCAAGGAGCCCCTGGAGTCAGTGGGAATCAGGGAAAATGCTACACTGACTGGAATCATCCCTAACACAGAGGAAAATGGTTGTGGTTGTTTCAGGTCAATCATCTCAGCTGCAGGACATCACTTCAGAAGTCCCTCAGTTCTCAGATACTGAAGCAGTTCATGCCCATATGCAGCAAGACCTGGACAACCTTCAGGCTCGGGTTGAAAAGTGGCAAGCAACATTCACCTTACACAGATGCCAGGCAATGACCATTTCTAACAAGAGACAAACCAACCAACTCCCCTTGAATTAAATGTTATTACTATCACTGAATCCCTTACTATCTGCATCCTGGGGGGTTATCATTGACCAGATGATGAACTGGGTCAGCCATATACGGTGGCTATAAGAGCAAGTTTCAAACCATGTCTGCCATCTACAAGGCACAAGTCAGGACTGTGATGGAATTCTCTCCACTTGCCTGGATGAGTGCAGCTACAGCAATACAAGCAGCGCAACACCATCCAGGACAAAGTGTCACCCACGTGATTAGCACCCCATCCACCACCTTCAATGCTCATTCCCTCCACCACTGGCACAATATAGCAGCAGAGTGCAGCAAGGACACCAGACACTGCAGCAACTCCTCACCTTTGACAACACCTTCCAGTCTACATGATGCACTGCAGCAACTCACCAAAATTCCTTCAACAACACCTGCGAAATCTGCAATGTCAACCACAGATGTACAGGAACACCACCAACTGCAGCTTCCCTTTCAAATCACTCACCATCTTCACTTAGAACTATATTACCATTGGGACAAATTCCTAGGACTCACTCCCTAATGGCACTGTGGGTGTACCTACCCATCAAGGACTTCAGCAGTTCAAGGTGGCAGTTCACCACCACTTTCTCAAGGGCAATTAAGAATGGGCAATAAAAATGCCAGCTTAGCCAGCAATGCCCACATTTAGTTAAAGAATAAAAAAAACTTTTGCTCTTTCAAGGCTTCGGCAATACAGCATCAGTATGCAACAGACAAGCTCTAATCCACAGAAACTAGTCACCAATGTCATAATTTCAGTGTTACAATGAGTATACCAGTCCTGTGTCATTACAAAACAGCACATGATTCAGCTAATGCACAGGAGATAAACTAGCTTTATGCAAGATGAAAATTTTGCAATTTAATCATAAATATAAGGTATTGTTACTCATCGCAGTAATTTATTCTAGCCATCTCTTGGGCTTTGATCCAGAATTTCAAAACTTTAATTTATCCCTTCTGGACCCAGAGAGAAGTCTAGTTCAAAGTAATCATTCCATAGACCTCAAAATGTTTATTAAGTTAAATTTATAATCATGCAAGCACAAGTAGAAATTCCCAACACACTAGTTTTCTCTTTAAATAACCTGTAACCTCCACTCAGGACAGGAAATTGGAAGTTAAATTAATACTCTAGTCACAACTTTCTACCACCTTGTATTCAAAACGCTGAAACGAAACACTGTCTGGTCTTGCAATACTGCTTCTGTTCTCTGCAAAAGACACACACATGAGCATGACAGCCTTCAAAAATTTCTCAACATTTCTACAAGATAAATAGTGCCTTCATAACATCATTTGACCTTTATTGCAGGGGGATTTGAGTAGAGTAGAGAAAAGATTTACCAGGATGTTGCCTGGTATAGAGGGCATTAGCCATACGGAGGTTGGAGAAACAGAGTTGAAGCTCAAGATTGTATTGAATAGTGGCGTAGACTTGATGGACCATCTGATTCATTCTGGCTCCTATTTCTTCAGTTACAGTCACACATGAATAATTTATTCTTTGAATCATACTTGCAAATATCACAGAGTACAAAAAGTCTCAATTTTGACAGAGAAGCTGCACGGTGGCACAATGGTTAGCACTGCTGCCTCATAGCACCAGGGGCCCAGTTTTGAATCCCAGCTTGGGTCATTGTCTGTGTGGAGACTGCACATTCTCCCTGTATTTGCATGGGTTTCCTCTGGGTGTTCCAGTTTCCTCCCACAGTCCGAAAGATGTGCGGGTTAGGTTGATTGGCCAAGCTAAATTGTCCCTTAACATCAAGGGGATTAGCTAGGTAAATGCACGGGGTTATGGGGAAAGGGCCTGGGTGGGATTGTGGTTGGTGCAGACTCGATGGGCCAAATGGCCCCCTTCTGCACTGTAGCATTCCATGATTCTAGGAGGAAAGCCTGAGATGAACTTAGTACTCTATCAAAATATAAGGACGTAGAGTGTGTTAAAAACACAGCAACAGGAAGTTATATAATACAAAATATAGTGGCTTCACTCTGTCTCAAAACAGCACAGCAGGGTGTAGGTAAATGGGTCAATCACGATGCACATTTTCCAGTTCCACTAGATTACAAGCATGGATATCATAGAATCCTTACAGTGAAGGAAGAAGTCATTTTGCCCATCGAGTCTGCACCTACTCTCCTAAAGAGCATCTTCCCCTGCCCACCCCCCACACGATCCCCATAACTCTGTACACTTACCACAGCTAATCCACCTAACCTATACATTTTTGGACACTACGGGATAAATTAGCATGGCCAATGTACCAAACCTGCACATTTTTGGGTTGTGGGAGGAAACTGGAGGACCTGAAGGACACCCACACAGGCACAAGTAGAATGTGCAAACTCCACAGACAGTCATCCAGAGCTGGAATGGAATCCAAATCCAGGTGCTGTGATGCAGCTGTGCTGACTACGGTGCCATCACGCTGCGTCCATCACAAAAATCTATACTGAACATCCAAGAACAATACAAACCAATGGCAGACAGGCTTTAAAAAGACAAGTAACAATCTGCCACTATTCCTGAGACAAATGTGGTAGATGCACCTATGTTTGACTTTAAGTAATTAATTTACTATTGCTGGGAAAAAAAGCCATGTGAACAAAGCTTTTCATCATGCACTCATCAGGACAGCTCACAAGAAACACCAATTGTTAAGGGAACAATTTATACAGTATGAGAAGAGTGTGCTGATTCGTTAGCAAGTGTACTCTGGTAGAGAATCCACAGGAGTGTCCTGTGAACTATCCTGATGAGAACAAGCATGCAAAGCTTCAACAGCATGCATCTTTTTTCAGCAATACTTAAGCTCTGTTTATTAACGTTTACGTAAAACAAAATGGCCCGGAGGAAGTGTTAATTGGTCTCAGTTTTATATATGTATAATATAGAAAATATATATATAATCCAAAGATGTGCAAGTTAGATTGGTTGGCCATGCTAAATTACCACTTGGCGTCAGGGGAACTAGCAGGGTAAATACATAGGATTACAGGTATCGAGCCTGGGTGGGTTTGTTGTCAGTGCAGGTTCGATGGGCCAAATGGTCTCCTTCTGCACCGTAGGGATTCTATAATAACACGTACATGCTTATACATTAACTATTTTTTTCTTCCTTTTACCTGGAGTCTGCTGCAAAAATATATAGTGAGCAGCATTAAGCATCAATTAAATAAGCATGATGCCAAAATCATATTAAACAAATCAGGATTGAAACAAGAGAAAAAATATTGGTTGTGATGTGGGAGGCAGAGTGGAAATAAAAGGTAACATCTTCCTACTGATAAGTGCGTTTCCCTCAGGTATGTACTTGGAGGCCTCGGTTTTTACCATATATATTAATATCCTGGATGAAGGAATGGAATTGCATATCCTAGTTTGCGGATGACATTAAGTTAGGAGGCACAGTAAGCTGTGTAGATGGAAGTGGAAAGTTATAAAGGGACAGAGAGAGACTCTTGTGTCAACAAAATTATGCAATATGTGAGGAAGTGTAGGGTCATCCAACTTGGATCCAAGAAAGATAAATAGGCCTTAACAGTGAGAGATTGAGAGCTGTGAAGGATCAATGTGATTTGGGTGCCCACGTGTTCATACGTAAGGAAGTGATTTCAGAGTACAGGGAGGAAGTGCAGAGTGGAAATCCCCCAGGGATTAGCAATGAAATCTCTCATTGAAATGCTGTTTTCTATACCAACACTGTTTTAGCACGTACACTTGCCAACCAGCGTCAATGAATAGGCTCCTGATATTCGCATTAAATCAAGTTCCTCTTTTCAATGACAATTATTGCACCATAAAAAACTGGTTTTAAACTAAGTGCCCCCATTATGCTCATTAAATGATGCTTAAATTTTGAACCTTCTATTATTTTCAACAGCTCAAAAAATTGTGCATGTCAAATATTGGACATGAAAATCTGCAATAGATGAAATGTGATTCTGAAGAAAACCAGATTTTTAAGCTTTATTGTACAGAAAATATTGAACAGTCATAATCATTATCTTTCAATGACAAGGCCTCCATGTGCAAATGCAATGTCCACCCATTTGTGAAAAGATCATTCCTCCAAATCAGTGGAACCATGTCTCTTCAATGTTGCCCAAGAAACACAGTTTACAAGCCCAATAAGCATCCAAAACAGCCTCTATTCCACGTGGGTTATATGGTTCAGCTACTCCTCAAATTACAGAAACAGAACATATGCACATAAAGGATCCACACCTAAAAACTCATCTGTTTACTCCAGGGACAGTGACAGAGCAGAGTTTTTCCTGAAACTTCTGCTTTTGAAACACATTAGTGATCAGAGATTTAACCAGTTTTTAACCATAATTTTAATTACACACAAATGTACAAATTAAGAACAGGGTACTCGATCTCTTGAGCCTACTTGCCATTGAGTAAGATCATGGCAGCCCTGATTGTAACCACATCCCCACATTCTTGGCTACACCCAATAACCTTTTACCTCCTCATCAACAATCCATCTAGCTCAGTCTTAAAAATATTCAAAGACTCACTTCCACTGCCTTTGGAGGAAGAGAGATCCGAATAGTCTCCACCCTCAAAAAAAATTCTCCTCATCTCTGTCTTAAATGAGTGACCCCTTATTTTTTTTAAAACAGTGCAGCATATTGGCGTCTATAAATTTCTGTCAATATCCATTTGTCCATACTCCCCGAGGATATGTGCACGAGTGCCATGTTCTACAAAGAACCTCAACTGAGCATCCTACCGAAGTTTAGGAATCTATGAGAAATTAAAAATTTGCTAACAGTGAATGCTTGTACAGTGCATCACATCACTACCTAGTCCTTTTTAACTTTAACTATAGGCACCAAATTGTGTCATAATAAAAATTATCACTGGAGTTTGCTCCAAACTGCATTAAAAAAATTAAACTACATAGAATATTAACTGTTAGCTTTTGCACATGCAAGATCGTGATACTGGTAACTGATGCACCTTTCACATTTACGAAAGAACTCCTATAACAGCCATTAGACCAATTTCTTATATTCATCATCTGCAAATGGATCTAAATTATTCAATGAAAACATTATCCAACCAAAAAGTGTATCTGTTTTTGCTGACAATGACAATTTAACACTGTAATACAATATCTGCTATTTATTTTATTGGCTTTTCTGAAATATGCAGGTATTTTGTGTGTCAACGTGAATAAAGATGGGAATTGAGCATACTGCATTATTTATTTTTCCCCATATTCAGACAAAGTCCATTTCTTAATGATCAATTAGCATGAAAGTTGAATTCTTAGTCAGCTGGACAGTATTCAGGTATCGCACCAATACAAATTTAATTGTTTTGAATAGTGCTTTAGGTCTGGTAAACATTATAATGAATATTTATTGAAGATTAATCAAACTAATTTTCTTTGCAGGACTCATCTCAAGTACAATATCAAGTTCTCAGCATATTAGTTAACCTCTCAACCCTGGTAGTTGTTTTTGTGAAGTTACAATACGTTAAGTAGAAATTAATTAACTTTTAATGATGTATTATAATTGAAGGTTGGCAGGACACAAAAATATACTTTTGCTGTCTTCTATAAACAAGCAGTCAGGTCGCTCCAGAGTTAATCCAATTCCAAAAGATTAAGATGTCTATTCCATAGTCCAATGCTTTGACCCTATAGATACATTGGATCACTGGTTCACTAATAGTGGCAGACTAATTGAAAATATTACATTTGTCACATAACAGCCAGTTCAAACTCAATGGAAAATGTCAAATCCCTGACTTAAAACAATTGTACTTCTAACCAGTGCAGCCTGAAAGTTAAAACTATGAATTTCAATTCCTAACTGGAACATAGATCAAGTCATACAGATTTTGAGTATTGTTGAAAAAAAATGTGCTGTCAAAGTTTTACTACTTGCATTCATCAGAACAAATGCAAGAATGCTGATTTTTAAAGAAACCAAGAATGCACAATGCATGAGAACGGAGTGCCGATATGGTGAGCAAGTCAGCTCTGATTGTCTGAGACATTGCCATGGCAAATGCATCTGCCAGCTATTGTCCCCCATCCATTTGTTTATTTAAAAAGGGAAAATGTTTGGAAGTATTCCTTTTGCCTGAAAGAACAGGTCCCTGCATATGAATCTATGTTGCTTCGGGCAAGCACAAGTAAGTTACATTGACAGCCCAACTAATAATTTCTAATAGGCCGTTGGTGTAATTTCTCAGTACACGCAGGATTGTTCAACTACCCAATCGCAAAATCACCTCGCATGTTAGATATTATGTTCTGGGTTCTGAAAGCATGGGCTGGCTGAGTATGGTCCATACTCTTGCTTATTTGCAAACAACCAAAGTGACATGCTATCATTTGCACCTCTGTCAAAAAGCAGAGTGTGATGGCAGCCTCCCACTGTGGATTTGTTAGTTCTGTTTGTTTGTTTCTGTCAGTTTGTTAGCACTGATCCTGTTACCTTATTTATTCAGCAATATAAAGGCAAGCTTAAAAATGCCACTCCTGTAGTCATCTTGGATTTAGTCAATTATCTTACTCTAAAATCACAATTTGGAGATTAAATGAGACTTAGCACTTGCATAAATATACTGAAAAATTGCCCGTGCAAACTCTTTGAACGGGTTTAAAGCCAACACTGCCCACTGGAGACCAAAGGAAAACAATGCCATAGTTGCAGAAATATTAGTATGCAAAAACAATTCTAATAAGTCAGGGTATACAAAAATACCAATGAGTAGGACAGAATTCGAATGACCTATTAAATGTCATATTTCCATTTATTAAAAAATTCCTATTAAAATTTCATGAAGAAGAAATAGAAGCATAATATGGAGGTAGTCCACAGTGAAGTATATATTTCTGTCTAAGCATAACCTTATACTACCTTGAAATACCATGCCACAAATATTGTTCAAATGTTCACGTAAACATTGCAAATAAAACAACTGAAGCAGAAATCTAATGGAGGTTAAGTGCTGAAAATCTGATGCACTTTTTTGCATGCACGAATGGGTGGTCAGACAACAGACAGTACAAGGTCAAAGATTGCATATCATCTTTTACTCAATATGCTTATGTGCAACAAGGCACATAAAATAAATGACTTAAGCACCTACAATCACTCATAACAGTAAAAACTTCATCATTTGACAAAATGAATCCTTAATACAATTTGAGGAGTACATTGCCCTTACTATATATGGATTACTTGCGGAATTTTTGAATAATGCAGAGGGTAGCTGAATATCATTCTAAATGAAGATTCTTATTTTAGGATCTCCATGGTTCCAGCAAGGTGAGAAATGTAGATGTTCGAACTTCAGCTACAAGTTCTTTCATGAAGGCTCACAGCACCGGACATCCTCTGCTCTGAAGAGTCATAGGGACTCGAACTGTTAACTTTGTTTCTCTCTCCACTGATGCGACTAGACGTGCTGTGTTTTTGAATCATTTTCTACCTTATCTTCTCCACTTCCCTCCTTCCAGGAGGACCTAAACCAAGAGTTCACCAACTAATTCACCATTCTTCTAAACAGCTGCTTTACAAGAGAACTATTGATCCAGTTGCTTTACACAGGCAACATTAATTGTTGATGCCTTGCTACTCAAGAGTTTTAAAGGGGCAGCACAGTGGCACAGTGGTTAGCACTTCTGCCTCTCAGCGCCGGGGACAATGGTTCGATTCCGGCTTGGGTCACTGTCTGTGTGGAATTTGCACATTTTCCATGTGTCTGCATGGGTTTTCTCCCGGTGTTCAGGTTTCCTCCCACAGTCCGAAAGACAAGTTGGTGAGGTGTATTAGCCATGCAAAATTTTCCCTCAGGTGCTGGAGTGTGGCAACTAGGGAGTTTTCACAGTAACTTCATGCAGTGCTAATGTAAGCATACTTGTGACACTAATAAATACAATTTAAACTCAAGTGGGACTGGAGTCATATTCAGGCCAGACTAAGCTGCATTAATAAATCAGTTAAGGATTCTACGACAATAGCTGTTAACTTCTTCTTTGATGTGGGTATGCCGGCGTTGGACTGGCGTAAACACAGTAAAAAGTCTGACAACACCTCTTCCACCTGACGAAGAGGCAGTCCCCTCGAAAGCTTGTGAGTATATTATCAAATAAATAGGTTGGACTAAAACCTGGTGTTGTCAGACTTTTTACTAACTTCTTCCTTACCACCAACTTACCTGTTGCAGCCTTCATCCTCATGTTGAACAAACAGGTTCCTCACTCCTATTTTTGTCCCTACCTGCTGGCATCCTTCTTGTCAGACCCCTGCTACCCAGTATTCTGTTTCACACGTCTTCACTTAAGTCAATTGTTATCTTGACTATGCCAGACTAATTGCCAGATCTATTCAATTCAATTTTTCAAACTTGCCACGGTGTGACTTGAACTCTGAACTTCTGGGCTTCATTCCAATACCATAACTATTACACTCTCTAAAAATGCAGATGTTCATCACATAATGAATAAAACTTGCCCTTTCTACTATACAACCACTGAGCATGCCCTTACATTAAAGATTTGATAAAATCGAAATCCAAATCCTCAACATTGGCGAAACTGCAGAAGTGGCAAGAGCAGGTTATTTGGAAAATCAGCTTCAGAAAATGAGAAAGAGTAAAGTAAGGCAGCCTTTATTTAAACAAAAGCACTACAATGCGATAATTGAGCATCGCGCAATTGGATCACCAGTTCTCCCTCTACGTCCAACATGCAGGGAAGAGCACATTCTTGGCAAGATAAGTCAAACAGCAATTAGTGCTCTCTCAATCTATTGCTGTAACTTCAACAGATCACTGAAATCCCAGGAAACCCAGCATCAATTACTAAACAGTGGTTTATGACATTTCTCCAGAGTTTCCACTGATCTTGCTGTTATAGCAAGAAATCAGAAGAATCCCATACAAATTATCTTGTGAAATGACAAGATGAAGCACAAGAAAGTCCATTGTTGAGGTAAGGCATAAAGACAACACTGGGGGAAGAATGGGATGGTACATGACATCACAGGCAAGAGAGATGATAAACAAAACCCATAATAGAAAATTGCAAAGGAAATTGCGATTTAATTTTAGTTTAGTTTATCAGTGTCACAAGTAAGGCTTACATTAACACTGCAATGAAGTTACTGTGAAAATCCCCTAGTCGCCACACTTCAGCACCTGTTCAGGTACAGAGGGAGAATTTAGCATGGCTGATGCACCTAACCAGCACATCTTTTGGATTCTGGAAGAAACCCATGCAGACACTGGGTGAAAGTGCAGACTCTGCACAGACAGTGACCCAGCTGGGAATCGAACCCGGCTCCCTGACCCTGTGAAGCAGCAATGCAACTAGATCATTATAACTTAAGTGCAGTGGGCAGGAGATTTTTAAAAAAGCTTAGAGGGAATCTAATTGCAAGACAATAATATGTTCCAGGATACTGGGAGGAAAAGATTTGGAGCTATCAATGACACTTAGTTGAATGCAAGGCTAAAGATGAGTTTTTTTCAGGATGCTGCTCAGCAGTACTTTTGAAGAACAAATATCTAAGTCAATGACACCAGAAACTTATGGCGCATAGGAGGAGAGGTAATAGCTAGCCATGATTGTATTGAATGCTAGTGCAAGCTCAGGGGACTGGATGGTCTATCCATTCTCCTATTTCTTCTGTTCTTATATATCAAGAGCAGAGGATTATTGAGGTAAGTGACTACCTTCATAGTCAAGATGACGATTGACTAAAGTGAAACGTGTGAAACAGAATATTGGATAGCAGGGGTCTGACAAGAAGGATGCCAGCAGGTAGGGGCAAAAATAGGAGTGAGGAAACTGTGTGTTCAACATGAGGATGAAGGGTGCAATGGGTAAGTTGGTGGTAAGGAAGAAGTTAAAAGCTATGAAGAGGAGTGTGGGGCTGCTTTCATATGATCTAGAAATAGTAAATTGGTGGGAAGGGAGTAATGGTAATCAAAGAAGATCTGCCAATGGACAATGACTCTGAGTGTTCACCATGCCCTTTATACTTTGACACCCATTAACTTAAAAGCATAGAGTCATCACATATTGCCAGTTATGTTTAAACAGTTCCCTTAAATAATTAGTGAATATGTTCAATACTTTGTTTAATTTAGATATCCAATTATCACTAGATATTGTGGGAATGCTACCACTACCGTTAGAAACCAGTCAGGGCATTAACCTAACTAATCAAAACAGTTTAATTTTGGTTCAAATCACACAAAAACTAGATGCCTGAAACGTTTTGCTTTAAGGTCCATCCAATATAACAGAAAACATATAAACATAGAGCACAAATACAAAATTGAGAAAAAAGGAATAGGTTAAAAACATCTCCAAAAATAGGCTGCACTCCTCCACGGACAAATTTTGAATTTTTTTCTTTAAATAATGGAGTGTGTTACTAAAGGAAGTGGGATATAAAGCAATGCACAGAAATTTTTTACAGATCATTTTGTGCTGTTTAATGAAAGGAAGATACTGAACATTTATGGGGAAATGGCAGCAGACAGGGAACTGGTTACATTCGGGATTGGTGCAGTAGACACTGTTACAATCCAGAGCAGATTTAATTGTTGAGCAAACCAAATCCAAGAGAAAAACTTGGCTTAAACGCCACATCCGAATCTTCTGTATTTTGAAAACATAAGAACATAAGAAATAGGAGCAGGAGTAGGCCATCTAGCCCTTCGAGCCTGCCCCGCCATTCAATAAGATCATGGCTGATCTGTCGTGGCTCAGTTCCACCTTCCCACCCTCTCCCCATAACCCTTAATCCCCTCTCTTATCAAAAACCCATCAACCCGCGTCTTAAAAATATTTAGCGAGGCAGCCTCCACCACTTCAACGGGCAGAGAATTCCAGAGATTCACCACCCTTTGAGTGAAGAAGTTCCTCCTCAACTCCGTTCTAAACCGCCCCCCCTTTATCTTGAGGCTGTGCTCCCTAGTCCTACTGTCTTTTTTGAGCGGGAAGAGTCTCTCCACCTCTATCCTATCCATCCCATTCATCATCTTATACGTCTCAATGAGATCTCCCCTCATTCTTCTAAACTCTAACGAGTACAAGCCTAGTTTATTCAGCCTCTCCTCATAGCTCAACCCCCTCAACTCCGATATCAGCCTAGTAAACCTCCTCTGCACTCCCTCCAAGGCCAAAATATCTTTGCGCAGGTGCGGCGCCCAAAACTGCACACAGTACTCCAGCTGCGGCCTCACCAATGCCCTATACAGCTGCAGCAAGACCTCCCTACTTTTATATTCAATCCCCCTCGCTATGAAGGCCAGCATCCCATTCGCCTTCCTGACCACCTGCTGCACCTGCAAGCTGGGTTTTTGCGACTCATGCACAAGGACCCCGAGGTCCCTCTGCACCGTCGCCTGCTGCAGTTTTTCGCCACGTAAGTAATAGTCCTTCCTACCATTCTTCCTACCAAAGTGGACCACCTCACACTTGCCAACATTAAATTCCATTTGCCATTTCCTGGCCCATTCGCCCAGCCTATCTAGATCCTTCTGCAGATTCTCCACACCCTCCGCACAATTTGCCGTTCCCCCAATCTTGGTGTCATCAGCAAATTTCGACACCTTACACTCGGTTCCCTCCTCCAGATCATCTATATAAATGGTAAAAAGCTGAGGCCCCAGCACCGACCCCTGGGGCACTCCACTAGTCACCATCCGCCAATCCGAATAGCACCCGTTGACCCCCACTCTCTGCCTCCTATTTGACAACCAATCCTCTATCCACGCTAACACCCTACCCCCAACTCCATGTCCCCTGACCTTCTGCAATAATCTCTTGTGAGGTACTTTGTCAAACGCCTTCTGAAAATCCAGAAAGACCACATCCACCGGCTCTCCTCTATCCACCGCCCTAGACACATCCTCATAGAACTCCAGTAAATTTGTCAGACACGACTTCCCTTTAATGAAACCATGCTGCGTCCGCTCTATCAAGCAATTCCCTTCAAGATGCCTCGCAATTTCCTCCTTAATGACGGATTCTAACATTTTACCTACCACAGACGTTAAACTAACCGGCCTATAATTCTCCGCCTTTTGCCTGGCACCCTTCTTAAACAACGGCGTAACATTACCCGTTTTCCAATCTTCCGGCACTTCCCCGGAATCCAGCGACGTCTGGAAAATAACCACCAAGGCATCCACTATCACCTCCGCCATTTCTTTCAGAACCCTCAGATGCATTCCATCCGGTCCTGGGGACTTGTCCACAATCAGCCCCTCCAGTCTGTCGAGCACCACCTCTCTAGTAACAGTAATGTCATTAAGACCCTCCAGTCCTACCACCTTTCCATCACTAACACCCGGCAAATTATTCACGTCCTCCTCCGTGAAGACAGAAACAAAAAAGTTATTCAATACCTTAGCCATATCCCCATCCCCTACCACTAGGTCCCCTTTCTCATCAAACAAGAAGAGAACATTCTGATCTCAGCAGCAAGTCGTCCAGTGACATTTCTGGGGATTTTAAAATTTAAAAGCAAAAGCTTCATTCACAGGAAAAGAAAATTTAAGCACACAAGATTAATTACACCATTAAAAGTAGTCTTACAAAACATTCCCCCCAAAAGACTCCCTACTTGGTCTGACCCACAAGTAAACACCTTCTAGGCAACACCCCAAGAGAGATATTTAACTATAAAACTTCGGTAATATTACCCAACACAAAGCTGCTGTCACTGTAAAAAGTTATACTCTACAACCTCTCAAACTCTATTCTACTCTGCTATGGAAATTCATGAAACTTCAGATCGAGGCTACTTTTTGCAGCCCGAGACTTTCCTGGCTCGAGTGGATGGCTGAATCAAATTTCATCTTTTCCCAGCCCAGAGCTTTTCCATCAGGAAGTCTTCCCCTCCAGCCAACTCCAAATCAGCTCAGCATCTCCGCGTACATATGCTTTTCTCTCTTCCACTTTTGATTCCATTGTTCTCAGCACTTCCACATCTTTCTAACTGCCCCACTTTTGGGATCAAATAAAATTTAATAACCTTCCCTTATTTATTTCTGAAACCTTTGTAAGCTGAAAAAGCCTTTTATCCTTTTGGCATTTTCTATATTCATGAGAAGGTATATTCTTTAATGACTTTGTTCCTTTCAAGATCCCGCTGGAGTGCAGCGACTTCTTGAGAACTATCCCCAGCATTCCTGCTAATTCTATCTTTTAGTCTCAATCTATGCTTTTAAAATTGTACTCTAACGCTTATAAACTCTCTAACAACGCTCTATTTCTTTCTCTACACCCTAACTATGACTGTAACATACATTGTGGCCCCTCCTTTCCTTCTACCATATGAACTCTATGAATGGTATGCTTGTATAGCATGCAAGAAACAATACTTTTCACTGTATTCCAATACATGTGACAATAATAAATCAAACCAAAACATTTAACAGCTGGAAAAAATCTATGTCCCTCTCTATCTTCAAATGCAAATTTTTAAGCTTTGCTTATTTATTTATAAAACCATAGTTTACACACACATATACACAACACACAATACCACGAGATTGCACCAAAATATTTTTTAAATCACATCCATTCTCACAATGTCATGTGTTGCGTCTCAGGAATCAAGAGATGGGACCACTCCTTTAATATATTGGGGTGAGAGAATTATCAAAATTTTCAGATGGCACAAAATATGGAGACTACATATTTGTGAAAAGATTTGTAGTAGTTTCAAGAGGACATAGGTTGATTAACTGTGGAACAGTGGTGACTTCATGTTGTGGCTCAGCGAATGGCACTTCCGCCCAAGTCAAATGACTGCAGCTTCAAGTTCAAATTCATGGCTTGAGCACACACAAAAAACAAATCAAGTTAACACTTTAGTGTAGCAGTGAGAGAATGTTGCAATAATTGAGACCTTTCAGGTGTGACGTAAAACCAAGACCCTGCCTGCCTTTTCAAATGAATGCAAAGTTCTTGTGGCAATATTTCAGGGAGTAGATGATCTGGGTCAATTTTTATCTCTCGATCAGCATCACAGAGGTTACCTGGTCATTATCACGTTACTGTTTGTGGAAGTCACTATGTACGAATTGGCAGCCATATTTCCCACATTACAATATGTACAACATTACACATCTTCAAAAGATATTCATTGGCTGTAAAGGACTTTTTGGTGTCCATGGTCCATGAAGGGCACTACATAAGTGTCAATCTTTATTTTCTTTTTGATATCTTTGGAAGGAAAATAAAACACACAATAAATTATAAACAGTGTTACGACCCCAGTTGGCATAACTACTAGGCAAGAAGGTCCCAGAATGGACTGTTTTACTTTAGGATAAAAGGAAGAACAGGACTGCCAATTTTTTTTTTATAAAACATTTATTAAACATAAAAGGTTTCATAATAACACAATAATCCTTTACTCGTCCATTAGTTTCACAAATGTACACAATTTTCAAAGATAACGCCCCACTTGCAAACCAAATGACTGAGGCCACTCGTGATCTTCCGCGGATTTCTTTTCACAATACCCCCCCGATAATTGTCACAAGTGTTTCCAAATTCTATTCCCAAAAGAATAACGCTTTGAATTTTTCATTCAAAGACTGATTTTCATCAGCTGTTTCAATTAAGAATCTGCTCCAAGTTTTCTAACTATTCTGTCAAAATTTCCTTTGTCGTAAGTGTTTTTTTTACACAAATTTCAAGATCCAGCCACCAATTTCCATAATTTTTCCAAATAATGTCTTAAGACCTCAAAGTTTAGAACTACTTCAGGTATCTTTCCGGTCTCTCATGAGCCAACTTTTCAGCTTTATCTGTAGCTTTCCTGAACTGTATCCTGTTCTAGTCCCTGTTCCTCTGTTATTTTAACTTCTTTTATGTGAAAACTTCTCTTCATTTCTCTGGTTTCCTTATCAGTTGTTCTTTAGCTTTCTGAACCATTACAGTCTGGTATGGCTTTTCTTCTAACAAAACCAAGAGAGATGTTCCATTCCTGGCTTCCTATAACCAACTGCTACATTTAGTTTAAAAAAAACAGAAGCCTTCCTACCCTAAAAGTGCCCCTAGTTGTGAAGCAATCATTTTTATTTCTCCAAGCTTGCTTACTTTTCACACCTTAACTTTCTCTAAATGCAAAAGAAGCACCATTTGAACTGACCAATATCCCCACCCATACAAATGCCTTTGTCTAAGAGTTTTACTCTTTTTATACAGAAACACTAAATTAAACCCACTTATATCCAAACCTTACTTCCAATATTTGACAATACAAAGATAAATCCCTTAAAACTACCTCAGTTTTCCCCGACACTAGCAGATTTCTTGATACAGATAGTACTCTTTAAAGGTGAAGGGATAAATTTAAATTGCTTTTAAAAATTTAGATGGAATCCAAAAAGAACACAATTACCAGAAAGTCATAATTCACAATCATTTTGACAAATCTTATCCAAATTGTATTTCACCCTAAATATTACACGTATTCATTGCAAAATGATGCATTGAGTGTGTGGGTGAAGAGAAATGAAGTGTTTCCAGCTTTTTGTCTGCTAGTCTGCTTCTCATTTTCAGCCTACATCATTAGCAACTGCACAAAAAGACAGCCAAATGGATATGCTTCTCTCTGTCAGTACACAGCCGCTCCCTCAACAACTCCTCAGCTGAGGCTCCTCGTGAATGTGCATGGAAACTGGGTCCCTCACAACAACAGCATAAGCTTGAGGTTGACCCTTAGGCATTTGGAAATGCCCTGACACTCACCACCTAAACTCCCATCAATGGACAAAAAGCCTCACTGTCTTGTGAACATCTCGTGAGAGTTCAAGGAGTAAACCCTTGAAGAAGTCAGGGGTACAGCCCAAAGGCAGAGTGAGGTCTAAATAGGTCATCTTTCTATCAACTCCAGCAACCAAGCCAAAGTCAAATGTAGTGCTCCCCATTTGTTTGGACTCAGCTGGGACAGCTGACATGGGGACCCTGAAGTTTAGAAGCCCAGGTTCCTAGTTTTTTCTCAGCTTGTTGTGTGGGGAGGATATTCCAGCCCTGCTGGAGAGCAGGAACACAATATGGGTTACAGCACCGCAGAATTTAGAAAATGTTAGTCAACTCTAAAGAACTTAGCCATGTGGAAAATATGGCCAATGTCGCTAAACACAGAACAGAAAATGCTGAATGTACTTAGCAAGTCAGGCAGCACACACTATATTTTCTTTTGTACCTAAACACATCAATTTTTAAATATTGTCAGTCTAAATATTTCTTGACAAGGTCGACACTGTTCTATTCACTCAAAGATGCCAACAAATCAGGTTTAAAGGTACATTGAAAATTTTTAAAAGGAGCATTTTGAACATAAAAGACAGGGAAACTTTGTTGCTGAGAAGCAATAGATATTTCATAGCATCATAGAATCCCTGCAGTGCAGAAGGAGACCACTTGGCCCATCAAGTCTGCATAGATCACAATCAGATTCTTTCCCCATGACCCCACTTATCCACCCTACTACTCCCCCTGACACTAAGGAGCAATTTAGCATGGCCAATCCATGCTAACCCACACATCTTTGGACTGTGGGAGGAAACCGGAGCACCTGGAGGAAGCTCACACAGACAGGGGGAGAACGTGCAAGCTCCACTCAGTCACCTGAGGTATTTATCTTGATGGCTAAGAATCACGTCACTTGTAATATCTCAGTAAGCAAAGCTTACATGAAGACAAGCACTCCACTGGAACATATACAAAAATCTGCTGAATGCATAGCCAGTGGGGCATGCACAGTGGTTAGCATCATAGTCTCACAGCACCAGGGACATAGGTTCAGTTCCTGTCTTGGGGTCACTGTCTGTGCAGAGTCTGCACATTCTCCCCCTGTCAATGCGGGTTCCCTTCAGATGCTCAGGTTTCCTCCCACAGTACGAAATACATGCTGGTTAGGTGCACCAACCATGCTAAATTCTCCCTCAGTGTACCTGAGCAGTGTGGCAACTAGGGGATTTTCACAGTAACTTCATTGCAGAGTACTGTGTGCATTTTTGGGCGCCGCACCTGCGCAAAGATATTTTGGCCTTGGAGGGAGTGCAGAGGAGGTTTACTAGGCTGATACCGGAGTTGAGGGGGTTGAGCTATGAGGAGAGGCTGAATAAACTGGGCTTGTACTCGTTAGAGTTTAGAAGAATGAGAGGAGATCTCATTGAGACGTATAAGATGATGAATGGGATGGATAGGATAGAGGTGGAAAGACTCTTCCCGCTCAAAAAAGACAATAGGACTAGGGGGCACAGCCTCAAGATAAAAGGGGGGCGGTTTAGAACGGAGTTGAGGAGGAACTTCTTCACTCAAAGGGTGGTGAATCTCTGGAATTCTCTGCCCGTTGAAGTGGTGGAGGCTGCCTCACTAAATATTTTTAAGACACGGGTTGATGGGTTTTTGATAGGAGAGGGGATTAAGGGTTATGGGGAGAGGGCGGGAAAGTGGAACTGAGCAGCGACAGATCAGCCATGATCTTATTGAATGGCGGGGCAGGCTCGAAGGGCTGGATGGCCTACTCCTGCTCCTATTTCTTATGTTCTTATGCTCTTAATGACTTGCAACACTAATAAATAAACATTAAACTTTAATGAAAACAACTAGTCCAAGAATTTTAAAAGTGGTCTGGATCATACTGACTGTTTAAGGTAGACAGATTTCTTTCAGTCTATAAACATACTATAGCCACATCTTCAATAACCCCCAATCCCACATTTATCCTGGACCACTATTTGACCTTTGCAATATTAAAAATTATACATCAACGGGCCCTACAATCCATGGCTACTATTGGCTTCTTGGGCTCTGGTCTAAAGCTTTACTTTGAACTCAATTCAAGACACCAGCTCAACAAAGGCAAGGGTAGTTAGAAATCAATTGGTCAGTTCCTTTGGTATGTCAGCAGCAATTACCTCTAATGCTGAGCAGAGGTAGCAGTTTGAGCTTTCGACCAGGTCAGCAGCTCAAAGACTGCTCAGGATCACAAAACCAAGGCATTTTACAGAAGGAAACTCCATTTTAAATTGTCCCAGTTATGACAATGCAGTTTGCACTTCTCTATTCATCAACTGCAATGAAAGCACAACTTTACAATGAGTTATTTCCAAAATCTACAAAACACAACAGATAAAGCGGAATGAAAAACAAGTGGGTGCTGTTTCAGAGAACTCAGGAAATAATGGAGAATTGCCAAATTGTTCCAAATTTCTGCATTTGAATGAACAATGCATGTATAGAAAAGGCAGAGAATTTAGGTTAGTACCATCAAGGAACAAATTTCAGACTACACAATTTGAACAATGATGCATTCCTATAACTCAATGTGGAGAAAAAATTCATCAACTCAAAGGCAAACAAGACAATGGTGATAGACGTCCTCAATCAGATTACATTTAGTTTTCACTTTTAAGTAGCATTGTTACAAACTCTGCATTTTATTCAGGCCATAACTGCCCAATAGCTCCAATTCAATTTGTTAAATTTATTCACAATGTTGAATGAACAAAACTCACCCTTGGTTGCCAATTCTCATACTGCTTCTGTAAATTAGCACCAATACTTTCCAAAGCTTTCTGAGGGCTCATGGACAGTGGATCTGCAAGACATGAACAGGAAAAACATTTCAATGCATGAGACAATCTCTAAATGTGAGGAAAAATTAACACAGTAAGGGTTGTGGCCTTAGCAAAAACAGCCATTTGCTTCAATGATCTATGTCACTGAGTTCAAATCCCATCATGACAACCGCAGAATTTAAATTCAACAAATTGAATCAAACTAGAATAAAAAGCTGGTATCAATGAAGAAACTACTGGATTATGGTATAAACCGAACTGGTTCATTAACCTCCTTTAAGGAAAAAAGCATGCCTTCCTCATGATCTGAACTATAAGTGACTCCAGACCCACAGTAACGCAGTTGATTTACAACTGCCCATGTAACAGGCTTACAAACCACTATGAAAAACTATGGTACTCGAAAACACTGTAGAACTATCTTCACAACGACTGCAATGGCTTAAAAAGAACCATCACTCTTAACCAACAGAGGGTAGCACTGCTGCTTTAGGGCGCCAGGGACCTGGGTTCAATTTCGGCCTTGGGTAAGTATCTGTGTGGAAGTTGCACATTCTCCCCATGTCTGCGTGGACTGTGTTTCAGTCCACAAATGTACAGGTTAGATTGATTGGCCATGCTAAATTGCCCCTTAGTGTCCCAAGATGTGTAGATTAGGGGGATTAGCATCATAAATATGTGGGGTTAAGGGGATAGGGCCTAGGTAAGATTTTTTTAAAAAGTGGGTTGGTGCAGACTCAATAGACTGAATGGCGTTTTTCTACGATGTAGGGATTCTATGATTCTAACTTCCCAAGGACAATAAATGTTGAACTTCCAGCAATGCCCATATCCCATGAATGAATGAAAGAAAAATAATCACTTTCTGGCTAAGAAGTTGAGTGTTGCAATCTCAGTCAAGACCAGTAAAACTTTTTCAAGAGCAAGAAATCCAAAATTCCAATTATTGACTGAAAGAATGAAGTCACAAGTGCATTCTAAAAAAAAAATCTTTACAAGAGTCCAACAAAGCAAAATCTAAATGCTATCTTATTTGACCATCTATATTCTAAAATCCAGAATCAATACAGATTCAACATGAATCGCAGGCAAACTGCACTCAATTATGAGCAACACATTGAACATCAAGTATCAGATACAAAGGAGGCAGATCTTATGAATTGGCTTAGCAGCCCACTCAGCCTATACATGAATAATTGCAGCCACCAAGTCCTTCAAACATCTGTTTTTCTCACAAGATATTTCAGCTTCCCTCCTTCTGGGATTTAGCCTGATCCCCGGCTGACATAAGCACATAACCAACCTGACTTTGACAGGCATGGGCTTCATTGAAAATGGCACATGTCTACAGAATCGCAATTCTGCTTATGATGGTCTGGGTGGTGCAAATCCACTAAAGTTACCTTCAAGTAAGGAAAGTAGCTACAGCAAAAACGTATTTTAACGTATTTGCCTATTCTCAGCTCTGGATCTAACCTCATTCATTCATCCTCAGCATGCCTGTACCACACTGCTAGGTTCACCATCAACTGAGCTGAGGGCTGTGTTTTACGTGGTTTTAAGCAGGAGTTTTGGTTTCCAATCTCAGTTTCAGTCTTTGTGTCCTGTGCAACTGGGAGAGTCTGTTCCCCTTTTCAATTGGGCTCTGTTCGAAAAACTATAAGCTTTGAAACCATGGCGCCCATCACACAGTCATTAACAATTATACTGCTAATGTGAACTTGCATTGTTAATTGCTGGGCTTTAGTCTTTATGGCAAGTTTAATGGGTAACTAATGTGCAAATACAGCAACTTCCCGAAACTGCACTAACAATCCCACCCAGACCCTACCTTGTAACACCACTTATTTACCCTGCCAATCCCCCTAACACTAGGAGCAATTTAACATAGCCAATCACCTAACCTGCACATCTTTGGACTGTGGGAGGAAACCCACGCAGATAATGGGGAGAACATGCAAACTCCACACAGACAGTCATCCAAGACTGGAATTGAACCCAGGTCTCTGGTGCTGTGAAGCCTCAGTGCCATCCTTAATATTGTTTTCCCATACTGTACTCAACATTTTAAAATTCAGATATAATTTGAAACAGCTTTAAGACTAGGCCTTTTTTTTAACGTAAATATCCTTTTTGATTTACTACTTCAGTTCGATAAAATATCTAATTTAAGCTTGTTTTATCCATGCAGGGTCTACCTTCATAACTAGATCAAAATCTATTAGCTGGAAAGAAAGAAATTTAATCAAGTAAATCTAGTCCGAATTAAAAGCAGGTCCAGGCAACAGACATTTAAATAGCTTTTCTCTGAAATCATTAACCAGAGATGTATCTTACCCAAAAGTCAGGTTGCTGGTAGTGCTAAAAACATAGCACAGCTGAACATTGTAACCCTAACCAAAGATTAATTTTCTTTTGAATAGGGCTAGGCCAAGCATAGCCCAAAAATCATGTCACTCTCGCAACAGACATGGGCGCATCCCTGCACAATGAGATGCTTATCTTGGTTGGGCAACTGGGAAAGCAGCAAGAGTAAGGTAGGGAGATCATGGACAAGACAGGCTTCTACAGAAGGATCGACCCCTGGCTCTTCTTGCGTACTTCCAGCAGTTAATTGTATGAATAAAAAATTGGCAATGGGGTTGATGCAACTCACTTGCTTTCTTCCAGTGAGACTTGAAGAAAGGTGAAAACTTGAAATTTATTTAAATTTATATATTTTTTAAAAAAAAACCCCGACTGCTGCATAGTTAATCTTTAAATTTCAGACCACCTCCAGACCCAAGTTACCCATTTTTCACAGTGACAATTGTGTCTGTATGGCATATTGCATCATTTATAACAACACTTCACATCAATCACTTCCCCCACAATGCCCTCAGCTATTTGAAGGATTAATTTGAAAGCAACTTATTACAGGAGGCAAAGTACATTTAACAAGGTTTTCGTGGCAGATGTTCTAAAGGATTTGGGTAAGGACTGCAGCACCCAGACAGCAGGAAGCAGCTCATGTGATTAGTATATGACTGAAAATCCCCTGGTTTCACTATTAGTGTTGGTGAATAGTAAGGTGAGATGGTGATGTAATGATAATGACACTGGACTAATAATCAAGAAGCCCAGGCTAATACTCTGGGGTACAGGTTCAAATCCCAGTGGCAGCTGGTGATCTTAAATTCAATTAATAGAAATAGAGTAAAAGCTAATCTCAGTAATAGTGACCACGACAACTACCATCAATTATTGTAAAAACCCATCTGGTTCACTGATGTCCTGTCAGGAAGGAAATCTGCCATCCTTATCTGGTCTGGCTTCTATGTGACTTTGGATCCACAGCAAAGCAGTCTTAACTGCCCTCTGAAATGACCTAGCAAGTCACTCAGTTCAAGGGCCATTAGGAATGGACAACAGTTGCTAACCTTGCCAGTGACATCCACATCCCATGAAATAAGAGCTTCAGATCCATTGACTTGGGAATTAATCCTTACACTTTCATAAACGGTGTTACATTTTTGCATCTTTTATACTGTTATGGTTTCCCGAATGTCATTCTCAGAAATGACTCTCAATTCTAAGATCGCGAACCTCCACACACCTGAAGGAGCGGCACTCCGAAAGCTCGTGATTCCAATTAAACCTGATGGACTTTAACCTGGTGTTGTGAGACTTCTTACTAATATCTTAATCAAGTAATGAACTGAACAAATTGTTTCAGCTATTGATATATCATATGCTACTATGGGATCTCTCTCCATCTTTCATAAGTAATAAAGATTTATAACTCCAAATCCAGTGGATGCTAGAAATTGGAAATAAAAACAGAAAATGCTGGATATACTCAGGTCAGGCAGCATTTATGCAGGGAACAACAGAGAAAACAGATGTGGGCATCGCTGGCTAGGTCACCACCTATTGCCCATCTCCAATTGCCCTTGAAAAGGTGGTGGTGAGTTGCCTTCCACAGAATCCCTACAGTGCACAAGGAGGCCAGGCCATTCAGCCCGTTGCGTCTGCAGCAATCACAATCCCACTCGGCCCTATTCCCGTAATCCCATATATTTACCCTGCTAATCCCCTGACACTAGGGTCAATTTATCATGGCCAATCAACCTAACCCACATATCTTTGGACTGTTGGAGGAAATCAGAGCACCTGGAGGAAACCTCCGCAAACATGGGAAGACTGTGTAAATTCCACACAGAATGACCCAAAGCTGAAACTGAACCCAGGTCCCTGGCGCTGTGAGGCAACAGTGCCCATAAAAACAAGAATACATACATTTCAGCTGCAGATTAACGTATTATTACAGAACACCTGAACACAAGTAATAAGCTCCTTCTTGAGCTTCTGCAATCCACATGGTTTAGGTGCACCTACAATGCTGGTAAGAGGGAATTCTATAATTTTACATGAATGGCAGCAAAGGATCGGCAACATAGTACCAAGTCATGACAGTGTGTGGCTTTAAGGGGAACTTGCAGGTAATGGTGTTCCCATGTACCTCAAGGTTGCAGAGGTCACAGGTTTATTGCAGGGAGCCTCAATAAGTTGCTGCAGTGCATCTTGAATATGGTACACACTTTTGTCAGCATAGCCAGTGTTGGTCAATATTGGAGGAGGATGTTTTAGGTAGTGGATGAGGTGTCAATCAAGTGCATTTCTTTATCCTGATGGCATCAAGCTTCTTGGGTGTTTTTGGAGCTGCATTTGCCCAGGTAATTGGAGGGCATTCCATCATACTCCATACTTATGTCTTGTAGATGGTCAACAAGCTTTGCAGAGTCAGGAGGAGAGCTACTGGCTGCAGAATTCCCAACCTGCTCGTGCCACAATATTTATACGGCTTGTCCAGTCCAGCTTCTGGTCAATGGTAAACCCTCAGGATAATGATTATAGTGGATGTAATGCCACTGATCAAAGGGAGGTGGTTTGATTCTTTGCTGGAGATGGTCTTTTCTGACACTTATGAGGTGCAAAAGTTACTTGTTACTTTGTCTCACGATGTTTACTTCCAGCATTTTTTGTTTTTATTGCAACTTTGTACTTTGCTTTCAGGCTATTACACACTTCACTAACAAACATCAGTGATAAACAGAGTATAAAACATTTTTGTTTACCTTCCTGTATGGAGACCAATAAAACCTCAGCGTCTACTGCCAAACTATTCTGTTGTTGTGGTGTTTCTTGTATCTTTTTTAGTGCTGTGAGAATTGATAACAGCTTAAACTACTGTCCTTAGAATTTGAGGCTGATGATTAAAGAGATGTTCACAAGTACCCCAAAAAAACAAGAAAAATCTTGTTTTTTTGGGGAAATATTTGTGAACATCTGTTTAATCATTAGCCTCTAAATAGTAGCTAAACAGGTCAAAAATTAATGGCCATTTAGATAATTTCAATCAAATCACATAGTTTGCTCACACAAAACTTGTCTTTTCCCTCAACCTTTATAAACTTCCAAACAACACTTGCTATCAAATTAAGCTTAGTGCAAAATTCTGCCCACAGCCAGTTCTTAAACATTGAGGCTGGATTCAGAGAGATATCCAACAATATTCAAAAAGTGAGCAAAGTACAAAATTCAATATTCTTCACTTAAAAGGTTTGTGTTCACCATCTCCCCCCTGCTTCAGAGTATTTCAAAATTATCTAGAATTAAAGCTCAAGGGATCAGCATGCTCAAGTTCACAGTAAATCTATTTTAAAAACTGTTGAAATAATTTAAGTGAATGTATCCAAGAGGCGGCTGGATATAGCACTTACAGCAAATGGAATCAAAGATTATGGGGAGAAAGCAGGATTAGGTTATTGAGTTGGATGACCTTGATGAATATCAGAGCAGGCTTGAAGGGCCAAATGGCCTCCTCCTGCTCTTATCTTCTATGCTTCTATGTAAGTGGCAATTACCATTGCTCCAGGGACAAAACTGGATCCGCCTCTCAGTTAATAGAATGCCATTAGCACCACAGGATGCAATTATGTTAAAAGAATTTAGCAGACTGCTAGGCAAGTGGATATTTCTTTTCTGTTGTATAGAGTAAAATGCAAAATAGCAAAGATGCTGAAAATATTTTGAATGCAATCATTAGCACCCATGGAACTATTAAAATTCTCCGCTGAAACATATGGAGGCAACAACATGGAAACAATCCATTCAGTACCACTGTGCACACTCCCCTCAAGTCATGGGTTTTCTAATGTTCATTTGGGATCCCTTCCTTGTAAAAACAATGAGGTTGGCAGTGCAGGTTTTAAATGAATGTTTATACTATTAAATTTCTATTCAATTCAATTTGGTTGCTACTTTAAAAAAGATGTACATTTACATAATGCCTTTCATACCACAGAACATCCCAAAGTGTGTTACAGCCAATGGTGCCAAGTTGCTGTATGACGTAGGAAACAAGGCAGTTAATTTATGCACAGCAAGCTCCCACAAACTGTGAGAATAATGGTCTGTTTGAGGTTGCGTGGTTGTCTGAAGGCAAGAAGTGGGGGTGTGGGGATGGCCCTGGCGAGATGTTCATCTTCATCAATGATATGTTGAAGACTCCGGAGACCATTGTTCGCAGCAAACTACCCAGCCTTCAGGAGAACAGTGACCACAATACCACACAACCTTGCCACAGCAACCTCTGCAAGACATGCCGGATCATCGACATGGATACCATCATCACACATGACAATACCATCCACCAGGTACACGGTAAATACTCTTGCAACTCGGCCAACATTGCCTACCTGATACGTTGCAAGAAAGGATGTCCCGAAGCATGGTACATTGGGGAGACCATGCAGACGCTACGACAACGGATGAATGAACATCGCCCGACAATCACCAGGCAAGACTGTTCCCTTCCTGTTGGCGAACACTTTAGAGGTCACGGGCATTCAGCCTCTGCCTTCGGGTAAGCATTCTCCAAGGCAGCCTTCACGACACACGACAGCGCAGGGTTGCTGAGCAGAGACTGATAGCCAAGTTCCGCACACGAGGACAGTCTCAACAGGGATCTTGGGTTCATGTCGCACTATCTGTAACCCCCATGACTTGCCTGGGTTTGCAAAACCTCACTTACTGTACTGTCTGGAGACAATACACATCTCTCTAACCTGTGATCAGTGCTCCTTCCACACACATTGTCAGCCACTTTAGGACTTGAACAGCAGGTTAGGTGTAAAAATTCGCATTCTAATCAGTAATCTGTAAACCGTCTGTGCTTTATATGCTCTGTCTGAGGCCAGAACTCTCCATTCACCTGAAGAAGAGGGAAACCCCTCGAAAGCTAGTGAGTTTACTATCAAATAAATCGGTTGGACTAAAACCTGGTGTTGTCAGACTTTTTACTATGTACAATATTCAACACTGCACCAAAGGATCAACTTAGATACTTTAACATACCATGCAAAGCACGGTACCTCCAACAATATAACATTTGCTCAGTATTGCACTGGGGTGTCAGTTTGGATGCTGTGATACTCATTAATTCCATTTTATTTTCACTATTTCACCAGTTATTGCTGCAAGACTGCTGAATTTGGAATTTAGTTTTACTTTGTTCCTGAAAATAGGCATCATTTCTAGCAATGGGACCATCATAGTAGCGTACAAAAGTTACAGCACTGAAGGAGGCTGTTTGGCCCATCTTGTCTATGCCTGTCCAAGGACACCCAAGTGCCCTTTCTAATCCCACCCAATCCTCCGCCCCATAGCCCACAGAACTTAAAGTTAAATTTAAGGTTTATTTATTAGTCACAAGTAGGTTTACATTAACACTGCAATGAAGTTACTGTGAAAATCCCCTAGTCGCCACACATCGGCGCCTGTTCAAGGACACAGAGAGAATTTAGCACAGCCAATGCACCTAATCAGCACATCTTTGGACTATGGGAGGAAACCAGAGCACCAAGAGGAAACCCACGCAGATACAGGGAGAACCTGCAAACTCTACACAGACAGTGATCCAAGCCGGGAATCAAACCTGGGTCCCTGGCTCTGTGAGGCAGCAGTGCTAACCACTGTCCCACCCCGAGATGCAGATCCAGGTACTTTTTAATTCGATCTCTCCTCATAGCTACACTTTTCAAGTCCTGGCAACATTGTAAACTACTTCTGCACTTTCTCCAGAACAATTGCGTATCCCTATAATGCTGTGACCAGAACAGCACACAATTCTCCAGTTGTAGCCTCATCAGTGTTTCATACAATTCCAATATTATATCCTTACTTCTATATTCTATACCTCTGCCAATGAAGGACAACATTCCATACACCTTCTTTACAACCTTGTACATAAAAACCAGGAGTAGGCCATCTGTCCCCTCGAGCCTGCTCTGCCATTTAATAAGATCATGGATGATCTATTCATGGACTCAGCTCCACTTACCTGCCCACTCACTATAACCTTCGAATGTTCAGAAATTTATTTATCCTTGCCTTAAAAACATTCAGTGAGGTAGCCTCAACTGCTTCACTGGGTAGGGAATTCCACAGATTTGGATAAAATTGTTCCTCCTCAACTAAGTCCTAAATCTGCTCCCCCTTATTTTGAGGCTGTGCCTCCGAGTTCTGG
Source organism: Carcharhinus amblyrhynchos (assembly GCF_965287045.1). Classification (NCBI taxonomy): domain Eukaryota; kingdom Metazoa; phylum Chordata; class Chondrichthyes; order Carcharhiniformes; family Carcharhinidae; genus Carcharhinus; species Carcharhinus amblyrhynchos. Next base: position 11,104,162 of record NC_137344.1, read on the forward strand.
TTTCATCTGCCACTGGAAACAACCTCCCTGCTTCTATTGTATCCATTCCCTTCATAATCTTACATGTTTCTGTAAGATCCCCCTCATTCTTCTGAATTCCAATGAGTCCCAGTCTACTCAGTCTCTCCTCATAAGCCAACCCTCTAAACTCCAATATCAACCCAGTGAATCTCCTCTGCACCCCCTCCAGTGCCAGTATATCCTTTCTCAAGTAAGGAGACTAAAACTGTACAACAGTACTCCAGGTGTGGTCTCACCAGCACCTTATGCAGCTGCAACATAACCTCCCTGTTTTTAAACTCCATCCCTCTAGCAAAGGACAAAATTCAATTTGCTTTCTTAATTATCTGCTGCACCTGCAAACCAACATTTTGTGATTCATGCACAAGGTCACCCAGATCCATAAGACATAGGAGCAGAATTAGGCCACTCAGCCTATCATAAGAACATAAGAAATAGGAGCAGGAGTAGGCCATCCAGCCCTTCGAGCCTGCCCCGCCATTCAATAAGATCATGGCTGATCTGTCGTGGCTCAGTTCCACTTTCCCGCCCTCTCCCCATAACCCTTAATCTCCTCTCCTATCAAAAACCCATCAACCCGCGTCTTAAAAATATTTAGCGAGGCAGCCTCCACCACTTCAACAGGCAGAGAATTCCAGAGATTCACCACCCTTTGAGTGAAGAAGTTCCTCCTCAACTCCTCAAGCCTGCTCCGTTATTTAATCACAGCTGATTATCTTTTTCATCCCCATTCTCCTGCTTTTTCCCCATAATCCTTGATCCCCTTATTAATCAAGGATCTATCTCTGTCTTAAAAGACACTCAATGACCTGGCCTCCACAGCCTTCTGTGGCAAAGAGTTCCACAGATTCACCACACTCTGGCTGAAGAAATTCCTCCTCATCTCTGTTTTAAAGGATCATCCCTTTAGCCTGAGGTTGTGCCCCCAGTTCTAGATTTTCCGACTAGTGGAAACATCCTCTCCACAACCATTTATCCAGGCCTCGCAGTATCCTGTAAGTTTCAATAAGATCTCCCCTCATCCTTCTAAACTTCAATGAGTACAGACCCAGAGTCCTCAACCAATCCTCAAAAAGCAAGCTCTTCACTCCAAGGATCATTCTTGTGAACTTCCTCTGGATACTTTCCAAGGTCGGCACATGCCTTCCTTAATATGGGGCCCAAAACTGCTCACAATACTCCAAATGGGGCCTAACCAGAACCTTATACAGCCTCTGAAGTACACACCTGCTCTTGTATTCTAGCCCCCTTGACTTTAATGATAACAATGCCTTTGCCTTCCTAACTGCTGATTGAACCTGCATGTTAACCTTGAGAGTTTTGAACAATGACTCCCAACCAAGTCACTTTGTGTTTCTGATTTCCTAAGCATTTTCCCATTTCCCTCTGCACAGCAACATGTTGCAATTTACTGCCATTTAAATAACAGTCCATTTTGCTGTCATTCCTACCAAAATGGATGACCTCACATTTACCTCCATCTACCAAACCCTTGCCCACTCACTTAGACTATCTATATCCCTTTGAAGACTTTCAGTGTCCGCTGCACACTTTGCTCTGCCACATCTTAGTGTCATCTGCAAATTTTGTCTACTTCAACTGCTGCCTTTAGGGTCCTCTCTACTTGTCCACCAGGATCTCTCACGTCATTTACCCCATATTCCCATTTATTGAGTATTCTGTATAACTGTTTGACTTCACTAAATGCATTACCTCACACTTCAGTGTTAAAATCCATCTGCCACTTAACCGTCCATTCTACCAACCTATCGATATTGTTTTGGCGATTATAGCTATCTTCTACACTATCCAATACTCAGCCAATCTTTATATTAGCTGCAGATTTCTTAATCGCACCCCCACATTCACATCCAAATCGTTAATATATAACAGAAACTGCAAGGGTCCCAACACTGAAATCCATTAGTTAAGGGATGAAGAAGGGAACTGTGTGTAGATGCAGAGGTTGAGAAGAGTCTTAAATGAATATTTTATCTCCAAAGTTACAAAATAAAGGGATGATTCAGATATACCAGTCCAGGAGGGACACTGAGATACTGGGCAGTATAATCATAAAGACAGGAAATACATGAAGGGTTGGAATCCTTGAAAATTATTAAGTCACCAGGGCCAGGGAAATTAGGGCAGCACAGTAGCACAGTGGTTAGCATTGCTGCTTCACAGCTCCAGGGACCCGTGTTTGATTCCCGGCTTGGATCACTATGTAGAGTTTGCACATTTTCCTCATGTCTGCAAGGGTTTCCTCCACGGTGCTCCAGTTTCCCCCCACAGTCCAAAGATGTGCGGCTTAGGTTGATTGGCCATGCTAAAATTGCCCCTTAGAATCCTGAGATGCGTAGGTTAGAGGGATTACTGGGTAAAATATGTAGGGATATGGGGGTAGGGCCTGGGTGGGATTGTGATCAGTGCTGACTTGATAGGCTGAATGGCTTCTTTCTGTACTGTAGGGTTTCTGTGATTCTATGGAACACCATTTGAAACAACTTTCCATTCGCAGGTGCGTCCCTCGGCCATTACCCTTTGTTTCCTGTCACTAAACCAACATTTTATCACATTATACTGTACCTCAAGGGCTTTTACTTTTTTGACCAATCTGCCATATGGGACCTTGTCAAACGCCTTGCTAAAATGCATGTACACAACGTCCACTGCACTACCTTCATCAACCCTTCTTTCACTGTCTCAAAGAATTCAATCAACTTTGAGAGGGACTTCTTTTAACAAATCCATGCAAACCATGCCTCACTAATCCATGTTTTCCTATGTGACACTTAATCCCATCTCAGGATTGATTCCACTAATTTGGCCTATAATTGTTTGGCATTTCCTTAGATCTCTTTTTAAGCAATGAAAATAATTTACATTTCTTCAGTCCTCCGGTACCTCCCCGGTATCTAGTGAGGATTGGAAAAACATCCTCAGAGCATCTATCACCTCCTTGACTTCCTTCAGCAGCCTCAGAAACATTCCATCTGGCCCTGGTGACTTAATAATTTTCAAGGATTACAACCCTTGAGTATTTCCTCTCTATGATTATCCTGCCCAGTATCTCGGTGTTCCTCCTGGACTGCCATATCGGTATCATCCCTTTCTTTTGTAATCCTGAAGACAAAATATTCATTTAAAACTCTTCTCAACCTCTGCATCTACACACAAGTTCCCTTCTTCATCCCTGATAGGTCCACTTATTCCTTAACTAAATTTTTTTTAACCATTTATATATTGGTATAATATCTTTGGGGGTTTTCTTTAAATTTACTTGTTAATCTTTTAAATGTCCTCTTCTTAATTTTTTTTTGTTTTTACTTCATCCCTGCGTTTCCTATCTTCGTCTCGGCTACCTGCAACTGCTTAGCTCTTTGTGCCTATCGTACACTTTCTTTTCCGTTTGATCTTCCCCTGTATTCTTCTAGACAACCCTGGGATTGTACCTCGCTTTGTTTTGACGGGAATACATGTCTACTTTGTACATTTAGCTTGTAGTGCATCCCACTGATTTATCCTCTAGCAGATCTGTTCAATCCACTTCAGCCAAGTCCCTTCTCATTCCTGTAAAATTTGCCTTAGCCCAGTTACTCCTGCTTTTTCTCTGTCCTTTTCCAAGGCAATGCTAAATCTAACTGAATTGTGATCACTGCCCCCCACATAGTCGCCAACTGTCACTTCGTCCACTTGTCTTCCAAGTGGTCAATGAACACCACCGTGTTCACTGATTTTTAGGATGCACCATAGAAAGCATTCTTTCTGGTTGAATCACAGCTTGGTATGGCTCCTGCCCTGACCAAGGCTGCAAGAAACTACAAAGGGTGGTGAACGTAGCTCAATCCAACACGCAAATCAGCCCCCCATCCACTGACTCCACCTACACTTCCCACTGCCTCGGAAAAACAGCCAACATAATCAAGGACCTCTCATACCCTAGGCATACTCTCTTCTGCTTTCCTCCATTGGGAAAAAAAATACAAAAGTCTGAAATCATGTACCTACAGACTTAACAGCTTCTTGCTTGTTGCCATCAGACTTACCCCACACTAAGTTGATCTTTCTCTACACCCTAGCAACAACTATAACACTATATTCTGCACCTTCTTTCCTTTTCCCCTATGTACTCTATGAATAGTATGCTTTGTCTGCATAGCATGCAAAAAGCAATACATGTGGCAATAATTCTAATGATAGCAAACAAAGTTAAACTAGTAAGGAGAAGGGCTGACAGAGCTGGGCATTGTGTAACCTGGCTACTTGCTGTCATTACAGAGCAACAATTAACAAAGCAAACCAAACATCAAATTGTCAATTCAATAGAATATCTATCCAAGTCAATTAGGGTGAAGCTATCTAGCGCTCAGGACAGGTTGCGTCTTCAGTAGTGTTCAATACTGGTTGCTGAGCCACCTGGATTACACCCAAGATCTGAAAGGTGCAGAGAAGAGATGAAGTTGACCCTAGTGTCATAGGAATGGTAAAAAGTTGCATTTTCCTGCCTTGAAAGCAGGTACACAAGAAAGAACCCCCTAGAGATATACAAAATTTTAACATTAAAACAGCACCAATTCAAGCTAAATCTTGACCATGCAAGACCAGACACAGGAAAAGCAAAAAAATTGCAATGTTATAAAAAATGCCAGGTGCACTTTCTTTACGTGTCTCCTGGATAATGCATCAGGCATAAATGTCTGAGACATTCGAGAGGCTTTTATATACTGTAATAAAGAAGCAGGGCCAGAAGAAATAAAATTATAGGTTTTGTTTTAAAGCTAAATTGCCAAAAGATCATATCTGTACATCTGTACTCTTATTGATTCTGTAACTGTTTTTCTATCCTTTTTGCTGTCTTCCCAGCCATTTCTCATCTGTCTCTCAAAGGTGTGAGAAGGGGATAAAGACACATGCAAAAGAGCTTCTAGGAACATCATTCTTAACTGGTCATTTAAATCTAACATGCTTTGCATAAAAATTCAAACTGCACATTTGCCTCCCCTTGAGGAAAAACCCATTCCAAACAGGTTTTGAACATCAGGTAGCATAGCAGACTGCAGTTGTGAAGTAATTAGAACTGACGTCTCACCACTTCAACCTGGTGTGAAGAAAGGCTGCTGATTGCCCAGCAGGGTACTCACGCCACAATTTGCTGAAAAAATAATTAGAGTTCTCACAACAAGCATATTGGCTGATTGGAAACACATGGTCAATGTCTTAATACAAACCCAAGGTTCTAGGATCCAACACAGAAAGGGACAACTTATTTAATATCTAAGAAAAAGTCAAGCAATTTCTTCAGATTTCCAAGCAAATTTAAAACATGGGAATTATGTTTTCTTTATTTTGCAATGAATTCTCATTTATAAGCAGGACAGCGCAATAGGCCACCAGTCTGCTAATGAGAGTGTCACTCCACTGAACTCCTGCTATTTTCACAACTACATTCAGTCCTACAGTTCGTCAGACACTTCATGGGCCGAATGCTGGAGAAGCAATTACTTACAATCTGCACTTCAAACAAAGATCAATTGTTGTGGATAAAATAGTTTAATTTCCTTTTCTGGACTAATATGAAAGGAGAGTTCTCTAACCCACACTAGATATCAGGAAGTCTACTTGCACCTCCCATTACTAGACTTGCATTTTAAATAAATGAGTAGAATCCCTAGACCAATCAAATAATCAGATTGTTTCCAAAAAAGCTGCATTTTGTGTACAACTGTTTGAACATTTTATAACCAGGGAATTTTACTTTATTTTGTGGGGCCTTCACCAAGTATCAAAACATGGTCCAATATTGATTCCAGCTCCCAGCGCCATTCAGTGATGGTCTAAGTGGAGATCACAGTTAATTCAGTAAACTCAATCTCTGCACTGATTTTAATAGAGGTAGAGCTATGATAATGAGATGTTCTACTTCATCAGTCTCTGTGACATAGTGCATACTCTGACATGACACATATAATGCGATAAGTCAAATCAGAATTGCCCTGATTTTGCATCATTAGTGGCGCATACCATAGACATGCCATTATGATCTTGAAATCTTGAAAGGGGTCAGTTAGCTCATGTTGGCCAGACAACATGATACAAAACAATGACAACAATTCTCTTTTTTTCCCAAATCCCTTCATGGCCCTTCCCTATCAGTAATCACCTCCAGCCACACAAACACCTCCAAGACATTTGTGCCCTTCTAATTCTGGCCTCATGAGCACCCAAATTTTAATTGTTCTCCAACTGGTGGCCACATCCTCAGCTGCCAAGACCCTGAGATACAGAATCCCCTCCCTAAATCTCTCCCCTTCCTTCAGCTGTTCCTTAAAAATGATCTTTTTGATGAAGCCTTTGATTGTCATCCATCCTAATGTATATTTATGTGGCTCAATATCTAATTCTGTTTTATAATGCTTCAATGAACATTGGGACATTTTATGTTAGGACTAGTTCTTGTTGCACATATTATGATCCCAGGTCGGCATGGTGGCACAATGGTTACCACTGCTGCCTCACAGCGCCAAGGACTCGGGTTCAATTCGCGGCTTGGGTCACTATCTGTGTGGAGTTTGCACATTCTCCCCATGTCTGCATGGGTTTCCTCCCATAACCCAAAGGTATGCAGGTTAGGTGCACTGGCCATGCTAAATTCTCCCTCAGTGTCCCCGAACAGCTGCCGGAGTGTGGCGACTATGGGATTTTCACAGTAACTTCATTGCAGTGTGAATGTAAGCCTACTTGTAACTAATAAATAAACTTCTCCTGTAGGTCAATCTACTACACTGCACAGGATTTCCAGCTGTCTCCTGCCAGAGGTTCAGCGTGGTGTAGCCTCATTTGAAATTGTACACCAAGTTCAACTTGTTGATATGAAATAATCAGCCAAGCTGACTAAAGAGTGCCAGGGAAAGCAATAAACTAATTCTTTATGTTGGAGGGAAGAACTGCAAGGGGGTAAAGAAAATCAGCTCAAAATAAACTGGAAGATTCTGAAAAGGCTTTAAAAGAACAGTTAATGTGAAAGAAAAATTAAACTAAAACAATACATTCATATAAAGAAAGGTTTTAAGTTTCTGTTCAGCCTTTCACAACTTTAAGTAGTCCAAAAGCGATTGGCAGCCAAGGAAAGCCAGGTAACAACTCAAGAGGACAATTTGTCCTTTTGAGTTGTTATCTGGCTTTCCTTGGCAATCGGCACTGTGAAGGGCAAATCGAGGAAGTACAGAAGTTTTCTTTTGTAATGTTACCAACAGCTGGAACGTGTTGCTGGGAAGATAGTGGAGTCACAACATTAGATTCATTTAAGGAAACAGATAACCACTGCATGGGAAGTGGAACAATGAGATCAGATGAATGCTTGGATATTCCAAGCAACTGAATAAACGTGAACCCTTGAACACAGCAACCATCATTTTATTGGGCAAACTGAACCCAAAACACTTTTTTAAACTCTTCCAGTCTGAAAAGTTTCTTATATAATCTGCAGCTCAACAATCTGAAATATTTCAGATGAACATATTAAATGCCTTTAAGGGTCAATGTGGGTTAAAACTTTTTTTTTACAGATAACATAGCAACAGGTGGACTCTTTCATTTGCTGCCCTTGTTTTATAACTCAAAGCTGTATTTTTCACAGGCTGCAAACTTAAAAATCTTCTTAGGCTGCCTCAGGAAAATTCTCTTGAATTAAGGAATATTTTTGTAAACATATCGATAACTTTCACTGTGTTTTCCTGAAGGGAAAATGCCTGGCAGGGTTAGCCTCAGAAGACTTTAGTGCCCAAGTTAATCAATGTTGCACAGGGAAGGCACAGTTCTATTTATTGATATTGGCACATTCGCTTCCAAATGAACATTAGCTAAAGCCAACCATACCAACATTTCCCCTCCCAGCTACTAGAACTATGGTCAGGGAATAAACAGATGAATCAATACGCCAAACAAGATACTTTATACTGCTGCTAGATTCAAATCATACTCCACTGTGCCCTAGTGTTTTTTTCTGAGGTAGTAAGATCAGTGAGGATCTTATTATACTCAGTCTAAACAAGCATCAACTAAGCCTCCAGTATTCTCCTTCTACCTGGCATCCAATCTCCAGCCTTCTACCTGCTTTTGATTTTTTTATTGCGAAGTGTCGACACAACATCAGCCATCTCAATTTCTCTGTCCCTTTCACCTACTTTGACCCATCTCCCTCTGAACTTGCTGCACTCCATTCTCTTAGGACCAACTCTGACCTTGAAATCAAGTCTACTGAAGTGGGTATCGCATACAAATGTATTGATCTCTACCTCACTGCCAACCCTAAGACACTTCCTTCTATCTACCCCTAGACTATGTCCTCACAAGCAAGCATCTAGCCATCGTTTCCAGGACTGACACTGACCTCAGCAGCTCTGGATAGTTTGAATCGACAGCCTCCAACCTCTTAGTCGCCCCAACCCCACACGGCCCCCTCCTTCCCAAAATACATAAACAGTACTGCCCTGGTAGATCCATAGTTATCAGACTGTTCCTGCCCCCCAGAATTTACTTCTTTCCATCTTAAGTCCATTCCTCCCTCTGCTTATACAGTCTCTTCTCATCTACATTCGTAATTCCTCTGATGTCCTATGTATTATCAACAATTTCTGATTCCCTGGCCCTACCTGCCTCCACTTTACTCTGGATGTCTAGTCCCTCCACACATCCATCCCCCACCAGGAAGACCTGAGGTCTCCCCGCATCCTCCAGCAGGCAACCAGGCCTGACACATTTACAACACTTCTGCCCTTACCCCTTCCCCACCCTTCCAGAACCATTACTGCATCCCCCTTGTCCTCATTTCCCATACCACCAGACTCAGCACTTAAAGGACCGACCTCTGCCATTTCTGCCAACTCCAGCATGATGTTACCACTAAACAAATCTCCCCCCCATCAGCCTTCTGCAGGGACCATTCCATCCGTGACACCTTGATCCACTTCTCCATCACACCCATCTCCTCATCTCCCTCCCATGGCATCTTCCCTTGTAATCGCAGATTACCCCTTTACCTCCTCCTATTCAAGGTCTTGAGCAATCTTTTCAGGTGAAGCAATATTTCACTTGCACCTCCTTTAATCTACAGTATTCTCTTCTCCCACTGCGGTCTCCTCTACCTTGGGGAGAGTCAACAGACTGGGTGGCTGCTTAGCCAGCAAGCATGACCCTATAGGCGGCACAATAGCACAGTGGTTAGCACTGCTCCTTCACAGCTCCAGGGACCTGGGTCCGCTTCCCGGCTTGGGTCACTGTCTGTGTGGAGTGTGCACATTCTCCTTGTGTCTGCATGGGTTTTCTCCCACAGTCCAAAGATGTGCAGGTTAGATTGATTGGCCATGTTAAAATTGCCCCTTAGCGTTATGAGATGTGTAGGTTCGAGATAAATATGTAGGGATATAGGGGTAGGGAATGGGTGAGATTGTGGTCAGTGCAGACCCGATGGGCCAAATGGCTTTTTCTGCACTGTATGATTTCTATGATTTCAACCCTCCTATTGCTTGCTATTTCAACTCAGCATCTTGCTCTCATGCCCAAATCAGTCCTTAGCCTGCTGCAATACACCAGTGAAAACCAATGCAAACTGGAGGAGCAGCACCTCATCTTCTCGTTAGGCATGTTACAGCCTTCAGGACTCAACACAGTTCAACAACTTTATGGCCTTTCTCCTCCACCTTAAATCTTTTTCAGATCCCAAACATGTTTTGTTCCTGTACCACTCCGCTCCCCCCCACCCCCACACACACACATACACTGGGCCATCTGTCACTTGTTCTCCAGTTTTGCTACATCTTTATTGCAATTTCTCCCCACTCCTACTAATCACTGCTCCAACTATTCAACCCTCTTTTACGGTATATAATCCAACACATTTTTTCTTCCCTTTACATGAACCCAAAATATTAAACCTGCTGCGTTTTTCCAGCTTTCTTTGTTTTTGTTTCAGATTCAAGAACCCGTGATTTTTTTTTTTGCTTTTATTATCAATTCAGTGTGGTTTTGCTCTGAGTTCCCTTTTGAGAAGCTGATTTCCTGTTTGATTTCAACCAATTTCTACTGTTAAGGCAGTCACACAAGTCTTCCAAAAAACGTGGATAATCTTGTACCAGAGGCAATGAGACTTTTTTATTCATTCATGGGAAATGGGTATCGCTGGCTAGCCAGCATTTATTGTCCATCCCTAGTTGCCCTTGGAGGGCAGTTGAAAGTCAACCACGTTGCTGTGGCTCTGGAGTTACATGTAAGCCCGACCAGTTAAGTAGGCAATTCCCTTCCCTAAAACACATTGTGAACTAGATGGGTTCTTGCGACAATGGTTTCATGGCCATCAATGGATTCTTAATTTCAGATTTTTTTTATTGAATTCAAATTCCACCAGCTGCCGTGTTGGGATTCGAATCCAGTTCCCCGGAACAATAGCTGAGTTTCTAGTTCAGTGATAATATCGCTAGACCATTGCCTTCCTCTACAACTATTTTAATATACATTTGCTGTTGGAAACACCCAACAGGTCACCAAGGGCCTGAACCAATATCCTGGCATTGCACAAATGGAGTTTTGAGGCAAGCAACACAGCTTCAGCCGAACTCTTCAACGCAAATCCTTCAATATTACAATAACCTACATTCCACACTGAATTTCCATTCCACATGTACACCAATGATCAGAACTGTTGCCAAAATGGGACAAAAGAACTCCAAATACAATTAAGAAGCAGGTCTGTATAAATCAAAGCAGAAATAACTGTCCAATTCTAATGACCATACGGAGACAATGCTGCAGTGAGGAGTTGCATAATAACAAATAGCAATGTCCCAGTTTGGATTCCTGGTTTTTGTTGAAATAATTCATCTTAGCTGGACTGATAACGTGAATAATTAATCACAGTCATTAAGAGAGAAAAGTGGCACAGTAATTAGCACTGCTGCCTCACAGAGCTAGGGACTGGGATTCAACTCTTTGCTTGGGCCACTGTCTGTGCAAAGTCTGCACATTCACCCCGTGTCTGCATGGGTTTCCTCCAGGTGCTCCAGTTTCCTCTCACTGTCTCAAAGATGCGCTGGTTAGGTGCCATGCTAAATTCTCCCTTAGTATATCCAAAAAGGTGCTGAAGTGACTAGGAGATTTTCACAGTAATTTCATTGCAATGTTAACCTAAGCCTACCTATATTAACATCTTTTAAGTTTTAAGCTGAATAAACTTAAACTTTGAAAGACCAAGATTCCACTCCTGAACAGTGTCCAGGGACTACTGCTATAGGTAAGCTTGTAGACATCAAACAAGGAGAAGATCAAGCATGTCTGCGATGCCCGCAGCAGCTGAACTTACTATCCCAGCTCACATATGAAGCAGATCCACTTCAGCAGGTTACCATGCTACTGGAAAGAATCAATACCTGGGAGATCAAACTGGGAGAAGAAACCTGTTTTGTTTAAGAGAGCCCCCCACAGCCCTCCAAGTATTTCTAACCTTTCCATACTATCAAAATGTATATTGTGCTTGCACCTAAGAGGTGAGCAAGTTCAGAAATTGTGGTTAGAGGCACATTCATGCATATTTAACAGTGTAAGCCAGGAGTAAAACTTCTTTATTTCTCCACTGGCTTCAACCACTTTTCATGAGATCTATGCGTGAACAAGTTAAAAACTAAACCAAGCTGAACCAAGTGTTATGCCTGGCCAGTTTATGACTTCCAAAAGAGTTCAAATATTCACTCTTTAGACCAAACATCAAGTCCTTTTCCATCTAATTTTACATTTTCTGCTCCTTCTATGCCCTCTTCCCAGCCTCCAAAAAAATCCAGCAATTTCACAAGCCAAGCTTACAAGGGAAAGTTGGATTCCTTTTGCACTGTAAAAGGCAAGTGACATAACTGAAATAAGAAACTTGACCTGTAGGTTGAGGAACCGTGATCGATAATCTCTTGCACTACATTATGCTAATTTTTTGGTTAATTGTTAAAAACATAATTCCTGAAGTTAATTGCTAAATAATGAAATAGTAGTTATCACAAATATGTTGCATTATCCAGGGCATTTTATCAGTGTTCTGAAATTCTGAGAAAAGACATACAGTGTCCGTTTTTACACACAGCAGCTCATGAAACAAAAAAGGGTTTGCAGCTCATCTGATAATTTCAAAAATCCGATACGTCTCAAAATCCTACAGTTTTGTGATTCAGCACACCAATATACCGCACTACAAGCAGTTGGCAAGTGATGAGTTTCCAAGCTCAGAACAGTCATTTAGGGAAAGATTTTCCCACTGGGGAAATGCACATCATGAAGTATCATTTTACAGAAAAAGGACGTGGAGTTGCCGGCATTGGACTGGGGTAAGCACAGCAAGAAGTCTCACAACACCAGGTTAAAGTCTTACTTTAATCTGGTGTTGTGGGACTTCTTACAGAACAAGGAAGCAGCAGAGACTGCTTTCGTGCTCTCTTGATAGAAAATGTTACAGTAAAATTAAACATTTTATTTGCTTAAAATTTATTAAGTCCAATAATACATTGCAAAACATAATTAATATTCAGAATGTGATTGTAAAAAGAGAATAAAGTCATAAAAGAGTATATCTTCTCACGAAGATTTACTCACCAATCCAGCATTCCAGACGAGCGCAGGGAGTCGTTTTTACCACATCTGGAGGATCCACACCAACATTCAGGCATAGAACTAAGGCAACACTGACAGTTTTCATCTAAAAATACAATAAAATAAAAAGTTACTCTAAAAACTTTAAATTTTCTTCTTTCCAATAAAAGAACTGGAGACAAATAAGCAATTCCTCTTTCTGAATCAACGTGTATAAAGTAGAATTGAGTAGCATCACGTATGCTCACTGGCTTTGATTAATCTTCGCAAGAGTTTTGGTTTGTAACCAGTTAGGCTTCAATTTTTACTCTTGTGGCTTTTATACAGGTTATGCCTGAAATGAAACTGGAAAGTGCAAACTCACCACAAGCTGTATTAACACCCATGGCATTATTATTAATGTTTTAACATCCATACATAGAATAAGGCAGTGAGAGACTGTTGGACAGATTTAAAAGTAAGCCATCCCAATCTACCAAGCGTCCCTTTTAAACACTGATACAAAATAAGAATTTGTTCAAAACTCCACACACATACTTCAAACAACTGTACAAAGTTTATCAATAATAGTTGGCACTTAACAGCTTTTAAATGTAGTGAAACATCCTAAGGTTTCACGGGAGCATGATCAAACACAGATGGGGATATTAGGGCAGAAGGCCAAAAAGTTGGAGAAAAAAGATTGCATTCAGGAACATTTTAGAGGAAAAGGAAGCGGAGAGGTTCATGGAGTGAGTTCCAGAGCCTAGGACCTTGGCAGCTGAAGTCACAGCTGGAATGAATCATAAAAATCCCTACAGTGCAGAAGGAGGCCATTCAGCCCATCACATCTGCACCAACCACAATCCCATCCAGGCCTTATCCCCATAACCCCACACATTTACCCTAATCCCCTGATTCTAAGGTCAACTTAGCATGGCCAATCAAGCTAACTCATACATTTTTCAGACTGTGGGAGGAAACCCTCACAAACACAGGGCAATGTGCAAACTCCACACAGTGACCCGAGACTGGAATTGAACCTGGCTCCTTGGTGCTGTGAGTTATAGCGTGCTAAACAGTGTGTCACGGTGCTGCCCCTGAGCAACTCACAATAAAACAAACCAATTAAACCTGTTAAATTCTAACAAAGATGGCAGTAGAGCAAGGCGACTTCTTACGAGCGGTTCTCAACATACTCTCTAATTTCATCTCTTACTCCCATTCTGAGCTTCTAAAACTGAATTCTGATCTTTCTTTTCACCCTACGTATAACACCATATTCTGCACCCTATCCTTTTCCCCTAACACACTTCATGAACGGTATGTTTTGCCTGTATAGTGCATGAGAAACAATACTTTCCACTATGTTCCATTACATGTGACAAGAAAGCAAATCAATGAATCATTTCACATTCAGTAAGCATACCGCAAATACTTGTCAACTTGCCCCGAATGAGAAGATTTTTTTCTCATGGTCAGCAAATCCAAACATTCCTCAGAGGTATTAAGATTTTTTTCTCATGGTCAGCAAATCCAAACATTCCTCAGAGGTATTTACAAGCCACCTTCATTCATCCATCCATCTTTTATCATGAATCGATTCTTTTGGGAACTGCTGTTTTGGGAGGGATTTCTCCTGATATCATTGGCTTGAGCTTTGTCACAGTGGCAGTGGTCAGCACTGCTGCCTCACAGCACCAGGGACCTGGGTTCGATTCCCAGCTTGGGTCACCATCTGTGCAGACTCTGCATATTCTCCCCATGTACACGTGGGCTTCCTCTGGGTGCTCCCGTTTTCTCCCACAGTTTGAAAGACATGTTGGTTGGGTGCATTGGCCATGCTAAATTCTCCCTCAGCATATTCGTACAGGTGCTGTGAGCGTGGCGACTAAGGGATTTTCACAGTTGCTTTACTTCAGTATTAATGTAAGCCTACTTGCGACATTAATAAATAAAATTGTCCTGTCAGACATATACACAACAGAACTGTGAATCTACACTTCTCATGGCCAGTTGCCTTCACTAACATTCTTTTAATTCAAACTTTGCTCAGTAACTGGTGTGTCAAAATTCATAGGGGTTTCATCCATATTTCCAATACGGGTCAATCTATAGCCTACTCTTTTGCTGATGTTTGATTATAAACTGCTGAAATATGACAAGCCTGTCATCAAATTTGGCTGGGAAAGACGCTGTGAAAATCTTGGCCTTGTGTCACAATACAAAATTGTTTCTTTTCATAAACCTGGTTTGAAATTTGTAATGCCTAATTTTCTTTCTTGTTTCGAGATGATTTGATAGGGCCTCGAGAAACAGAGTCCGTTCTGGAGTTTTTCATTGCAATTTCATTTTGCAATTTTGACTTCTTAGACAATTTTGTGTTCTTAAGTATCTGCCTAAGTTTTGTGGAAAACTTACACCAATCTCTAACTTTCTTCTCCACTACCTCAAATTCTCTAGCTGCTGCACAATTATTTGTCTGCCCTGCAACCTCAATGATTAAGTTTGAACTGGGCTGCATATCTGCCGAATTGGAGGGTGGGACTGACAGGAACACAGCACACAGGTAGGTAACCTTGACATCACATGTTGACGTGCACAGACAAAAGGAGCTGAACAGCTACCTTCAGCAGAATGCAATTGTATGGTTCTATCATGTCAATTTGCATCAGGGCGAATTTGACTTTAGCAGCGAGTGGGTGGGAAGTGCAAAAGGTTTGGAGTATTGGGCTAAAGATCAGGGTTCAACTTTGATACCAGATCAACCTTTACACAATTATATAGGATAATCAACAATGTTGACATTGAAAATTAGTTAAAATTAGCTAATACTTACAGGTATATGTTGCATGCAGTCCCCAACAATAAGCAGTTGCAGGGTGGTTATAACTACATCTTCCCACAAACCTTAACTGATTTGCCACCACACCCTGTCCCTCAATGAAACCATGTCAATAAGGGGAATTGTTGATTCAGACTTCTATTTCTATGTTACCAAACAACTCCTACTCAAGTGCTTTTTTTCCCTTTAACTCATTGACAAACTGGCAGAACCATCCAAAATTAGGATTTAAATCGCTGTATCAGATGGTTCTCAACTCATTGTAATTGTCCAGAAGACATTAGCCCTGCTGGACAATTGCTGGGCAAAACCTTGTGGGAACTTCCAAGAGGAATTCTTAATGCATCAATCTGTCGCTAGGCCAGAACTTCCTGGTTTGCCAGTGTAATTCCTCCCGGTCAGGATGGTAGGGAGAGGGTGGAAGGAGAGAGAAGAAACTCTTTCCCAATTTCACTGTTCTCCTGAGGGTGAACACATTTATTGCAGTATGAATTTACAGATACTTATAGTTCACTGGCACCAGCATCAAGAATGATCACTCTTCTGGGATTTCCTTGATACCCAGGGTTAACAAGTAGGGTGGCACAGTGGCTAGCATTGCTGGCTCACGATGCCACAGACCCAGGTTCAATTCCAGCTTTGGGTGACTGATTGTGTGCGGTGGAGTTTGCACTTCTCCCCGTGTCAGCATGGATTTTCTCTGGGAGTTCCTGTTTTCTTCCACTACCCGAAGATGTGTAGGTTACGTGTAAAGGCCGTGCTAAATTGGCCATTAGTGTCCTGAAGATGTGTAAGGTTAGGTTAGGTTAGCCATGGTAAGTGTGCAGGATTACAAGGGTAGGGCAGAGAGAGGACAGCATACTTGATGGGCCAAATGGCCTCTTACTGCACAGTAGGGATTCTTTAGTTTCGAGTGGCGAGCGTGCGTGAGAGAGATTGAGGGGAGGGAGAGAGAGAGAGAGATTGAGGGGAGGGAGAGAGAGAGAGATTGAGGGGAGGGAGAGAGAGAGAGATTGAGGGGAGGGAGAGAGAGAGAGATTGAGGGGAGGGAGAGAGGGAGGGAGAGAGGGAGGGAGAGAGAGATAGAGAGAGAGAGAGAGATTGAGGGAGGGAGGGAGGGAGGGAGAGAGAGAGAGAGAGAGAGAGAGATTGAGGGGAGGGAGGGAGAGAGAGAGAGAAAGAGAGAGAGAGAGAGAGATTGAGGGGAGGGAGGGAGAGAGATTGAGGGGAGGGAGGGAGAGAGATTGAGGGGAGGGAGGGAGAGAGAGATTGAGGGGAGGGAGGGAGAGAGAGATTGAGGGGAGGGAGGGAGAGAGATTGAGGGGAGGGAGGGAGAGAGAGAGATTGAGAGGAAGGAGGGAGGGAGGGAGGGAGGGAGGGAGGGAGAGATTGAGGGGAGGGAGGGAGGGAGGGAGGGAGGGAGGGAGGGAGGGAGGGAGGGAGGGAGAGATTGAGATTGAGGGGAGGGAGAGATTGAGATTGAGGGGAGGGAGAGATTGAGATTGAGGGGAGGGAGAGATTGAGATTGAGGAGAGGGAGAGGGAGAGGGAGAGGGAGAGGGAGAGGGAGAGGGAGAGGGAGAGGGAGAGGGAGAGGAGAGAGGGAGAGGGGAGTTGAGGGGAGGGAGAGAGAGAGAGAGAGAGAGATTGAGGGGAGGGGGAGAGAGAGAGAGAGAGAGAGAGAGAGATTGAGGGGAGGGGGGGAGAGAGAGAGAGAGAGAGAAGAGAGAGAGAGAGAGAGAGATTGAGGGGAGGGGGGGAGAGAGAGAGAGAGAGAGAGAGAGATTGAGGGGAGGGGGGGAGGAGAGAGAGAGAGAGAGAGAGAGAGAGAGAGATTGAGGGGAGGGGGGAGAGAGAGAGAGAGAGAGAGATTGAGGGGAGGGGGGGAGAGAGAGAGAGAGAGAGAGATTGGGAGGGGGGAGAGAGAGAGAGAGAGAGAGATTGAGGGGAGGGAGAGAGAGAGAAAGAGATTGAGGGCGAGGAGCGGGCGAGGAGCGGGCGAGGAGCGGGCGAGGAGCGGGCGAGGAGCGGGCGAGGAGCGGGCGAGGAGCGGGCGAGGGACATTAGTTCAATCCTGGCTATTTCAGCAAAGTGATAATGCAAGTCACACTGTCAAGAACCGGACTGATTATTTTTCCCTCTCCACACTAAGGGAATCTGAAACCAATTGCAAACCCTTGTTGCTACTCTAGCTGAATCTTGCTAACACAGCAGTAAAGCCAATCAGAAAGACACTTCTGGCTGTGTGCCAAAATGCCAAAGCCCACTAAACGATAACAAGTCCCACAACCAAATAGTCTCAAGATTCTAGGCCCATAGTCAATCCAAGCATGCTACTCAATTTGTTCCACAGTAAGAAAAACTTAAACTGCTTCAAAACTTGCATAAAAACACAAAATGCTGGAAATATCAGCAGGTCACCGGCCTCTCTGCAAAGAGGACATTCAACAAAACCAACTTATTTCCTGTTTGTGTGTTCTTCAATTGAACTGTACTACCAGCCTGCTTAAGTCCACAAACACGTAAAATGGCCTGCACAGATACCGAAAAGACAAAGGGGGTCAACACATTTGTTCTCAAATTCACACAGGAAACCGAGAGAAGTCCAGGATCTCAAACATCTCTTCAGAACAAAACGTTGTTCTCATCTTGTGCAAACATAGATCAACTGCAGTCATTAAGAAAGGGCTCATCCCAAAATGTGAACAGCATGGTCTTTCTTTTCCCAGTATACTGAAGGAAAGAAACTGCAGTTAATCTTACTGAAATCATTCGAATGGTTTCAACAATGTCCCAAGCAGTTTAGCACACTCTACCTAACTACAGTTCTGTAAGAACTTAGGCTCTCTTTCTTCCAGCTACCATAGGATTGTTACTGAGCAGACTCGTGCTCAATGGAATACCAGATCTCATGCTGTTCTCAAATAACACCATTAAATATGTTAAATTGTCTCTTGGCCTGAAATATAGAAACCAAAGAAACTTTAAGCACCAATGCCAGCAAGTTTTATACAATAGCTGCAAAAGCCTATAGCAGAAGCACTGAAGGAAGAAGCATGGTCCATCCTGCTGTAATTCAGAATCCAAATATATTCAAATGGACAAACAACTTGCGGATGGAGGCAATTCACAAAAGATGCTGCCCATATAAAGCTGGAAATGAAAATATCGCAGCTGAGAAACTTTATTGCAGAACTGTTTACATGCAGTTTTTTTATTTTGCTCCAGTGCTTCCTAAAACCTAGCCTGCGAATGTCCTGCCACTCACATTACATCTTAACCCAACCTAGACACACTTGATAAAAATGGCATCACTTACACGATCCTGAAGGAATGCACACACAAACAAGGCTTTGACATAAAGCCAACCAAGATGACGAATGGCAACATTTTCAGATCTTGACATTTAATGGATCCCTTGTTAAAGGTTTAGAGCTCAGTAGACAACAACGCAGTACAGTGAGTGACGACTCCACCATGGGACACCAGTGGTGCACTTTTCCCATTTCAATGCCAGATCTTCACAAAAGAATACACGCTAAATTCAAACACGTGAAACCTTCAATTCTTGAATGTCTTTATTTTTACTGCTTTGATGTTGCTTCAAATTGCACTTTATTAAATATCACAATCTCCTTCACGGTCAAATATCTATTCACTTTAGGAAACAGCCAATGCCAAAACATTTATGAAGATTCTTTTTAGTGCATGTTTTTAAAAAGGTGATCCACAAATTATCACAATAGGGATTAATTCCTTAGTCAAGTTTATTAATTTTCAAATTTGAATTGGCGATAAGAAAAAGAACGGTTATGTTTTAGGGCTTTAGCCTCTTCTACAGCAAAGAGCAAAATAATAGGTAGCCACACCAGGAATTACTTAGCCAACAAGTCAGTTTATTGAGGCAGCTGTTATTTTATCATAGTCTAAGATTGAAGAGACGCTATTATTGTATTGCCAGACGGTGTGAGCAGATCGAACCATGCCCCAATAGAACACGATAAAGTTGTTAACCCTCTTGGATAACGAACCTTGGTCTAACACGTTTGGCATGTTTCAGTGACTCTATAAGCCTCTCTACCAATCCGTTAGTGGACGGATATGGAACAGTCCTCATGTGTCGTATACCATTGTTCTTTAGATAATCCAAAAATTCCTGGAATGTGAATTGTGTCCCATTATCGCTGACTAGCTGTTCAGGCCAAGCAACTGATCCAACTCCTTTACATTCTTTCCATTGTGGTGGCTTTCATCATCCTGACTTTGGGCCACTTTGAATTCACGTCCACTAGGACAAAAAACATATAATATAGCCTTCAATTGGTCCTGCAAAGTCAATGTATATCCTCTGTCTTGGCCAATCCCACGAGTGAAGTGCTTGTGGAGATGGTGTACTTTATATTTTAATGCTTGGCTGGCATTGCCCTATCTTTTCTTCTATTTGAGAATCAAGTGCTGGCCACTAAAAATAGCTTTGTTGCAACTCTTTTATCTGCACTACCCCTGGATAATCTTCATGCAGTTGATCCAGGATTTGGCTTCTTAAGCATGGAGGGATGATCCCACAGAGCAATACTTCATTTTGGTCAGTTAATTCAAGTTCCCTCATGATATAAAGTCTACATTCAGGCTTCTTCTTCTGTTCGTCCAATGATGTTTCTCTTAAAACCATGTCCTTGATGCTACCTATTACCGAATCATTCCTTGTGTGCCTTTGCACCTGAGAAGGTGTTATTGGGCCATTCTTTATCTGGGAGAAGTATAACATATTGATGTAGCTGTCTTGGAATTTGATTCTGTCCTGGCAGAAGTGGCAATTTCGATAAGGCATCTGCGTTGGCATGCTGTTCTAGAAACACAAACTAGAAACTGGAGTAGGCCATTCGGCCCTTCGAGCCTGCTCTGCTATTCATTTTGATCATGGCTGATCATCAAATACAATATCCTGATACTCCATCCACCCTGCCCATATCCTTGATCCTTTTAGCCCTAAAGTTATATCTAATTTCTTCTTGAAATCAGACAACGGTTTGGCCTCAACAACATTCTGTGACAGTAAATTCCATACATTCACTGCCCTCTGGGTGAAGAAATTTCTCCTCACCTCAGTTCTGATCTCTGATATTTGATTTCATAATTATGCACTGATAGTAACACCCTTCTTTGTAAATGATTTGCAGTTAATGATGGACCAAAAATTGCCAATGACCTGTGGTCAGTCAAGAAAGTAAACTGTCTGCCAAACAGGTGCTGGTGAAATAGTTTAATACCAAAAATTATGCTGAGCGCTTCAAATTGTGCAGTTTTGTTCTGTGCTTGATAAGATTGTTGTGAATGTTACTGGCTGCTCTTCCCCAGTCACCATGATGAAATACACAATGACGCCCACCTAATAGGGCAACTCATCATATGCTAGTTGAATTTTCAACTCTGGGTTAAAATGGACCAATACCTTGGGTTGGTTGAGCATGTCTTTAACTCTTTTGTCCAATTCCATTGTTGGTTAGCACACAATAGAGTATGAAGTGGCTTTAGGAGTGTTGCAAGGTTTGGGATGAGCTTCCCATAACAATTGATTAATACTAAGAATGATCACAACAGTGACACGTTCTGTGCTCTTGGCACACCTAGGATCACTTATTTACTTAGGTTCTTTGTGGAGGCCATCCTTATCTATTACGTGATCTAGATAACTGATTCACATTTTTCTGTTCAGTTTTGCATGTGATTAGAATATCATCTAAACAACACTGGACACCATTAAGGCCACTTAAGATTTGGTCCAATGATTTCTGGAATATGACCAATGCTATTCTGAACAGTAAGCACTTATATTAGACAATCCCTTATTGGTAAATAATCGTTAGCAGTGGTTGCAACTTAGTTGCCACCCTTATCTGGAGGTATGTTTGGGACAAGTCTCTCTCATTCAACTGACCACCAGACAATCCAGCGAACAGGTTCTCAATTAACGATGAGGTGTAGTGGTCGACACACAGTGCTGGATTTATTGTTGTCTTAAAAGTCCTCACAGAACCATCAGATTTAATGACTGGGACGATGGGGTTTCCCAATTGGCAACTGGCCCCACACTCAACCCTATAACACCTAGATAATAAAGAGATCAATGTCAGACTTCTATTTACTCACTACAGCTCAACTTTCAACGTCAGTATTCCTACGAAACTTATCTCCAAAAGCAGAGGCCCAGGGCTTGGCTTCTCCTTCTGCAACTGGGTCCGAGACTTCGTAAGCCACAGACCATAAGGGCAAGCAACAACACCTCCTCCACAAGCATCCACAACACTGGTGCCCCACAAGGCTGTGTCCTTAGCCCCTTATTATACTCCTTATATACCTACGACTGCATGGCCAAATTCCCCTTCAACTCGATTTTCAAATTTGCTGATGATATCATTATAGTGGGTCGGATCTCAAGCAATGATGAGACAGAGTACAGAAAAGACAGAGAATCTGGTGAACTGGTGCAACGACAATAATCTCTCCCACAAGTGTCAACAAAATGAAAGTGATTGTCATTGACTTCAGAAAACAGTGAGAGGACGTACCCTGTCTCCATCAATGGGGGTAAAGTAGAAATGGTCAGAAGCTTCAAGTTTTTAGATGTCCAGATCACCACAACCTGCCTGGTCCATCCCCGTCAATGCTATAGTTAAGAAAGCCCACAAATGCCTCTACTTTCTCAGGAGACTAAACAAATTTGGCATGTCTGCTACAACTCTCACCAACTTTTACAGATGCACCATAGAAAGCATTCTTTCTGTTGTATCACAGCTTGGTATGGCTCCTATTCTGTCAAAGACCACAAAAAACTACAAATGGTCATGAACGAAGCCCAGTCCACCATTCAAACCAGCCTCCCATCCTTTGACTATCTACACATCCCGCTGCCTCAAAAACAGCCAGCATAATCAAGAACCCCAACACATTCTGGACATTCTCTCTTCCATCTTCTTCTGTCGGGAAAAAGATACAAAAGTCTGAAGACATGTACCAACCAACTCGAGAACAGCTTCTTCCCTGTTGCCATCGGACTTTTGAATGGACTGAGCTCACAATTAAGTTGATCTTTCTCTGCACCCTACCTATGAATGTAACACTACATTCTGCATTCTCTTTCCTTCTCTATGTATGTATGCTTTGTCTGTACTATGCATAAGAAACAATACCTTTCAGTGTATCAATATACGTAACAATAATAAATCAAATCCAATCACTCATTCTTACAGGTTCAATCACTCTATCTTTGACTAATTTTTCTAGTTACTTCTATCTTAATTTAATTGCATGGTGGACAGTTCCAGCCTTGGAACATCAAGGGTTGCTATCAGGTTTGATCTTGAACTTTGCTTCCACTCCAATTGTGGATCCTATGATATTAGAACCATACAACATTACAGTACAGAAACAGGCCTTTTGGCCCTTCTTGGCTGTGCCAAACAATTTACTGCCTAGTCCCATTGACCTGCCCCTGGACCATATCCCTCCACATCCCTCTTATCCATGTATCTGTCCAAGTTTTTCTTAAATGTTAAAAGTGAGCCCGCTTTCACCACTTCATTTGACAGCTCATTCCATACTCCCGCCACTCTGTGTGAAGCCCGCCCCCCCCCCCCCCCAAAGTCCCCCTATTCTCAAGCACCTTCCTATACTTCTCCAGAAATTTTTGTAGTGTGCTCTTGCTATCCACCAATTGATTAACTACGCCTTAGCTTGATTTTGTGTAACCATGCTCTTTCAAAGGGTGCAGGACTGTGTGCAGGCACAATTCTGCTGATTGACCATGAGCTTCGACTTGAACCACGATGCATGATTTCAGTGGAACTGCCTCCTTGGTATAAATCTGTAGGATTACATTTGAAGGTTTTAGTAGTAAAAGTTTAAGCTTCTGATTGTATATACTTTCTGGGAGAAGTGATACAGCCACTCTTATTTGTATTTCCATCTTATTTCATTTCCGTCTACCTTTGAGTAAACCCAGAAACTTTGCACATTCCCCCTCGGATAGGATTCTTGGTTTCGGTTCTTGTATCTTCTTCAGTCCGGTATCATCTTGGGAAATTTTCGTCCTCCTTAGATATGTTGTAGACTTCTTTTGTAGAACTTGACATTTCCTTAGGTATGCCCATCTTCCAGTTTGTGACATCTGTTGTTGCGTCCAACACATCTTAATTACGTGACCTTTCTTGCCACGCATTGTGTTTGTTTTCTCTGCTGGAACATTTGTGTGGCACCTGGGTACATCTATGGCTCACTTGCATTTTAAGAGGTTTCTGTCAGTTCCCATCTTACGCATTTTGGCTCCAGCTCCAATTCGAGAAACTTCTTTCGTGGCCAATTCCATGGATACGCAATATCGACAGCAAATTTCAGTGAGCAATCATCTTTGAATTGCTTCAAAGTCCACAACAAAGTCTATTTCGCAAAGTGTCTTCAAGGGTAAAGCCAAATTCGGTTCTTCGCTAGTCTTCTTAATTATGCTCCACAAATTGTGATATTTCTTTTGACTTCTTGGAAAGCTGACTCTCTCAGCAATTATTAGTGGTTTAGGTGAAAATTGACTTGGGAAACTGGGCCTGCTCTTCATCGGTTTTATCTCCTGGCTTCTTGAGATGAATAAGGCTCTGTAGCAATGCAAAGGTTTCACATCCTACTATGTAAGGAAAGTGAATAGTTTATGTCCATCCAGTATGCCTTTTGCTGCAAGATAATACTGAAACCTCTCTTAATCAGCATTCCATGTTTCCACATTTTCCTCGAACACTTTCACAGTACCGCCTTTGCCTGCCACTGCAGTTATTGGTTTTTGGGTCATAGCACTACTTTAGCTTTTTCTGCCCTCTTATTTATTTTTTTCTTCCAAAGTTAGTTGTGAGCTGTTGCTTTGAGTTGTTGCTTCAGTATAAATTCTGATATACCTTGGTGATTTTTGCCTTTTTGTTGGAGCAGTTGCCTTTTCAGAAGCAAGTTTTATAAGACATAAGAGCAGAATTAGGCCACTTGGCCCATCGAGTCCTCTCTGTCATGCAATCATGGCTGATATTTTTCTCATCCCCATTCTTCTGCTTTTTCTCCATAATCCTTGATCTCCTCATTAATCATGAGCATCTCTCTCTGTGAGATACACGCAGCCAGGTGCAACGGTGCGCAGCCCAAAGAAAACTCTCCAATTTGGTACATAAAATCATTCTTTTTGTTTTACTTCCTTAATTTGCATGATCTGCTCATTTTCTCAGGGCTTTTGAACCCAATACTTACTTTACTTAAAGTAAGTTCGCTGACAATTACTTATCCTATGCTCCAGTTCTCTGAGCCACCTCGAGGTCATGTCAATTAAAGTGGAACGGTCCAGAGTACTTTTAATCAACTTGGCAGTTAATATTCACCTGCAGCAAATGTTAAAATAAAATTTTCACAGCTAAATTTACCACACTTTTGTTTGATGGCGTAGCGGTCCCCAGAAAATTGACTCTTGACTTGAAGTCCAGATTAACTATTTCTTCTGATTTCTCGCCATCAGATTTGTTTAAAAACTGGTCCTTGTCAACAATCGCGTTGGAAAACACCCCTCATCGCCAGTTTTGTTCCTTACCATTACATTTTGGGCCTTTAGCCTCTTCTACAGCAAAGAGTAAAAGAATGGATAGCCACACCGTAGGTCACTTAACTAATGGGTCAGAGTTTATCGAGGTCGGTGTTGCATCGTCACAGTCTAGGATGGAAGAGGTAGAACCCGGAGAATGCGTATGGTGACGTCACAGCATGTCTCATGACTAATCACATAGAGGTGCATTACTTTACGACACCTAACAAGAACACAAAACAAAAGCAAGCCTTTCATCTTCTTTCATGACCTCTGCAAGGATCAGTTTTCATCTTCAGACAGCTTTGGCACCGTCTCTATTCCTTCACTCCCTGCTGAATCAATACCTTAGCACTGTGTCACAAGTATTTCAATTGACTCAGCATTCACGGTGCCAGGAAGCAGCAGTTCAGTTGTGTCAAGACTCTTTTTTCAATTATATTTAGCTCAATTGTTCACTTAAAGTCACACGCACATTCCCTTCATAAGGTACCACTACATCCAACTTTCAATTGGTCTAAAAGCAGTCAAATCTTGTCACTCTTCCACCTTTTCCCTCTTGGGAAAAGTAATTTAATACCGTATTTTGTCCCTGTCTGATGATCTTTGGCCTGCCACGAATCTGAATGCATGAGCCCAGAGAGAGGTCCCTTCCCCCCTCCATACTACCTAGGTATTCACTCACTTGGGTCTTTGTTACTTGTGTTTCTTCCCAGCCCGCCACTCCATGGTCACACCAGACATTGTCTCCTCTGTTTGCTCACTCATTGGCCTCCAATGTCCCTCTGTCTATTTGCATGCTTCATGCTGATGCTCATCTTCACTTTTCTCAGTTACAGGTATCATGGCTCTGCGACAGTGGGCAACACCACAGGTATCGGTAATTCACACTCAATTGATCAGTTTCACCTCTAACACCTAGTGTTGATTGTTATAAGCTGGGACTGTAGGAGGGTACAGAACTACATGTTCAACAGTTTTGCAACTTGGTGCATCAAAATGGTAACACATTGAAAACCAAGGCCTCATTTCATAGCCAAGTTTCTCCATCTGGAAGAAGAATTTGTTGTGCTTACTGAATGTATCAGATTATGTACATGGATTTGCAATTATTAAGCATAAATCTATGAAATATTTAAATATATTGCATTTCTGTCAATATTCCTGATCAGCTTTGCTTGGATAGAACTCTATTAAGCCAAAGAATACTATGTGATAAATTAGTCCTTTCCAATCCGCCCTCCCCAAGCAATATGATTAACACTCATCATCACTGGATCGAATCTTGATTTTTTTTTATTAAGCTCTAGTAGCCTGTTAACCACCACTAAATTATGCTGATGTCTCCCGTTCAAAGCTACTAAAAAGAGAGTTTTTAAATAACATTAACAAAGAAAAGGTTGATGCTTCATGCATGCACTTGTCCCTGAACTGCCTCCATCAGGACACTGGAGGCTCCTGTTCCATCACCGCCGCCTGCACGAGCAGAACTTCAAATTCAGTTCAAACTTTTGCAGCAGACCACGAGGCAAGCACATCAATAATCCTGCATTCTCCAGCTCTGTACTTATGCAATGAATACTTCCAAAAAGATTGGCTCCTGATTATGAATGTAAATTGGGCAAAATGCAATGCCACATCCCCATAAAATGATTTCATTGTGCACAGCTCATTCATTTGAATGCAAGCTACCTTTAATTTTTTCCCCAGTACCATTGCCATGCACGTGTGATATTGTAAAGGGGCCAACTTATGAGTGACCTGCACAATACCTTCAAGGTGGCTGCGCACATGCAGCTTAGAGAGAACACTAGTCCTGTAGTCATCCTGAAATTTATTTTAAAATCCAGAAAATGTATTAAATTAAAGACGGCAGAAAAAGGTGTTATCAGACCACTGTTAATTCCTGTAGCCAATGGCAAACGGTGCAGTGTCTTTTACAGTGGTCTAACGTGGACGTCCTTCAGAAAAGAGGGGATAGTTGAAAGAGCAGAGTTAACACAGTGGCATACTGGTTAGCACTGCTGCCTCTCAGTGCCAGGGATCCAGGTTCGATTCCCGGCTTGGGTCACTGTCTGTGTGGAGTTCACACATTCTGCCTGTGTCTGCGTGGGTTTCCTCCTGGTGCTCCGATTTCCTCCCACAGTAGGAAAGATGTGCTGGTTAGGCGCAATGGCCATGTCAAAATACTCCCTCCATGTACCCGAAACAGGCGCCGGAGTGTGGTGACTATGGGATTTTCACAGTAACTTCATTGCAGTGTTAATGTAAGCCACTTATGACACAAATAAAATAAGTTAAACTGCCAGTTTATAAAATGAAAGCACTTTATACTACAGGTAGTGGCGTTTCACAGCCCTCCCAAGATGCTACAAATTTGCCACATTGCCATTTAAACTCTTCACTTTTGGCAAAATCATCTAAAAACACAGCAATTTTCACATGTCCATCAACTACATCCAGCTTTACCTCACTACCATCAATCACTGTCTCTGAACAGTCAGACTGCTGGCAACATCGCGTGCTGAACGAGTAGAAATTTCCCCTCAATGAAATATTTAGCAAGACCAAAGCCATTGTCTTCTTCATCTATCACAAATGTCATTCTCAAAACTCTGACACTTGCCCTTTTCCCTGACAACTGCCTTGAGGATGAACTAGACTGTTTGCAACCTTGGTATCTTATCTGGCTCAAGGTGAGCATCCTGCCACATAGCTGCACCATCACCAAGATCACCTATTTCCATCTTTAGCATTGTCAGAATCCATCCTCGCTTTACTTCAATCGCTGCTGAAACCCACCCGCATCCATGCTTTTGCTAATTCTAGGCTCAACCATTCCAATGCACTCCTGGCGAGCATTCTGTTTACTCCCATCCAGAAAGTTGAGTTCATGTAAAACTCGGTCGCCTATGTTCCAACTTGTACCAATGCCGATTTCACCCATCACTCCTGCACTCATTAATCTACACTGGCTCTGGGTTAAGCAATTCCTCAATTTTAAAAGCTTGAAAAACTCCCCCACTGAAGCTTGCCAGTCACCTCTAAGATGTCCTTAAAATGTTTCACAATATTGAAGGCACTCTATTTTCCCTGTGTCCTCTTCTTGGCTAGCTCCTTTTGGCCCACCACTTCTAATGCCCCTGATAGAAGGGGCATTGGAGTGGCGAGCCAAAATGATCTAGCCAAGAGGAGGACTCAGGGAAAATGGAGGCAGGTGAATTCTGCACCTTCTCAGCTCACTGTCTTCCTCTGCAGCAAATGCCACAACAAAATGGAGTTCCACACCAATTGATGTTCAACCATGCCGCAAACCATCAACTCACAAGATGGCAGACTGCCCAGGCACTTCAAGAAATAAAGTATTGATTACTCCAATGCAAACAAAGCACTGATCACTCCAATTACACAATAAATGAGAATATAATCAGAAAGATAAAGTGAGAGATCTTGGCGTACAAATACACAGGTCCCTAAAAGGGGGCAGCTCAAATAGACAAGGTTGCGAAGAAGGCATATGGAATGCTTTCTTTCAGTGGCAAAGGTACAGAATATAAAAGGATATAATGTTGGAATTGTTTAAAACTCTAGTGAGGCCACAACTGGAGTGTTGTGTGTAGTTCTGATCACTACATTACAGGAAGGACATAATTGCTCTGGAGAGAGTACAGAGGAGGTTTACAAAAATATTGCTAGGGCTAGAAAAGTGTAGTTGTGAGGGGAGATTGGATAGTTTGGGGTTATTTTCCTTGAAACGAAG
This sequence comes from Carcharhinus amblyrhynchos, assembly GCF_965287045.1. NCBI lineage: Eukaryota > Metazoa > Chordata > Chondrichthyes > Carcharhiniformes > Carcharhinidae > Carcharhinus > Carcharhinus amblyrhynchos. Next base: position 11,132,991 of record NC_137344.1, read on the forward strand.
GCGACTGAGGGGTGGCTTGATAAAGCTGTACAAAGTTATGATGGGAAGAGACAGAGTGAAGAATTCCAGAACTGGGGGCATAGATTCAAGATAAATGGCAGTAGGTTTAGAGGGGACGTGAAAAATAACTTTTTTTTTAAAAACGCAGAATGTCTGAAATTCACTGCCCTTGATGGCAGAGGTAGAGACCCTAAACTCTTTTAAAAAGTACCTGGAGTTGCGCATCTTAAGTGCTGTAAACTACACGGCTATAGGCCAGAAGATGATATTAGAAATGGTACCCGAGTGTCCTCGGGCTGGTATGGGCAAAATAGGCTAACTGACCTACTTCTGTGCTGTGGGTCAAACAAAGCCATGCACAAGATATTCCTCATCATTCAGCCAAACACCAATCTCTTCCTGGCTTGGATTAAAAGCCCAAGGAATATTAAGAATAAATGTACATTAATTACATTGTATGGGTCTTGATTTGAATATCAAAAATATTCATTGCACCATAAACACAAAACCAGAGCTTGGGCACCCTTGTTAATATTCCAGTTTTTGTTATTCATATTTTGTTTTTGAGATAATGGAAGCTGCACAGCACAGAAGATACAAGCACTTTTGGTATAGATTGCTTGGGGAGTTCTTATTGTTTCGTTTCTGGAAATGATCCTACAACCCAGTGATAAGGATTTTCTCTGAATGGACATGGTCAGACTTTTTAAATAGCTTTAAAGACTCTGAAGAGTCATCCTTGTAATGTAGAAAATATAATTATTTTGACTAACTACAGGCTAAGTGATCAAAATCTCCAAATCACTTACTTTTGAAGCTGAAAATGCATTTAAATTGAACATTTACTGAGCAATTAAAATTAGCCAATACTGTACACAAATGAAGATTAATGTACAGCAGATAAAAACACATGACAAGTGAATTCAGAGAAAAGCTCCTTGCAACAGGTACAAATTACTCAAGAGCAAATGTGTCAGATAGTGCATTTACACGAGCAAGACAAGTCCAAATTTTTCCCCAAGTTCCTAGAGATCGCTAGTGCTCTTCAAATGATTTCTGTCCAAGGCACTGGAATGTCATGTCATGAATACATCCATTGCAATTTGGCTGCTTTTCTTTCCAAGCCATTGCTTCTCCATGCTCTCACCTGATTACTGTCAGGTTCATAGGTTTGAACTTGATTCATAAATGTAGATTACACCACATTGTTAACTGCATGGTAACTGGGTGTTTAATTGCACTGTGCTCCAAAATACAGCAGCATACTGAAACCAGAGGCATCGAGTTTGGAGGTATTGACTGTAAAGTCGCTGTAAATGCATATTTAACCTTTTCAAGATGAGTCTTCAGTTCCACACTTTCTTTTTCATTATTCATTAGTGGGACATGGTCATCTCTGGCTGGCCAGCATTTATGGCCCATCCCTAGTTGCCCTTGTCCAGAGGGCACTTGAGAGTCAACCACATGCTGTGGCCCTGGAGTCACATACAGGACAGGCCAGGTAATGATGGCAGATTTCCTTCCCTAAAGGACAGTAGTGAACCAGATGGGTTTTTCCGACAATTGACAATATTGCATGGTCATCAGTAGATTCTTAACTCCAGATTTCTTTTATTAACTTCAGTGGGGATTCGTACCAGGTTCCCAGAACATTAGTTGAGTTTCCAGATGAATACCACCAGGCCATCATCTCCCCTGACTAAAGTGTAGTAACAATGCCTCAAAAAGACATTCGTATTGTATCTTGAAGTTGGAAAATTGTGCAACATTTAGTGGAATACAATCACCCTGTCATATCTTTGGCCGGCACCCATTTTTCTTTAGGCATCTGAAGCACCTTTCTCTATATTAAAAATACAGTATGACTGCAAGTAGTCTTTGTATCTATTAAAGTTGCACCTACCGCAAACATGCAACATGTCAAAAAGATTGCCACAGCACTTTCTTTAGGTCCTCAAAATCATTAAGCAAACAAAGCAGTGCACCATTCAAATTACCTTACAGATCAAGGTGCCAACCAATCCTTTCTTGCATTTAGTAGTCACCTCTACGACATTCCCCGCAGGCCACTCCCAGATTCTCTACAACAGCAGCTCATATTTTATGACTATTATTGAACTTCTGTCCAGCAGCTCTGCGAGTGACAGCAGGGCTCCATTGCTGTTGCTACACGGGGCCATGAAAGATATACTAGCTGTTTCCATTCTTGAAACATATTAAAACCATCACAGTCATCTTTTATTGATCTTCTCTGTAGTGCTTTTTCTTGTCCATGCTGCCTCATTGTGCCATTCTCGAATTCCTGATGTTCCAGTGCTCAGATCCACATAATAATACAAGTAATCCTTTCTTCATAAACTGCAACTTCAGTTTAAACCAAAATCTCTTTAGCCTTCCATATCAAAGAGAATTACATAGATTGCAGAGCACAAGTCATTTAGCTTAACTGGTCTAAACTAGTGTTTGTGCTCCACATGACCCTCTTTCCATCTTGCCAGCGTGTCCTAGAGAGGGGTCAGATAATAAATGATTTTAGAAGAAATTCATAGAATTACTACAGTGCAGGAGGCCATTTGGCCCATTGAACCTGCACCGACAACGTTCCCATCCAGGCCTTATCCCCGGAACCCCTCATATTTACCCTGATAATCATCCTGACACTAAGGGGGCAATATACCATGGCAATACACCTAACCTGCACAGGTGGGAAGAAACCAGAGCACCTGGAGGAAACCCATGCAGACATGTGGAGATTGTGCAAACTCCGCTCAGACACAGTGACCTGAGGCCAGAATTGGACCTGGATCCCTGGCGCTGTGAGGCAACACTGTGCCACTATGCCACCACTCAAATCACCATTCTTCCTCAAGTACTTACTTGGCTTCCTCTTAAATGCATCAACATTATTCCCCCTCAGCCATTCCACGTAATCGCGAGTTTCACAATCTCAGCAATTATGGATGTTTCTCCTGAATTCCTCAGTGAATTCATCATCATTATATTTGACCCCTAGCTTGGGATTGGCCAAAACTGGAAGCATTTCCTCTACACCTATCGATTCATAATTTCAGTGCTGTCAGTTTTCTTTTCAGCCTTGCCTTTTCCAGAGAAATGAGCCCAGTCCTAATAAATCTTTCCTGATAGATGCCACCTCCTCGGGTCTGTTAATATTGTTGAACATCAGGTTTTTTTGCTTTTTCTCCACTACCTCTATATCATTTCTATATATACATTTCTCTTTGAAACAATTTATGGGGAGGGCTCCACACCAAGGGTTATTTCAGGAATTCTCCTGACCAAACACCATAACATCAGGGAATTCAGACAGGAACCAGTTATCCCCTGCTGTCTGAATTTAGTTCCTGGTTCCAGAGGGTAATTTGGCCCTATCAGAAAGATGAGCCCTTCATCCCCTCTGTCTGGGGCTGGATTTGACTTGATCTTCCAGAGGATGAAAGGTCAATCTCCAGCCTCACCCTAGGAGAGAAAAAAGTCCTTCATCCTCCTATATAGTCTTCTGAAAGCAAGCCCAATCCTCCTTTGTTCTCTTCCTACACAACTTGCATCCTCCGACACTAACTCATCAAGATACATCAACCTTTTCTCTTGTTCAGCCGCATCATTTCAATGTTATTTCTGGAGATTTTCTCTAAAAAGTCCAACAGCACTATTTAACTAGTTCCTGTAGTTTGGTGGGTGGAACTGGAGTTGAAAAACCTGGAGAAAGTACTTCTTTGAACATAATATTCCTTCCACCAAGCTTCTTCGTCTTTTCCTTCTCTCTGCTACCACTGCCACCACTATAAATTAAATGTTTCAAGACATCCTTGAGGGAAGGCAGATCAAATATATTTTGATTTGATTTGTCACATGTATTAGTACACAGTGAAAAGTATTGTTTCTTACGTGCTATACAGACAAAACATACAATTCATAGAGGAGGAAAGAAGAGAGTGCAGAATGTAGTGTTACAGTCATAGCTAGGGGGTAGAGAAAGATTAAGTTAATGCGAGATAGTTCCATTCAAAAATCTAATGGCAGCAGGGAAGAAGCTGTTCTTGAGTTGGTTGGTACTTGTCCTCAGACTTGTTTCTTTTTCCCGATGGAAAAAGATAGAAGAGAGTACGTCCGGGGTGCGTGGAGTCCTTGATTATGCTGACTGCTTTGCCGAGACAGCGGGAAGTGTAGACAGGGTCAATAGGTGGCTTAAGTGAGGAACTGGGCTTCGTTCATCACCCATTGTAGTTTGTGGTCTTGGTCAGAGCAGGAGCCATTCCAAGCTGTGATACAACCAGAAACAATGCTTTCTATGGTGCATCTGTGAAAGCTGGTATATATATGATGTTGTTTTAGCTCCTGAGCAAGAATGTTACAAACATAGGCTAAGATATTTGGCAGATCACTCAGGCAGGGTGATAAGAAACCCATTGAAGGTTTTGACAACGTAGATAAGGAACTTGAATGTGTGACAATTGGGAATCAGTGGAAGTTGGAAAGGACATCAGCGATGGGAACATGGAACAATATAACAGAAGTAACTCTAGCATTAGGTTAGAAGTTTTATTCGAACAGAGTATCAAGTAGAAAGTTGCAACAGCTATTCCATTATTTATCGTACACAAATCATGAAAAATCACTCTTTTTTTACTAGTTCACTCCCCAGGCAATATCTTGACCAATTAGAGTTGACCTGTCCAGTATGAATTTGAAACAAAGCTGGACAGTTAACTGTTCCATGCAGTATTCTCCATGACATCATCTCCACCAATCAGAATCCACTTGCCAACCAATCAACACTCTCTTCTCATGCTGTATAAATTGCTGCTCCCCCCGTTACGCTATGTAATACTCCTGCAAGCTATCCTGATGAGTACAAGGTGAAAAACTTTGATAGCATGTCACTTTTCTCAGCAATACTCAACTCTATTCACACAAATAATGTACAATCTTCTCTATTATCAGCTTTGCCCAGCGTATTTGCATTTCTCTAGGCATCTTAAGCAAAACTCTAAATTGCTATCAACTTTACACTCCATGTCTACTTGAAAGGATGGCCAGTTCCATGGCATGGTACTCTCACAGCCCTAAAGGCTCAGGAATTTTTTTTGTTTTGCAATACCTAGCAACTAACCTTCTCTAGCTCTGCTAATCCTTATCTTAAATCCAATTCTTAACAAGAGAGTTTTTTCTAGAGCAGCTAATGCTGTTAATCCACAAAGCAATAACTTGTGTGTGTATATTCTGTCCATTCAGTCGTCTGTGTGGGGTATATACATCATTTGCATCTCATATTTATGGCTGTTCAATATACATTTGTCCACAGACAGGCGTTTCCCTTTCAATAAGCATATCGTAATTAAATCGCACAAGTTCACAGGATATAAGAGATCTCATCTGAATTGATTTCAAGGTCAGAAAGTAAAACTGAAAACCACCATAACGGTTTACATTTGCTATTAGCAGCAAGTGATAAATTAGATGCCAAATAACGCTGAAAACAAGATGTAATATCACAAAGTATTTTTAACTGGTGAGTCTAACTTTTTCTGTCCCTGTGGCAGTGCACTTCACAAGAGATCTAATTAGGAAATTCACACATCTGCAATGCAGCCCAGTACTGAATAATTCTGGGCACGTTTTCACGCAACTACAGTATCCATACCACTGTACTTAACTGGCTTGGTTTGGATCAGAAATTGAATGCTGTTCTTCGCTGCTTCACTACTTAAAGCGAAACTTGCAACATGAAAAAAAAACAGCTGATTAAAACATAAATGCTTTGGAGCAAATACATGACATGCCACAACACTAAGTTGCATCAACCATAAAATCTTAAGTTTTGGCCTCCAGTGTGAGAGAAGTTAAGTTGATGTCAGCTGTGCAGCAGTAAAGCAGCTAGTCAGCCTACCTAGGTCATTCGTGGCACAGTGGATAGCAGTCTCACCTCTGGGTCACATAGCCGTGGGTTTAAATTCCATGCCAGATACTTGAGCATAAAAATCCAGGCTAATACTCCTGCGCGGCACTGAGAGATTGCACTATCAGTGATACCATCTTTTATACGAGACATTAAACCAAGCCCCATCAACCCTTTCAGGCAGATATAAAAGATCCCATGGCACTATTTAGAGGAATAGGTGAGTTCTCCCCGGTGTCCTGGCCAAAATGTAACTATGATGTGGAGATGCCGGTGTTGGACTGGGGTGGGCACAGTAAGAAGTCTCACAACACCAGGGTTCAAATCCAACAGGTTTATTTGGCAGCACACGCTTTCGGAGTCTCGGTGTTGAGATTTCTTACAAAATGTATCTCTCAACCATCACCAGAAAAGTAGATTATTTAGTCATAGTCATACTGTTTGCAGGAGTTTGCTGCGTGTAAATTGCCTGCCGCAATTCCCACATTACAACATTTATTGCACTTCAAAAATGCAGTGAGGCATCCTGAGATGAGGGGTGCTATATAAATGCAAGTCTTTTTTCTTACTTGGGGGGGGGGGGGGGGGGGGCCTGGGGAAACATGTGTCAAGCTTGTATTTTACTAATTATCCAAAATAACTCTGCTAAAAAACCAGCTTATGGGTATGAATATGTCCAGTGTAACTTTGACACATTTTCACAGTTGAATAAATATCCTAGCAACAATGTAGTTCAGCAGCTCACACTTGAGCAATGGAGAGTTAAGTACTAGCACCTGTAAACCACAGCTACAGTCAACACCTTTAGGAAATAAGTATGGAGAGTCTCGAACGTATCCAAATTAACGAGAGCACAGTCATTTTTACACTGAACCTGTTCAAATTCACTGAACCAGCCTCTATCAATTCACCTGAAGCTGGAGTTAGATTTTGATCAGGAAATTATTTTCCACGCAAAATAAACTTGCAGTACATCTCCAAACCGGAATTGCTTCAGAATACAAATATCTTTTTTCATTATATCCAGACGTTGTACACATAAGCATCCAGCAAACCAACAGAATGGCCATTATAAAGTAAAGCTTCATCTAAACTGTGTCAGCAATTTTTTTAAATGGAAAAAACATGCAAGTGTTGTAAATAACAAATGAAAGTCTTGGCATTCGCTCTGCTGAATATGGGTTTCTTATTCATTGAAGAGGAAAAGAATAACATACAATTTCAGTTGATTTGAAGTACTGCGCTAAAAATTCCATAAATTGCTTTCCTATTTACTCAATATGATTCAGCCAAATAAACTTTGCCTCTACATCTAAGATTACTCCCATTTTCAAGCCCAACATTAAGACACAAAATGGATTGATATCAAAATAGCTAAGTGCAAACCTGCCGCAAACTTCAGCGTAGCACCAATATTCTTCTCAGTTGTCACCTTACAGACACAAGTGTAAAACGTCTCACTGGCCGAATAGAAATTTTTAAAACTGCTCAATCTTTAGACAGCTCGGCAAGTTTTTATGCAAATACTTGCTGGATTCCAAATAAAGTTTTAAAGTTTATTTATTGGTGTCATAAATAGACTTACATTAACACTGCAATTAAGTTACTGTGAAGACCCCCAAGTCACCACACACCAGTTTCCTTAAGCGTACATAATCCCTAAGTGCAAAAGGAGACTACTTGACCCATCAAGCCCGCACCAAAAACAATCCCACCCAGGCCCCATCCCTTTAACCCCACATATTTACCTTACTAGCCCCCTGACATGGAGGAGCCATTTAGCATGGCCTATCTATCTAACCCGCACATCCTTAGACTGTGGGAGAAAACCGGAGCAAACCCGCGCAGACACAGGGAGAACGTGCAAACTCCACACAGTGAACCAGGCTGGAATCGAACCCAGGTCCCTGGCATTGTAAGGCTGCAGTGCTAACCACTGTGCCACTGCACCACCCTAGGGGACCACAGCCTGATTTCCGTCTCAACTAGCATTCTGGTTTTCCAAAGTCAAGTTTGTCGTGTCTCATAGAGTCATATCAAGGAGGAGGCAAAATTCCTCTTCAAATGCACCCCCTGGTGACCCAACATTGAAACAGCAATCTCAGCACAAGAGGCGGTGATAGCACTGGATCATTTCATGTTTCCAAAAGGAAAAATTCTGCTTAAAGTCGCATTTGAGCATGAATTATTCATACCTTATTCTAAGCGTATGACAGAACTTTTTCCCAATTTGAGACATATATGCATTATGAAAATTAACCAAAGGTGACTCAGGGCTGTAAAGAGCCCAGAGAGCACAGTAATTAATGCATAAAATTCTACACAGCCATGCAATTTAAAAAACTTACAATTTGTAGCAACCCATAATACAGAAAAGTATTGTTAGACTCTTCATGGAAATATAATCAGCTGAAAACGGGCAGAGGAGAAATTACGGTAACCGAAAGCTTGACCAGAGACGAGTTCAGTCTTAAAAGAATGAGAGAATGGCGGAGAGATTCAGAGAAGGAATTCCAGAATATGAGGCCGAGAAGGCTAAAAGCAGGGTTTTCTGATAATTGGAGTGATGGGAGGGGTGTGGATGCCAGAAGGACAGGGTCAATTGCAGCACAGAGGTTTGCACTGCTGTCTCACAGTGCCAGGGTCCCGGGTTCAATTCCCAGCTTCACTGTCTGTGTGGAGTCTGTATGTTCTCCCCACGTCTGCATGGGTTTCCGCCAGGCGCTCTGGTTTCCTCCCGCAGTCCAAAAGGCATGCTGGAAAGGTGCAATGGCCATGCTAAATTCTCCCTCAGTGTACCCAAACAGGAGCCGGATTAAAGGATTTTCAAAGGATTTGCAGTGTTAATGTAAGACTACTTGTGATACTAAAATAAATAACAAAAAAAAAGCAGGAAGAAAAAAAAATGGTAGACAAGGCTGTGAAGGGATTTAAACACAAGGGTAAGAATTTAAAATTTGATGCATTGAAAATCAGAGGGGGCAACAGAAAACAAAGACAGGGTTGATGAGCAAGCTGGACTTGATATGGGATAGTATACAGGCAGGGCTTTGGATGAGCAAAGGTCCACAGACGGTGGGAATAGACAGTCAACCTGGACAGTATTGTAATCACCAAGTCTGAAGATGGCAAAAGACATGGAGCAGGAATTCAGCAGAAGAGGGGATGAAAGAGTTGGAGAAAAGTGATGTTAGAGAGATAGGACCAGAAGCTTCGCTCCTGGCTGAACATGGCACTAAGATGCAAAAAAAATCAGTTCAAGAGTGATGAAAGTAGAGACAAGGAGGTGGAATTTGTTGGCAGAGGGCAAAAACAATGTTTTTGACCTTCTGAATGGTTAAATGGAGGAAATTGCACTTCATCCAAGGCTAGGTGTCAACACAGACAGTGGAGGAGAAAGGTGTTGGTGAAGAGGTAAACCTGGATGTTTCCTGCAAAATATCCTATCTCAACAGATGACATTATTGCATGGCAGCTGCAGATGTGGGTGAGGAGGAATCCAAAGACTTACCATTGTGGTGCTCCAGTGATATTGATACAGGAGCAGAAATAGAAGAAATAGGAGCAGAAATGTTCTGGTTACAATAAGATAGACAAAAGTTGGAACCAACAAAGCCAGGCCAAACCAGACAATGCTTCCAGCAGAGGTGAGATTTGGGAGGCTAACAAACTTTGAAAACAGCAAATAAATATTCTCATCTCATGGGGAAGAAAACTCCACTTACTTGTTCAATATAGTACATACAATGGAGGGTTTAATCTACTACTGGTCGCTTCTTAGCAATGCAGCGATGATAACATTACCAGAGGTTAATGTCCTCCAGAAACAGCTGTGATCCTGGGATCATAAGAAATCAAAGTTTGGTCTTTTAATTTAAATACGTCATGTATAACTCAGAAGACAAAGGAGTTCAAAGGTGTAACCTAAATTCTACAGCAAAGATCAGATACGATATTTATAATCAAAAAACATACTCTAAGAAATATGAATTCAAATGCTGGTGAAATTGGAGTGAGCAACAACTGAAGGATTCAAACTGTATTCTAAGTCAGCCATGGAGCCAACATCAGATATTGCCAGCAGTTAGTTGTGGAAAAGGGATGAAAGCTGGGAATTTTGGAACAGTTAAAGAGAGGAAATTCTTCCCAGAGCTGGTATATACATTGCTTTAGTTCATCCAAACTACTCCTTAGAGTCCATTAGTAATGACAACATCTGTGCCCACATTCCAGTTACTGAGACTCCTATTAAACTGTAATGAAGACTTGTGCCTAGTATCACATAAGAATTAGGAGCAGTAGCTACATGACCTTTTGAGCCTGCTCCGCCATTTAATAGTTGATCTTTAATCTTAACTCCACTTTCCCACCTGATCCCTGTATTCTTTGATTCAGAGTGTTCAAAAATCATAATCAGCTTTGAATATGTTCAATGATTGGCATCCACAGCTTCTGGGATAGCAAGTACTAAAGATTCACAATCAGCTGAATGACAAAATTTCCTATCTCATTCCAAAATCATCAACCCTATGTCTTGAGAATATGCATCCTAGTCCTAACTGTTTCTCTCTCCACAGATGTTGCCTGACCCGGAGTATTTCCAGCATTTTATATTCATTTTTTCAGATTTGCAGCATCTGCAATGATCTACTTTTGCACTCTAGTCTGAGATTCTCCAACTAGGAAAGCAAACTCTTCTCTCATACTCTTTCAAACTCCCAGAATTCCATTTGTTTCAATAAGATTGCCTTTTATTCTACATAACACTTGAGAAAATGGGCTATTCCACTGAATCTCTCCTCATCCCTGGAATCTAGCTAGTGGCACCCTTTCTAAAGTATTATTTTTATTCATTTGGGAGACATGGGTGTCACTGGCCGGTCAACATTTATTGCCCACCCTTAGTTGCCCTTGTTCAGATGGCAGTTGCCCTTGTTCAGATGGCAGTTGAGAGTCAACTACATTGCTGTGGTTCTGGAGTCACATGTAGGTCAGCAGATTTCCTTCCCTAAAAGGACATTAGTGAACCAGAAAGGGTTTTTCCGACAACTGACAATGGTTTCATGATCATCAGTTGATTCTTAATTCCAGATATTTGCTTTATGGTATACAGAACCAGTCATACAACAGTCTCTGTTCCCAGTCTTTGTCTTAAGAACACACGAGCAATGCTTTAGCTTCCAAAGGTTTGCAAGAATAAAGAGGTTTCCTGTTATCTGTGCATCAGTTCAAATTATGAATCCTATTCATGCAACTATTCCATTTTTTTATCCTTATGTCTTAACCCTGCTCAATTACCAAGCTCCCTTCTCTCTATTTCATTCCCTAGCCAAGTAATTCAATGCGCTCTGCCCTGTATTCAAGACTACCCAGAAGCGATGCTCTGGAGACGCATTTGTGTTTTGAAATGTCTTTAGGTATTTCAGAAGCACAGCAGTCAATGCGGTAATATGCTATGCCCCAGCATGGACAGTTTTCTTGCCAAAATGCAAAGTGCTTTCCCATGAGGGTGGTTACTTTGTTCTATTAAAAAGGCAAATTTACAGGTGGCATTCTCATGCATCATTATGTAGCCTATTTAAGGTCAACAAAAACCTAGAAACAGGTCATTAACTTGAGCTCATAAAGGGAAAATATTACAGATACTGGAAATTGAAAATAAAAACAGAAAATGTCAGAAATATGCAGGTCACACAACATCTGCAAAGAAAGCAACAAAATTAATGTTTTAATTTGATGATCTTTCATCAGAACGAAAGACACAACAGTTTTAAATCAAGGACAGAGGCAGGGAACTGGGGACGAATGCAATGGACAGAAGAGAAGCTTTGTGATAATACTGAAGGCTGTGAAATCTCAACGAATGTCATCTCATCTTTCATTACAGCCTTGTGGACTCAACAATCTAAGACCATGTTCATCCATCCTCCGCTCTCCTTTCTCAAGACAGCAGCCACTGTAATGATTCTGCTATTGCCACTTACATCTCCTCTGGACACTTCATCTATTTACCTGTCCAATTACCTTTCCCTTTTGCCTTGCACCATCATTCCTTTTATCATTTAGTTTCTCTTGCCTTTCATTCAATCACAAAACTTCCCTTATCTTCCTGAACTGCTGAACACCAGTTGTATCTCCAACTTTTTTTAGTTTCGATGAAAGGCCGTTGACCCGAAGCATTAACTCTGCTCATCTTTCATAGGTACTGTCTGATCTGCTGAGTATTTCCAACATTTCGTTTTAACTGACATGAGCTGTGGGGTCAGGGTGTGATGTCAGATACCCAACAAAAAGCATGTTCCAAATGCACCAAGTTAAAGCCACGTGGTATACTTAAATAGATCTGACAGCTGATCAGAAAGTATAAGTGTAAAATATTGCAGATGTTCTCTTACCCACACAAACCTGGCTCCTTCTGAACTTGGTGCACTCTGCTCTCTCAAGTCCAACCCTGACTTTATCAAACCAGCGAACAGGGTGCGGCTGTTGTGTCTGGCATACTGAGCATCAAGCACCAACCCTCAGACACTTCCCCCTGTCTCCCCTGGACCCCAACTCCACCACGAAATACCAAACCATTATTTCAGTTAAGGGGAAGTCGTGTTTGACGAATTTATTGGATTTCTATAAGGATATGACTAGTGCGGAAGACAGAGGGGAACCGGTGGATGTGGTGTTTTTAGATTTTCAAAAGGCGTTTGATAAGGTGCCTCATAAAAAGTTGCTACAGAAGGTTAGGGTGCACGGAGTTGGGGGTAAGGTGTTAGCGTGGATAGAAGATTGGCTGTCTAATATGAAGCAGAGAGTTGGTATCAATGGGTGCTATTCTGATTGGCGGTTGGTGACTAGTGGAGTGCCGCAGGGATCGGTGCTGGGGCCTCAGCTATTTACCATTTATATAGATGATCTGGAGGAGGGGGCTGAGTGTAGGGTGATGAAATTTGCTGATGACATGAAGATGAGTGGTAAAGCAAATTGCGTGGAGGGTGTGGAAAGTCTGCAGAGGGATCTGGATAGGCTAAGCGAGTGGGCGAGGACCTGGCAGATGGAGTACAATGTTAGCAAGTGTGAGGTTATCCACTTTGGCAGAAATAATAGTAGGAGGGATTACTATTTAAAGGTGGAAAAGCTGCAGTGTGCTATGGTGCAGAGGGACCTGGGGGTCCTTGTGCACGAGTCACAAAAACCCAGTCTGCAGGTGCAGCAGGTGATCAAGGCAGCGAATGGAATGCTAGCCTTTATAGCGAGGGGGATAGAATATAAAAGTAGGGAGGTCTTGCTGCAACTGTACAGGGTACTGGTGAGGCCGCAGCTGGAGTACTGTGTGCAGTTTTGGTCACCGCACTTGCGCAAGGATATTTTGGCCTTGGAGGGAGTGCAGAGGAGGTTCATTAGGCTGATACCGGAGATGAAGAGAGACTAAATAGACTGGGTCTGTACTCGGAGTTTAGAAGGATGAGGGGGGATCTTATAGAGACGTATAAGATAATGAAAGGGATGGATAGGGTAGAGGTAGAGAGATTCTTCCCGCTTAGGAAGGATAGCAGGACTAGAGGGCACAGCCTCAAGATAAGGGAGGGGCAGTTTAGATCAGAGTTGAGGAGGAACTTCTTCACTCAAAGGGTGGTGAATCTCTGGAATTCTCTGCCTGTTGAAGTGGTGGAGGCTACCTCGCTAAATATATTTAAGTCATGGATAGATAGGTTTTTGACAGACAAGGGAATTAAGGGCTACGGGGAGAAAGCGGAACTGATCCACTTCAGATCAGCCATGATCTTATTGAATGGTGGAGCAGGCTCAAAAGGCTAGATAGCCTACTCCTATTTATGTTCTTATTTCCAGTCTGTCACTGATCTCATCATCCCTGGAGACCTTCCCTCCATAGCTTCCAACCATAGTTCCTCAACCCTGCACAGCTCACTTCTACCTCCTTCCCAAAACCCAGAAACAGGGCTGTACAGGTAGACCCATTCTATCAGCCTGCTCACTGAACTAATTTCTTCCCATCTTCACTCTCCCTCTCCTTGCCCAGTCCCTTCCCACCTACATTCGCAATTCTTCTGATGTCCAACATGACATCAACTATTTTTGCTCCCGAGCCCTACCTGCTTCCTCTTCACTTTGGATGTCCAATCCCTTCACACCTCCACCCCAACCAGGAGGGTGTCAGGGTCCATCAATACTTCCTCAGGCAAAGGTCCGAACAACCCCTGTCCACTCTCCTCTACCTGGCTGAACTTGCTTTCTCACTTAACAGTTTCTCCTTCAACTTATCTCACTTCTTGCATGTGAAAAATTTGGCTAGAGTATCCACGTAGGCCCCAGTTATGCCTGTACTTTTGTGGGATTTGTGGAACATTCCTTGTTCAAGTCTGATTCAGGCCCTCTCTCACAATCTTTCGCCACTATATTGACAGCTATATTGGCGCCTCTTCACGCTCTCGTCTGGACCTGGAAAAATGTCTCGATCTTGCTTACAATTTCCACCCCACTTTCACTTTCATACGGTCCATCTCCAACTTCCGTTCCTTGACCCCTCGGTCTTCATTTCTGGTGATAGACTGTCCACCAATATTCTTTATTAGCCCACAGATTCCATCAGGTCCTTCAACTACAGCTCATCAGACCTCATACCCTGTAAGGAATCCATCTCATTCTGAGTTTTTCCACCTCTACCGCATCTGTTCCAACGATGCCACCTTCAAAAACAGTGCTTTTGACATGTTTGCCTTTTCTCCGAACCTAGGTTTCACCCTAACTGTGGCTGACAGGACACTCAATCACGTCCAAGCCATCAACTGCACTTCTGCCCTCACCCCTTCCTGAACCATAATACGGTCACTCTTGTTCTCACTTTCCACCCACCAGTCTCCACATCAAAGGATCATTCACTGCTATTTCCACCAACTCCAGCATGATGCCACTACTAACCACATCGTCTCATCACACCAACCCCCCCATCAGCATTCTGCAGGGACCACCATGACACTTTGGCCCACTCCTCTGTCACCCACGATCCTCCACCTCCTTCCCATGCAGTTGCAGAAGGTGCAACATTTGCCCCTTCACCTCCTCCCTCCTCACTGTCCATGGACACAAACACTCCTTTTCAGTGAAGCAACATTTCAATCGCACCTCCCTCAATTTGGTCCACTTTATGCGCTGCTCCCAATGTGGTTTCCTCTACATTGGGGAAACTAAATGCAGGCTGGGTGACTGCTTTGCGAAACACCTTCACTGTGTACTTGTCATTTTAACTCAACATCGTGGTCTCTTGTCCACATATCCATACTTTGCCTGCTGCAATGCTCCAATGATGCCCAACGCAAACTGGAAGAACACTTCATCTTCCAATTCGGCACATTACAGTCTTGTGGACTCAGCATCAAGTTCAACAACTTTAGATTGTGAACTTCCCTCTCCACTGCGGGGTGTCTTCACCATGAGTGGCGGGCTCCAAGCAATGGCTGAGAGGCTCGAGAACTTACAGGAAACCCAGCGGGACAGTGCTGAGACCTGGCGGAACAGCACTGAGACACTGCAGCCCTTGAGAACATGGCCTATTCACAGAGGGTCATGGCTGAGGGACTGCAGAGCATAGTCCATTCCGAGGGCATTTGCGCCCATTGATAGGTAGTCCCCAACACAAGCGGCCATCGCAGAGTGCTCAACCACCATGGCTAAAATTCAAATGGTCCTCCAGGACTGGCAGGGCCAGGTGATGCCGGAGCTTCTGAAGTTCGCTGCAGAAGCACACCGTCCTATGGAGTGACTCAGGGGCCCTCCGGAACCCTGAGGGATGAGGAAGGGTTTGAGCTGATGTCGTATCCTTCCGGCTAGGAGACTGCAGCTCTGGCTACACCTTCTGATTCCCCCCTTCCTGACTCCAGGCCATCTCAGGGGCAATGGAATGAAGAAGGTGTCCTCCTATGATATTCCTGATACACAGTGTGTTAACGCCTCTCATATTTCTGTTTCACAGTACGCTATCTCCTCTGATATTCCCGACAGAGTGTAAAGTTCTCTTTCAGTCCCGATACACTTCTCCCATATTAAGAACATAAGAACATAAGAAATAGGAGCAGGAGTAGGCCATCTGGCCCTTCGAGCCTGCCCCGCCATTCAATAAGATCATGGCTGATCTGTCGTGGCTCAGTTCCACTTTCCCGCCCTCTCCCCATAACCCTTAATCCCCTCTCTTATCAAAAACCCATCAACCCGCTTCTTAAAAATATTTAGCGAGGCAGCCTCCACCACTTCAACGGGCAGAGAATTCCAGATATTCACCACCCTTTGAGTGAAGAAGTTCCTCCTCAACTCCGTTCTAAACCGCCCCCCCTTTATCTTGAGGCTGTGCCCCCTAGTCCTACTGTCTTTTTTGAGCGGGAGGAGTCTCTCCACCTCTATCCTATCCATCCCATTCATCATCTTATACGTCTCAATGAGATCTCCCCTCATTCTTCTAAACTCTAACGAGTACAAGCCTAGTTTATTCAGCCTCTCCTCATAGCTCAACCCCCTCAACTCCGGTATCAGCCTAGTAAACCTCCTCTGCACTCCCTCCAAGGCCAAAATATCCTTGCGCAGGTGCGGCGCCCAAAACTGCACACAGTACTCCAGCTGCGGCCTCACCAATGCCCTATACAGCTGCAGCAAGACCTCCCTACTTTTATATTCAATCCCCCTCGCTATGAAGGCCAGCATCCCATTCGCCTTCCTGACCACCTGCTGCACCTGCAGGCTGGGTTTTTGCGACTCATGCACAAGGACCCCGAGGTCCCTCTGCACCGTCGCCTGCTGCAGTTTTTCGCCACTTAAGTAATAGTCCTTCCTACCATTCTTCCTACCAAAGTGGACCACCTCACACTTGCCAACATTAAATTCCATTTGCTTTCCATATTCCTGTTACACAGTGTGTTAAGTACTGTCATATTGCTGATAGACAGTGTGTTACCCCTTCTCATACTCCTGATGCACAGTATGCTAAATCCTATGGGACATATTGAAAGTGTGGATATTGAAGAGATTGGGACACATTGAGTGAATGGATATTGAAGGTATGGGGTCACATTGAGTGAGTGGGTATTGAAGATTCTGGGACACATTGAGAGAGCAGATATTGAAGACACTGGGAGACATTGAGAGAGTGGATATTGAAAGTATTGTGACACATTGAGAGAGTGGATATTGAAAGTATTGGGAGACAAAGAGAAGGTAGACATCGAAGGCACTGGGACACATAGATAGCCAATATCTTTTCCCAAAGGTAGGGGAGTCTAAAACTAGAGGGATAAATTTAAGATGAGAGGGGAGAGTTCCAAAGTGTCCAGAGGGGCAATTATTTCACACAGAGGGCGGTGAGTATCTTGAACAAGCTGCCAGAGGTAGTAGTTGAGGCGGGTACAGTTTTGTCTTTTAAAAAACATTTAGACAGTTACATGGGTACACAGCGATATGGGTCAAATGCTGGCAATTGGGATTAGCTTAGGGGTTTTAAACAAAAAGGAGGCATGGACATGTTGGCCAAAGCTGTAAACCTCTATGACCTTGACCCTTTTGTTTTGGTTTCCTCCGTTTATACCATACAACCCCCAACCCCCTCCCCCACAGGGCCATCTGTCCTTTGTTTCTCAGTTTTGCTTTCACTGAGCACTGACCTTTGTTTGCACATTCTGCTATTTTATCTCTACGCTATGATCAGCACTTTTTCAGGTCATAATGATACCACTAATACTACCTTTGCCTTGTGTCCATGACACCTTTGTCAATTTTGCTTTGGCTCCAACCTATCTCTAACTTTCTATTCCTCCTTACCTTCTCTGCCCCTTTACTAACCATATCATTTACTACATCTCTATCTCTCTTCACTTCTGGAGAAGCATTATATGGACTCAAAATATTAATTATGGTTCTCTTTCCATAGATGCTGCCAGATGTGCTAAGTTTATTCAGCACTTCTTTTTTAGATCAAAGTATAACTTGACTTATAAGAGCATCAAATACCAGGGCTGCTTTCATTGTATTAAAGTAATAGAAACTTGGTAATGTATGCTCCCTGATTAGAATACTGAGCTAAATACATATATGCATGAGAAACTGAATATCTCTATAAAGTACACTGTACTCGGCATATAGTATCAGTCTAAGTGTACCCCACAGATTCAGGTTAGTGCAGCATAATGTAAAGAGGATCATTTTCATAACAGAGCTACCTGCATGCGACCTTACCAATTCAGCAGCTATGTAAAACTGTACCATGTTTTCGACAGCTGTAATATTGCAAGACACAAATGCCATTGGATACACAGTAAATTACCTATCAAAATAATGATGCTGCTGTGGGAAACAGCTTGCTTAAGCACTTTTCACAGTGGCAACCTACTGCCAACTATTTACAATCACATCATTACGGATAAAAAGAAACTGACTAGCGTGCACTGGAAATATAATTTGCTGGAACTACCAATTCCTTACTAATGCTGCATTGAAGAAATAAGTCTCATTATTTTTCCACTCATTCTTGGTCAGTTTAGATATTTCCAAAACCAGCTTGAAACAAAAAAAAACATAAGAACATAAGAAATAGGAGCAGGAGTAGGCCATCCAGCCCTTCGAGCCTGCCCCGCCATTCAATAAGATCATGGCTGATCTGTTGTGTCTCAGTTCCACATTCCCGCCCTCTCCCCATAACCCTTAATCCCCTTTATCAAAAACTCATCAACCCGCATCTTAAAAATATTTAGCGAGGCAGCCTCCACCACTTCAACGGGCAGAGAATTCCAGAGACTCACCACCCTTTGAGTGAAGAAGTTCTTCCTCAACTCCGTTCTAAACCGCGCCCCCCTTTATCTTGAGGCTGTGCCCCCTAGTCCTACTGTCCTTTCTGAGCGGGAAGAGCCTCTCCACCTCTATCCTATCCATCCCATTCATCATCTTATACGTCTCAATGAGATCTCCCCTCATTCTTCTAAACTCTAACGAGTACAAGCCTAGTTTATTCAGCCTCTCCTCATAGCTCAACCCCCTCAACTCCGGTATCAGCCTAGTAAACCTCCTCTGCACTCCCTCCAAGGCCAAAATATCCTTGCTTAAGTACAGCGACCAAAACTGCACACAGTACTCCAGCTGCAGCCTCACCAATGCCCTATACAGCTGCAGCAAGACCTCCCTACTTCTATATTCAATCCCCCTCGCTATGAAGGCCAGCATCCAATTAGCCTTCCTGACCACTTGCTGCACCTGCAGGCTGGGTTTTTGCGACTCATGCACAAGGACCCCGAGGTCCCTCTGCACCGTCGCCTGCTGCAGTTTTTCGCCACGTAAGTAATAGTCCTTCCTACCATTGTTCCTACCAAAGTGGACCACCTCGCACTTGCCAACATTAAATTCCATTTGCCATTTCCTGGCCCATTCGCCCAGCCTATCTAGATCCTTCTGCAGACTCTCCACACCCTCCGTGCAATTTGCCGTTCCACCAATCTTGGTGTCATCAGCAAATTTCGACACCATACACTCGGTTCCCTCCTCCAGATCATCTATATAAATGGTAAATAGCTGAGGCCCCAGCACCAACCCCTGGGGCACTCCACTAGTCACCAACCGCCAATCCGAATAGCACCCATTCACCCCTACTCTCTGTCTCCTATTTGACAACCAATCCTCTATCCACGCTAACACCCTACCCCCAACTCCATGCCCCCTTATCTTCTGCAATAACCTCCTGTGAGGTACCTTGTCAAACGCCTTCTGAAAATCAAGAAAGAAAACCCTGAAATACAACTGCTTTTTAAGTAATTCTGATCTGTAAAGAGGCATTGCATTGTCTATTTATAATCTAATAACCACATATTATAATCAACCACGTCCGTGTATGATGGGCCAAATGAGTCAGAGCCATTTTGAATATTAAGCGGGTTCAAAAATTGGTTGCTTGCACCCCATCATTTTCAATCATTTTCCATTAATCATACATTCACCCGGAACAAAGCAAAGTAACTAGTCCACAATTCCCAACATTATTTAATATTTTAGATATAAACAGAACAGCTTTAAGTGCTATCAAGAAACTGTCTTTACATTCAGGTAATTAGACAAGTTAAACACTAATATGGAGTGCCATGACTAGTTTGTGTCTAAGATTCATGCTATGAGTAATAAACTCATCTGTGGAGAAGAGAGCCAATGCTTCAAGTCAGGATAACCCTTCATTTCTTCATAGCATCTCTACGGTACAGAAGGTCGTCATTCAGCAAATCAAGTCTGCGGTGATCACAATCCCACCCAGGCCCTATCCCTGTAACCCCACATATTTACCCTGCTTATCCCCTCTGACAATTTCAAACAGCCAATCAACCTAACCTACACATCTTTGGGCTGATGAAGAGTCATAATGACTCAAAACGTTGACTCTCTCCACAGATGCTGTCAGACAGGCTGAAACTTTCCTTTTTTGTTAAAGTTTTTTTGTTATCACAGCAAACATTTTTACCCTCCAGCTAAGCTTAAACATGATTGTTCCAAACCATATTAACTCATCTCAGAGTTGGTGTAGATCAAGGAGATAAAGGAGAGTGGAGAACAAAGTATTGGAATAATCCAATCTGCTTATAAATTTGAGTTATCTTAAGAAAAATTGACAAAGCTAGAAACAAAGCCCAGGGGATAAAGAGTAGGATAAAACTGGGGAAAAAAAATTTCCACATCTTATTAAACAGGTGCTAATACATATTCAAACCAATGCTTTAAGCATAAAAATTAAATATCCTTTTCCAGCATTTACTGCAAACCTTTCAGAGAAAACGATTTCCTGAAAAAATACAAGATAAAGTTGAAGGATAGTCTTTATTTTAAACAGCCACACCTACAAGATCATTCAGAAATACAACTAGCATAAAAGCTTAAAATTTAACCCAAAACAAAATGAACTTTTTTTTAATAAAGTACTGCAATGTTGAAATCTTAAACAAACAAAAAATGCTGGAAAACTTCAGCAGCCCTGACAGCATCTGTGGAGTGAAAATAGAGCCAACATTTTGAGTCAAGATGACGTTTCAGTGACAAAGCCCTGACTCAAAATGTTGGCTCTATTTTCTGTCCACAGATACTGTCAGAGCTGCTGAAGTTTTCCAGCATTTTCTGTCTTTGTTATCGCAACAAGCATTTTTACCCTCTGGCTAAATTCAAATATGATTATTCCAAATCACATTATAAGCCTTGCCTCATTAATTTGAATTTTGGGTAGCAAAGGTACTTTCCATGTAGGATGAATGCTCTGGCCTCAAACACTGAATTGCAGAGAACTGACGCATACCTATCCCAGGGAATGACACGAGTGCTGTCTTGGAAAGTACCACCTGCATCTCTTTTTAAGCCAGGAATAGCTAACTTTACAAAGCTGAAACACCAGGGACTAAAATGCTTCTGACTGAGAGCCACAAGTGCCCAGAGCCTCAGAGTACATCTTGAGTCCTGTGAAGACTGCAAAAGACCTGGGCTCTGCTGGTTTGGTTTCGCAGAAGTCAAATAACCTGTGTAGAGGAGCTTGAGAACCACCTAGCTGCACTTTAGCTCAACAATTACAGCACCAGCAAGCCTTCACCTCATGGTTGGCATTGCTGCCTCACAGCACCAAGGACCCGGTTTGGATCACTGTCTGTGCGGATACTGCATGTCCTCCGTGGGTTTCCCCCAGATGCTCCAGTCTCCTCCCACAGCCTGAAAGACACGCTGGTTAGGTGCATTGGCCATGCTAAATTCTCCCTGAGTGTGCCCAAACTGGTGCCGGAGTGTGATGATTATGGGATGTTCACAATAACTTAATTGCAGTGTTGATACAAGACTACTTGTGACGCTAATAAATAAACTTCAAACTCTCACTCACTTCTATTTCAAACAAAACCCTTTTTTGCTCTCCTACTTGCTCATGAGGATAGCAGTTGAAGATTTTATTAATTTTACATCAACAGATTTCACTTCAGTGCCACTTTCTCCAAGAAAAAAGACAATTAAATAGCATTTTTCACTCCAGAACTTCCAGGGTTTCAGCTCAGCCTGGGGGACGTATTTACACACTCTCACGTTATTCCCTCTGAACTAAATCAGTAAAAAAATTCCCATTAAAACTCAAAATTCTCTTGCATGAAGGCTAGGTTAACAAATGCTGTTGGTTGTCGCTTTTAACTCAAAGCCAACGACTTGCAGGTTAAAAGTGCCAACTGTTTTGTAGTTCGTCAAATGCTTTTGAAGAACCATACTGTATCAACACATGCCCCTTTGAAAAATTCAGTACTAAAGGAGTTCTTAAAACGATAAAGATGTCTTCTGCATGCTTCATTCATTGTTATTGCAAAGCAGCTTATAAAATTTTCAGGATTGGTCTGTGACATTGCTGGTTTAAAATAGATTCGGAAACTCAAGAATGTAACCACCATTTACAAAACAACCACCCCAACGATACACAACTGTATAATCCAAATAAAGTGAAGGCTGGAGATGAAAACCAAATAAGGAAAACTTCTTTCAACATACGCTGGGTCGTTGATCAGAACGCAGTGCAGTACAATTCCAGCAATATGCACAGAATTAAAGGTTTAGTTCACATTTTGCTGGTCTGAGGATTGCAGCAGACACAATGAGAAAAAGATGAAAAAGATTTAAAGACATGAATTTTAAGTTAAAGTACTAGAACTATAATGTGGAGATGACAGCATTGGACTGAGGTGGGCACGGTAAGAAGTCTCAACATCAGGTTAAAGTCCAACAGGTATATTTGGAATCATGAGCTTTCAGTGCTGCTCCTTCATCAGGTGAGTGAAGGAGCAGTGATCCAAAAGCTCATGATTCCAAATAAACCTGTTGGACTTTAACCTGATGTTGTGGGACTTCTTACTGTACAAGAACTATAGTGCACAATGTGACATATAGCCCATTACAAACTGCAGGTATGTAGAAGTTAATATTTCTAAATTCTGCATTATTGCAAATTTTTTTAGGTGATGCCTTCCACATTGTTATAGCACTGTCTGTTCCCAATGTCCAAACTCCTCCCTCCCATCCCTCAACGCTTGAAAATTGGTGCCACTCACTGAATGAGAGCAGGAGGAATGGGCCATTGTTGAGCAGGGCGAGGGGGTCTCAATCCATGGATAGGGAACCGCTGCTCCAACCGCCATCACTTCTGTAACCACAAAGTCTCAGCAATCCTCCATTTCTGCTTTCTTTCACGCTTACATATTTCATTGCTCCATCATCAGCATCCAGGACTTCAGCTCTGAAATTTCCTCCCTAAATCTCTCTGCTTCTATACTTCTTTCTCTCTCCCAATAAATTCCTTAAAGCTTGCAGCTCAGACCAAGCTTTTGGTCACGTTACATAGCTCAGTGTCACATTATATTTGATAGCACTCCTGTAAAATTCCTTCAGATGTATTGTTATATTGAAGGCTCAAAATAAATCCAACTTATTGTGGTTGATAAAAGTCAGCAAACACATAGCATTATTTCACAACTTAACGTTAAGATGGATAACAACACAATCCCATTATGGAACAGCGCAGAAAATATAATGACCCCATGCACCCTGGACATTCTCTCTTCCACCTTCTTCCGTCAGGAAAAAGATATAAAAGTCTGACGTTACATACCAACTGACTCAAGAACAGCTTCTTCCCTGCTGCCATCAGACTTTTGAATAGACCTACCTCGCAGTAAGTTGATCTTTCTCTGCACCCTAGCTATAACTGTAACACTACATTCTGCACTGTCCTTCTCTATGAACAGTATGCTTTGTTTGTATAGCACACAAGAAACAAGACTTTCACTGTATGTTAATACATGTGACAATAATAAATCAAATCAAATATGTTTTCCTTATATAATTTTATTCAAGGCAGTGGGCTTGATCATAAAATATACAATGAAAAGTTGAATTTTGCCAATACAAATTTAGAAAATATGCCACATCTTGTGCAATTCTACAATACACAAAATGTCCTGTTTTACATTCTGAAAAACAATCAGCAAGCCAAAACCATTATAATTTCTGCATAGCATTTAACAGACTGTCAGGATTAAGTTGAACCAAATTCAATCTTTCACATTGGTAATAAGAGGTTCCCTTTTTTTTCCTGTTTGTCTAAGTAACATACCAGCCACAGCCAAGAGAACCAGGTTCCACCTGATCCTAACCCCCATCCACATCATGCCAAGGCAGCCCAGAAATAACCGGGTTCTACCTCAACTCCTGCATCAAAGCAGCTGGTTTCAATGTATCTACATTGCAATATTTTGAATTTGTTGGCCCAGATTTACTGAGGCCAATGGCAGGCACCAATTATTTACACACAAAAGGATGACAACTTGAGGCAGATAAATGCAAAGATTCAATGGTTATTGTCTGAGATGTAGCGCTCTGTCCACAACTGTACAAAAGCAGACTCTCACCACTTGGCTTCCCCTTTCAAATGTACTGAAAGGCATGAAGTTGCCCGAGTTCCTGCTGGTGCTCGTCCATTTCTGGCTAAGTGCACTTTCAGTGATGTGTTAAGTCTTAATAATCAATGAGCTGGTTACTGCAAATTCACCTCTCTGGCATCAAAAATGAATTATTCCAAGTGTGGGGTTTCAGTCCTTCATAATTTAATCGACTTGACCATTTTTAAAATGTACTTTTTTTTGTCACTTTCATCTCACCCTCCATTCAATCTTCCTCTCCCTCTTTACTTTGTTTTCTGCAACCAATTAACATTAAATTCACTGCTCTAATTTACACTTCCTGGTTCTGCTCATTAACAACTTATCAATCTGTGAGTTGCCGAAACTATAGTTAACAAAGCCCACCAACACCTTTACTTTCTCAGAAGACGAAGGAAATTTGGCAAGTCAGTTATGACTCATTAACTTTTACAGATGCACCATAGAAGGCATTCTTTCTGGTTGTATCACAGCTTGGTATGGCTCCTGCTCTGCCCAAGACTGCAAGGAACTACAAAAGGTCACGAATTTAGGCCAATCCATCACACAAACCAGCCTCCCATCCATTGATTCTGTCTACACTTCCCACTGCCTCGGCAAAGCAGCCAGCATAATTAAGGACTCCACACACCTCGGAAATTCTCTTTTCCACCTTCTTCCATCGGGAAGAAGTTGGAAAAATCTGAGGTCACATACCAACTGACTCAAGAACAGTTTCTTCCCTGCTACCACCAGACTCTTGAATGGACCCACTCGCATTAAGTTGATCTTTCTCTAACTCTACGACTGTAACATTACATGCTGCACTCTCTCATTTCCTTCCCTACGTGCGATATGCTTTGTTTGTATAATGCACAAGAAACAATACTTTTGACTGTATGTTAATACATTGACAATAATAAATCAAATCTGAAAGTTTGAGTAAAACAATTGCTAGCCCTGTTCATGTGGGTTCCAAGATTCCTGTAGAGGGCAGTGCTTTGTTTGGCTCCTGCGATTCCAAGTACAAACAGTCATGGAAATGAAACAGGCAAGGCAAGTCTAACAAATGACAAGCACCAATCGTGGCCAGATACAATAAACTGTGCCAATTGTATATGGTTCAGCAACCAGAGGGCAGCAGACATTGCCCTCATTTCTGAGGCACAAGTCACACATTAGTCTAGTCCAATACCCCACTGCATTGAGAAAAAAGGGAGCGAATTGAACTATGAAGTTCCCATTGAGCCTGCTGCACCACTCAAAGGACCAAACGGCCCACTCTGCTCCAACTAATCTGTTACAATTTTCCAAGAACGGGAAACACCAGACAAGCGGGAGGGACACAACCCATAATATCGCTGTTTACCTGCAGCACCCAAGACAGTAAGCGCGTTTTCACTCGCAATGGTTTAAAATTAATGGAAAGCATTTTAAAAGGAAATGAAAAGAAAATGTGCAAATTTTGAAAACGTGAAGTGAAACAGGAAGTGGGTGAATGCATGTAGGTCAATCAGCTTCAAAAATTAATTCATCTTTTTTCATTCAGATGCAACATTTGCAACATATTGCTATCATTTTCTGCTTTTATTATACCTGATGCATGAAAAAAGGATATTCTCCTAAAACAACTTACATTTATGTAGAATATATATAACACAGTAAAATGTTCTTCAAGGCTTTTTGCAACGGTACAATCAGATAAAATCTGAAGCCAAACCACATAAGGAGATATTAAGACATTTGGTTAGAGGTTGGTTTTGAAGAAGCAGTCTAAAGAAGAAAAGTTAGATAAAGAGGCAGTGAGATTAAGGCAGGTACTACAGAGTTTAGGATTTTTTTATTATTCTTATATGGGATACGGGCATCATTGGCTGGGTCAGCATTTATTGTTCATCCTTAACTGCCCTTGGATTGAGTGGCTAGACCGTTTCAGAGAGCATTTAAGGGTCAACCACATTACAATGGGTCTGGAGTCACATGTAGGCCAGACCAGGTAAGGACGACAAATTTCCTTCCCCAGAGGACATTAGGGAACCTGATGGGTTCTTACGACAATCAACAATGGTTTTGTAGAAACCCTGCATCAGCCCATCAAATCTGCACCGACAACAATCCCACCTAGGCTTTATCCCCATAATCCCACATATTCACTCCGTTAATCCCTCTAATCTACGCAGCCCAGGACACTAAGGGGCAATTTAGCATGGCCAATACATCCTAACCCACATATTTTTGGACTGTTGGAGGAAACCAGAACACCTGGAGGAAACCCAGGCAGACATGGGGAGAATGTACAAACTCCACACAAACAGTGACCCAAGCCAGAAATTGAACACACGTCCATGAAGTTTTGAAGCAGCAGTGCTAACCACTGTGCCGCCCTCATCATTTGACTGTTAATTCTAGTATTTTTTACTGAATTCAAATTTGGGTGGGATTTGGACCCAGGTCCCCAACGCAGTACACTGGGCCTCGGATTACAAATCCGGTGATAATATCACTATACCACTGCCTCCCCCTAGCCAGCTACACACCTTAAGGCACATCTGCTAATGGTGCATGAAAAGTGGGTATGCGTAACTGGCCAGAGTTGGAAGACCATTAACATCACATAGAGAAAGTGAGCTCAGAGAGAAAGTGAAGGAAGGTAGGAGAGAAACAAGAGTAAGGTGTGATTAGAACAAGGGAAGACGTTGGGAATGTTTTGACCTGTTAGGCTGGGGGTTGGGACAGTTAAGAGTTTAAGAATGTAGTTGGTACCAATGAGATGGTCTATGAATTACAGCATGATCCCAGAGTAGTGAGCTGCTTTGGAAGAGAGGCAGGCTCAATAGTGTTTGCTGTGATCGAGACAGACATGATAACGAATGGTGAGGCCAACTGTGCTCCATCAATGTTCAGAAACATGTCCCTCAGGATAAGAGAGCAAGAATGAAGATTGTACAAGAGGAAGGAGCAGAGTCAAAGACACTAAAGGCTTTACAGGGAACAAAGCCAAATATGGAGATGAGCATCTGATTGAGCAGCAAATGTAAATCCAAGGGCTAGACAGTTAGGAATTTGACAGTGGCACTAAGTGACTTGGGGGAGAGTTTTTCCAGAGGCAGATTCAGGAAGAAAAGAAAACGAAGATGTGGCTGGTGAGGGATAGAAGGATCTACAGGATGGCCAATATGTCTATTAGAAAACTGAAACAAAAACAAGCTTCAATGAGCACACAGAATAGAATCCTATAGAATCCCTACAACAAGAAATGGGCCATTCAGCCCAACAACTCTGCATCAACTCTCCAAAAGAGCATCCCATCTTCCACCCTATCGCCATAGCGCCGTGCATTTACAACGGCCAATCCCCCTAACTTGCACACCTTTGGACCAATCATTATGATGGCTCGGTGGCTAATGTGCTGCTTGAGGCTGTAGCACAGGCTTCAGTGGGCTGTAGAGAACGTGCATTTGTAAGGGTGGGGCAAGGAGCAAACAGAAATGCTGAATAGAAGAGAAAGTGTCAAATGAATAGAGTCAAATGCCAAAATGTGATTAAGTGACTAGGGCCACATCGTGAACATGAAAGTATGGAAGGGGGCAATAATGGAAGGTATGTGGACAGTCTGCAGTGACACTTGGTAATCTGTCAGCAAGGTTTCATGAAGAAAAATTATTTCAGTCAGAACTGGAGAAGTTAGACAGATTTTTAACTGGTAATGGGATGAAGGGTGAAGGCAGGAAAATGGGGATGACGAGTACATCAGCCATGATCGAATGGTGAAGCAGGCCTGATGGGCCAAATAGCCTAATTCTGCTCCTATACCTTATGAACTGGTAAACAAAAGAAAGAAAAAAATGTTATGCTACCTTTTCTCAAAAACACAGCAATAATTTCACTGGCTTTTCAGTCAGTAATCTTGAGCAGAAATATTAATGTAAAATGTTGTTTGTTTACTTTCAAGACCCTGGATTATCTTTAAAAAAGATAAGAAATCAAAAAGCTCGATAATCAAACCTCATATTTAGACAGGACGGTGAGTTTTCCACTACCCTTCAAATATAGTTACATCGAGCATCACCCTCAGGAGACTAAAACACATCTCTACATCTGCTCACATTGCTGAGCCTCATCATCTCAGTCAAGAACACAACAAATGAGGAAAGGATTTCAGCCAATCTTTATTCCTCCATTCAGAAAGACCTCAAGCAATAGCCAACTGGTGATTCCTTGACTATCAGGGAATTTATTCCATCGTTATTGCTTCTGAGATAAACATTAGGACGTCAGTCTAAAATTTGCCTTTTTCTCATTTGAAAAAATGTTTCCTTGGCCCTTTTCTCAATTTAATCTGAAATCATGTGTCACTTTTCCTTTTTACTGTGGATTTCATCAAATCAGGTGCATCTTTAGGATTGTCGCTTAGGCATCTCTTTTCAGGGCTGAAATTCTAAAAATCTCCCACCTTTCTTCCTAATTCAGAACTCAAATGCTAAGGACCAGGCTCGTTTGGTTTTCTCCACACCAGTTCCACTGCCATAAGGTCTTTGGGCTGAAATAGAGAGGATTGAAAAACTTCAAGGCACAGGGAATCAGAAACTGTTCTTGCCTGGTCTGACCTACATGTGACTCCAGTCATACAGCAATGGGGTTGATGCTTACATGTCCTCAGGGATAGGCAATAAAGGTCCAGCCAGCGAGGCCTACATCCCATGAACGAATAATAAAGAGGTAGAATCTACTTAGGTTATGCATGATTAAATCCTTTGCGATATGGATTTTAAAAGAAATAAGCCCTTTTCTCAACCCATGCAAGTCTGTTTTCTGTATCAAAATAATGTGTCTGGCCAGTCCAGACAGCAAAATCAAAATTGCACCTTGTTATACATAAAATAATCTTAAAGTTTGCTTAATTAGAATTTGGCCATAGACCTTAAAATAGCAGATCATCCTATTTAGTAGGTAGGTGGAAAGCACAGGAGATATGGCAAAAAACTATCTAAAAAGTGATCAAGATTTTAATTACAGTTACAATAGCTCCCAACTTTTCCCAGTTACTGGTTTGATGACTACCAGATGCAACAAAAGTTTCACTGCACCAGCCCAAATTTGACAGGAATACAGCATCTGGCTGCATTACTTGCATTCTAACAATGGATATTGAAAGTAAAGTTTACTTATTAATCACAATTATTATTACTAGTCACAAGTAGGATTATATTCACACTACAATGAAATTACTGTAAAAATCCCCTAGTTGCCACACTCCAGCACCTGTTCGGGTACACTGAGGGAGAATTTAACACGGCCAATGCACCTAACCTGCACATCTTTGGACTGGGAGAAAACCGGAGCATCTGGAGGAAACTCACGCAGACACGGGAGAATGTGAAAACTCCACACACACTCTGACCCAAGCCAGGAATTGAACCCAGATCCCTGGCGCTGTGAAACAGCAGTGCTAACCACTGTGCCACCCCCATTAGGAATGCTAGGATTGTGCACTTCTGAATTCCAGGATTGATATGACAATTAGAAAAGTGGGAACGGTCATCAGACAATCAATTGCACAGGCCATTCAACAAGATCATTGCTGATCTTCTACCTCATGCACCTCTTCCTGCACTATCCCCATTATCTTAGTTCTCTTCATACAAATCAAAATCTATCAACCTCTGTCTTAAATATACTCATGATGTGGAGATGTCAGCGTAGGACTGGAGTGGGCACAGTAAGAAGCCTCACATCACCAGGTTAAAGTCCAATAGGTTTATTTGATAGCGCAAGTTTTCAGAGCACTGCTCCTTCATCAGGTGACTTAAGAGTTGAGTTCACAAACAGGGCATATGCACGCACAGACTCAATTTACAAAATAACGGCTGGAATGTGAATCTTTACAGGTAATCAAGTCTTTACAGTTATAGATTATGCGAGTGGAAAAAGAGGGTTATGCACAGGTAAAAGAGGTACGAATTGTCTCAAGCCAGGTCAGTTAGTGAGATTTTGCAGCCCAGGCAAGTCGTGGGGGTTACAGATAGCTTGATCTAATTCCAAGATCCCGGTTGAGGCAGTTCGCACGTGTGCAGAACTTGGCTATCAGATTTTGCTCAGCGTTTCTGCATTGTCGTGTGTTGTAAAGGCCGCCTTGGAGAATGCACACGCGCAAAGGCTGAATGCCCTTGACTGCTGAAACGTTCCCCAACAGGAAGGGTACACTCCTGCCTGGTGATTGTTGAGAGGTGTCCATTCATCCATTGTCATAGCACCTGCATGGTCTCGCCAATGTACCATGCTTCGGGACATCATTTCCTGCAGTATCTCAGGTAGACAGCGTTGACCAAGTGGCAAGAGTATATACTATGTACCTGGTAGATGGTGTTCTTCCTTGAGATGATCTGGCATGTCTTGCAGCGGTCACAGCAATATCTGCAAGACGTGCCAGATCGTTGACATGGATGCCATCATCTCACATGAGAACACCACCCACAGGTACACGGTACATATACTTGCAACTCGACCATCGTTGTCTATCTGATACGCTGCAGGAAAAGATGTCCCAAGACATGGTACATTGGGGAGGCCATGTAGACGCTACGACAATAGACGAATGAACACTGCTCGACAATCACCAGGCAAGAGTATGGTGTCAAAATTTGCTGATGACACCAAGATTGGTGGAACGGCAAATTGTGCAGAGGGTGTGGAGAGTCTGCAGAAGGATCTAGATAGGCTGGGCAAACGGGCCAGGAAATGGCAAATGGAATTTAATGTTGGCAAATGCGAGGTGGTCCACTTTGGTAGGAATAATGGTAGGAAGGACTGTTACTTACATGGCGAAAAACTGCAGCAGGCGACGGTGCAGAGGGACCTCGGGGTCCTTGTGCATGAGTTGCAAAAACCCAGCCTACAGGTGCAGCAGGTGGTCAGCAAGGCAAATGGGATGCTGGCCTTCATAGCGAGGGGGATTGAATATAAAAGTAGGGAGGTCTTGCTGCAGCTGTATAGGGCATTGGTGAGGCCGCAGCTGGAGTACTGCGTGCAGTTTTGGTCGCCACACTTACGCAAGGATATTTTGGCCTTGGAGGGAGTGCAGAGGAGGTTTACTAGGCTGATACTGGACTTGAGGGGGTTGAGCTATGAGGAGAGGCTGAATAAACTAGGCTTGTACTCAGAGTTTAGAAGAATGAGGGGAGATCTCATTGAGACATACAAGATGATGAATGGGATGGATAGGATAGGAGGTGGAGAGGCTCTTCCCGCTCAGAAAGGACAGTAGGACTAGAGGGCACAGCCTCAAGATAAAGGCGGGGGGAGCGGTTTAGAACGGAGTTGAGGAGGAACTTCTTCACTCAAAGGGTGGTGAATCTCTGGAATTCTCTGCCTGTTGAAGTGGTGGAGGCTGCCTCGCTAAATATTTTTAAGACGCGGGTTGATAGGTTTTTGACGGGCGAGGGGATTAAGGGTTATGGGGAGAGGGTGGGAATGTGGAACTGAGATACAACAGATCAGCCGTGATCTTATTGAATGGCGGGGCAGGCTCTAGGGGCTAGATGGCCTACTCCTGCTCCTAGTTCTTATGCTCTCTTCCTGTTGGGAAACATTTCAGCAGTCACGGGCATTCGGCCTCTGATCTTCGGGTAAACATTCTCCAAGATGGCCTTCATGATACACGACAGCGCAGAGTCGCTGAGCAGAGACTGATAGCCAAGTTCCTCACACGAGGACAGTCTCAATTGGGATCCTGGATTCACGTCATACTATCTGTAACCCCCACGACTTGCCTGGGCTTGCAAAATCTCATTAACTGTCCCGGCTGGAGACAATATGCATCTCTTTAACTAGTGCTTAACCTCTCTCCACTCACACTGTCTGTATCTTTAAGACTTGATTACTTGTAAAGACTCACATTCTGACCATTATTTTGTAAACTAAGTCTGTGTCTTTATATGCCCTGTTTGTGAACTGAAATCCCACTGACCTGACGAAGGAGCAGCGAGCACTCCAAAAGCTAGTGGTTTTTGCAACCAAATAAAGCTGTTGGACTTTAACCTGGTGTTAAGAGAATTCTTACTGTGTTTACCCCAGTCCAACGGCAGCATCTCCACATCATGACGACGTTGGCATATTGAGGTGCAAATTTGGTCCCCATGGCTGTTTCATGTGTCCAGATGAAGAACTGTTCATTGAAGGTGAAGACGTTGTGGTCCAGGATGAAACAGATGAGTTGTAGAATTGCCTCTAGAGGTTGGTAGTTGTCAACGTTGAGTACTGAGGCAGTTGCAGCAATGTTGTCATCATGGGGGATGCTGGTGTAGGGTGTCGAGACATCCATTGCGACAAGGAGTGTGACGAGGGTGCTGAGTTTCTTTAAGTCCGTAGTGTCACGACAGAAGCTGAGGGTTCTTTGTACAATGGGTTTCAGGATGCCCCTTGACGTAGCCAGAGAGGTTCTCACACAGGGTCCCATTGCCTGATACAATGGGACAGCCGGGCGTATTGACCTTGTGTAGAGATCTCCAATGCGGGGAGTATGTGGGATGAGAGCATGAGTAGGGTGCTCTGAAGGTCCAGATCAAAGGCCTTGATGAATCTGTTGAGTTGACGGATATGGTCTTTGGTCGGACCTGCGGGTAACTGTCTGTAGTGTTCTTCGTTATTCAGTCCTTGGTATATTTCTCTGCAGTAATCCATTCTGTTCAGTATGACAATATCCCTCTTTTGTCTGCTGGTTTGACAACAATGTTGCGGTTGGTCTTGAGAGCGCAGATAGCATTGCATAGTGCTTGGGTGCTGTTCGGGGCTAACTTGTGAGTGCAGCTGATGAATCTGGCATTGTCACACCTTCTGACGGTTGGGCATGTATGTCAAGTCGAGGGCAGCAGCCTTCCAGAGCAGTCCAATTCGACTCTTTCCTCTTCAGTTGCTACAATGTGGATCTCTGTGTCAGCTGTTCCAGTTCATTGGGTTCGCTGTTGGCCTCGGTGTTTTGGAAGGACTCTCAAAGCCTCATTCACCTGATAAATTCCTCTGTGTCCGCTCAACACGTAATCAACCCCAGCTCTCCAGGGTTGAGAATTGCAAAGGTTCACAATCTCCGAGTGAGGACAATTCTTATCTCAGTTCTAAGTGACCAGCCCCTTATTCTGAGACTATAATCTTTAATGAAGACTCTGCAGCCAGCAGAACCATCCAGCCAGCGTTCGCCCTGCCAAGTCCCTTTAGAATTTTATGTTTCCGTACGCTCACCAGTTGTTCTAAAACCTGGGGAATACAGGCCTGATCTAAAGGTCAAGCCAATTCAACCAGCAATCAGTTCAGAAATCTTTGTTAGATTCCCTCTAAGGCAAGTATATCCTACCTCCTGTAAGACCAAAACACTACATAGTACTCCAGGCCTTTTATAATCATAGTAAATCTTATTTACTCGTATACTTCAATCCTTTTTCAATACAGGCTCACATACCATTTGCTTTCCTTATTGCTTGCTGAACCTGCATATTAACTTTAAAATTTACTGCAAGTATATCCAGGAACCTCTGAATACCAACATTTTGCAGCTTCTCGCCACTGAATAACTTTTTAAATTTAAATTGGAAAGAGTGTTGATAAAACAGCAGGAATTTGAACAGCAAGTCGGGGGCTTACAGATAAAATCTAAAAGTGGAGCCCCATAAGTGATTGGTTGGCAAGTATAGGCCTTTCTGGATTTGGCACAAAGGAGTGACAGCGAGTTATAGTATACCAAACTGTAGTAAAGACATTATATCAATTCAGAAGGAGGTGTTATTAAAAACGATATCTTTACTTAAAATAGACATGGACCAAATGAGGTGCATTCAAGGGTACTGAGGGAAGAGAGAGTGGAAATTGCAGAGTTACCGTTGATAATCCTTCAGTCTTCCTTAGACACAGGGCTGGTGCTAGAGGACCGGAAAATTGTAAGCGTCACACCCTTGTTCAAAAGATGGCGCAATGATAATGTTATCAACTGTAGAAGTCAGTTTTTCTGCAGAGTAATGAAACTTCTGGAAACTAGCATTCAGGGCAAGTCAATAGTCACTCAGACAGATGCAGGATATTCAAGGAAAGGCAGCATAGATTCATCAAAGGAAAATCACGTTAAACTTGGGAGTTCTTTTAAGGAGGTAAAAGAGAAAATTGATAAGGGCAACACTATTGATAGAGTGCATATAGATTTTCAAAAGGCACTTGATACAGTGCCATGTCACAGCCCTGTGAGCCAAATTTAGCACACAGAATAAAAGGGAAAGTAGACACCTGGATAAGAATTGGCTGAGTGACGGGAAACAATCGTTTTTACTACCTTCAGTACTCAACACCGACAACTGTCAATCTGTAGACGCAATTCTACAACTCAATTTGTTTCATCCTGACCACAACATCTTCACCTTCAATAAGCAGTTTTGCATCCAGACACACGGACCAGCCATGGGGACTAAATTCACACCTCAATATGCCAACATCTTCATGCACAGGTTCAAACAAGACTTCTTTTACGCACAAGACCTACAACCAACGCTATACACTAGATACACTGATGACATTTTCTTCCTTTGGACTCATGGCGAACAATCACTGAAAACAATTACATGATGACATCAACAAGTTCTATCCCACCATCAAACTCACCATGGACTACTCTCCAGAATCGGATGCATTCGTGGACACATGCATGGCACCTCAGCACTTCAAAGGAACAATAGTTCCTTTGCACTTCACTGTACTGCAAGCCACGGATAACCTCATGATACTCCACTCTCCAGCTTCCACCCTAAACACGTTAAAGAAGCCATCCCCTACAGACAAGCTCTCCGTATACACAGGATCTGCTCAGATGAGGAGGATCGCAACAGGCACCTCCAGATGCTGAAAGACACCCTCGTAAGTACAGGATATAGCACTCAACTCATCAATCGACAGTTCCAACGCGCCATAGTGAAAAACCGAGCTGACCTCCTCATAAGACAAACACAGCACACGGTGGACAGAGTACCCTGTACCCTTCGGTGTCCAGTACTCGGCTGGAGTGGAGAAGCTACGACATCTTCTTCGGAGCCTTCAACACGTCATCGACGAAGACGAACATCTCGCCAAAGCCAACCTCCACTACTTACCTTCAAACAACCGTGCAACCTCAAACAGACCACTGTCCACAGCAAACTACCCAGCCTTCAGCAGAACAGTGACCACGATACCACACAACCCCGCCACAGAAACCTGCAAGACATGCCGGATCATCGACACGGATGCCATCATCTCACCTGAGAACACCATGCAACAATTGCACGGTACATAGTCTTGTGACTCAGCCAACACTGTCTACCTGATATGCAGCAGGAAAGGATGTCCCGAGGCACGGTACATTGGCAAGACCATGCAGATGCTATGAACAATCACCAGGCAGCAGTGTACCCTTCCTGTCGGGGAACACTTCAGCAGTCAGGGGTATTCAGCCTCTGATTTTCGGGTAAGCATTCTCCAAGGCAGCCTTCAAGATACATGACAACGCAGAATCACTGAACAGAAACTGATAGCCAAATTCCGCACATGTGAGGGCAGCCCCAACCGGGATCTTGGGTTCATGTCACTATCTGTAACCCCCACAACTTGCCTGGGTTTGCAAAATCTCACTAACTGTCCTGGCTGGAGACAATTCACACCTCTTTAATCTATACTTAACCCTCTTTCCACTCACATTGTCTGCACCTGTAAAGACTTGATTACCTGTTAAGACTTGCATTCCAATCATTATCTTGTTATTGTGTTTGTGTCTATATATGCCCTATTTGTGAACTGAACTCCTCACTCACCTGATGAAGGGGCAACACTCCAAAAGCTCATGCTACCAAATAAACTGGTGTTGTGAGACTTATTGTTTTTCAGATAAGAGGAAAGTTTATAGTGGAGTTCCCCAGGGTCAGCATTGGGACAGTTGCTCCTCCTATTTATATATTAATGACTGAGACTGTGGCATTCAGGGCATGACTTCAAAATTTGCAGATAGTACAAAGATTGGAAATATTGTCAACTGTGATGATAATAGTCTTAAACTTCAAAAGGATATAGATATTTTGGTGGACTGGGCGAACAAGTGGCAGATGAAATTCAATGCAGGAAAGTGTGACATGATGCATTTTGACAGGAAGGAAATGGAGAAACAGCATAAAATAAAGGGGGCTACTTTCAAGGAGGTGCTAGAACAAAGGGACCTCAGTGTACACGTACATAAGACATTAAAGATGGCAGAGTAAGTTGAGAGAACAGTTAATAAAGCACGTCATATCTTACGCATTATTAATACAGGCATTGCGTACAAGAGCAAGGTCATGTTGAAACTGTATAAGGCATTAGTGAGGCCTCATTTGGAGTACTGTGTCCTGTTCTGGGTGCTACATTTGTAGGAGGATGTGAAGGTATTGGAGAGAGTACAGAGGAGGTTCACAAGAATGCTACAGTTCTTTATCCCTGGAAGCAATGAGGACGGATTGGAGAGGTTGGGACTGTTTTACTAGAAATAAAAGGCTGAGCAGAGACTTGATAGAAGCTTTCAAGATCCTGTGAGGTATGGACAGGGTGAAGTGAGAAACTGTTTCCACGAGAGCGCATCAAGAACTTCACGAGAGACCATCAAGAACTAGACAACACAGATACAAAATAATTGGCAAAAGGAGTAAAAGTGATGTGAGAAAAAAAATTCACCCAGAGGATGGTTGGACTCTGGAATAAACAAAAACGGTGGTGGAGGCTGACAAGGGAATTGGATTGCTACTTGAAAGCACAGAATGTATAAGGTTGGGAAGTGGGGCTAGGTAGAAAATGCAGTTTTAAAGAGCCTGTGCGGACTTGATGGACCAAATGGCCTCCTTCTGCAATGTAAAAATTCCATGATTATAAATAACTTCACATTTTCCACATTATATTCCCTCTATCACCTTCTGGAATTCATTACCACAGGAAGTAGTTGAAGCCAAAACATTGAAAGTATTCAAGATGTAGATGGATATAGCACTTAGAATGGGATCAGAAGTTATGGGGAAAAAACAGGATTAGGCTATTGAGTTGGATGATCAGCCATGATCGTAATGAATGGCGGAGCATGCTCAAAAGGCCTCCTCCAGCTCCTATCTCCTACGTTTCTCCCTCACTCACCTAACCACTCACTCAATGCAACCTCCTATTACATAACACAAAAATACTCCTTCAGAGCAGAGAACTAAGGTCAGCTGAATGAAAGATATTGCATTTTTCATACAGATCTATTTATACAAGTTTTAGAAGCCTGCTACTGCCTTATTGAAATGCTTCATATTTTTCAGCACTGCCTTTCTTGTTGAAGGGTATTTACATAACTTCACCAATTCTTTGAAACTGTTACAATTTAGTAAAATTTGAATGACAAGTGCGACTTTGAAAATGCATTGTCACAATGTTGAAAAGAAACAGAGCTGTACAATGACATAATGAATCATACTCCCAAGCAATATTAAGACTGCAAAAAAATTACAGTCCCCCACAATAGCAAATCACAATCTTTCACACAGGTAGACAAAATACATCTGTGGGGCACATAACAATTGCAGAGTTAGACTCTGGAACTTGAAAGATACTAATTCCATTTGCACCCCTTTTATAGCAGCCTAGCAAAACCAGTCTTCCCACCCATTCCCATCTCCACCCCCTTCCCCAAACTGCTACAAAGGAAAACCACCAATGACAAAAAGGAATCCCATCAACAGCATGTTCTCAGTATTCCAAAACAGCAGCTACCCCCTCACCAGAACCGCAGGACTCAAGTTATGCTATGGCCAAAACAATGCAGTTTCTGTGTAGAACACCAAAAACAAGCCTAAACATGCTATTGCATTCACCTATTTGTAGCGTAAGTACACCTGACTTTATAGTGTGTCATGCATTGCCCATCTGTGGTTAACAAACAGTTTTTGAAACTTTCGTAGTCCAATACAGATTGCGTAGAGCTGAATATTGTAGCTATTTCAGAGGCAATGGCGTAGTGGTATTGTCACTGGATTAGTGATCCAGAACAATGCTTTGGGGACCTGGATTTGAATCCCACCATGGAAAAATTTGAATTCACAGAAGAAAACCTGGAATTAAAAGGTCTATTAGTGACCATGAAACTATTGCCAATTGTTGTAAATGCCCATCTGATTTACTAATGGCCTTTAGGAAAAGAAATCTGCCACTCTTACTTAACTTCTCCAGATCCACAGCAATGTAGTTGACTCTTAACTATCCTCTGAAACATCCTGGCAAGCCACTCAGTTGAAGGGCAACAAGGGATGGGCCACAAATGCTGACCTAGCCAGCAACACCCACATTCCACCATTAATTAAAAAAAAGGCAAAGCATTGCACATCCTGTTCATGAATCGAAACCAAAATATTAAAATTCTTCCTACACATGTTGTATGTCCATCTTTTGATTCAAGTAACAAATTAACAACTATTCCCCAAATAAAATTTATCACATGTACCACTTACACTGGACCCCATCCAATGAATATGTATTCAGGATCATTGACCTCATGGCTTTATCCCCAACTTTCATAAAGTTTTCCCACTGTGAGACTGCAAGTTAGGCATATGCCAATATGACCAAGATATATACACACAAGAAACTAAAAGTACATTTAAAACAAATTGCTAAAATGCCAACACCAAGAGGTCCAAGAAACTTGTTTTTAAAAACATTTTTAACACTGTGAAAGATTTAAATGTTGTAAACATATTATTTATTAAAATGCTGCAATCAATGTAGCAACACAAAGGTTTGCTACTTAGTTTTAAAACAACAACGTAAATATTTTAAGACAATGTTTGATAACAAAGAACTGAATCAATTTCAGTTCTGTGCAGAATATAAATGTTGGGAAAAGAGAGAAAAAATGCACTCGTCTTTTTCTTTTGCTGACTATAAACAAATCCATGTGGATATAGGAATGGGAAGCTTTATTTTGAGAAAAAAAACAAAACGCTAGAAAATTTCAACAGGTTGACAGCATCCGTGGAGAGAGTGAATAGAGCCAAAGTTTCGAGTCTGGATGACTCTTCGTCAGAGCTGATGGAGAATCATCCAGACTTGAAGTGCTAGCTCAATTTTCTCTCCGCGGAAGCTGTCAGACTGCTGAGATTTTCTAGCATGTTATATTTTTGTTTCTGATTCCAGCATCCACAGTACTTTGCTTTGAAGTTTTATTCTGGGTTGTAGAGAAACTTTAGTGACGGGTGACTGGGAAGTTGGGAGTTGAGTCTGTCTGAGTGTAACCTCCAGCAGGTCAGGGAGGAGAGGAGCCGCCGGGAAATCAAAAGGGGGACGATTAAGTCAAGATGGGAATTTACCCGGTCCTTCATGCGCCAGCTCTGGGTGACTGCCTTGGAGCCCTCGATTTTCTCCGAGTGCCGCTTCTTCACGAAAGCCACGGGAAGGTTCCAGTCGGTCATGTCGCCCTGCTCCTCCCCCAGCAGGTCCTCTAGCAAGCTAGCGCCGGCCATGCTGTCCGGCTGGGCCCCGGCTCCACTCGGTACCAACACAGCCAGAGAAAACCTCCCCGTCCTCCCCCCCTTAGGGGGGAGCGGCGGGGGGATGGGGGCGGGTAGAGGGGGAGAGGAGGGGTACTCTCCCTCTCTCTCTCAATGCCGGGGGGGTAAATGGGGGGGGGAAATTAGATGAGAGCGGGGCAGCCGCCGCCTCGGGCTCCGGGTCCGCGGCCGCTCATCCCGCCCGCACGGAGGACGCCATCTTGGGCTAGACCGGCACGCACTGCGGGCTACGGCAAGCCGGGCGCTCAAAGCGCGCAGGCGCAACTTCAAAACCAGCCTGACAGCAACTGACATCCCCTCACTGTACCTGAACTGTCTGCTCCCCTCAATGTCCCTGAGCTCTCTGCTCCCCTCACTGTGTCTGAACTGTCTGCTCCCCTCACCGTCCCTGAACTGTCTGCTCCCCTCACTGTCCCTGAACCGTCTGCTCCCCTCACTGTGTCTGAACCGTCTGCTCCCCTCACTGTCTGCTCCCCTCACTGTGTCTGAACCGTCTGCTCCCCTTACTGTCTGCTCCCCTCACCGTGTCTGAACCGTCTGCTCCCCTCACCGTGTCTGAACCGTCTGCTCCCCTCACTGTCTGCTCCCCTCACTGTGTCTGAACCGTCTGCTCCCCTCACCGTGTCTGAACCGTCTGCTCCCCTCACTGTGTGCTCCCCTCACCGTGTCTGAACCGTCTGCTCCCCTCACTGTCTGCTCCCCTCACCGTGTCTGAACCGTCTGCTCCCCTCACCATCCCTGAACCGTCTGCTCCCCTCACCGTCCCTGAACCGTCTGCTCCCCTCACCGTCCCTGAACCGTCTGCTCCCCTCACCGTCCCTGAACCGTCTGCTCCCCTCACCGTCCCTGAACCGTCTGCTCCCCTCACCGTCCCTGAACCGTCTGCTCCCCTCGCTCTGTCTGAACCGTCTGCTCCCCTCGCTCTGTCTGAACCGTCTGCTCCCCTCGCTCTGTCTGAACCGTCTGCTCCCCTCACCGTCTCTGAACTGTCTGCTCCCCTCACCGTCTCTGAACTGTCTGCTCCCCTCACCGTCTCTGAACTGTCTGCTCCCCTCACCGTCCCTGAACCGTCTGCTCCCCTCACCGTCTCTGAACTGTCTGCTCCCCTCACTGTCCCTAACCTGTCTGCTCCCCTCACTGCATCTGAACTGTCTGTGAGCTGTCTGCTCCCCTCACTGTTTCTGACTATCTGCTCCCCTCACTGTATCTGACTGCACTGTAATCCTCCAGCAGCCTTTCTCCCACTGCACCCGCCACATTCTTTTACAAAGAAAAGCGAAATATTGAAAATGTTTGACATCTGAAATAAAAATTAAAACTGCTGGAAAAATGCAGCAGATCCGGCAGCATCTGTGGAGAGTGGGAATAGAGTTAACGTTTCCCGAGCATTGGTGAGACCACAACTCAGATACTGTACACCAGCATGACCCTGAGCTTCCAGTCACTTGACATTTTAATTCAGCACCTTGCCCTCATGCCCACATGTCCTGCTGCAATGCTCCAGTGAAGCCCAACATAAACTGGAAGAAAAGCATTATTGAAATCTTCTGATTGGGCAACTTACAGCTCTCAGAACTCAACATTGAGTTCAACAATCTCAGACTGTGAAATCTTTCCTCCATCTTGATCCCAGTTTTAATTCAAGATTGTTTTTTGTCACTATCATCCTCGAGCTCATCACCCTTCAAGTGCCTTCTCTCCCCGATGAGCCTTCACTAGTCACAGTCCTCATACAATCCCCATGCCCACCTTGATCTTGCCCATTCCCCACCCACAAACATACACACAGAGCGCCCCACCCCCCCACCGCCGCACGTTCCCCACCCACTCCGGCAAGAGCCATCTGATACTTGCTTTTAAGATTTGCTTTCACAAAGTACTGATCTTTGTTCTGCTAGAAGATAGGAGATGGAGGAGGTCATTTGACCCTTTGAACCTGCTCCATCATTCAATATGATCATGGTTGGTCATCCAACTCAATAGCCTAATCCTGCTTTTTCCCCATAAGCTTCGCCCCATTCACCCCAAGTGCTATATCTAGCCACCTCTTGAATACTTTCAATGTTTTGGCATCAACTACATCCTGTGGTAATGAATTCCACAGGCTCACCACTTCTTTGGTGAAGAAATGTCTCCTCACCTCCATCCTAAATGGTATACCCTGAATCCTCAGACTGTGACCCCTGGTTCTGGACTTCCCCACCATTGGGAATATCCTCCCTGCATCTACCCTGTCTAGTCCTGTTAGAAATTTATAAGTCTCTATGAGATTCCGCCACCCCCCCCCCCTTCATTCATCAGAACTCCAACGAAAACAACCCTAATCGAGTCAATCTCTCCTCATACATCAGTCCTGCCATCCCCGGAATCAGCCTGGTAAGCCTTCGCTGCACTCCCTTGACAGCAAGAATATCTATCCTCAGAAACACATTCTGCTATCTTCTTTACAGTAAGAAGTCTCACAACATCAGGTTAAAGTCCAATAGGTTTATTTGGAATCACGAGCTTTTGGAGCACTGCTCCAACACCAGGACTCACCTGATGAAGGAGCAGTGCTCTGAAAGCTCATGACTCCAAATAAACCTGTTGGACTTTAACCTGGTGTTGTGAGACTTCTTACTGTGCCCACCCCAGTCCAATGCTGGCATTTCCACTTTATCTTACCTTTCTGCCATTTTTAGTGCCCTCTTTAGTTCTTAACATTACCATTAACGTTTCCTTTGTCTTGTGCCCAAACACCATTGTCCAATCCCTCCTAGATCCCACATAACCCTGATCTTCTTCCTACCTCTACCAGCTCCACACTGTCTTAAACAGTATAAAATTTCTCTCCCTCTTTATCTCTGAGGAAGAGACATATGGACTCAAAATGTTAACTCTGTTTCTCTCTCCACAGATGTTGCCAGCCATCTGTGAGTTGAGTTTTTACGTGTTATTTGCAAACTTGTGTTACATAACATGACTTTTATTTTTACATTTTACTTGAACTCATCCAAAAGCATGAAATAAAATGCATTGTGATATGTACATATCCATACATAATATTCAGGTGCACAGTAAATAAACATTTTATTGTTGTAGTGTGCCATCGCTAGAGAGCAGAACTAATGCAATAAGACAGGATTTGCATCTATATAGCACCATCCATAACCTCAGAATGTCCTATTGTGCTTTACAGTTAACAAGATACTTCAGAAATGTAGTCACCGTTATAGTGTAGGAAAGATGGCAATTTCTTTTCACATAGCAATGGTCACATGATCTGGTTTGCTGATGTTGGTTGAGGGATAAATACTGGCCAGTGTAGTAGTAGTGTAGTATTAGGGCCTGGCACATAAAGGGTTAACATGGAACTAAGTTCTGTAATGACAACTCAATGAAGTAAGAGAACACGTGACCTGTA
The DNA here is from genome assembly GCF_965287045.1 of Carcharhinus amblyrhynchos. NCBI lineage: Eukaryota > Metazoa > Chordata > Chondrichthyes > Carcharhiniformes > Carcharhinidae > Carcharhinus > Carcharhinus amblyrhynchos. Next base: position 11,176,329 of record NC_137344.1, read on the forward strand.
CCTAGAGATCAGTTCAGTGTTGGACTGAGCAATGTGCACAAGCAAGCATGGAAACAACTCCTAGCTCAAACCCTTTGCTGTAGAAATTTGATGTTTCATATATTCATGCAGTTAACCTACTTAAGATTACAAAGACTTCACTACGACCAGCGAGGAGAACTATCCCACTCTTGTGGGATCTTTTATGCCTTAGAGAATATACTTTGTTTAAAATCACACAATGACACAACCAGCAATATAGCATTCTCTTGGTACAACATTAGAGTGTAAGCCAATATTATGTGTTCAGGTCTCAGGAGTCAGACTGAACCTAGTGAGAATGCTACCCACCCAGTCAGGGCTATCACAATGCCAGCACATTAGAATGGTAACTAATCGTAAGGCTGTTAGATATGCCCTCCTGGTTATATCTTGAGTTTAAGTTTATTTACTGGTGTCACAAGTAGGCTTACACTAACACTGCAATGAAGTTACTGTGAAAATGAGATGAGGAGGAATTTCTTCAGCCAGAGGGTGGTGGATCTGTGGAACTCATTGCCACAGAGTGCTGTGGAGACCAGGTCATTGAGTGTCTTTAAGATAGAGATAGATACATTCTTGATCAACAAGAGGATCAAGGGTTACGGGGGGGAAGGCAGGAGAATGAGGATGAGAATCGTTTCAGCCATGATTGAATGGCAGAGCAAACTCAGTGGGCCTAAAGGACATTAGTGAACCAGATGGATTTTTCTGACAAATGACAATGGTTTCACGGTCAACAGTAGATTCTCAATTCCAGATTTTTTTTTATTGAATTCAAATTCTACCAGCTGCCACCCCAGTCCCCAGAACATTAGCTGAGTTTCTGGATTAATAGCCTAACAATAATACCATTCAGTCATCAGATAAAAGGAGATCTTGTGGCTCAGTAGGTAGTGTCCCTGCCTCTGAGATAGATGCTCTGGGTTCGAGTCCCACCCCAGGACTTGAAGGTTCAGAAAGGAGCATTCACATCATAATCAAACAGGTAGAGTGTTGACTTGCAAATCCTTTCAGCATATGAGTGGGAGAGACTCCTGATCAGCCATGCTTGATGTGGAATGGTGCCCTCTCAAGTTATAAGTCCCTGGTGACAGACTAGTGTTTCAGGAATTTCAAACAATGGAAACAGATGAAAGTCTACCTTAGAGAATTGGAATTGAGACATAGGAAATTTGAAATAATAAGGAGGAATGAAAAGGTAAAGCTGAACCTTGAGGCAAATTATGATTGTGTGACAATATAAACTGATAAAAGGGCAACTCAGGAGAACTTCTCTGTGCTCAGTGTTGGGACTGTCTTTTGAGTCGGAAAGTAAAGCCAACACTTTGGAATCATTCAAGAGATGGTTAGATGCTATGGTGGATGTACCATAGATTATTGGGGAAAATTAGTTAGATGGGCTGACTGGGTGTCTTTACCTGCACTTGTCTTTGTGAAGTTTATCTTACTTTAACAGAGAAAATCACTGATAAAAGTTTGGAGACATGACCTTTTTTTTCAGTTTTGGAGCGATCAATGTTAGACTTAGCTATGACATTTTCGATCATGAGACATATATCTGAGGCTCTCAGTTCTACCAAAAGAGCAAAATCAACTAAAAACAGTAGGCTGTGCACATTAACTGCATCAATCCACAGGAGAGGGCCAAGTGCTGCTAATGTATTCTCCTCTTCTCCACCAGATCGTTCTTTCATCTTTGTCCTTTTTTTCCTTCCTTTTCTTCCTTCACTGAGGAGGAAGAAGAGAACTGGATCAAAGACTTGAGACAAGCACAGCAAATGCCTTCTTACACTGACAAAATCCTTCACCCGTCCTAGTCAGTTTCAAAGCTGATCAATGATGAACATTACTGACTCAGTTGGTAGCATTTCTATCTCTAAGTCACAAACTTCAGGGTCCAAGTCCCACTCCAGGGGTAAAGCACAAAACCCAAAGTTGACACACCAATGCAGCAGCGCTGAGGGAGTGCTGCACTCTCAGAGGTACTGTCTTTCGGGTGAGGTGGTAAACTGAGGCTTAATTTGCCTGTTTTGGTCAGTGTATGAGATTCCATGGCTCTATTTGGAAGAGAGTAGTGGAGTTATCCCTAATATCCTGACCAATATTTATCCCTCAATCAACATCACAAGAATAGATTACCTGTTCATTATTGTATCGCAGCTTATGGGAGTTTGCTAGTTGGCTGTCCTCTTTCCTAATTTCTAACAGTGACCACACGTGACAAAGTATTTCACTGGCTGCGAGGTGCTTTGGGATGTCTGGTGGTCGTGATGTGCACATCTTTCTTTTCAAATGAACTTGCTGTAGACGTGAAGAGGATCCAGCAGCTAATTCTTGTTCAATACAGGGTTGATTCCTGATAAGATCAAAGGACTTTGCAGTTCAAAGTGGTTCTATAAAGCGGCTCACCATCACCTTCTGAAGGACAATTAGAGCCCTGCAACAAATGTTGGCCTAAGTAGTGATGCCCACATTCTATCAATGAATTTCCAAAAAATCACATCCTAGATTCTAAGATAATGCAAAGGAGAATGTTGAGGCTGATATCTGCTATCAGAAGATATGATTGTGAAGACAATGGCTCCATGGTGGCATGTGCTTAACACTGCTGCCTCACAGTGCCAAAGATCTGTGCTCAATTCCGGCCTTGGATGACTACGTGGAGTTTGCATGTTCTTCCAGTGTCAGTGTGGGTTTCACCTGGGTGTACCACAGTCTGAAAGGTGTGCAGGTTAGGTGGATTAGCCATGGTAAAATGCGTGCGGTTACGGGGATAGAGTGGAAGGGAGAGACTGGATGGGCTGCTCTTTCGGATAATTGGTGCAGACTCAATGGGCTGAATGGCCTCTTTCTGTACTAAGAGGGATTCTATGATTCTATGAAATTTGAGCTTTTCTGCCTCAGACAGAGTTGATTAAGATGGGACACAATAAATGTATATAGACAGCGAACAGCAGAGAATCACTGCTACAACGCAACACCCTGATAATAGGACAAGGAGAAACATGCTCAGTCTGGCAATTGCAGTTTGTCACATAAGAATGATTAATTGAACTCTTGGATGGTCAGGGAGGTGTGGGAGTAGTGTAAGCAAAATCTCTGGAACCTGAATAAACGATTGGGTGCTATGACCAAGAAGACTGTGGATGAACGGACTGTGCAGCCTTCCCCATCAGTTTCTGCCTTGCGATCTGCCCTGTCAATAACATTAGCAGTCATTTTTTCTCTTAGCAAATCAAATCAATTACCTTTTCACATCTTAAACTGCGAATAGACTACCACTCTATCACAGCAGTCAGTCGTTAATGGAAGAAACAGTTAACTACAAATATATCACTGCCCGCAAGCTCCACGAAGAAAGGTTCAATACATTTGCCACAGATTCTTTGAGACAACGCTACAACCTTGGAACATTTAAATTTAAATTGTTAAATACAGTACCTAAGATGTAAGGAGCTTGCCTTTTCAGTTGTGATTACTGAGTCACAGACAAATGTCAAGACAAAGGCAATTCATTTGCACTTTAATCAAGTCTGTTCACCTGGAGAATATTTCAAAGACTTATCTCCTAAATTGGAATCATGAATTATGTCTTCCAACCTTTGACTGTGAAAATTACCATGTGGATTTTCTGTTATAATCTTGGTAATATTCTATTTTGTTTAATCTTTTTTCAATCTCATTTCCTTTTATATTTTTGAATTTAAGAAGAAAGGAATCTGGAGGCAGTATTTTCAAAACAAGGCACTTCCTCCTCATTCAACCAAATGTAGGGACCGCAGCTGGATAGCATTCTCATCCATCACACTTTGGGGTTGCCTGCACAGCCGCAAGCACTAGGCAAAGAGAAGGGAGCTGCAATGGAGGTAACCTAAATCTAAATCCACGCCCAACTTTGACACCAGTCAAGAAGCATCCAAACCAAGAAATGTATGCATCACCTATAGGGAATCATGTGATCTGTGATTAAGGCCTTCCCATGGCAGCACGCCAGGCCTCAAGCCAGGAATTATCTCTGAAAAACATTATGACGGTATACCCTGCCCCCCCACCCCGCTTTTCATCCTCATGCTGCACAACTCCAGAGCTGACAATGACACAAACGGGCTGAATGGCTTCTCTATGCTACAACAATTCTTTGATAAGCTGGATACAGGTGAAGGAACTTCACTCAAGTCCATTGCATAGTTTTGTGAGAAAACTGTCCTCATGTACAGTTTGATATGGAGTCATAAAGTCATACAGCGCAGCAACCATCGAATCTGCGCTGACTACACTGAAGGCACCCTACTCCCATTTTCCTGCACTTGTCCCGTATCGTTGAATATTATGATATTTCAAGTGCTCATCCAAATATTTATTAACTGTTGTCATGCTTCTGGCCTCCACTACCTTCCCAGGCAGTTCATTCCAGATTCCCACCACTCTCTGAGTGAAAATGTTTTTTCTCAAATTCCCTCTGAATCTCTTGTCCCTTACCTGAACTATGCTCCTTACAATTGATCATTCAACCAATGGGAAAAGCTGTTCCCTACTCACCCTGTCCGTACCCCTCGTAATCTTATACACCTCAATCATGTTGTCCCCTTCAACCTTTCCTGTCCTAAAGAAAACAATCCAAATCTATTTAGTCCCTTCTTCTAGCTCAAATGCTCCATCCCAGGCAACATCCTGGTGAACCTCCTCTGTACCTCCTCTGGTACAATCATGTTCTTCACATAGTGAGGTGACCAGAACTGCACACAGTACTCCAGCTGCGGCCTAACCAATGGTCCTACATTACCTCCTTGTCTTATAGTCTGTACCACACGTGATGGACAACAACAAAGGAAAGTGTGAGTTCGTATGTTCTTGGAGGCATGGTCATGAAGGCAGAGTTAGATAGATTCTTGACAAAACAAGGGAGTTGAAGATTATTGAGGCTAGGTGGCAGAATGTGGAGTTGAGGCCATAATCAGAATAGCTTTGAACTTATTGAATGGCAGGGTGGGCTTGGAGAGCTGAACCTACATAATTCTGAAGGGACTTTGACAGGCTGGAGGCTATGAAGTTAGCCAGGAGCTTCCAGCCGCCCCATGACAGGTTTTCTGGCCTTTAGTCACTGGCAAAGTCCATAAGTCCTGCCGAAGTTAATGGCCATTTGCGTTGCTCACCAGCTGCAGTATTGGGGAACTCGCCATGGTGGGGGTGTGAAGTATGGGGTTGGAGGGTGGTGTTTGGTGTGATGAGGGGTGGCCTCCGTTAGTGGGACCAGAAGATCCTGCCAGAGGGACGAGTCGGAAAATCCTCCCTGTTGTTCCAGTTGATCAGGTATCTCAGGCACACTCTCAGGATAAGGGGCTAATCATTTAGGACCGAGATGAGCAGAAATTGCTTCATTAAAGGGTTGTGAACGTTTGGAATTGTCTACCTCAGAGGGCTGTGGCTACTCCATCGTTGAATACATTTAATGTTGGGGTGGCAGATGGGAAGCGAATGAGAAAATGGAGGTGAAGTCCAAGATCTGCCATGGTTGTACTGAGCAGTCTCAATGGGCCATGTGGTCTATTTCTTTTCCTATTTCTTGTCTTCTTGTGAATAGCCTACTTCTGCTCCTAATTCACATCTTCATGTGCAAGTCTGAGAAGGGATAATACAGCACAAAGTAAATGGTCCAATTTTAAAAGGGGGAGCAGAAAAAGGACTGGTTTGAACTGATATAGTATAATTCTTATTCAGACCAAAGTTTAAATGGGCTCCATGTACCTGAAAATCATTGTGATGTACGGAAGATGAGGATTTTTTTTGCCAATTTTTGAGCTAATGCACTTCAAAGCTTCAATCGAAAGTGTGGGGAAGCAAAATCTCAGCCCTGACCTTTGGGAAAGAGCTTGACAGCAAAATGTGAAGTGAGAACCAGCCCAGACTGCTGTAAATAATCGGAAGTTTATCTCTAGCAGTTTATAGTTGCCAATGGGAGCAGCTTCCCAAACAAATACCATTTAATGTGACATCCAGAGTTGCAGAATGTGTGGAATCAAATAATTTTTTCAGTGAATTTCATTTATTCCAGTTCAATTCAATTTAAAGCTCCCTCCACTAGAGGGATTGGTGGTGAAAGGGTGTGGCCACCCATCACCGACATGGAAATGGATTTGCAGATTTTGCTTTGATTTGGAAATGATTTGAACCTGGTGAAAGAAAGTGATGAACTAAGGAAGATCGAATGAAAGGAAAATCTGGTTTTCAGATCACCAACAATCTGCCCTGGTCTCTCCATGCTGATGTTATAGTTAAGAAAGTCCACAAACTCCTTTACTTCCTCAGAAGGCTAAGGAAATTCGCTTGTCAGTGCACCTCTCACCAATTTCTACAGATTGGCACCATGGAAAATATTCTTTCTGGATGTATCACAGCTTGGTATGGCTTCTGTTCTGACCAAGTCCACAAGAAACTACAAAGGGTCGTGAATGTAGCCCAGTCCACTGCACAAACCAGTCTCCCATCCATTGATTCTGTCTACATTTCCCACTGCCTCAGCAAAGCAGCCAGCATAATTAAGGCTCCCACGCACCCTGGACATCCTCTCTTCCTTCTTCTTCCTTCGGGAAAATGATACAAAAGTCTGAGGTCACGTACCAACTGACTCAAGAACAGCTTCTTCCCTAAGTAGACTTACCTTAAATTAAGTTGATCTTTCTCTCCACCCTAGTTAAGACTGTAACACTATATTCTGCACTCTCTCGTTTCCTTCTCTATGAGCGGTATGTCTTGCCTATGTAGCGTGCAAGAAACAATACTTTTCACTGTATATTAATACATGTGACATAGTATTGTCAAATCAAATCAAATCAAATAAATCAAATCAAAATATTAAATTGATCTTTCTCTAAACCCTATCTGTAGCTACAACGCTATATTCTGCATTCTATCCTTTCCATTTCCCCTATGTACTCCATGAATGGTATGTTTAGTCTATAACAGCTTGCAAGAAATAATCCTTTTCTCTGTATCCCAATACACATCTCCATAATAAATTAATTCAATCCAATTCAAAAATGCAATGTTTACATTGGAATTGGAGGTGGAACAGGAAAGGGGAGCCGACAGACTTGCTGTGTCAGAGTTTCAGATTTGCTTTTCGTCTTCGCTTTTGTCTGTGAAGCTAGCCTACTGGATCTCTATCCTGCGGGCGTACTGATCCTCGTAGCTTTCAGCCGATTATCGGCCCAACAAAGAGAACATACAGGAGAATCAACCTTCAACATAAAGTTAGCTTGTCCTTGAACAGCACCAGGATGGATTCACTGATCATGTGTCTTATCGCTGCCATTGGGATATTGCTTCAGATTGACTTCCATGCTTGCCTACATAACAACAATAACTTCACTTGAAGATAACTTATTGAATATTTTGAGGACATGAAACCTCAAAAGGACAGTTCTCTCTGTGTGTAGGAACACCCAATAGTAGCTATACATCCAGTACATATCAACCACATCTTGTTCCATCTTGATTTTAACAGCATAATTGTTGATTTATTTTGCTTCACCTGTCATTGTAAATAATTTTTCTTTATTCTTTGATAGGATGTGGCCATTGCTGACAAGGCCAGAATGTGTTGCCCATCCCTACTTGCCTTTGAACTGAGTGGTTTCCTGGACCACTTCAGAGGGGCAGTTAAGAGTTGACTATATTGCTGGGGTCACATGTTAGCCAGGCCAGGTAAAGATGGAAGATTTCCTTCTCTAAAGTGCACTAGTGAACCAGATGGGTTTTTCCAACAATTGATGATAGTTTCGCGGTCATCATTAGTTTTCAATCCCATTTCTTTTCATTTAGTTGCACATTTGTATCACTTGTACAAAAGTTACTTCACCTAGACTTTCTCTATAAATATTGGTTTGAAATATATACAAATATTCTAAAAAACAAGAATACTAACTTAAATCAGGTCGATTGCACATGCTAAATTGTCCATTAGTCAGGGGGGTAATGGGGATAGGGCCTGGGTGAGATTGTTGTTGGTGCAGGCTCGATAGACTCCTTCTGTAGGGATTCTATGATTCTATGAAAATTTCTGCTTATTCCAGCTAATCACCTGCAAACAAAGTTCCTAATCTAATCATTTGTAGTCTGAACACAATGCAGAGAATAAAAATTCAATACGACCTCGATTAAACTAGCATTTATTGTTGGTAAACGAGAACACTTAAATCTTCTTTCCGATTATATCATTTTTATCATCAGTGTACGCTACACTTTGTAATCCCATTTGTACTTTTAGTTTCTATTTGAATTACCTGCCATTTCTTAATATTGAATTCCACCCCTTCCTTCTTTGCAGATCTTGCTGAATGCTTTTGCTTGCCTTCAATCCTCTTTATTACACATAGTACCTTATAATTTATAAATATCATTAATGGCAATGATCCCAGGACTGATACCCAGCAGCTTATTGATCATTGCTTTCCAATTAACACTATCGCCATTGATCAAGAGGCATCATTCCCTTACTTGTCCAATTAAATACTTTCTCTTTAATCCAGAACTGTGTACTTTAGACACAAACCCCTGGTGAAACATTTCACATTGCTCCTCGCAATGGCGAGATGTATAACATTACGCACATTACTGACATCCAACAAACCTATTACCTCCTCAAAGAATTCCAATAGCCTTGTAAGGCATGACTTGGCTGTTCTCATTTCAGGTCGATTTGAAATTATTTTTATCTGTTAAATTGCTACAGTGAAGGAGAAGGCCATTCGACCCATTGAGTCTGCACCAACTCGCTGACAGAGCATCCCACCCTGGCCCTATCCTCATAACCCCACATATTTAGCCCACTAATTCCCTTAATCTACATATATTGGGACACCAAGGTGCAATTTAGCATGATTAATCCACCTAACCCACACATCTCCTATTCTTCTATTGCAGCTTGTATTATCAATACAGTGAATGGTTTAACTGTTTCAAACTACTTCATCCATCATCCTTGTTCAATGCTCTCAGTCTTGTTCTTCTGCTTTCTTCATTTGTCTGTCGTCCAGTTTTCTCTCCAACTTTTTTTACCTTTTAACCTTGGAGAGACATTCGACTGTGAAGGTTGACATCAGAGCCAACTGTGATCTACAAAAGAAGAAAGTCTCACATTTATGTAGCAAACTTTTATGACATCAGGATATTCTAAAGGACTTAACAGCAATAAAATACTTTTGAAGTGCAGTCACTATTGAACAATGACAGCTAACATGAGGGTAACAAGTGTCTCCAAACAGCAGTGTGGTAATGACTGGGTGATTTTTTTAAAAAAATGATTTTGGTTCAGGGATAAACTTGGCAAGGGGATCAGCAGGAACTTAGATTAAAACAGAAAGTGCTGGAGAAACTCAGCAGATCTGGAATCACCTGTGGAAAGAGAAAAACAGATAAATCCATATGAGTCTTCAGAGCTGAAAAAAGGGAGAGATGTGATGAATTTTATGTTGTTATATGACAAGAACTTCCCAGCTCTACTTCAAATGGGTGATATTTTATATCTATTTGAGAGGATAGACAGAGCCACAGTTTAATATCTCAACTAGAGAATCATAGAATCATGGAACCCTACAGTACAGAAAGAGGCCATTCGGCCCATTGAGTCTGCACCAACCACAATCCCACACAGGCCCTATCCCCATATCCCTATATATTTTACCCACTAATCCCTCTAACATACGCATCTCGGACACTAAGGGGCAATTTTAGCATGGCCAATCAACTTAACCCACACATCTTTGGACTGTGGGAGGAAACTGCAGCCCCCGGGGGAAACCCAGAGATGTCAGGGGTAAGTTTTTCACTCAGAGGGTGGTGGGTGAGTGGAATCGGCTGCCAGCGGTGGTGGTGGAGGTGAACTTGTTGGGGTCTTTTAAGAGACTTCTGGATGAGTACATGGGATTTAATGGGATTGAGGGTTATAGATAGGCCTCATAGGTAGGGATATGATCAGAGCAACTTGTGGGCCAAAGGACCTGTTTGTGCTGTAGTGTTCTATGTTCTATGTAAACCCACGCAGACACGAGGAGAATGTGCAAATTCCAAGGTTGCACCTTAAAGTGCATGGGGTTGGGGGAAGTTGGCAGAAAGGAAGCAAAGACTAGGAATGAATGGGTGCTTTTCAAATTGGCAGGCAGTAACTAGTGGGGCACTACAGGGATCGGTCCTCGGACCCCAGCTTTTCACAATATGTATTAATGTTTTGGATAAGGGAATAAAATGTAACACTTCAAAGTTTGCAGATGGTATCAAGGTTGGAGGGTGAACTGTGGCGAGGATGCAGAGATCCTTCAGAATGATCTGGACTGGTTGAGTAAATGGGCAAATCAATGGCAGATGCAGTATAATTTGGATAAATGTGAGGTTACTCATTTTGGAAGCAAAAACAAGAAGGCAGATTATTGCCCGAATGGCTGTAAATTGGGAGAGGGGAGTGTGCAGTGGGATCTACGTGTCCTTGTGCACCAGTGGCTGAAGGTAAGCAGGTAGGTGCAGCAGGTGATAAAGAGGGCAAATGGCACGTTGGCCTTCATTGCGAGAGGTTTCGAGTACAGGAGCAGGGATATGTTGTTGCAATTATACAGGGCCTTGATGAGACCACACCTAGAGTATGGTGTGCAGTTTTTGTCTCCTTTTCTGAAGAAGGATGTTCTTGCTCTCGAGGGAGTGCAGCGAAGATTTACCAAGCTGACTTTGGGGATGGCGGGACTGATGTTTGAGGAGAAATTGACTAGGTTAGGATTGTTTTCACTGGAGTTCAGACGAATGACGGGGGATCTCATAGAGACTTATAACATTCTAACAGGTCTAGACAGGGTAGACTCAGGGAGGATATTTCTAATAGTGGGGGAGTCCAGAACCAGGGGTTATATTCTGAGGATTTAGGGTAGACTATTTAGGATGGAGGTGAGGAGAAATTTTTTCGCCCAAAGAGTGGTGATCCTGTGAAATTCATTACCACAGGAAGTAGTTGATGCCAAAACATTGAATGTATTCAAGAGATGGCTGGATATAGCACTTGGGGCAAATGGGATCAAAGGTTATGGGGAAAAAGCAGGATTAGGCTATTGAGTTGGATGATCAGCCATGATCATAATGATTGGCAGAGTCAGCTCACAGGGCCAAATGGTCTTCTCCTGCTCCTATATTCTATGTTTCTATGTTTACCTCCAACAGTACAGCTCTCCAACAGTGCTGCACTGGAGTGTCAACCTGGATTTTATGCCCAAATCTCTTGTGTCTTGAACCAACAACACTCTCACTCAGGCAAGTGTGCTACCAACTGAGGGAGAACTGCCACTCTGGGGATCAATCCCCACATGATTTCCAAACATAATCATTTCCAACTGAAGATAGAACTGTTGAAGCAGACGAAGTTGGAACTTTTCCTCTGTCTGGCCTGGAGATATTGAGACTATCAATATCCTGGAGGTTACCATTGACCAGAAACTGAACTAGACTAGCCATATAAATACTGTGGCTATACAAGCAGAGCAACATTTAGCAATCCTGCAGTGAATAACTCACCCCCCTGACTCCCCAAAGCCTGTCAACCATCTACAAGGTGCAAGTCAGAAGTGTGATGGAAAACTTGTCCTTTGCCTGGATGAGTGCAGCTCCAACAACACTCAACAAGCTCTACGCTGCTCAGGACAATGTAGCTCCCTTGATTGCGATGCCTTCCACAAACATTCAGTCCCTCCACCACCAACAAATAGTGGCAGCCGTGTGTACATTCCACAAGCCTCTTTAGGCAGCACCTTCCAAACCCATGACCCCTATCATCTAGAAGGGCAAGGGCAGCAGATACCTGGGAACACCACCACCCGTCCAGAGCCACCCACCATCCTGACTTGGAAATATATCGCTGTGGCTGGGTCAAGATACTGGAAGTCCCTCCCTAACAGCACAATGGGTGTTTCTACACCTCAGTGACTGCAGTGATTTAAGGACAGTAAGAAGTCTCACAACACCAGGTTAAAGTCCAATAGGTTTATTTGGTAGCAAAATCCACTAGCTTTCAGAGCGTTGCTCCTTTGTCAGGTATGTGGATATAACACAAAGGAGTGCAGCTCCTCCGTCAGGTAGCTCTTACCTAACGAAGGAGCAGCATTCCGAAAGCTGGTGGCTTTTGCTACCAAATAAACCTATTGGAGTTTAACCTGGTGTTGTGAGATTTTTTACTGTGTTTACCCCAGTCCAATGCCGGCATCTCCACATCGCGATTTAAGGAGACAGCTCATCACCACCCTCTCCAGGGCAATTAGGGACGGGCAATGAATGCTGACCTAACCAGTGATGGCCACATCTGCAAATGAATTTTTAAAAATTGCCTCAGTTGAGGCGAGAAAACAGATGTAAAATCCAAGATTTCCCAGTTTATTTGGGTCACTGCCACACTCTATAGTGAACTGAGCATTAAGGGACTTTGGTTTAAACAGATCTCAGTGCAATGTTAGATTTCTTTTCCTCCTCCCGGTTCATCCTTTTGGTTTTAGTCCCATTCATAACATAAGAACATAAGAACATAAGATCTGGTGCATTAATACAGTGATGTCTTGTTTGTTTTTATTCTCTCAAAATACCAAAACTAATTATAATTGACACTTAAACATCCCTACCACAAATTGTTTCATTTTTGGTACTAAACTGGAGAGTTGATGGAAAACAAATTTGGTAATAATGTGCTACCCTCCCAGGTGGCAGTGTTTGAATCCTTTCACCTTTCTCACTGCCCATCCATTGCCATATCACGTCGAGTTATTTCTGAGTACTGTAGCATTCTGAAAATTAATTTGATTTGATTTGATTTATTATTGTCACATGTATTAATATACAATGAAAAGTATTGTTTCTTGCATGCTATACAGATAAAGCATACCTTACAGAGGAAGGAAAGGAGAGAGTGCAGAATGTAATGTTACAGCCATAGCTCGGATGTAGAGAAAGGCCAACTTCATGCGAGGTAGGTCCATTCAAATGTCTGATGGCAGCAGGGAAGAAATTGTTCCTGAGTCGGTCGGTGCATGTCCTCAGACTTTTGTATCTTTTTCCCAATGGAAGAAGGTGGAAGAAAGAATGTCAGGTGTGCATGGGGTCCTTAATTATGCTGGCTGCTTTTCCGAGGTAGCAGGAAGTGTAGACAGGGTCAATGGATGGGAGACTATTTTGCGTGATGGATTGGGCTTCTTTCACAACCCTTTGTGGTTTCTTGCCGTTTTGAACAGCGCAGGAACAATGTGAAGCTGTGATACAATTGGAAAGAGTGCTTTTTATGGTGTATCTGTAAATGTTGGTGAGAGTTGGAGTAGACATGCCAAATGTTCTTAGTCCTTGAGCAAAGGAGCTGCAAAAATACCAATCAATGGTCCAATGATTGGGAATCCAAAATGTAAAGGTCTAATACTGATAATATTTCAGCTGTACAGCATAGCAAACAAATAAAGAAACTCTGGAACAGGGCTCATAAAATCATGTTCTTCAAGATCCCAAGATTATTCCTTTTGATTGCAGCATTTGAACACAGAAGCACATTTAAGTGAGCTGATAATGGTCATTTTGTTCTGCAAAAACCCTACTTTGTTGTCACATATCTTTCATCATGGTGCACTGAACTGAAGAATTCAGGTGGCAAGATGGCACAGTGGTTAGCACTGCTGCTTCACTATGCGGGGACCCTGGTTCAATTCTGACCTTGAGTGGACTGTCTGTGTGGAGTTTGCATGCTCTCCCCATGTCTCCATGGGTTTCTTCCAGGTGCTCCAGTTTTCTCCCATAGCCCAAAGATGTGTAGCTTATGTGGATTGGCCATGTCCCTCAGTCTCTGAAGCTGTGTAGGTTAAGGGGATTAGCTGGGTAAATATACGGGGTTATGGGGATAAAGCCTGAGTGAGATACTCTGTCGGAGAGTCCTTGCACATTCAAGGGACTGAATGGCATCTTTCTGCGCTGTAGGGATTCTATGATTCTATGATTTGCCAATATAAAGCACACAGATAAAATTTAGCCAGAGGTATTGGTTGGTATCGTCAGTCAGAACACACCTCTGGGACATTGGTTACAATATGCCTCAGATTGTGAACTGAGTTGGGAGCAAAGCTGGAGGCCACGGCTTCGAAGGTTCAGTGTGTGAAAATACTTGTCTGGTGCAATACTAAACCTTTCACAACAAAAGTAAGTTTGAAGTTTGATATAATGCCTTCTGGTGAATTTAACTGATTTCTTACAATGGGCAATGATTCAGACTAGACGATTGGTCTCAATCCCCATTAGTTAGAGGAGGGCTGGAGGGGGAAATACCAGCTGAGGCCTCTAATCCTGATCACTAGCTGGCAACGTGAGCGTGTGAGGGGAAGAAATGGGCGTGCTGTGAGTCCCCCACAGTCAAATTACCCACCGAGCCTGTGCAGGCTCACACACAACAAATTACTACTTACACAAGATTTCCAGAAATCCAACTCAAGCAACACAAACCTTGCCAGGACTAAATGAATAAATAAAATTTAGCCCCAAACATAAGTGCATTATTTTCAAACGGACATAGCAGCTTGTATTTCATGTTTTGCTGCTTGGTGGCAGAATTTGCAACATCTTTGAGTGTGTGTTTTTGATAACCTCCCCCTGGCCTCTGTCCTACTTTCTGCTGACTGCTCACTGATCCTGCTGTGAGCATTCCTTACATGTAGGCACTATCTAGTGGTAGGTTGTGGCTGTGATACAAAGACAAATGGGTTAGACGTTACAAGTTAAAACTGCTCAGGCAGAGCTTCATATTACAGGAAGGTACACTGGGAATTCCGGAATAGAGGTCACAGTTTCCCAAGCAGAAATTTTTAATGGGTGGGAAATTGTGCATGGCACGTAGATGTCCAAAGCTGAATTGCTCCTGTGCTTTCCTGTGAGACTCAATGCTGCAATCTTTGTTCTCACATTGGTTCATTCATAAGCATAGCGGTGACATTACCAGTGAGGCCTTTGTTTATCGCCCACCCATAACTGTCCTCAAGATGGAGGTTAGCTGCCTGAGTGGCTTTTTAGGCCATTGCACAGGGCAGTTGAGAGTCAGCCACATTACTACGGAGTTACATGTTGCCCAGTCCAAGTGAGGATGACAGAATTCCTTCCCCTAAGGGATATTATTCAACCAGATGAATTTGTATAACAAGCCAGTGTTTCACGATCACCATTACGGAGACGAGCTTGCTGAGTTGTTTGTCTCCTGGGCTGAAGGGCTTGTTTTAGGAAGAGAGATTGGGCAGTTTGGTCTTCTACTCCCTGGAGTTTAGAAGAATGAGAGGAGGTCTGATTGAGGTGTACAGGATGATAAGGGGGATTGCGATTGATAAGTACACATGGAGAGGATGTTTCCTCTTGTAGGGCAATCCAGAACAAGATGTCTTAAATTGAGGGGCGGCAGGTTTAAAACAGAGATTTGGAGAAATTACTTCTCTCAAAGGGCCTTGAGTCTGTGAATTCACTATCCCAGAGAGCGTTGGATGTCGGGACATTGAGTAAATTTAAGGAAGAGGTTTTTAATTAATAAAGGGTTTAAGGTGAACAGGCGAGAAAATGGAGTAGAAGCCGAGATGAGATCAACCATGATCCTATTGAATGGCAGAGCAGGCTCGAGGGGCTAAATTGCCCACTCCTGCTCCTAGTTCTTATGTTCTCATGCTTATGTCCTAAGGCTCTTTTATTCCTGACTTACCTGATTCACTAGATTCAATTCACAAACTATCATGATTGGGATTTAAGCTCACATTTCAGGATTTCTAATCCAGTAATATAGAATTACAGAGACTACTTAGCATTGAAATAGCCTATTTGATCCAACCAGTCCATGTTGATGTCTATACACTACTGAAGCCTCCTGCCATCCCTCCTCATCCAACTCTATCCACATATCCCTCTCTGCCAACCTCCAAAAGCTATCCAGCTCCCCCACATAACCACATTGCTGGTTATGCCTGCCTCTTTATGGGTTATGTGGAGCATTCCCTGCTCCCACAACTCCTTTATTGGTATTTACACACCCACAACATTGCTTTCGTATCAGCTAATCTGGCCTGTATTTACGATTTTGTTTTTAGAACATTTTTGGAAACAGCACTAAGTAACATTGACACAAATAAGGCAAGGGCGTAAAAACCGGAAATGTTAGGAGTAAAGCTGGCAAATGGTATTGAAAAGCAAATTCAGAATCGACAGGCGCTGATCTAGCTAAAACCGAGCATGTCACTTGCAGGTGTTAGACTGTCAGAGCAAATGAGATATTTTCGGCAGGATTTGAAAGCGTATGTTTGTTCCCCCAACTTCCGCCTTCAGTCCAGAGGGTGGTCTGCTCTACTCTGGGCTACAGACTACTTCACAGATGCTGTTGATGCTATTTGATGACAGGAGGTGTACTTCTATAGTTGGCCTTTGCCAATTCCTGTGCATTCCTCCCCTCACAATGGCATGGATTACTCTGCTTCTGCGCTGTGCTCCATCTGTCAGTCTGGATGAAAATTAGAAAAATTCACCCAAAAGGACAGGTGCCTCTGAATGTCAGGTCAAAGTTCTGATTCAAACCGGCTGTGATTTGTTTAATCTTTTCCCTCGTTCCCCAGCCTTCATTTTTGCAGTTAGTGCAAATCATATGCGCTCAGAGATTCAATTGAGGTTACAGGTTAGAAAGGATTGTGTACAGTATTAGCGGGCAAATACTAACACATGTTCCTGTGTAATTTACTTCCCCTGGGCATTAACCCATTTAAAACAAAATGGGTTCGGATTATTACAATAGCAAAGAAACAGCATCTAAAACCATACAGCCTTTCTTCATTAATATTGCCAAGACTAAATTTGAGGATTGTGTATCTAATGCCTTTACACATGTTTAATGTAATTCAGAGATAGCAATCTTTAAATCGTAGACGATAATGGAAAATACTCTGCCACATCCATGTCTCAGATTTCAGTATTCCATTCTCCTCTTACACTAAATTAAGACTTGCCAACATGGAGGTGTTTTATTTCCCTTCTGTTTTTAGATGTATTTTGTTTGCTTCTGGCCTCTTGAGATGCACTTGGACCATTCCCTGATCAACAGGGGGGCAGACAAGCTGCTTCCTAGTTTCTTCCAATGGCCTTTTTTGAGCCAACTGTTTGAAGGAATGTGAGGGCAGTGCTGAGTGGTTCGCCCTTTGACTTCCCCTAACTCTTAGTGGGGAACTGGCTGGACAACCCTCTCTATTTCCCCTTCACAATTATATGACGTCCTATGAAATGATCCCCTGCAGGGCAAGTGCTGCCCACAACCTTCTGTCTCCATTCAGAACATCATCACAATGACTCATCACAATGTTATATTGGGAGCCTTTTATACCAAACGTCTGAAATAAGACCAGTGAAAGACCCAATAATTCTGCCTATTCACCATGTGATCTGACCTCTTCTCCCTATACTTGATTCTTCAGCTCGCTCACGTTGTACACTTTCAATCATATATACATAAGTGTATATTTATTAGCATCACAATTAGGCTTACATTAATATTGCAATGAAGTTACTGTGAAAATCCCCTAGTCACCACACTCCAGTACCTGTTTGGGTACACTGAGTGAGAATTTAGCATGGCCAATGCACCTAACCAGCACGTCTTTCGGGCTGTAGGAGGAAATTGGAGCACCCAGAGGAAACCCATGCAGACACGAGGAGAACATATAGGCTTTGTACAGACAAGCTGGGAATCGAACCTGGAGTCCCTGGCATTGTGAGTCTGCAAGACTAACCACTGTGCCACCTATCCATGTTTTAAAACTCATTAATAGAAAAAGCAGCATAGCTTAGCTTAGACCTTGAGTTCCTGGCACTTGAGGTAGCAGTGCTAATCACTGTGCCACCATGCATATCTTTGTGTAACAAACTTCCAAATACATTTTTGTCATTTTTTTGCCCATTGCCTTTTACTTGTGTTTTCTAATATTTAAGCTGTTTGCCACAGGGAGCAATTTGGCAAATAATCCTCAATCTCTTTCTTGATCAGCATTTGCCACTTAAGATATTCACACACACTTACTTTCTTCTGCCCATATAAATGATTCAACATTTAAGCTGACTGAACAATATCCGTCACCTATTGCCAAGTTCTGTACATTATCTCAATCATTCTAAATCTGGTTAAATGTTTCTGATCAATTGCACTGCATGGTGGCACAGTGGTTAGCACTGCTGCTTCTTAGCTTCAGGAACCCAGATTCAATTCCTGGCTTGAGTTACTGTCTGTGTGGAGTTTGCACATTCTCCCCGTGTTATTGTGGGTTTTCTCCGGGTGCTCTCCCACAATCCAAAAGACGCGCTGGCTAGATGCATTGACATTGCTAAATTCTTCCTCCGCGTACCTGAGCATGCACTGGAGTGCGGCAACTAGGAGATTTTCAGAGTAACTTCAGTGCAGTATTAATGTAAGCTTGCTTGTGACACTATTAAAGAAAGTTTATTTTGATATCTTCATCTCTAAACCTGGAGATACTGCTTAAAAATCCATGTCAGTTTAAGAACATAAGAACATAAGAAATAGGAGCAGGAGTAGGCCATCTAGCCCTTCGAGCCTGCCCCGCCATTCAATAAGATCATGGCTGATCTGTCGTGGCTCAGTTCCACATTCCCGCCCTCTCCCCATAACCCTTAATCCCCTCTCTTATCAAAAACCCATCAACCCGCGTCTTAAAAATATTTAGCGAGGCAGCCTCCACCACTTCAACGGGCAGAGAATTCCAGAGATTCACACCCTTTGAGTGAAGAAGTTCTTCCTCAACTCCGTTCTAAACCGCCCCCCCTTTATCTTGAGGCTGTGCCCCCTAGTCCTACTGTCCTTTCTGAGCGGGAAGAGTCTCTCCACCTCTATCCTATCCATCCCATTCATCATCTTATATGTCTCAATGAGATCTCCCCTCATTCTTCTAAACTCTAATGAGTACAAGCCTAGTTTATTCAGCCTCTCCTCATAGCTCAACCCCCTCAACTCCGGCATCAGCCTAGTAAACCTCCTCTGCACTCCCTCCAAGGCCAAAATATCCTTGCGTAAGTACGGCGCCCAAAACTGCACGCAGTACTCCAGCTGCGGCCTCACCAATGCCCTATACAGCCGCAGCAAGACCTCCCTACTTTTATATTCAATCCCCCTCGCGATGAAGGCCAGCATCCCATTAGCCTTCCTGACCACCTGCTGCACCTGCAGGCTGGGTTTTTGCGACTCATGCACAAGGACCCCGAGGTCCCTCTGCACCGTCGCCTGCTGCAGTTTTTCGCCCAGTAAGTAATAGTCCTTCCTACCATTATTCCTACCAAGTGGACAACCTCACACTTGCCAACATTAAATTCCATTTGCCAGTTCCTGGCCCAATCGCCCAACCTATCTAGATCCTTCTGCAGACTCTCCACACCCTCCGCGCAATTTGCCGTTCCACCAATCTTGGTGTCATCAGCAAATTTTGACACCATACATTCGGTTCCCTCCTCCAGATCATCTATATAAATGGTAAATAGCTGAGGCCCCAGCACCAACCCCTGGGGCACTCCACTAGTCACCAACCGCTAATCCGAATAGCACCCATTAACCCCCACTCTCTGCCTCCTATTTGCCAACCAATCCTCTATCCACGCTAACACCCTACCCCCAACTCCATGCCCCCTTACCTTCTGCAATAACCTCTTGTGAGGTACCTTGTCAAACGCCTTCTGAAAATCAAGAAAGACCACATCCACCGGCTCTCCTTTATCCACCGCCCTAGACACATCCTCATAGAAGTGGTGGTCTTCCATACATCTGATGCCGTTGTCGTAGGTTTGGAAGGTGTTGCCAAAGAAGTCTTGTTGAGTTGCTGCAGTACATTTGTAGACGGTACACACTGTTGCCAGTGTTCATCGGTGGTGGAGAGAGTGAACATTTAAGGTTTAATGTTTGCTTCTTTTGTATCACACCTCTTCCCTTCCTTGTCTGACTTAGACATAGAAACATAGAAACATAGGGCAGTACAGCACAGGAACAGGTCTTTTAGCTCGTGATGTCATGCCGAGCATGACGCCAAATTAAACTAATCCCTTCTACCTGCCTTTGGTCCATATCCTGCTATTCCTTGCATTTTTATGTGCTTATCGAAAAGCTCCTTAAATCCCTGACTTCTCTCCACCCTTTTCTCCCTCTTCTCCTACTCTGTCCTTTCCTCTTTTCTGCTTCCTCCATCTCTTTGCCCCACTTTCCCTCAGTACCTCTAGCTCCCTCTAACCCACCTTCTCCGCCTCCTCCTCATTTCTCCACGTTTCATCCATTATCCATTGACCAGTAATCCTAACTGACTCGAAAAATTCAAATTGACTGATTTGATTGGCTGCTGGTGTGCAGTGTCAAGAAAGATTAGCTAATATTCTGTAAGAGTTTCATTTAACAGGTAACAATCTCACTCTTGAAGTTTGAAGTTTATTTATTATTGTCACAAGTAGGCTTGCATTAACACTGCAATGAAGTTACTGTGAAAATCCCCCAGTCGCTGCACTCTGGCACCTGTTTGGGTACACTGAGGGAGAATTTAGCAAGGCCAATGCACCTAACCAGCAGGTCTTTCTGACTGTGGAAGGAAACTGGAGCACCTGGAGGAAACCCATGCAGACATGGGGAGAATGTGCAGATTTCGCACAGACAGTGACCCAAGCCGGGAATTGAACCCAGGTCTCTGCCACTGTGAGGCAGCAGTCTTAAGCTATCTCAGCCCAACCTAGTTTAATGCATTGTTTGCAACTGCAATTCACAAGTCTTTTTAAAAAGCATTTAGACAGTTACATGGGTAAGATGGGTATAGAGGAATATAGGCCAAATGCAATTGGGATTAGCTCAGGCGGGGTTAAACAAAAGGGTGGCACTGACAAGTTGGGCTGAAGGGCCTGTTTCCGTGCTGTAAACCTCTATGACTCTATGGCTCTATGACATTTGCATAACTCTTTGTTTGGCTAAAGGTTTTCTCGGTTTGCTGATTTAACCTTAGATGTGGCATATTTCAAAATGCTGTTTTGGTCTCCTTGCTCGGATTCCCATGACAAAGAGAAGTGTTTGTTTCCTGTCCATTCTATTGATTCCCTTTACTGGTCTAAACACCACAAACTGATCATTCTCAAAACTCCTCACGGCCAGGAAATATAAACAGAATTTGCCCAGTGTCCCAGGATAATGCATTTCTTTCAGCCAGGGTATCATTTCCATAGAATCATGGAATCCCTACAGTTCACTGAACTCCTGCCAAGGCCAATTTATCCTTCCTTTAGGAAAGTACTCAAAGCTGAACACAATACTCTAAGTGGAGGTTAAACAGAAACAGCACTTTGTAGCTTTTAGATTCAATAGGACTGATTTCCTCGGCTGCGGGTAAATAGCAGGTGAGCTAAACTAATTGAATAGCTCTTTAAAGAGTCAGCACAAACATAATAGGCTGAATGGCCTCTTTCTGTACTTTACAATTCTATGGTTTTCCAGTAAATGTAACAAATGGACATTTGTGGGAAGCGTGGTTGTGATTTCCTGACATGTGCACCTTGTGGGCAGAAGTCCTTCTTGTAATTGTGAATTCAGAAACCAGCTCTTGTATCTCTTGGGAAGGAAACCTACATACTGCCAGACTTTCTAGCTGCTTTTTGTATGACTTACATACTCTTGTGGTTCATCTACCTTTCCCCAGTGCTTCTCATATATATTTCCACATACCATGAATACTTTCAAAGTTATTTCATACCTTATTACAGGGAACTAGAGCTGTCATTAACCCACCCATTAATTTAACTAAGCCAACTGCAATATTCTGCTTTCTTCTTCAAATTTACTACTATTCTTAGTTTAACATCATCTGAAAGCTTAAATATTCCTCCATTATATCTGAAGATTAAATATTTAATTCATATTTGATTCCCAAGTCAGCGATATTTCTCCATGAAATGAGAAGCTGGGGCATTGCCACTCAGAACTCTGATTTGTCATCTCCCATCAATTCAAATGTATTTGTTTTACCACAACCTTCTGCTGCTTATCAAATCATTTCCTATTCATACTACATGGTTTTCCCCAGCTCCAGGTACCCAATTAGTGTACTGGCATGAACCGAAAATGCTGGCAAAACTCAGCAGGTCTGCCAGAATCTGTGCAGAGAGAAATTTGAGTTAATCATGCCACGGTTCCTCAGAGTTAAGGAGAGGTAGAGGTGTGATTGATTACATATTATGTAAGAGGGGCTGAAGCAGATGGAGCAGAGGACTAGCACTTCCCTTTAAGAATTTTATAGCAATTGGGTTCTCCTTTAAATGCAATGCTATCACATACACTATACATTTGACCTATCTATCTTATTATCATACATGGGTTTGGACATATTTATAGTGAACAATATGCCTCAGCTTAATTTGTATGCTGTTCAGTGTTACTACTTTGGTTCCCATATATTTATGTTATTGTCATCAATAAGCATTATCTCTGGCCGAAAGTTTACCGTCTCGCCTGCTGGGGGAATGGAGACAGAAAATTCAATGGACCATTTAAAGGTTCATTAAGCTCAGATGGGTATTTCCAGTCTTGGGCCACACCAGAAAATCCTACCCTTTATCTCATTGATTGTTTCAAGTACTTGTGTTCCCAGAGCTTTACAAATGATCACAAATAGAGGTTTGTCACTGAGCTCTGTAAAACTCACCTCTAAACATCTTTATCAGGATTTTTTTGACTCACAGGCCAAAATGTAAAAGGTAATGTACCTGAAGATGAATTTTTCCATCATTTGGGCCTATATCAATGCAGAAAAACAAACAGCAGAGATAAAGAAAACAAAATCTACATTTTGTTTTAATAAGAAAAGTTAGAGATTCCAGCCATCTGAATGGGATGAGGCCAAATCATCTTAGTCTCTGAACATTGCTGCCAGAACTCCTCAGGGTAATGTTCTAGGATCAACAGTCTGTAGCTGCTTCGTCAATGACCTTTCTTTCATTATAAAGTCCAAAGTGGAGATGTTCACTGATGATTGCACTCATCGGATACTGAAGCAACCTTGCTTCAGCAAGACTGGGCAACATTCAGATAAATGGCAAGTAACATGTGTGCCTCACAAGTGCCAGGTAATGACTATCTCTAACAAGCATATCTAACTACTTCCCCTTGATGTTCAATGGCATTTCCATCACTGAATTCTCCCATCATCAACATCCTGAAGTTACCAATGACCAGATATTTAATTGGACTAATCATATAAATACTGTGGATTGATGGACAGATCGGAGCTTGGGAATTTTGTGGTGAGTATCTCACCTCTTGACTTACCAAAGTCAATTGGCAATGAATGTTGACCTTGTCAGTGAGGCTCACATCTCAAGAATGAATATAAAAGGAATAGGTGGTGTGGTCCTGAATTGTGTAGACCAGAACACTCCTGAGTTCAATCATTTATCTACACGATGTTAGTTAAACATAAGCAGTGACTGTAAGGGGCCTCAGCATCCATGGGATAGAAAGAGGGGAAAATTAACCAGAGTACCAGTATCTGAGCCCTATCCAGTAAACCCTGCCGGAAGGTTTGCGTGTGGGCATTGGCCAGGGATAGGGATGTGACTCAGCTTTCATTCCTCCTCCTGTGGTTAAGCAGCCTGCCAACCTCCACGATGGAGATGTAACAGTGAGCTGCCAGCAGCTGTGGAGCCATATTCCAGCATGAGTCACTGTCTTTGGGGTAGGAACAGAGCAAATCAAAAGAAACACAAAATCTTTTTTGAAAAATTCCCATGTGATTTTTGTGCAGAGATATGGGTCAAAGAGCTGCCATCATTTATTCTCTTTTTCGCTCAAGGCCTCTGAACTGCAGAAAAACATTCTGAAAACCTTGCAGAATGGTTGTTTATAGCACAGAAGAAGGCCATTTGGCCCAATGTGTTTTTACTGGCCTTCTGAAGGAACAATTCACCTAGTGCCATTCCCTTAGCTTCTCTCCATGGCCCTGCTCATTAATTTGCAAAATCCTCCTGGTGGAGAAACAGTGGCAAGGTATATTTTAATTCATACAACTGTAGCATGGAGTGATCAAATGCATAATTTTGCCATTGTTGCTCGTGCTTAACTCAATATGTCAGTTTGTACAGTACTGTAGCAAAAATTTAGTGAGTAAATTGGTGAGCAAGACTGGTCATTTTTATCACAAAATTATTACAGGTGGCACAGTGGTTAGTACTGCTGCCTCACAATGCCGGGGGCCCAGATTCAATTCCCAGCTTGGGTCACTGTCTGTACAGAGTCTGCACATTCTCCCTGAGTCTGCATGGGTTTCCTTGAGTGCTCAGATCTCACAGTCCGAAAGATATGCTGGTTTGGAGCATTGGCCATTCTAAATTCTCCCTCAGTGTACCCGAACAGGCACTGGAGTGTGGCGACCAGATGATTTTCACAGTAACTTCATTGCAGTGTTAATGTAAGCCTACTTGCGATTAATGCATAAACTTTATTTTTACAACCCAGAGTCTTGTTCAGCTAAAATATTTTCCTCAACAATCACCTTCAAAACTTAAATTCCTTATTAAAAACTGTTGACTCATTGCTAAATAGCATCTGGTAGAAGATCAATGGAGAAGGGAAATACAAATAATGAAGACACCTTGAGACCTGGGTGCTATTTACTTAAGGGAAAAGCAAGATGCTTAAGTTCCAGCAGTATAGTGTTTGAAGGAATGGCTAATACAAGGGGGTATACTGTGATTGTGGGCAACTGTCTTTGTGTTCTTTGGATGTTTACAAACAGCTTTCACTGACTTAAAAGGTTTACCTTGAGACTTCCACCTTTTGACTGCATTAGCAGAAAATAGGATTTAACAAATAGAAAGAGTGAACTAACTTGCGTTTATATAACATATCTTCATAACTCTCAGGGTGTCTCAAAACCCAATAGACTCTTGTGAGATGTAACTACTCATTGAAAGTCAGATGGCAGGACACTCAGGCCCAGGTTTGTCAACTGTGATCAGACACACTCCTGGAGCTTTCATCACATGACTTGTCCACACACCCCAGCCATTACCCAATTGGACTGTCAACCAAACACTCCCATTTTCAATAAAAGCAAAATATCTGAAACAAAAACAGAAAATGCTGGAAAATCTCAGCAGGTCTGACATCATCCGTGGGCAGAGAATATTCTGAGTCTGGATGATCCTTTGTCAGAGCTGATCCTTTGCCTCTGATGAAGAGTGATCTGGACTCGAAACATTGGCTCTATTCATTCCCCACAGATGCTGTCAGATCTGCTGAGATTTTCCAGCATTTTCTGTTTTTGTGTGACCCCCATTTTCAGTACATTTATAGTAGGTAAAGAGAAATTATGATGCTTGTCCCCTTGATGGGGTGGTCTGCCAAGAGGGTCACTTGAACCAAGTAACCAATTAGGGACCAGGGTGGGAAATCATCCTAGCAAGCTTGGGCTTCTGTGTCTGTTCGATTCTGTAAGCTAACTGGTAGCCATGAGATTGCAAGCCTCCTTATTGTAGTTATATGTAAATAAACGGGGAGGAAATGGCCTAGTGGTATTATCGCTAGACTATTGATCCAGAAACTCAGCTAATGTTCTGAGGACCTGGGTTCGAATCCCGCCACTGCAGATGGTGGAATTTGAATTCAATAGAAATATCTGGAACTAAGAATCTACTGATGACCACAAAACCATTGTCGATTGTCGGAAAAACCCATCCGGTTCACGAGTGTCCTTATCCAGTTTGGCTGACACGTAACTTCAGAGCCACAGCAATGTGGTTGACTCTCAACTGCCCTCCAAGGGCAACTAGGGATGGACAATAAATACTGGCCAGTCAGCAATGCTGATGTCCCACAAGTGAACATAAAAAAGTTGTTATTTACCTAACTGATGATCAGGAATTATTACAGAAATGTCCAAAGAAAATTTTTAAAAATATATCTTTTTCAACATCCAGATGATTTTTCTCCAGGGTCGCACACAGCAGTATCCTAGAATTAATCCTCACTTCCTAAAGACTCCTGGAGGGCTCACAACACAAGACATGGCTCATGTGAATGAGGGGACTTCTAATAGTGTGATGTAGCACACCCACAGTACAACATTGACATGTCAACCTTGATCATCCACTCGTGTACTGGAGTGCAGCTTGACCTCCTGACCTTCTAACTCAGAACTGAGAATGTTATCGTTGAATTACGGTTCCCACGTAGAATATCAATAGCCTGTGACTGTCGAACAGATTTTGAGCATTCTCCATTGAGCAATTGCAACTGAACTTTCAATGGTCAGAGCAATGAAATGTTCCACCTTCTTCCGTCGGGAAAAAGATGCAAAAGTCTGAGGACTGAAGAACAGCTTCCTCCCTGCTGCCACCAAACTTTTGAAGGGACCTACCTCACACTAAGTTGATCTTTCTCTACACCCTAGCTATGACTGTAACACTATATTCTGCACTCTTTCCTTTCCTTCTCTATGAACAGTATGTTTTGTCTGTGTAGCGTGCAAGAAACAATATTTTTCACTGCATATTAATACATGTGACGATTACAAGTTAAATCCAAGCAAATCAAATCAACAATACACAGCAGGTCAGTCAGCTTTTGTGAAAGAAACAGAATAGCTACATATTTCAGAGTATGTATCCTTCACTGGGACGCATGATTGACCCAGCTTGCAACACTTTTGTTTCTGGCTGACCTGAGCTGATGCCAGGACTGAATGCATGAACTAGGCTGACACCCCAGTGATCTGAGCTGATGCTTTCTGCCAGGACTGAATAGGCTGACACCCCAGTGGCATACTAAGTGCTACATTTTTAGCAGTCCTGACTGTCATTCAGATCCCATGATGCTTACTAAAGAAAAATAGTGCGTAAATTCACAAAGTACATAAGTAAAGCTTTGGACGGTTCTTCCAAACATCTGGATTCCAAGACAGGATTGCAACCTGAGAACACATTCTTAATCACCCGTTAAACGTATGCTGTCTCTTTCCAGTGTTCATTCCAAATGTACAATCTAATTCCACCTCGGGCAGGGATATAATTGAAAGGAGAAACTCTGTGTTAATTCTGGAGGATCTTGGTCGATTTTCTCCCTCTCTAACACACAAAGTCATCACTGCAGCAGATGAAGATGGCAGGAGGATGAGGAGCTGGAAGTATCCAAACCTGGATATTTCCAGACTGCACCAGATGCAGGTTTTGAGAAGCCTTTTCCTAGGGTGGAAGAGTCAATTATTAGGGGGCACAGGTTTAAGGTGCCGGGGGCAAGGTTTAAAGGAGATATATGAGGCAGATTTTTTTACACAGAGAGTAGTGGGTGCTTGGAACTGGTTGCCAGGGGAGGCAGTGGAAGCAGATACGATAGTGACTTTTAAGAGGCATCTTGACAAATACATGAATAGGATGGGAATAGAGGGATATGGTCCCCGGAAGGGTAGGGGTTTTAGTTAGGTTGGGCAGCATAGTTGGTGCAAGCTTGGAGGGCTGAAGGGCCTGTTCCTGCACTGTAATTTTCTATGCTCTTTGTTCTTTGTTCACTCATTCAGTCACATAAAATATATAGCTAAATATTTTGATCTCCATCTTCCCGTGAGCTAACTTTAACACCTACTCTGTCCTATTTCTAGTGTTTTGTGCAATCGTGGCGCCAAATCCTGTCACACGGTTTTTACACCTCACAATAAATAGATTTTAATAGAATAAAAGAAATCACTGTGGATGCTGGAACCCGAAACAAAAACAGAAAATATGGAAAAATACCAACAGGTTTGACAGCATATGTGAGGAGAGAACAGAGCCAATGTTTTGAGTCTGGTTGACCCTTCATCAGAGCCAGATTTAATAAAAAATTGACACAGTTCTTGAATGTGAGTATCTAATAAAACCGACTACAAGAGATGATTTTTGTTTTGTATATAAAATGATGAGAAGATGGGGGAATCATTCATGTGTCCACTGGGATTATATGATCTCACTGTTGACAATGAAATCCCATCAGTGCCTTCCCCTATACCTGGGGTGAGGATTCATTCGCTGAACCTGAACAGGTATACCGCACAAGATGTCATCTTCATAGATTCTATACTGAAAACATCTTCAACACTGAATCATGAGAAGAAATTCAACATTGAGGAGCCCAGTGTCACCCAGCCTTAACACCTGGAGGGGACAGATAGTGTGGAGGAAGGGAGGGGGGATTCGTGGAAGGCAAGATGGAGGAAGGGGTGTAAGGAGAAGGAGGGATGGAGGAAGGGTGGATTGAGAAAGGCGAGATGAAGGAAGGGGCTGGAAGAAAGTGAAACGGAGGAAGGGGGTTGGAGGAATGGGGTATGGATGAAGAAGGGATGAAGGAAGGGGGATGGAGGAAGGGGGGAATGAAGGAGTGGGGTGGCTGAAGGCAGGGATGGAGGGGATGGATGAAGGGGGGATGGATGAAGGGGAGATGGATGAAAGAAGGATAGAGGAAGGGGGGATGGAGGAAAGGGTGAATGAAGGCGGATGGAGGAAGGGGAATGGATGAAGACAGGATGAAAGGGGGAATGGAGGAATGGGGTGAATGAGAGAGGGTAATGAAGGGGGAATGAAAGAATAGGGTGGATGAAGGGAGTGCATGATGGGAGGAATGAAGGGGGAATGAAGGAATCCGATGGATGAAGGGATGCATGAAGAGAGGAATGGTTGTGGGGGGGGGGGGGAATGGAGGAATGAGATGGATGAAAGTAATGCATAAAGGGAATCGCCAAACATGTTTTTGAGGTCAGCCAAGGGTTTGAACGATTTTGCAGAGGGTTATGAAAAGAAAACCTCCTATATTGAAGCAGCTTGCTGGCGAGAGAGCTTTTAATATTAATAGTAGCACACAGTGAATCATGGCTCATATAAATAGGTCTCTGATTTAGTTATTTCAGTGAAACTTTTCAAAAAGATTCACGGCTGTTCGATAATATTTATGTCGCATCTTACTGGAGGATGGTCCACTTTCCGCGCTGTTCAGTGTCTGCAACTTTTACACACAGCAACATGGCAGGACGAGTTAGGAATGCCAAACGCCAAGAGAAGTGGACCAGTCACAGTGTAGTTCGTGTGAAAGGCTTGTTGCGGGTTGTGGAAAGATACCCCAGGTGAAATCTCCCCAAGGTACAGCAGGCTGCACTGCACACTGCTGGCTGGCTCACTACCTGTGCACACACCTAGCGCTTTACTTTCACCTGTTTACTGGTCTGAGGTCTCCAATAAAATATTGAATGCTACAGATGAACAGATAGAGACAATACAACACATGAGTATATCGGGGCTCCGAGCGATGATCATCACCTATTGTAACATAGAATTCCTCAGGTGCTAATGTACAAACTTCTAAGCAATTCATCACATTATTGCCCCTTGAAAAGACATTCTCCTGAATAGGTCACACCGATAAAAAACACAATGAGGGAGCACAATCCCCGTTCTCCACAAGATATCAATGAAGAAATGTGTGTGTGTGTTTTTAACGATTACAAAAATCCCCCCCCCCCCATCCGTGTCCCTCTCGTTTCAAATAATTAATCGCGTTAGCAAAAATAATTGCTACTTATACATTTCCACGATTTTTCCAACAAGGTTTTAATGTCTGCCTTCACGATTGTGACTGGGAGATGGGCTGGAGCGGGCTCCAATCGATGCTTGTTGTTGTATTGTTGGCTTGGTCTCATTGCAAATTCATCACCTAACCTGGGCATTGGGCTCCACAACCAAATCATTTATCCCAGTGGAAACACACAAAACTATCCCAGAACTGTCTGGCCAACTCCTGGTGGCATATGACATTGCTTGAATCTTGCTTTCTTTTTATTCATTCGTGGGACATGGGTGTCACTGGCTGGTCAGCATTTATTGCCCATCCTTAGTCGCCCTAGAACTGAGTGGCTTGCAGGATCGCTAAGCATTTCAGAGGGCACTTGTGAATCAACCACATTGCTGTGGCTCTATTATCGCATATAGGCCAGACCAGGTAAGGACAGCAGATTTCCTTCCCCACATTAATGAATCAGATGGGTTTTTCCAAAAATTGACAATGGTTTCATGGTCATCGGTGGATTCTTAATTCCAACTATTTTTTGTTGAATTCAAATTCCACAATTTGCTGTGGTGGGATCAAACCTAGGTCCCCAGAATATTATGGATTAATTAGTTTCTGGATTAATACACTAGCGATGATACCATTAGACCATCTCTTCCCAACCGTTAAGTGGAAGGAAGGAGTCAGGGGGTCAAGGGGATATTGCAGACTCTCCAGTAATGTTTTGATGCCCATGTTGGCACAGTGCCAGAAGATCCCTGGGATTGTTACACTTTTCAGCACTTTTCTTCTATTTTAACTAGGTCTGGATCCAATTCTAGAGAGTTAATTCACCCAGTGGATTGTCATACAGCACTTTCCAAACACCAGATGTGATACCCATGGCTAATGCTGGCTGCCTGGACATTTTTGAATTCCCATTTCAGTTTGAAACCAAGGTGAGTGGATCTCTCAGATGTACTGAAGGATGTCCCATCGTGGGAGAAGTAGGGGTGGAGCTGGGAGGAGAACTGAGAGAGAGATAATTGTTCTTCTGCGAACCTGCCACACTGATTAACTTGGTCACTTTAAAAGTGTTGACCACAGCTTCAAGTACAACACCTGAGTTTGCCATTGAGGATCTTGTACGGATGGGTGTGTCTGTGTTTTGTACGTGTGGGTGTGTTGTTTGTCTGTGTGTTTTGTATGTGTTTTGTATGTTGCATGTATTAGATGTGCTTTATGCATGAGTGTGTTTTGTGTTAGTGTGTCTGTGTTTTATGTGTGTGTTTGTGCTATTATGTATTTTGTGTGTGCTTTTGTGCATATTTGGTGTGTGTTGTATGTTTGTTTGTGTTTTGTGTATGTGTGTGTTTTGCCTGTGTGTGTTTTTGTCTGTGTTGTGGATATGTTTTGTTTTTGTGTGTGTTTTGCATATGTGTGTGTTCGTGTGTGTTGTGCATATGTGTGTTGCATGTGTGTTTATGTGCGTCTGTGTGTTATGTGTGTCTGTATTTGTATGTGTTGTGTGTTTCTGTTTTGTGTGTGAGGTGTGTGTTTTGGCTGCGTATTGTTTTGTGTGTGTGTTTTGTGCATGTGTGCACATGTGAGTGCGTGTGTTCTTTGTGTGTGTGTATTTGAATGAGTGTGCGTACATGAGTGTGAGTTTGTGTGAGTGTATGTGACTGAGTGTATGTGAGTGTGAGTTTGCTTATGTGTTTGTGTGTGAGTGTGTGAATGTGTTTGTGTATGGGTGTGAGTGTGAGTGTGCGTGTATGTGAGTGAGTGTGTTTGTGTGTGTGAGTGAGTGTGTATGTGAGTGTGAGTGAGTGTCTTTGTGTGTATGAGTGAAATGTGTGTTTGTGTGTGTGCGAGTGTGTTTGTGTGTGTGCGAGTGTGTTTGTGTGTGTGAGAGAGTGAATGTGAGTGTGTGAGAGAGTGAATGTGAGTGTGTGAGTGAGTGTTTGTGTGTGTATGTGAGTGAATGTGTGTGTGAGTATGAGTGTGTGTTTGTGTGCGTGTATGGGAGTGTATTTGCGTGTATGAGTGTGTGTGAGTGTTTATGTGTGTGTGTTTATGTGTGTGTGAGTGTGTTTGAATGAGTGTATGTGTGTGTGTGTATTACGGGAAACAACCAGGGTCAGCCAGAAGGCACGTCATAAATTCCCCTGAGAGTCCTCAGTGCTGGCCCTGGGAAATATTCATGAGGCCAGAATGGGAAATGCCAGCACAACAGGCGCGTACATTCATTAATACAGGGCTGTAAATCCAGCAGCCACAACTTGCATCGCCTGTTGCCTCGATGTGTTTAAACTGTCAGGAATTGAAGCCGGAATCCTCCCTAGAATTTAGAAGAGGGGGCGGGGGGAGGGGGCGGCGGATAGCGACACGAATCCAATGTTCACAAACCGAATGACTCAATCCCACCACTTCAGTGTAAATAATTCAAACCGGTGGACGTTTGAGAACTTTATTTATACATCAGTCCAACACAGTACTAAAAAATCTTAACCTAATATGGTGAGCGTTTGATGTTGGGGCGACTTAATGTTCCCAAGGATTTATTACGAAACTGCAATGAATAGTTCACGAAGCTCAAAGATTGCTATATATTTATTTTTAATGATTGATGAAGAAACTGTAGTTTAACCCAAATCAACCCTTTTTGCGTGTTGCTTTATTTTAATTCTGATCTGGGGATCTGACTATGAATGAAGTGAGTTCCACTTGAGGAGGGAGCAACTGAAGAAAGTTGGGGGGGGGGGATTACTCTCTTACAGAGGCAGTCACTGAAGAAGGGGGGGGGGGAGGTGGTGAGGGAAATGTGAACTATTCTCTTACACAGGCAGACACAGAATGAGAGAGATTTTTGGCAGGAGCGCCTCCTTGCAGTCACAACCAGGGGAGAGTTTCAAAGCTCCGGGAAATTTCTCTTTTGGTTTTTAAATCTTGAAGCCGATTGCAGCTACTCCCGGGGTATCTGAGCAGCCTCGCCTTTGGAGGAGGAATATTAATAAGTGTGGGGGGGGGGGGTGTTTAAAAATGCATGGACTTTCTTTTTAAAGCGTTGGAAAGTGTGACGTAAAACAGCAACTGTGATCCTGATGCATTGATAGAGAGGGAAGGGGGAGGGTGTTGAAGTCCAATAATGGAGGTTGATAAAATATTGAAATATTTAAACTTTTAAAGTGTTCTGGGGTTTTTATTTGCGCTGCAAGTTTGCACATCCCCCACCTCCCTCCTCCTCCTCCTCCTCCTCCCCACTCTCTTCTGGGATCCTCCCCAAGATACAGAATGCTTAATGCCAATCCCATTTGACATGGTCACAAGACATGAAGTGGAGCAATTAAACTGGGATTCCACCCCTGCCTGACGTGGCCATGTGAGCTTGGATATAAATACTGGCAGCGCTCTTTGCACCGCCTCATTTCACGTGGATAGTTCCTTGGTGCTGAAATCTCTCCTGGAAAAAAATACTTGCTCTTCTCTTCCCTCCCCACCCCAGCCCATTCCCCCCCCCCCCACACCCCTTTCCCCAGGCGGAGGACCTCACCCACACCCACCCCACCATCATCAACCACCCCACCCCGGCTTTGGTGAACCATGTCCCGCGGAACCTTCGGCGGATTCTTCGCCCTCGCCTTCCTGCTGGCTCCAGCCGCGGCGCAAGAGTTCGCCCAGACCCGCTTCATCTGCACCTCCATCCCCCTGGACATGGACCCCATGTGCTCTGCCCCCATGCAGAATAGCGGGCCGGTGGACGACATCAAAGGCACCATCCTGCAGCTCCGGGAGACCATCCTGCAGCAGAAGGAAACCATCATGAACCAGAAGGAGACTATCCGGGAGCTCACCGCCAAGCTCAGCCGCTGCGAGAGT
The DNA here is from genome assembly GCF_965287045.1 of Carcharhinus amblyrhynchos. Lineage (NCBI taxonomy): Eukaryota > Metazoa > Chordata > Chondrichthyes > Carcharhiniformes > Carcharhinidae > Carcharhinus > Carcharhinus amblyrhynchos. The sequence continues at coordinate 11,209,822 of NC_137344.1, forward strand.
CAAAGTATATCAGAGCCCACGGTGAGTGAGACCCCCCGAAAACCCGGGCTTTAGGGAGGGGAGAGCAACACTCCTGGGGGTACATCTCCAGCTCAGGGTCCACGTTAAATCAACTTGGACAAAACTTTACAATTAAAAGCAAATTACTGTGGAGGCTGGAATCTGAAACCAAGAGAGAAAATGCTGGAAAATCTCAGAGATTTTCCACCTTTTTTTCTTTTGGAAAACTTTACAATCACCTGGAGAATTTAGAGATAAATAGGAGAGGGGAGAGGAAACTTCTCAAATTAGATCAGTGCAACGACCTAATGGGTACAACGAGCGATTGGAATCGATTTGAGACCCCCCCCCCCCATCAAATAGATTACAAACTAAATTTGATTTGATTTATTATTATCACATGTATTAGAATACAGTGTATTGTTTCTTGGCGCGCAATACCGTTCATAGAGAAGGAAAGGAGAGAGTGCAGAATAAACTGAATCCTTGCAAGTGATGTTTGCCCAAGTTCCAGACAGTGCAAGTTGGAGTTGTTCTGTCTGAAGTTGCCATTCCCTTTTCACCCTCCTCTTCTTGATAAGGGTAAGATTGGAGAAAATGCTGCCCTTTCAGACGGCAGCGAGCACCTCGACAAAAGCAAATTACTGCGGGTCCTGGAATCTGGTTCTCTGTTCAGATGCTGCTAGACCTGCTGAGACTCTCATTTGCTCCCCTTGGGGTCCGCTTTGTGAGTTTGGGGGTCAGTGTAATGTAGCATTGTCTCCATTTCCACACCTAAGCTTCTTACACCTATTTCTGTGTGTGTGTGTGTGTGTTCTGGGCGATGACAACACAGCAATACAACCGAGGCAATGTCTCCGTGCAGACAAATAGCTTGAAAGATCTCCTGCAGAACAAAATAGACGACTTGGAGAAGCAGGTTCTGACCCGGGTGAACAGCCTGGAGGAGACCAAAAACGCGGTGCGGAACGACTCGACGGAGAACAGGGGCAAGATTGAGAATGCTCTCAATTCGCTGCATCAGAGAATCAGTGACTTGGAAAAAGGTAAAAGCGCCGCTGCCGAGGCTCTGAACTTGTATAAGCCCCGGCGCAGCAAAACAACTCAAGTGGCATCTTTGTAAAGAACAAGGCAATAGATAGAACAGTCAATGTGATAGTTCAGTAGTTGTGCCATTTCCAGGATTTATAGATTTAGGGAAGAGGGGGGGGAGAATTAGAAAATCTGGATTTGTTGGTGAAGAGGGAGGGAGATGGGGCAAAGCTGGGGGGGGGGGGGAGGACATTGCAATGTGCAATGCGTGATGTCCTGATGCTCCCGTAATTGCTGCCAAATGCCCCTGCAGCTAGGGCTGGAATACAGTGTGGTTTGATAAGGATAGCAACTGTTCCTGGGCAGTAGCAATGTAGAAATTCTGCCCACCCTCACAATTCCTCTATCCATCCATTCTCCCAATGCCAGAGCTTATATTTAGCTGCTTTGGCCGCAGTCCTGGTTCTCTGGGAACGGGAGGGGGGGGGGGTGCGAGATGGAAATGCGATAGAGGCGCATTACGGCAGTATTCCGGCAATCTGAGCAAACTTCACCCGGAGTGTTAGAGCCCTCCCTCTGTTGCTGCAATATGCATTGCGCAGCGCTCCCCCCACCTCTCGGGTACAGAGAAAGAAGCAATGTCCCAGGACGCGGCTCACATGATTGGGATTATACTGCGGGATGTATCTGGAACGGAGGGTTATATAAGAACCAGAGTGATTCAGCGTCTGAATAAATGCTCTCGAACCACCCAAGTCTTTTCGTATATAAAAAAAACCAGGCAACCAAACACAGGGAGACAGGTTACTGCTGGAGATTGAGCGGGTTCCTAAGTACAGAGAGGTTCTAGTTCAATGTCTCACCCAACAAATAGAAAGGTGACCCCAATCTATCCACCTTCCAGCCTCTCCTCACACTTTCTCCCCACTCCCCTGCCTTTCAATTTCTTTTTCAGGACAGAGAAACTCGAGGCCGACTGACAAATTCCAGATCACTTTCCCTTTGAGGACCAACTACATGTACGCCAAGGTGAAAAAGAGCTTGCCGGAGATGTATGCAATGACTGTTTGCATGTGGCTAAAGTCCAACGCCTCCCCCGGGGTCGGGACCCCTTTCTCCTACGCTGTCCCGGGACAGGCCAACGAGTTGGTCCTCATCGAGTGGGGCAATAACCCGATGGAAATTCTCATCAATGACAAGGTAAATATTTAGCTCAGGTGTTGCATCCTATTGGGCAATAAATCACCAGAAAGTGGAGGCAGGCCATTCGGCCCATTCAAGCCGTTCAGTTGAGGGAGGGGGGGAACAGACTACTGAATCAGCCATGATCAAAATGAATGATGAGGCAGGCTGGAAGGGCTGAATGGCCTATCCCTGTTTCTAGTTTCTATGTTTCTGCCAATCTGGTACAAACTTGATGGGCTGAATGGACTCCTTCTGTACTGTAGGGATTCCATGATTGTTGGTGGACCTGTGTTGGACAGTGGGGGGGATTTTACAGCCTCACATGTCCCACAACCCATAGAATACCACCCAAGGCCATCAGACCTTCCCATAGTCCGCCCCTTGCGACTCCCGTGTTGGGCGAAAGGTGTAATTGCGGCCAGTATGTCAAATGTGGGCCTAAAATAACTTGGCTGGGGTAGCTAAGGCTATTTCATGAGAGTAGAATTGATGTTGCTTGCTTCGTGCGCACAGACCCATAATCTTAATGTAGAACATTTTCTTAAAGGGGACACCTCTTCTGGACACTCAACACAAAAAAATAGACACTTGCTAAGCAGTCTGATAAGTTAGCTCTACAGAAATGTAGATCTTCACTTGTATGCATCAATGTTTTGGAGAGCTGTGGGCTGGGCTGGGAGGTTAACGATGGTCTATTTTCATCCTAGTTCCATGGGGTGTCTTCCAGCGACAGCAGCAATTAAAAATAGCTTTGGAGTCCCAATACGCCCACATATTAAAATCTCATTTTCACAGGTAGCAAAGCTTCCTTTCGTCATTAATGATGGGAAATGGCATCACATCTGTGTCACTTGGTCTACAAGAGATGGCGTTTGGGAAGCTTATCAGGACGGGCTGAAGAGGGGGAACGGGGAAAATCTAGCACCATGGCATCCTATTAAACCAGGCGGAATCATGGTTTTGGGCCAAGAACAGGTAAGTTGTCTTACACATTAAATAACAATATGGGAGAACGTTATGACAACAGTCTAGACATTGGCCTGAAAGTGGACCAGCCACCCAGTTAGATTTTACACTGTCCTTCGATGCAAGTATTGCAAGTTCTCCTGTATAACCTTTCAATGTCAATGTTAAACCGACGGCAGAGGGCAGTTAGCACCATTGAAAGCACCAGAAAATGCTGACAGACTAGCTGCACTGGCAAACACACCAGGAGGGATGAGTAGGAAGAGCGATGGTTAATTCTACACTGTGTGGGCCTAGTCCCTCAAGACAGCAGATTCAACATATGGGTTAGGGTGCCCCAAGTGGCCCATAGATCCAACTGCCTGAATCACATAGCATGTGATGAAACTGAATCGACAAACTGTGTGGGATCACTTGAAAATGCAGTTCCTTAAAGGCACACTGCATGAAAGTAAACAGGAAACTTAAAATATCAAATCAAAATGTAATTAAAAGGGTCGACAACATGAACCTCCCCCTGCCGGTGCCCACTGGACATAGAAAGCTTTAATAGTGCCAGCAGAAACCGTGTGCATCCTTTCCAGGGACTTCGGACAGCAAACATAGCCACAGAAGAGAGAGGGAAGCAGTTGAGATGGATGATTCCCCCATCCCCTGATGTGATGTGTGTGCGCATGTGTGCGTGGGCATTATCCGCATAGTATATATCTGACCAATAAAATGGGTGTAAATTCAGGTCCTGGTGACATTTCTGCATTTCTTATGGTATTATCCCAAATCACATTTGACATAAGATTAATTAATGGAGATGATTCCTTTACCCCAACACATTGTCTGAAAGGTGTGGAGTATTGGATACCAATTGCACTTACACACCAAGACAGTTTGAGAGCTTTTCTAGTTTTGAAAACCTCTGCTCTTCTATCCCCTTCTCTGAGAAAAAACTTGAAATCCTGCCCAGATACTTGTGTCCCTCTCTCTTCCCCCCACCTCCAACATATTACTGTAGTTTGAAGAAAGGGAGTTGTGGTGTGTAGGCAGACTCACTTGGTCTTTAATCTCATCATGCAGTGAAATAAATAATAAGAACACAGCTGTCATTTATGTTGTTTGTCTAGAGAATTAATGGATTCTTATTCTATCTTCGGATGCGGGTGACACAGGCAAGGCCAGCATTTAATGCACTTCTCAATTTCCCCTTGCTGGACTATATCAGTGGGCACTTGAGAGTTTAGCCTTCCCTAAAGTGAACCAGATGGGATTTTTTTTACAACAATCGATGATAGTGGAGCAACAATGTCACTAAGACTAGCTTTCAATTCCAGATTGTTGGTGAAAAATAATCAATTAAATTCCACCGATTGCCATGGTGGTTTTTGAACCATCGCCCCGAGGCTATTAAGCAACATTGGCACGAGGCTGCCATCTCCCCAACATTGCAACATAAAAGGCTCATCTCTTATACAGCGATTGGGATTCATTACAAAGTAATTTAACTGTATATTGCTGTTGGCAATTACGCATGAACATTAATATCTCAATAACTCGTTGACTGTGCCACATTAGTGAGATGGAGTTGCAGGCCGCTTGTGCCCAAGTAACACAGTGTACTGCGGGGAAACGTGGATGGAGGTCACATAAGAGGACAGAAGGGGAATCAGTATTATCCTGGCTGCTTGGTTTTAACTTAGAGACTGGAGAGGGAGAGAGAGAAACACACACACAACACACACACACATAAACAGGCTGAGGCAACATTTCCCAATTACTGACATTGTTATTTTATCTCCCTCTGAATCAGGACACATTAGGAGGTGGGTTCGATGCCACACAAGCCTTTGTGGGTGAGATGTCCCACTTCCACATGTGGGACAGAGTCCTAACTCCGGGAGAAGTCTACAGCTTGGCCAACTGCAGCGCCAAGACCTTGGTGGGCAACGTCATTGCATGGACTGAAGCCAACGTCGACATCTACGGCGGTGCCACCAAGTGGACATTTGAAGCGTGCCGCCAGATTAACTAAATCACCGGGGGGGAAAAAAGAAGAAGGGACTAACTAAGAAAACCACTAAACCACAGCATCTCTTAACGGCTCCAAAATCAAATTTCTTTTTTCAGGAACAAAAAAACGTAAAAGAATTTTGTGCAAAAAAAAATGTTACTTATGTGTTGGGTAAAATATCTTGTCACGACAACGGGATCACACTTCTCAGGCGTAAATATAGAGGGAGGATTGAAGGATCCTCTTCTCTCACCTTTCAGCTGACAGTCAGCAGTATCTTGAGGAAGGCCATGTGCTCCAAGTGTCTGATGGCGTGTTTACTTGATGCCAATTAGCCTGAGTGCCTTTGGCAGGTGCAAAATGCAACAAGTAGTGTATTTTTTTCCTTTCTTTTTTTTGCATAAAAACAGACGAACACATTCTTTGAGATAATTGCGTTGTAGGAACATGTCTTGTTTAAAAAAAAGTTAAAATAAGCTATGACCATGTATGCTCTGCTGCACAATACACTCAAGTACTAATGAGGGGACGGCTGCAAAGGCTGAGACACATATTGGTAAACTGAGGGTGTAGAATAATGTAGGGTGCTTTTTTTTAAAACAACGAGAAACAGTCCATCATTGTCACATCACAGGCTTACGGCATGGCGACTTGTATTTGTGTGTGTTTATTTTCTAATCCATTCTGAACGGCAGCCTATCTGACTGGAGGCTGCTAGAGAAGAGAAAAAAAATAAATGTAATATTGCGCCCTCTGGTGAAAAGGATTATTTTTTCTAAAGGAAATTTTTTGCAAACAAAACATTTTTATTGAATTTGATGCCTGAGTGAGGACTTTCTCCCTCCCCCACAGAACCCCCCCATCCCCCAAAATTATTTAGATGATACAAAATATTGTTTTTTTTTGCCAGACATTATGGTTCCCTTTGCAAGTAAAACTAAAAGTATTTATAAATGTATATATTGTATGATACGAGGAAGTTATATGTACCATAGACAGTCACCTTCAAACCAAAGTTGTAAATATTCTGACTCCAGATCCCCATACTATCAGTAAATCCCATTTCTGAAGACTGAAGCGAATAGGCACTGCATTATACAACCATTTCTTAAAAGAAAGCGCTATGTTTTTATGTCATTAATGCTTTTTCATTTAATGCAAAATGTGACATGTACTGTCAGTTTTATTTTTACACAAATAAAGAAAAAGAAAGGTCACAGGCATCAGAGGCGGTGGTTTTTATTCTGTGATTACCGGCAAAGTTTGGAGGGGTGGTTGCGGGCTACTGGAAGATGAGGGTGACCATATTTTAGACCAGGACGGAGAACGTCCCATGCCTTACTGATCTGTGACTCGTGCCATCCAGTGTTGACCCTCTGACCGGAAGCTAGTGTGGGCGCCAGCTGTTGAGTGCATGATGAATGGAGCAATGTCTCATTGCAGTGAAAATCCCTTATTATTCAGTTTCCAGCTTTGGGCATTCACCAGGGGGTGAAGAATGGGTTAATTCATTGTAAAATGAAAAACCCTGACTCTTGATGAAAAGAAAGTAAAAAGAAGTGTCTCACAGCAACTAAAAGGTGTGCTGAGTGACAAAATTGAAATCTGTGAGGTCACACAGACATAGGAAAAAGGAGCAGGAGTAGGCCATTCGGTCCTCTGAGCCTGCTTTACTGTTCATTATGATCATGGCTGATCATCCAACTCAATAGCCTGATCCCTCCATAGCCTTCAGTCCCTTTTGCCCCAGATGTTATATCTAACTTCCTCTTCAAAACATACAATGTTCTGGCCTCAGATACTTGCTGTGGTAGTGAATTCCACAGGCTGAGCACTCTCTGAGTGAAGAGATTTCTCCTCACCTCCATCCTAAGTGGTCTACCGTGTATCCTCAGACTGTGACCCCTGGTTCTGGACACCCCACCATCTTCCCTGAATTTAGCCTGCCCAGTCCTGTTAGAACTTTATAGGTTTTTCATTAGATCCCCTATAGGGCCATAGGATCCTTACAGTGCAGAAGGAGGTCAGTCAGCCCATTGTGTCTGCTCTGTGAAAGAGCATCCTGCCCAGGTCCACTCCCTGTCCTATCAATGGGACAATGACTTCAGATCCACCAGTGATAGTTAACTCTCCATTCACACACACACAGACACACACACGTATACAGACACATCTCTGTTAACCATGGAGAACAGAGAGTCATTAACCTACCGTGGTGATTCCCAGAGAATAATTCAAATCATGTCTCTCTATTTGCGGTTACAGGGAGTATTTTGAGGGAGCTCCATATACAGTGTACCTGCAAACGAAAAGAAAGGTTTTAATTATGTTTTGTCACACCTCACAACGAGTTTTGTCCTGACCTGTCTTAATCACGAAACTGTAGGTATCACTTGGCAGCTGAGATACACGAAACAGGTCTAGAAAAAAAATGCTCTGTCTAATTGCTTATTGATTAGAAGCTTTATCACATTAATTGGCGCATGATAAACGACTGCATTTTCAACAAGATGCTCCATCTAGTGGGCAAAGTGAGAAGGAATCATGTGATTCCCAAATGGTTGGCAGGTTTGTCATCCATTAAGAGTCAATCAGTTCCTTGTTTTTTATTGAAGCATATAAAATCCTGAGGGGACTTGACGGAGTGGATGCTGAAAAGATGTAAGCTGTAGGAGGGACTGGAACTAGGGGACACTGTCCAGGAATAAGCAATCTCCCATTTAGGAGAATTTGTTTTAAATCTCAGTGCAACTCTCTTGCCCTGAAAATGGGGGAGGCAAGATCATTGAATAATTTTAAGGCAGAGGTAGGTAGATTCTTGACCCACAAGGGAGTGGAAGGTCATCAGGGGCTGGCGGAACGTAAAAATTGAGGCCACAATCAGATCAGCGAAGATCTTGCTGAATGGGGGAGCATGATCGAGGGGCTGAATGGCCTCCTCCTATTCATATGTTTGTATTCCTACATATTAAGTCCAAATTTCTCCACAAAGTCCAATACTGCCTTTTTTGATGTTCACTAATAATCTGGACTTGTGGGGTGGGGTGGGATGGGAGAGGGAGTAGTGGAGGGAACAGTGGGAGCGCAGGGCACAGTTTCAGAGATTTACAGATAACATGAAAAGTGCAAACATTGAGGAAGATAGAAATGGACTTAAAGAAAGAAGATACGTGAAGAATGGTGTAATGGGTCGACACGTGGCAGGTGAAAATGAATGTCAGAAATTGTGAATTTGGTGCGCAGAATGTGGAGAGATAATCAGAGGTGTAGAAGGAGGCCATTTGAACATAACATAAGAACATAAGAAATAGGAGCAGGAGTAGGCCATCTAGCCCTTCGAGCCTGCCCCGCCATTCAATAAGATCATGGCTGATCTGTCGTGGCTCAGTTCCACTTTCCCGCCCTCTCCCCATAACCCTTAATCCCTTCTCTTATCAAAAACCCATCAACCCGCTTCTTAAAAATATTTAGCGAGGCAGCCTCCACCACTTCAACGGGCAGAGAATTCCAGAGATTCACCACCCTTTGAGTGAAGAAGTTCCTCCTCAACTCCGTTCTAAACCGCCTCCCCTTTATCTTGAGGCTGTGCCCCCTAGTCCTACTGTCTTTTTTGAGCGGGAAGAGTCTCTCCACCTCTATCCTATCCATCCCATTCATCATCTTATACGTCTCAATGAGATCTCCCCTCATTCTTCTAAACTCTAACGAGTACAAGCCTAGTTTATTCAGCCTCTCCTCATAGCTCAACCCCCTCAGCTCCGGTATCAGCCTAGTAAACCTCCTCTGCACTCCCTCCAGGGCCAAAATATCCTTGCGCAGGTGCGGCGCCCAAAACTGCACACAGTACTCCAGCTGCGGCCTCACCAATGCCCTATACAGCTGCAGCAAGACCTCCCTACTTTTATATTCAATCCCCCTCGCTATGAAGGCCAGCATCCCATTCGCCTTCCTGACCACCTGCTGCACCTGCAAGCTGGGTTTTTGCGATTCATGCACAAGGACCCCGAGGTCCCTCTGCACCGTCGCCTGCTGCAGTTTTTCGCCACGTAAGTAATAGTCCTTCCTACCATTCTTCCTACCAAAGTGGACCACCTCACACTTGCCAACATTAAATTCCATTTGCCATTTCCTGGCCCATTCGCCCAGCCTATCTAGATCCTTCTGCAGACTCTCCACACCCTCCGCACAATTTGCCGTTCCCCCAATCTTGGTGTCATCAGCAAATTTCGACACCCTGCACTCGGTTCCCTCCTCCAGATCATCTATATAAATGGCCCATCAAGCCTGCACTGCTGACAATCCCGCTCAGGCCCAATCCCCATAACTTCATGTATTTACCCTACTAATCCCTCTGACACTAAGAGCCAATTTAGCATGGCCAATCAACCTAACCTGTGCATCATTGGGAATGTGGGACGAAACTGGAGCACCTGGAGGAAACCTATGCAGACATGAGGAGAATGTGCAAATTCCACACTGGAATGGAACCCGGGTTCAAATAATGGAGCTAAATAAATGGTGAACGTAAGAGGAATGAGAACAGTGGGTGTTTGTGCACCATCTTTAAATGTGGAAAGACAGATTAACAAAACAGTTAAAAGTAAAGCTTGAGGGTTCCTGGACTTTATTAATAAAGGGACAGAATAAAGTCAGGAAATTTGACCAAACTTATTTATTGCGTCAGTTTGATGGTGGCTGGTGTACTGTCCAGTTCTGGTGCATCACTATCTTAGAAAGGATGTGAACGCTTTGAAAAAGGATAGGGAGGAAATTTACTAGAATGGTTCCAGGAATGAGGGATTATAATCAGGTGGATAGATTAGAGAAGCTGGGACAGGGGGATAAGAATGAAAGAGTTCAACTAACTGGGTTGGGCCTTGAGCCCCTCTGTGCAGACTCAGTGGGCCAGGTGACCTTATTCTAACCATCTTTCATTCACCTACAGTATAAACATCTCCCACTTCCTATGCCTTTTAGCTTTGACAAAGGGTCATCTGGACTCGAAACGTCAGCTGTTTTCTCTCCGTACAGATGCTGCCAGATCCGATTTCCCAGCATTTTATCTTTCAGACCTTATTCTTTGCTGTGTTATGCTACAATTGCGACCTTAAGGTTGACACACTTATGTAAAGAGTCAGAAAACATTTGTGGCTCCTTCAACTTTAAAACAGAATTGTAAGCTCAGTATTAATAAAATATTAACAACAGTTGCCGAAATAATAGCACACGGTAAAATTTGATGCATGAATGTAGTTTTAAGTTTTGAAACGTAATGACTGTAATTTTGGTAAGGACTGTAAAAATGTTTTTTTTTCTGCACTGTTCACAATTTTTAGAGATGTAGGTTTGCAATGGTTTAATTGAGATTTTTATGAATAAAATATATTTTTGAAATAAAAAAAATTAACAACAGATTTCCAGAAACTTCTCCTGTTACATTATTTTGCATTCATCTTTATAAATCTGGCTGATCACAATTACAGAACCTTCAAACACATACGTCAAAAGGAGGTAATGATCTTAATTCTTGATCTCCAATATGCGATGAGTGCTGCCCTCTGAAAAGAAACATTAGCAAGGAATTGTATTTATTGAAGCACTCTTCAATTTGTAAAGGGAACTACAGTCCGATCATTCACTCCCTATGCTACACAAAAATATTTTATTATTGTGATACTTAATTGCACATTTCATTGTCGGATGTGCTGCGGCTAAAGACTGGCATCACTGAAGTTCTCTTGTTGACCTACATTGGAGGAATATTGCAAACATCAGTCAAATCTTGCAGCTTTTTGCCTTATACATACAACGCATTAATTTCGTCAAGTGACTAATCTATCTGGAAGCCTATTTAATTCCTGTCAAAAACAGACATACAAAATTGAATCAACACTCATATTTAAAATAAGCTCAGGGAAGGTTTTAGCCAGCACTGTACTGCACCGAAATATTTTCAAAATATATTTCAATTTGCTGCATTGCTAAACTGAACTGGGTCTGTTCCTATACCTTACTATCGTGTGACGTGGGACTCTGCCAATCTTGTGTTTGATAAGGATGCTAAGATGGTGGGGATGGAAGGCACAGAACCTCAATGCTAAAACTCGAACAAAGAACTGCAGCAATGGTAGACATCATAAAGGGTGTAAAACATATGGTATGGAGGGGAGTGAATAAAAGGCCAAATTGCTCCCAGGCATCACATTCACAGCTATAATATTCAAACTGCTTCAGAGTACTGGAGTTTTTTTTAAAACATATATCCAGACATTAAATATTCTTGGAGTACTGCTAAACTGACCAAGGAACCTCCCTGATACCAATTTCATTAACTTCAGTAATTAAGATTATTTTCAAGGCAAAGCTCAGGTTGTTCCGGATGTCAAGCAGCTAGTCGACAGTTAAACTGACAACTGATGAAAGGGAAGTTTTGAATTCCAGTACACCAACTCCGCAGTACACACTGGCATTACTAAATGCCAGTAAATCTAAGGCTATGACTTCTGGTAATGAACTGATTTAGCGTTTTCAGGTTTGTACAGGTTCTGCTCGCAAGCTCTGGAGATTGCAATGACACTACTGATTAGCCTGTCCAGTTTGCTTTGTCAACATGGTTAGTCAGGTTAAAGAAGAAAAGACTTTGCATTTGTTCAATGCCATTTAGGAAATCAGGGAGCCCCAAAGTATGTTACAGCCTAGTGTCGGCACTGCTGGATTGTAGGGAGAGTATATTATCCTCTTTATTCCTTCATGGGATGTGGGTGTCGCTGGCAAGGACAGCATTTATTGCCCATCCCTAATTGCCCTTGAACTGGTAGTTAGCTAGGCCATTTTGGAGGGCAGTTAAGAGTGTGGTGGCACAGTGGTTAGCATTGATGTCTCACAGCTCCAGGACCTGAGTTCAATTCCTGGCTTGAGTAACTGTTTATATGGAGTTTCCATGTTCTCCCCATGGGTGGGTTTCCTCCAGTCGCTCCAGTTTCCTTCCACAGTCCAAAGATGTGTGGGTTTGATTGATTGGCCATGCTAAATTGTCCCTTAGTGTCCCAGGATGTGTAGATTAGAGGGAAAATATGTGGGGTTATGAGGATATGGCCTGGGTAGGATTGTTGTCGGTGCAGACTCGATGGGCTTAATGGCCTCCTGGCACTGTAGAGATTCTATGATTAAATGAACCACATTGTTGTGAATCTGGAGTCACATGTAGGCCAGACTGGGTAAGGATGGCAGATTTCCTTCCTTAAAGGACAGTCGTCAGCCAGATGGGTTTTTACAACAATCCGTGATTCTAGATTTTTATTAAATGCAAATTTTACCATCTGCCGCGGTGGGATTTGAATAGAGCAGTGACCTGGATTTCTGAATTACTAATCCAGAGACAATACCAATATGCCACTGCCTCCCTAATATGTAGTTATATTACATGGTATGTGAAAGCTCTAAGTGTAAGAAATCTCCTGTGTTTTCAATGCAAATTTCATAATGGCTCATCCTCACTTGACTCTAACCCAAATATAGATGGAACATAATTTACCCATCCTCCTAAATGTGCCCCAGACTCACCATTAGGAGAAAACATCCCACAGGTCATGCATGCACCCATTGTGTAATTTGCCAATAGGGAAATATAGAAAGCACTGGGGTGCACAGTTCACTGACATCAAGAAATGATTTGAGTGTAGTGAAACTGTATGTATGGTCACCAAGCTCCAGGTTGGAGCAAGCACCTGGAGCAGAGAAAGGGGAAAGATTTCATATTATTTAAAGATTAGTTTATTATTTATTAGTCACAAATAGGCTTACATTAACATTGCAATGAAGTTACTGTGAAAATCCTCAAGTTGCTACACTCTGGCACCTGTTTGGGTACACTGAGGGAGCATTTAGACCGTAAGACATAGGAGCAGAATTAGGCCATTCGGCCTATAAAGTCTGCTCTGCCAATCTACCTAACCCACATGTCTTTGGAGTGTGGGAGGAAACTGGAGTACCCGGAAGAAATTCACGCAGGCATGTACAGGCTCCGCACAGACAGTGCCAAGCCAGTAATCGAACCCGGGTCCCTGGCGCTGTGGGGCAGCAGTGCTAACCACTGTGCCACTGTGCCGCCTCATGGATTTCTCAGTTAAATTCATATCTAGGTCCCAGAGACACATGGACAGAAGGAGGCCCATTCTCTGTGAAATGGTTTAAAGATTATGACGTAGGGCGGAGTGAGGATTCAGAAAGATTAACGCTGATAAGTAATTGTAATCCAGTCCTGCTACATTTCCCATTATTCTTCATCCATTGGCAGAAAGATATTCCTCTCTAGATAACGAAACTATTCAGTAAATACAGTAAGTTTCAACATTGAGTCTGCAGAGTTCCCTCCACCTGAAATGACCAGGCTGTAAGTTCTATTCCAACGGGTAAATTGTGTGTTTCATCAGAATTCATGTGGATGCAAAAGCTTCACTATTTCCCTGTTGTCTTTGCATGGAGGTTCCTCACTACTCAGAGCTCCCAGAGCTGTAGCCTTGGTCCTCAATCAGTGGGCAGTGGTCAGATGGTTGCTCTGCATACATCTGTATTATTGTGTTTGTCTGAATTGTACTTTGCTATCATTTGCACTGTGAAAAAGTTAACGGGGATTGGCTAGCTACTTATGGCCATTTGCTCTTTAGGCAAGCCTGCCATCTGGCCCTTTCACTTTCTTGTCCAGATCCCAAGGAATAATGGACAGAAGTAGAGTAGAGGATAGATTCACTTGACTCATTCCTGGGATGAGGGATTTCTCCTGTGAAGAATGGTTGAACAGGTTGAGTTTTTATCCGTTGGAAATTATAAGAATGAGAAATGATCATATTCAAATATATAAGATCCTGAGAGGATTCAACAGGGTAGACACCAAGAAGATGGTTCCACTTGTGGGGGAGATTAGAACCAGGGGACACAGTTTAAGAATAAGACGTCTCCCTTTTCAGAGAATCATAGGACCCCCATAGTGCAGAAGGAGGCCATTCAGCCCATTGAGTCTGTATTGACTCTCTGAAAGAGCATCTTACCCAGGTATGTGGGATTGTCTCTCCCAGAAAGCAGGATGCCGGGTCATTGGATTAATTCAAGGTTGAGTTGACAGACGTTTGACAGACATTGGTATCAAGGGTTCATAAATCATAGAGTCATAGAAACCTTACAGTGCAGAAAGAAGCCATTTAGCCCATTGACTCTGCACCAACCACAATCCCACCCAGGGCCTACCCCATATCCCTGCATATTTACCTGCTAATCCCTCTAACCTACTCTTCTCAGGACTCTAATGGGCAATTTTCTTTTAGCATGGACAATCAACCTAACCCGCACATCTTTAGGTTATGGGGGGAGTGTGGCAGGGTGGGGTGCGGTGGTAGATGGGAAAGTGGAGTTGATATAACAATCAGATCAGCCATGATCTTATCAAATGGCGGAGCAGATTCAAAGGTCGAATGGCCTCCTGCTACCCCTAAGTTCTATTCTTCTGTTTCTAAGTCTCTGTCTTGGAAAATGCATCATGTGTGTGTAATCACAAGCACACAGAGAGAAGTGTTGGCCGAGTGGTATTATCACTAGACTATTAATCCAGAAACTCAGCTAACATTCTGGGGACTGGATTCGAATCCTGCTGCGGCAAATGGTGAAATCTGAATTCAATAAAAATTATCTGGAATTAAGAATCTACTGATGACCACAAAGCCATTGTTGATTGTTGGAAAAACCCATCTGGTTCATTAATGCCCCCTCGGGGAGCAAATCTTCCATCCTTACCCAGTCTGGCCTACATGTGACTCCAGTGCCACAGTTGACTCTCAACTGTCCTCCAAGGGCAACTAGGCATGGGCAATAAATGCTGGCCAGCCAGCAACGCCCATGATCCACGAATGAATTTGATGAAAAAATTGGCTTGAAGCGCTGGTGGACCAAATGTTAACAAATGATGCGAAAAGAAATATCCAAAAGCTTGATGCTGTGGTGACTTTTCACAGGACTGTCCTGGTGTGAGGTGGTGATCCAATAGTCAGTACAACACCCTCATGGCCTTGTGATAATGATGGGCAATTTCATTAGACACGCCCAGGTGGGTACACCAAGCTTTGTAGAGATGGTGATTGCTTGACTGGGTGTCAGGTTCCTGAGAAACCAATGCAACTTCCTCTTCTCTCTGCCTGGACTTTGTTTTCAAGTAGCTGATCATAGTCGTTGGCATGTTCAGAAAGTTACTCTGTAGTAGGGCAACCCGGGGAGTGTGGGCTGCAGCAGGCGAGGGAAGAATGGAAAGGGTTAAACACTCAGCCTGACTGTAGCATCCACAGTAACTGCAGGTAGACACATGACAAATTACAAATAACTACATCCCAGGTGGCACTAAACAGTCACACCCTAAGTGAGATCTTTCCGAGGTTTCAGCAACAATAACAGAATCAATACTACTTATCCAGACTCCACAATGTCTAGAGGAGCCATTGTGCCTCTGGAAAATTAATCAAGTATAAGGAAAATGGGGATAATTGACACACTATTGAAATCGGCTCGATAACTACAGTGCTTTGTTATTGCAAACAGGTAGACAGGATGTGTTCAGAATATGATTAAAGATAAAGCACACAAGACAATGGATCAGCATAGTGAAATCAAAACAGAACTTTAACAAATGTAAAGTATCAATATGACCTAATTGAAATGTAGCTCTTTGCAATGCAAAAGAGTAAAAGAATGTGTATGAACCTATGATTAGCAGAGTAGCTGAGGAACAAGGTGGATATACAGCTCTGAGTACTGCTGTCCCTCATGCATGTTGAATAAAGCCATTTTTGTTGAAATTCTCAGAAATTCGTTCATCCCTCCAACAAACCCCCTCCTGAGCTGAATCATAGAATCCCTACAGTGCATAACGAGGCCACTCGGCCCATTGAACCTTTACCAACAACAATCCCACCCAGGCCCTATCACTATAACCTCACATATTTACGCTGCTTGTCCTCCTGTCACTAAGGGGCAATTTAGGTTGGTCAATCCACCTAACACCCACACCTTTGAAGTGTTGGCAGAAACTGGAGCATCCAAAGGGATCCCTCGCAGACACAGGAAAAATGTGCAAACTCCACACAGAGAATCAACCAAAGCTGGAATTGAACCTGGGTCTCTGGTGCTGTGAGGCAGCAATGCTAACCACTGTGCCACTGATGTGGTTCATGCTCAGGTTTTCAGGGGTGGCTGGAGTGATGGTTTACCTACATGGACAGTCTAGGCTGCAAGAATTCACTACGAAATTTTAGAAAAAAATGCAAAAATCATAAAGGGTCAAAAAATGCAGCAAAATCCAAATTGCCAGAAATCTCTCTGGCCCACAGACATTGAAAAGGGCAGTGTAGGGAGCTGAGAATTCTCTTTTTTGAATAGGGTTCAAGAGGTTTCAGAACTCAGGGAATTTCTCGTGGGGCATACTTCATCTCATTTTTGCTGAATTTTGGCTTGTAATGATGCCAATGCACAAGCTCAGGGCAACATCCAAAAATCAGTATTTTTGGCTTTGGGTAATTGTGCCATCAAACTCTCTGCCCAATCCAACACTGGATGTGGGCAGAATATATAGAACTCACTCTCTGAGTACAAGATCAAGGAATGTTGCGAGAGCACAGCACCATCCCCTCCAAAGTGGTAACTCCTGCTGTGATCTTGTTTGCTGGATGGCAGCAGCTCTCCAACACATGCCCACATGCCCACCTGTCTACATGTCCACATGCCCACCTACCCACATGCCCACCTGTGCACCCAAGAGCGAACTGAGTGAATTTTAGTAACCACCTTAACTGTGTGAGGCCAATCCTGTATTCTCAAGACACCCAGATGTGTAAACTATAACTACACATGGGTCTGCTGCCCTTGGCATTCTGGATGATGGAGGTGAGGTGTTTGGAAGGTGCCCTCGAAGGAGCCTTGGTGAATTGCTGCAGTTCACTCTGCTAAGTTGCAGTTCGAACCCAACGACTGACAAACTTGGCCTTTATTTTGTTGCCTGGCATGAAACTTTGCCTTCTTCCCGGGATTTGAATTGGGGTTGGATGCGACAGCTTCTTCTCCTTTCATCCCACTCATCCTTTTCTCTCTCAGTCCTTTCGCACAGAAAGCCTCCAGCAACTCATTTCTCATTTGCACTCTTTTTTTAACACCAGAACAATTCCAGCATTTGCTGAATCATTACACCCTTGTGCAATGTTCTCGATGCAGTTTGATATGTCCACATTTTGCTGGAGTGAATTTGAAAAATGAACCGGAGATGAAATTCCTTGCGCAGTTGCATTCAAAAGGCTACAGCAGATCCTTAGTATCTCGAGTATCTGGCAAACAGAGGTGTGGGGTTGTGCATGTGCAAAGGTTATTTTCACCTCTTTGCAAATTAAAGCTCAAATTTTCCTAACTGCATGGGGGAGGATTGAATGTGAGTATTCATTATATGGCACACCTGATCTCCAGTTCAATTTGGAGCAGAGTATCGAGAGAGATGTATATCAGAGACCAATGTCCCTGCCTTCTACCATCCCATCACCCTAATACATTTGTGTCTGGCTGAAAGAACCCACAATTGGGATTCTTGCTCTGGTGAGATGATAATAATCTCTCCCTCAATGTGAACAAAATGAAGGGGATAGTTATTGACTTCAGGAGATGTAGTGAAGAACATGTCCCTGTCTATACTAATGGGAACAAAGTGGGAACGATCAAAAGCTTCACATTTTTCAGTGTCCAGGTCAACAATCAAGGTGCCTGGAATGTTCATAGAATCATTGAATCCCTGCAGTGCAGAAGGAGGCTATTTGGCCCATTGAGCCTGTCACAAATGTATTAGGGTGATGGGATGGTACAAGGCAGGGATGTTGGTCTCTGATATGCATCTTTCATTGCTCTGTTCCAATGACTTAAATTAAACTGGTGATCGGGTGTGCCCTATAATTTGATTTGATTTAATTTATTATTGGCAGATGTACTAGTATACAGTGAAAAGTATTGTTTCTTGCGTGCTATACAGACAAGGCATACCGTTCATAGAGGAGGAAAGGAGACACTGGAGAATGTAGTGTTGCAGTCATAGCTAGGGTGTAGAGAAAGATCAACTTAGTGCAAGGTAGGTCCATTCAAAAGGCTGACGGCAGCAGGGAAGAAACTGTTCTTAAGTTGATTGGCACATGACTTCAGACTTTTGTATCTTTTTCCCAATTGAATAAAGTGGAAGAGTGTATGTCCGGGGTGCGTGGGGTCTTTAATTATGCTGGCTGCTTTGCTGAGACAGCGGGAAGTATAGACAGAGTCAATGGATGGGAGGCTACTCTGATGGACTGGGCTTCATTCACGACACTTTGTAGTTTCATGCAGTCTTGGACGGAGCAGGAACCATGCCAAGCTGTGATACAACGAGAAAGAATACTTTCTGTGGGTCATCTGTAAAATTTGGTGAGAGTTGTAGTGAACATCCCAGGTTTCCTTAGCCTCCTGAGAAAGTAAAGGTGTTCGTGGGCTTCTTAACTATAGAGTGGCATGAAGGTACTAGGACAGGTTGTTGGTGACCTGGACACCTAAAAACGTGAAGCTTTTGATCGTTCCTACTTTGTTCCCATTGGTATAGACAGGGACATGTTCTCCACTACGTCTCCTGAAGTCGATAACTATCCCCTTCGTTTTGTTCACATTGAGGGAGAGATTATTATCATCTCACCAGAGCAAGAATCTCAATTGTGGGTTCTTTCAGCCAGACACAAATGTATTAGGGTGATGGGATGGTAGAAGGCAGGGACATTGGTCTCTGATATACATCTGTCTCGATACTCTGCTCCAAATTGAACTGGAGATCAGGTGTGCCATATAATGAATACTCACATTCAATCCTCCCCCATGCAGTTAGGAAAATTTGAGCTTTAATTTGCAAAGAGGTGAAAATAACCTTTGTACATGCACAACCCCACACCTCTTCCCCCTATATTCTAGTGGAGACAGTCTCTCTGCTGTTCCTCAATTAGCAGAATATCTTAGTTAAGACCTTCAACACGGATAGTTCCAAAGTGCCCTTTGGAGTTAGAATCATTCCCAGTGAGTGTCGGCGGGATATTCAGCTCAAGAAGTATTGTAGCCCAGCTGATCCTCACTTTCAGATGTAGGTGAATGCTCATCTTC
Source organism: Carcharhinus amblyrhynchos (assembly GCF_965287045.1). Classification (NCBI taxonomy): domain Eukaryota; kingdom Metazoa; phylum Chordata; class Chondrichthyes; order Carcharhiniformes; family Carcharhinidae; genus Carcharhinus; species Carcharhinus amblyrhynchos. The sequence continues at coordinate 11,229,191 of NC_137344.1, forward strand.
CAACAGCAGCCACTGTCAGGGCCAAGAGTCCTGCTGATTTCCTGCCATTCCTTGAGAGACTGAGACCAATCGTAGGCCATTCTGTACAAACTGGTCAACAGCAATTGGCACCCATCTCAGCCATCATTTCACTGGAGACTGCAGTGTTCTTACTTTCGCATATGCCTATAAGGGCGGCATGGTGGCACACTGTTAGCACTGCTGCCTCGCAGCACCAGGTTCCTGGGTTCAATTCCCAGCTTGGGTCACTGTCTATGCAGAGATTGCCCATTCCCATATCTGCGTGGGTTTCCTCCATACGCTCCGGTCTCCCCGGCCCCCACAGTCCGAAAGATATGCTGGTTAGATGCATTGTCTAAATTCTCCCTCAATATATCCAAACAGGTGCCAGAATGTAGCGACCAGCGGAAGTTCACAGTAACTTCATTGCAGTGTTAATGTAAGCCTACTTGTGACACTAATAAATAAAACTTAAACATTGATGTGGTCTTCTCCAATTTTTTGAACTCCTAACTGGTTTACTGTTGAGCCTTAAAGAGTTAACTTTGACTCTTGCTTCTCCCTCAGAATCAGAACCACATTTCTCACATTCTGACAGGTTCGTATTGTCTAAATCTGAACTCTTGTCATTTGGTATTCTGGTTGCTTTGGAGCGAGAGGGCGACTCTGCAATCAATTATGGATGAGTACTCTTTTTGCTTAAAGGGGGATGGATGGTACATGTTTGATGCAGTAGACATGACAGGGCTATAAAGGTGTTGGCAAGGAATTGCACTGTAATTTCACTGTAACTAACTTATTTTAAAGATCACTTAACGTTGCCCTTCATATTGCCTTGTGGAAGGAGATCATGTTCCTTTAGTTTACATATGTAAAGATTGATTCAGCTCTTTCTGAATGAGAGAAACAAGATACGACACCATGATGTATCTCTGGTGTCTTTATTTGTATGCACCGACCTGCCTGCTGTCAGGCATCAAGGCAGGATTTGGGATACCCACCAAAGTGGACAGAGATCTGATATAAGGGATTGCCATCTGAACATTCACTGCCGCCCACAGGTTAACACCACACAGGCAGGCTGGAGGATCAGCGGAAAACCTCAGCTAATGGTGCAGAAAGAAATCAGGTTGATGCCAAGTGCAAATTAATGCAGTCCTTTCATGAGCCCCTCCCCCCACCCCCCCACACACAAACCTTTTATCTGTTCAATTAAAAAAGCGGCAAGAGCTGTTTTGAACTTAAATAGATGAAAAGAAAGTTTATTTACTAGTGCCACAAGTAAGCTGACATTAACTCTGCAATGAAGTTACTGTGAAAATCCCCCAGTCACCACACTCCGGCGCCTGTTCAAGTACACCGAGGGAGAATTTAGCGTGGCCAATGTGCCTAACCAGCATGTCTTTCAGATTGTGGGAGGAAACTGGAGCACCCGGAAGAAACTCATGCAGACAAGGAGAGAAAATGCAGACTCTGTACAGACAGTGACTCAAGCCAGGAATCGAACATGGGTTCCTGGCGCTGTGAGGCAGCAGTGCTAAGCTTTATGCCACCATGCTGCCAAGGCAGGAGCTTACCTTTATATAGCACCTTTCACCACACCAGGATGTCACAAAACTCTTCACAACAAATTAAGTACTTCTTTAAGGTGGACTCATTACCGTAATGTGGGTAATGGCGACAGCCAATTGTTGCACAGCAAGATCCCACGAACAGCAATGTTGTGATGACTTGGTCATCTAATTTAGTGGTACTAGTTGAGAGATAATGTTTGGTCGGTACATAGGGTGAACACCTCTAATTCTTTGAATAGTGCCATGTGATCTTCTATGTCCGTGTTAGAGGGTAGACAAAGTTTCAGTGTATGGAATCATACAATCCCTACAATGCAGAGGGAGACCATTCAGCCCATCAAGCCACCAACTATCCTACCCAGGGCCTATCACTGTAACCCCATGTATTTACCCGCAAATCCCCCTGACACTAAGTGACAATTTAGAATGGCCAATTAACCTGAACTGCACGCACATCTTTGGACTGTGGGAGGAAACCCATGCAAACATGGGGAAAACATGCGAACTCTACACAGACAGTGATCCAAGGCTGGAATTGAACCCAGGTCCCAGGCGCTGTGAGGCAGAAGTAATCTTAACCAAAAAGGCAACGCCTATGACAGTGCATTATTCCTTCAAAACTCCACTGGTTTGTTAAACTGCATTATGCAGCCAAACTTGTTTCAGGACTGCTGGAAGAGTTAAAAGGTTGTTCATTTTAAAATCCGATTAGGTTTTGACTTGGGGATTGATAGTTTTGCAAACCACTGCTAAGAACTTTTGCACATTCGACCCAATGACATTGGACCTGAGATTGGAGCTAAAGAATGTATGGATTTACTCCTGTAAACATGATTTATTAATGAGAGTACCAACCCAGATAACAATGCATTAACATCCCAAATGGCTCATTGACTATTCCTCAATAGCCTTTGAAAATATTGCCAAGAACTGTGTAGATAGCAAGTGGTGCATCTCTTGTTGCTATTGAGGTTTGCCACAAGGATTGTTGAAACTATGATTTCTTATATTTTGCTGGTTGGATTTTAAACTGGAACCTTATACAGACAATTGTGTTTAAAACAATAATAGATAGACAGGCTGAATTGTATTACAAAACACAATTTCACGTTCCACAAAGTTAGAATGAAGAGACAATGAACCTCCCAGAAAGCATGAAAGATGCCACCTCCTAATTGATCACCCCACACTGAGGCTTTGCAAATGTTTCTGGGATAAGACATAAAAAAAATCATTTATTTGTTCTGAAACAATAACTGCAGCCAAAATGAACTAATCAAGCCCCTCTGGAATATAAAGCCAGCAAGGTATTTCAAGGGATCCCCTATCAAGCAGGAAGCACAGTGCAGGAGGAGGCCATTTGACCCATTATGTCTGTACTGACCCTCTGAATGGGCATTTCACCTTATGCCATTCTCCTTCCTTCTCCTTGTAACCCTGCACACTGTGCTCTTTGCAAGCAATCATTAAATGTCCTTTTGAATGCCGAGATTAAACCTGCCTCACGTACAGTCTTGAGCAGTACATTCCACACCGTAGCCACTCACTGTGTGGAAACGTCTTTTTCCATGTCATTTTTGCTACTCTTACCAATTACCTGTGCTCTGTGGTTTTCGATTCCTTGGCTAATTGGGACATTTTCCTCCTACCTACCTTCTCCAGAACCCTCATGATTTTTGAACATCTCTATCAGATCTCCTCTCAGCTTTCTTTTCTCCAACAAAAAGAGTCCTAATTTCTCAAAACTATCTTCATGACTAAAGTTTCTCATTGTAAATCTCTTCCGCACTCTCTCAAAACCTTCCTAAAATGCAGAAAGAGGTAGAAACACAAAGGACAAAGCCATACTGTAACAGGCTGTTGGAGCCATGTGCCTTCTCTCTCTCTCTCTCTCTCTCGGAATTACTATGCCAAGTTATAAAGTGGCCACCCGGAGAAGTAAATAACTGAACCGTGATTGTTTACAATGTGGAAAACTGCTCCATATGACTGCAACCAAGAGGATAGCTAAGCTAAACGGCCACAATGTCAAGCCACCACACTGAGTCCAATCAAGGAGCAGCTAACCACAGCTAACTCCATTTTTTTCTAATGGAATGGACTTAGAATCTTCAGAATCCTGTCCTGTTATTCTGCTATCTGTACTTGAGTATGCACAGGCCCAGATAACTGTGTGTGACTGTATGAATCGTGCTGCAATTTTCTCATTAAAAAAACCCCACCTCTTTGAATAGTTTCAATAAACTTACCTCGTCCTTTGTTTAACCTAAGAAGACCTGCCTAAGTAATCCTCTGCAACCTTCACACATAAACAATGGCCCACTTAACAGAATCAGCAAAGCAAAACCTCTCTAAATTCTTTGAACAAGAACAAACTCTGCTGCAGTCATATGAGGAGGGGGAGGTCAGGGAAGTAAGGTTTATTTATTAGTGTCACAAGTAGGCTTACATTAACTCTGCAGTGAAGTTAGTGTGAAAATCCCCCTGGTGCCTATTTGAGTACACTAAGGGACAATTTAGCATGGCCAGTGCACCTAACCAGCACGCCTTTCGGACTGTGGGAGGAAACTGGAGCACCCGGAGAAAACCCACGCAGACACGGGAAGAACATGCAGACTCCAGACAGCAAGTGCCCCAAGCTGGGAATTGAACGCAGGTCCCTGCTCCTGTGTGGCAGCAGTGCTAATCACAGTGCCACTGTAGGAAAGACTTCAGCTCTCCTCACCAGTCCTAACAAGTTGAAAGCTGGCAACCCCATTCAGGCTCACGTCTCCAGTAGACATCTTTATTTGAAATTAAACCATGAGCTCAGAAAACACATTCAGCAGGTTTGGAATGTCTCTACTCCATTTCCATTGCGTTCTAACATCATTGTAATGGCCTCCAAGGAGAGAAATGCTCCAGTCCCGACATCTATTGACAAACATGATTATTTATTTGCTGGAATGGAATGCTACCAGGTAGAATTTTTTTTATTATAAATTGCAATTGAGAGCAATATTCTCCCAGGTAATGTGTGGTCTGCAGTCTTGACATGTGCGCACTAAGGCATTCATTGCTTGCGACACCACTGATATCATTGCTTCTCTTGTACTGTCCTGAGTTGTTGATGTTAAATTTCAAGCAATCTAAGTGAGATTTGTCTGCGTGTGTATCTTGTGCGTTTGAATGTTTTGTGTGGGCAGTTTTTCTTCGGAGTATGATTGGATTGTAAGTTTACTTGGTTTGAGGGCATCCAAGGTCACCTAACCTGAATTTTATATTTATCTTTGATACTGGCTCACCAAGAGCTTTTATGGGTCATTCTCTATCATTAAGCCATCAGTTTTAGTATTCACTTTATACCCTGTAGGCAAATATTTTCAGATCTGCAGAGTACATGGTGTGAATATTAATCTGTTTCCTACGATCAGCTGTATCAATCTGGGGATACATAATTCATTTAAGAAAAGAGAAATACTTTAAGAATAGATTCCTTAACAGGGCATTTGATGTGAATATGCTGCATCTCTCACATGCCATTATTGGTAGTTTTGGTATTTCTTTGCATTGGCCAGGCTAAATTCTCCCTCAGTGCACCCGAACAGGCACTGGAGTTTGGTGACTAAGGAATTTTCACAGTGATTTCATTGTGGTGTTAATGTAAGTCTAGTTGTGACACTGATAAATAAACTTTAAACTTTATTAATTGTTGAATCGATGCCCATATTTATTTACAAAGCTTTTCATGTCACTTGCACAATGATAGTTTTATATGTTCATTCATGGGACATGGGAATCGCTGGTTGGCCAGCATTTATCGCCCATCCCTTGTTGCCTGAGGGCAATTGAGGGTCAACCACATTGCTGTGGCTCTGGAGTCACACATAGGCCAGACCGAGTAAAAACTGCAGATTTCCTTCCCTAAAGGACATTAGTTTTTATGTCTGTAAGTGTTTTGACAGTCACTTACTGAACTGCAACAAATGGAATTGCTACACAAAAGTAAGTGCAACCTTATTTCACTGAAGGCAACATTTTATTTGGATAATTTTCCGCTCTTGATGCAGAACAACACACGTTGGGAGCCCAGATTGGAAAATTGAGCCTGGAGGAGAAGACCCCCAATATAGAGGGCAGTAGATTTCTTATCTAAAAGAATTAGCCTTAATGTATAATGCAAGGTCTAAAGCTCTGAGCGAATAAGCCAAAGAACTTGTGATTGCAAAGAACTTTTGAGTTAAGATGTTCTGAGGATTTATCAATGATCCTACGCTTGAAGGCACCAAACTCTACACTTGAAGAGTTAATTCCAGGGTTAAGTTCAATCTGTGTTGAGTTATTTGATCCCAGTAATGGATGGTACAGTGGTTAGCACTGTTGCCTCACAGCTACAAGGACCCGGGTTTGATCCCAGCCTTGGGTGACTGTCCGTGTGAAGTTTGGATGTGCGGGTTAGGTGGATTGGCCGTGGTAAATGCGTGGGCTCATGGAGGGGTAGGGCTTGGATGGAATGCTCTTTCGGAGAGTTGGAGCAGACTCGATGGGCTAAATGGCTTCCTTTTGCACTGTGGGGAGTCTGTGATTCAGCGGGGAGAACATTTGGTCTCAACAACAAGAATAACCTATTTTTGTACAGCACCTAAAATTAAATAAAATATCCCAAGGGGTATTATAACAAAAAAATTGACACTAAGCCAGTAAGGAGATATTGGCTAGAATTTTACCACCCTGCCTGCCAGGGGAATTGGTGCAGATGAGGGAGGAACGTGGGTTGATCCATTGACTTTGGGGTGGGATTTTACAATTTTGGAATGAGCGAGGGTGTAAAATCCCACCCATTAGGTCAGCTGACCAAAACTTTGGTCAAAGAAGTAGGTTTTAAGCGGTGTTTTAGAAGGGGGAAAGTGAAGTGGAGAGATAGAGAGGATTCGGAAGAGGATTCTGGAGGGTAGGCAATTGAAGGCAAACCTGTGCTGGAGTGGTTAAAATCAGGAATGCTCAAGAGGCCAGAATTAGAAGAGTGCAGATATCTCAGGGGGTTGTGGGTTTGGAGGTGATGATATGGAGATGCCGGTGTTAGACTAGGGTAAAAACAGTAAGAAGTCTCACAACGCCAGGTTAAAGTCCAACAGAACTCTGTACGGACAATTCTGTACAGAACTCCCACTCACTTGACGAAGGAGCAGTGAGCGCTCCAAAAGCTAGTGATATTTGCAACCAAATAAACCTGTTGGAGACAGAGACAGAGAGGGACCAAGCCACATGAACAGAAAACAAGGATGGGAATTTTAAAGTCAAGACATTACTACTACCTGAGCTCTAAGGGAGGAATCACCCCAGGTTCCTGCTTTCTTCAAGAATAAAAATACCAAAGATGCTGGAAATCCAAAATAAAAACACAGAAAAAAATCCCCTGGAAATGTTCAACAATGTTAGGCAGCACCTGGGGAAAGGGAAGGAGAGCCTTGAATTTCTGCTCCCAGTTCGGATGTGCAGTCAGGACAGTTCCCAGCTCCATAAAACTGACCAGCGAGAAATCACCCAGGAAGTCAGATTTTTGGTTCTGGGTGGTGGGTGTGTGAAAATGGGAATCGTGGTGAGCGATCCTGGAATGGGTGCCAGGGTTGCCACCTGTGGAGGTGGATTGTTGTGAAGATTTGCCTTGTGGCACCGGCACTGGGTGAAAAATATTTTGTTAAATCAATAAAGCATAAAACAGCCCTCCAGTCCTCACCCCTTGCACCCTCTCAACTCTCAGGCACTCCCCATGCCCCATCCATGTCAACCCATATACTCATGCCTCCCCCCACCCATCCCCATGGTCCCTCGTGTCCTCCATGCTCGTTTATGACCCTTCACCCATCCCTCTATGGCTCCCATATTCTCCATGCCAATGTATACCCATCTATCTAAACCCACCATGGCCTCTTGTATCCTCCACGCAAATTAAGCCTCTCTATCCATCCCCCATCGTCCTTCGTAGCCTCGATACCAACTTAGTACCAACTTGTACCAAGCCATTCCCCCAATCACCATCCTTTGCCCTTCCATCTAACATGCCACCAACTCATCCAATATCTGCTAGGGGCAGATGTCAGGGCCCATGCTGAGATCAGATGAAAGAAAGGCATTAAGTGTCAGTGAAGAATTCACAATCTAAAAAAACGCTCTCATTCATAAAAGACCCATTCATTACATTTAACTTTCTTTAAGCCGTTATAAAAACAAGAATTGGAATTCATAGTCCCACTTCAAAGAATCTATTACCACTTGGAGCTGTCAGTCAAACAATGAACTGAGAGACACCCATCTGAGATAATGGAAGGTTGTGAAATCAGTCATGCGAGCTCTGATCCAGTCATGATAACCCTCAGGCCAAAAGACAGAGTGAAATAGCAAACACTGATGTTTTAAAAAACATTACATAGTTTCCCAAATATATAAAGGCCTGGGGTTTTAAATGCTTTGACAGCTTTCTGGCTCCTTTTGATAATTCCTTTCAACAGTTCCAATTAGTTTGACAGGTCCAATAGTTTATGTACTTTTTAACTTGCATTCATGTCTGATTTTAACAATCCCAAAGACCACCTGATCTCTGCCAAATGTGCCCTTGGGGCATATCCAAAAGGACAACTCATCTCTCCAAAATGGTATCCAATGAGATAGAAAACCTGGTGAATTGATGCAATGACAATAATCTCTCCCCCAATGTCAACAAAATGAAGGAGATTGTCATCAATGTCAGGAAGTGTAGTGGAGAACATGCCCCTGTCTACTTCAACAGGGACGAAGTAGAAATGGTCATGAGCTTCAAGTTTTTAGGTGTCCAGATCATCAACAACATGTCCTTGTCCTTCCATATCAACACTATAATGAAGAAAGCCTGTCAACACCTCTATTTTCTCAGAAGACTAAGGAAATTTGGTAGGTCAGCTACAATTCTCACCAACTTTTGCAGATGCATCATAGAAAGCATTCTTACTGGTTGCAGCACAGCTTGGTATGGCTCCTGCTCTGCCCAAGACTGCAAGAAACTACAAAATGTCGTGAATGTAGCCCAATCCATCATACAAACCAGCCTCCCATCCATTGACTCAGTCTATACTTCCTGCTGCCTCGGCAAAGCAGCCAGCATAATTAAGGATCCCACACACCCCAGCCATTCTCTCTTCCACCTTCTTCTGACGGGAAAAAGATACAAAAGTCGCAACCAACTAACTTAAGAACAGCTTCTTCCCTGCTGCCATCAGACTTTTGAATGGACCAACCTTGTGCAAAGTTGATCTTTCTCTACACCCTAGCTATAACTGTAACACTACATTCTGCACTGTCTCATCTCTTTCCCTATGAATGGTATGCCTTGTCTGCATTGAGTGCAAGAAACAATACCTTTTGCTGTACATTAATACATATGATAATAATAAACCAAATAAAATCAAATTAAAACCTTGTCACCTGGGATCACATCAAATCAAGTCAAATCAAATCAAATCAAATCAAATGCAACTTTTCAATGTTTAAATCTATTCCGATCAGAACATAATTTTCACATATTTTTCTCCCCACTCTGAGCTGATGAATATCTGATATGACTGGAGACAATTGCTGTTATATCTGGGCAGCTGCCTCCATGAACTGATTTATATAAAGTCAAAACATGCTCCCATTCACACTGACCCACAGCACCCTCTCCCCACTGCAGAGAGGGACGGGACTTCCAGATCCGGAATCCAGCCTCCTCTGCGATTTTTGTAATGACAAGGGGGACTCGCTCTAGGACCACAGAGTCCCTACAGTGAAGAAGGAGGCCATTCAGCCCATCAGGTTTGCACCAATTCTTACCCAGGCTTACCTCGTAACCCCACTTATTTACACCACTAATCCCCCTAATCTGTATATTTTAGGAGAATAAAGGCAAGTTTAGCTTGGCCAATCAAACTAACCTACACATCTTTGGACTATGGGTCCTTCCACAGTCCAAAGGTATGCAGGGTAGGTGGACTGGCCATACTAAATTGCCCCTTAGTGTCGAGGGATTAGCAGGGTAAATATGTGGGGTTACTAGGTGGGATTGTTGCCATTGCAGGCTCAATGGGCTGAATGACCTCCTTCTGCACTTAGGGATCCTATGAATCAATGTACCTAGTGGAAACCCATGGGGAGAAAGTTGTAACGACTTTAATCAGGCAATTAAGGTGGGCCTGTTAGAATATGAACTCCCTGATTCAGGGCCAAATTGATGGGTCCATCAGGAAGCTTCTTGCTTTGTATTTAACTAGGAGTGTCAGTTCCTCCGGGACTCCTGGTTAAACTCCTAGACTGCTGACTGAAAGCACTCTGTATGCTGTTGTCAGACTTGTAAAGAAAGGGATTTCTGCCTCCGAGGCCTTCGGAAAGAAGTGCAAACTTCACAAGACAGTGACCTGAGGCTGGAATTGAACCGGGTCCCTGGAGCTGTCAGGCAGCTGTGCTAACCTCTGTGCCACCATGCTGCCGTATGTTTATAAAAATTCAGGCTAGAGTAAATGTTTCAGACGTCATCTGTATTTATTTTCTGCCACAAAGGGTTCGATGTTAACGTTCGGGTGTCAAGTGTGGATGTGGGCGGCACGGTGGCAAGTGGTTTGCACCGTTGCCTCACAGCGCCAAGGACCCAGATTTGATTCCTGGCTCGGGTCACTGTCTGTGCAGAGTCTGCATGTTCTCACTATGTCTGCGTGGGTTTCCTCTGGGTGCTCCGGATTCCTCCCACAGTCCAAAGATGTGCGGGTTAGGTGGATTGGCCATGCTAAATTGGCCCTAAGTGTCAGGGGGATTAACTAGGGTAAGTGCATGGGGTTATGGAGATAGAGCCTGGGTGGGAATGTGATCAGTGCAGTCTTGATGGGTCAAATGTCCTCCTTCTGCACTGTAGGGATTCTACGATTCTCTGAAGCAGGTTTCCGATGAAAGACCGCAGTACAGTTCTGACAGAAGGTCAATTACCTGTGTCTTGAATTCTGCTAAAGCTGCCTGACCTGCTGACTAATTCCAGCACCTTCTGTTTTCATTACAGAATCAGGCTTGGCTGGCACTGGGCCTGGGAGAATAATTCGGTGCCACTCACTCTCTACTGTTAAAGTACAGCCACTCGGCTTATAGGCACCAGAGTGTCGCTGGCTCCTGTGCCGTGGTCCCCCAGTGAGAATCAGTTCCTTCAGCAGAGAGGAGCAGTAATGTGACAATGTGGTAGAGAGCAGCAGCCTGCACGGTAACATAAGCTGCTGAAAACCTCAGCAGCTCTGGCACCATTTGAGGAGAGAGGAACAGAGTTATAGGGTGGAATTTTACAGCAGCAGGGTTTGGGGCTGGAAAATGTGGGGAATTCAAATGTCTGGTGACTTCGACAGGACTGCTGGTGGGATGGGCCATAAAATCCTGCCCAACACCTGGGGCGGCACGGTGATGCAATGGGTGGCACAGCAGTTGGCACTGCTGCCTCACAGTGCCAGGACACAGGTTCAATTCCAGTCTGTGTGGAGTTTGCTCGTTCTCCCTGTGTCTGCATGGGTTTCCTCCAGGTGCTCCGGTTGTTCAAAGATGTGTGGATTAGGTGGACTTGCCATGCTAAATTGCCCCTTAGTGTCTTAGGATGTATAGGTTAGGGGGAGTTAATGGGGTAAGTATGTAGGGTTGTGGGCTTAGGACAGAGACTCGGAGAATCAGTGCAGGCCCCATGGGCTGAATGGCCTTCTTCTGTATTGCAGGGATTCTATGATTTCAGATTAATGATATCTCATTAGAATTAGCATTGTAAGAGCTATTAAACAAATACTGGGGCATAGAGGGAAGGAGGGGGATGATGGAGGTAGGTGAGAAGGAACAAATGGGGAGATCTGTGATAGGGTGGGAGGCAGGAAAGATTAAATGGTGAGAGATGAAGGCTCCCGATGGTGGGGGAGTCCAAAACTAGGGGTCAGAGTTTGAGGTTAAGGGCTAAACCTTTTAGGACTGAGGTGAAGGGCAATTTCTCCACCCACAGACTGGTGAATGTGTGGAATTCACTACCACAGAAAGTTGAGGCCAAAACATTGTGTGATTTCAAGAAGAAATTAGAGATACCTCTTGGAGTAAAGGGATCAAGGGATATGGGGGAAAGGCAAGATCAGGATTTTGAATTTGATGATCAGCTATGATCAAAATGAAAGGCAGAGCAGGCTTGAAGAGCTGAATGGTCTACTCTTACTTCTATTTTCAATGTTTCTATGGTACAAGGTCAAAGGGGACTCTAGTAGCATGGCACACTTTGAATATCATCAGAGGCTTTATACTTTGTTGGGAACAAAAGCTGTTTAATGATTATGAGAAACTATGTACATGCGGTTGCAGCCCATAACTGACTGGAGCACATATTGACTACATGGCTGCCAGGTGCATTCTAACCAAGAGAGGACTTCACCCTCTGGGTTGATCACTTGCTCTTGATTCCTTTTGGTTCCTTAAGACAGGTGATGCTGTCCGATTGTGCTGTCTTAAAGAAACAGACACCGTAGCCACTGCAGGGATGGTAATGGGTAACTAATGAATTAAATGATGGGGTTGGAGGTGGTGTAAATAGTAACAAATCGCGTAGTGATGTACAACCCAATAACAAATGGCATATATGGGTAATGACTTCAATCAGGCCATTGAGGTTGGCCTATCGGAGTATGAACTCCCTGATTAAGGATCCAATTGATGGGTCAGTCATGGAGTCTTTGCCTTGTACTTAACTGGGAGTGTCAGTTCCTCTGATACCTCCAGAGATAGACTGCTGACTGCGAGCCCTCTGTAAATAAGGAATTTTGGTGAAGGGCCTCCGAAGACTTATTACAACATTCAGCACCTTTAATGTTGTAAACCGGTGCTCCTACTTTTAAAAGATGCAAGCTTATTACTATTAACTTTGCTTTATCCTTTGCTGCCCTGATGCTAGTATCATATGGACTGCGGAGGAGTCAGAGAATAGTCCTCGTGCTGTACATAATGATAGATGCAGCACAAATGAAATGATGTGGCAGAGGAGAGTTAATGGAATTGTGCCCTATCTCGAAAGTATGGTCATTAAAAAGTAAGTGAATAAGGTATGGCTCTCTAACTGGCTCATATTTTACAGCTTGATATGATATGCTGTCATCTATGCCATCCTTCTGTTTCTCTGCCTCCTTATTAATGAAAGTCTAGATCTTCCAAGTGGCTGTAAATGTGTTTACACGCCAGCTGTTTCCCCAATTAAAAGCAGAGAAGTTGAAAAGCTGCAATCTTGTAAAGGAGGGAAAGTGAAACAGACCAACTCTCGCACTGATCACACCGTGGGCTGGACCGGGACTTTGGCGCACATGGAAAGGAACAGATGTATTCTTTAGCTGTCCTCCCCAATGCAAATGCAAGGTTCTGGAGATAATGCTCTGACAATCTTGGCAGCGCTACCGTGTTATTCTGAGGTTCTGCAGGAAAAGAGAGAATTGCCGGGAATCTCCTGAAAAGACAGGCAACAATCAGAGTCGTAGATATAGAGGGACTATTTTGGCAAGCCTCCATGCAGCACGGCGGCACAGTGGTTAGCATTGCTGCCTCACAGCACCAGTGACCCTGGTTCGATTCCCGGCTTGGGTCACTGTCTGTGTGGAGTCTACGTATTCTCCCTGTTTCTGTGGGGGCTTCCTCCCACGCTCCGAAAGACAGGCTGGTTAGGTGCATTGGCCAATTCTCCCTCAGTGTACCCAGACTGTGGGATTTTCACGGTGATTTCACTGCAGTGCTAATGTAAGCTTACTCGTGACACTAACAAATAAACTTAATCCGAACTAAGTTTATTTATTTCTATGAGCGTCACAAGTAAAACGGAGGTTTTAAAAAGGATGGGAAGTTGTTTTAAGGACCACAGTTGTCTAAAAGCTTGAATAAGCTGTTCCTTAACGTGCTATTTTGCTGAATGAAATTGTCACCCTTACAGCCTGGATATTACTCCATTGTCTGATGTAACCTAGCAGTGACTGTGCACAGATTGACAGCTGTATAGCGACAGTCTTTCCAATACTCACAGCCAGCCTTGCTAATCCCTGTGCCATTGATATCAATGTGTGCACCATGACTGAATTCCAGTCATGTTGTATGCCAGGCACATAACTTGATTCTGGATTACGCGGCTTTGATTTAAGAAAATATAAGCTGACCTATCAAAACAATGCGGGAACTCCGAACTCGACACAATAAAATTTCCACCCGACAAAAATTATGTTCTTGAAACAGGGTAAAGGTCCGCCGCAGTGTAATTACACACATTACTCTCCCCCACTGAGGTCAGTGGAGTTATGGCATCAAAGTGAAATGAAGCAACATATTGAGGAGAGATTCCAGCTTAAAAGGCACAACAGGCTCTGGTTCCAATGGTGCAGCAGAGAGGGGGAGGGAACCGACATCCTGTAGCCACAGGACCCGAGTGCGTGGGCGTGCAGGAAATTGTAGACGCAGGGTGCAGCAGATGACAGAGAGATGAGGACAGAGATTTTAAATTTAATACGCTGGAGGACAGGAAGGCAACGTAACTCAGCAATGCCAGTGAGTTAGAACGTCACAAAATAGAGCCGGCTGAGCTTTGGACAAATGGAGATTCTGGGAGGGGAGGATGGTGACATCAACGCAACATAAGAACTAGGAGCAGGAGTAGGCCATCTGCCCCTCGAGCCTGCTCCGCCATTCAATAAGATCATGGCTCTTCATGGAGTCAGCTCCACTTATCCGCCCACTCACCATAACCCTTAATTCCTTTACTATCTATCTTTGCCTTCACAACGTTCAATGAGGAACCCTCAACTGCTTCACTAGGCAGGGAATTCCACAGATTCACAATCCTTTGAGTGAAGAAGTTCCTCCTCAACTCAGTTCTAAGTCTGCTTCCCCTTATTTTGACTCACCTGATGAAGGGGCAGCTCCCCGAAAGCTCATAATTTCAAATAAACCTGTTAGATTTTAACCTGGTGTTGTGAGACTCCTTACTGAACCCGCCCCAGTCCACATCTCCACATCATGCCCTTATTTTAAGAATATCCCCTCTAAATTTAGTTTCATCTGCCAGTGGAAACAATTTCCCTGCTTCTATCTTATCTATTCCCTTCATAATCTTATGTGTTTCTATAAGATCCTCCCTCATTCTTCTGAATTCCAATGAGCATAGTCCCAGTCTGCTCAGTCTCTTCTTGTAAACCAACCCTCTCAATTCCAGAGTCAACCGAGTGAATCTCCTCTGCACCCCCACCAGCGCCAATATATCCTTTCTCAAGTAAGGAGACCAAAACTGTACACAGTACTCCAGCTGTGGCCTCACCAGTGAATAATTAACCTCAATATTTACTGGGGTTGGGTTTTGGAGCTGAGACGTAGAAGTATAATCGTAGACCAAAACAGAAAATGCTGGAAAATCTCAGCAGGTCTGGTAGCATCCGTAGGAGAGAAAAGAGTAATCGTAGCGTCTGGCTTCTCCATTGAGCCGATGAGTTTAAACTCCAAGCGTTTGTGCATTTTTAAAATGGATTCTATGCTTGGATGCCACCTCATTTGACAGGCTGTTGAGCAGGCAAGTCCTCCAGGAAAGATCTTGGCTGAGGATCTGGTGTGAGTTGAGATCGTAAAGCAGGCGACACAGATAGAAATGGCTGAAAAAAGTAGTAGTTTATTTATTAGTCACAAGTAAGGCTTATATTAACATTGCAATGAAGTTATTGTGAAATTCCCCTAGTCACCACAGTCCGGTGCCTGTTCGGGTCAATGCACCTAACCAACATGTCTTTCAGAATGTGGGAGGAAACCAGAACGCCCGGAGGAATCTCATGCAGACATGGGGAGAACATGCAAACTCCATACAGACAGTGATCCAAGCTGGGAATCGAACCCGAGTCCCTGGCGCAGTGAAGCAGCAGTGCTAATCACTGTGCTACCATACTGCCCCCCCCTCCCCCGTGCTACCATGCTGCTCCCACTGTGGGGTGATCATGGGGCATCAGGGCAGATCTCCAGGGCTTGGAAATTGCTGAGGTGGGGATGGTTCATGAAGACATTGAGACAACGTAAATCTTTGGGTAGTTGGAGAGGATGATGTTGATTGGCCTACAAGAAGGGGGCTATTCTTGAGGGCGGAGGAGGGGGGAGGACAGATAAGAAAGTGATCAGAAATAGCCTTGTTGATAATCAAGGCCTTGGATGCAGCGAGGCCATCAAGTTACAAGATCAAGGGGTGGCTGAGGATATGGGATTTATATAAAGTGTTAGATTGAGGGAAGAAAGAATACAAAGGTAGCAGGAGAGAGGACAAGGAGGAAGATAACTTTTTAAAAATCAATTCATGGGATTTGCGCATTACTGACTAGATGCTAGCATTTATTGCCCATCTGGAATTGCCCGAGAGAAGGTGGTGAGCTGAAACTGCCATTGGTACATCACAATGAATTATTAACACATTTCTTAAGTCACTCAATGTTCTCCAAACCAGTGCATCTTGTAGTATGGACCACTCAGAATAAGACTAACCTTGATTTGACCTTTGCTATAATACATCAGCTGAATGGTCATGTATTTATTGAGCTATGAACTCTGGGTGAAGCTTGGTGTAGAGGATGGAAAGCAGCCAAGGTATACATCCCTTATTATTAATTACTCTAACATAACCCAGTCTTCACTGCAATCCATTCAGATCTGCAGGGCAGTGTGTGTGTGTGTAGGTGTCAGGCCAGACAGTGTCAGCTTGAACATTAATCCACTTCACTGTTGCTCCTGAGGCATATTGACAGTCTGGATGTGGAGAGGATGCTTCCTGTTGTCGGAGAATCTACAACTGGGGACACTGTTTAAAATAAAGGGTCACCCATTTGAGACTGAGATGAGAAGGGTTTTTTTTCAGAGGGTATTGACCCTTAGAACTCCTGTCACCAAAAGTTTAAAGTTTATTTGTTAGTGTCACAAGTAGTCTTACATTAACATTGCAATGAAGTTACTGTGAAAATACTCTTGTCGCCACACTCTGGTGCCTGTTCGGGTGCGATGAGGGAGAATTTAGCATGGTCAATGCACCTAACCAATATGTCTTTCGGATTGTGAAAGGAAACTGGCGAACCTGAGGAAACCCATGCAGACACGGGGAGAATGTGCAGACTCCGCACAGACAGTGCCCCAAGCTGGGAATCAAACCTGGATCCTTGGCACTGTGAGGCAGCAGTGCGGTCCACTGTCCCACCATGCCACCCCAAAAGGTAGTGGGAGCAGAGTCTTTTTAGGGCATAGTTAGATAGATTCTTGATAAATAAGGGGGTGTGAAAGCACGTCTGTAAAGTTTAAGTATTAGTATCACAAGTCGGCTAAAATTAACACTGCAATGAAGTTACTGTGAAAATCCCTTAGTCACCATGCTCTGGTGCTTGTTGGGGTAGACTGAGGGAGAATTTAGCAAATGGACCTAACTAGCACTTCTTTCGGACTATGGGAAGAAACAGGAGCACCCGCAGGAAACCCACACAGAGATGGGGAGAATGTGCAGGCTCTGCACAGACAGTCACCCCATGCCAGAATTGAACCAGGTCCCCATCACTGTGAGGCAGCAGTTCTAACCATTGTCTCATCGCGCTGCCCCTTCAGTAGGGAGGAGGTTACGGTCAGAACAGCCATGGTGTTTTTGAAAAGCAGACCAGGCCTCAAAGGGCCAAACGGCCTACTCCTGCTCCTATCTCATGTGTTTGTATGTTCAAACAACCCATTAGCCCATCAATGATGAATAACCACTGAGTGAGCTTTGAGGGAGTGAACATTATCACGACCCAGTACAAATCAACACCTTCAGGCGGTGGAGAGTATCTACTAAGAAAGTAAAGGACTCAGAGAATGAGGAACTGTATCATTCATTCCATTAGAAACTTCAATTCATTCGAAAATCAAGTTTCCTCGTTTAACAAGTGGCATTCGACTTGCTTCAGCTGGGATCAGGAGCGTTCAAGTCGAGATTGATTGTTTGCTTTATTCAGGTACAGAATGTTCCAATTAATTATAGCCATGAGTTCAGAATGTCCAAGTACAACAGGAGGAAACTTGCTCAGGCAGGAGGTGATCAAGTGGAAGTTTCCTGGGGATATTCAGCACTTTACCCAGTGACTGAGGGCTCCTGTGAGGTACTGGCTGTGTTTTGTAACGCAATCTGCAAGTCGGATACGTGTGTTATGCCACTGTTGTGTGTCGTGTTGGGGAGGGAGGACGGTGGAGATAGAGTTTGGAGCAGGTGTCACAAACAGCAACAGCTTGCATTTATATAGCACTTTTCATGCAATAAACCACTCCGTGGCACCACATGGGAGTGTTATCAAAATTATTTGACACTGAGTCTCAGAAGGAAATATTAGGACAGATGGGAGTAGGCAGCTGAGTGCCAGTGGAGATGAGGCTGGCATTGGAGGTAAATATTTTTAAGACGCGGGTTGATGGGTTTTTGATAAGCGAGGGGATTAAGGGTTATGGGGAGAGGGTGGGAAAGTGGAACTGAGCCACGACAGATCAGCCATGATCTTATTGAATGGCGGGGCAGGCTCGAGGGGCTAGATGGCCTACTCCTGCTCCTATTTCTTATGTTCTTATATGTATTTCAGAGGGTTGTGGAACCGGAGTATGTTGCAGAGGTGGGGGGGGGGGGGGGTACACACATGTGTGAATGGGACTTGCTGCAAGTTAGGATGGGGGAGTTAAGCTTTGGATGGGCTCATGTTTGTGGAGGGTGTAAGGTGGGCTTCATGCAGAGGTCTGATCAATGGCTGACATGATAGCCAACCCTGTGGATTTATTGGAAAAGGAATTTTGCACCAAGAACCATTTGAGTTTCAACAAAAACAAAATGTAGGTTTGGAATAAAGGATGATGTGGCGACGTTGGCGTTGGACTGGGGTGGGCACAGTAAGAAGTCTCACAACGCCAGGTTAAAGTCCAACAGGTTTATTTGGCAGCATGAGTTTTTAGAGCACTGCTTCTTCATCAGGTGAGTGGGTGTCAACTGCAAACTTGAAAATCAGCAGCACTCCAAAAGCTTGTGCTACCAAATAAACCTGTTGGACTTTATCCTGGTGCTGTGAGGCTTCTTACTGTGGAATAAAGGAGGAAAGAATTCTTACACTGCCACACTGCCAAGTACACAGGGAGAGACAGGTATTTTTTTGATTTGATTTATTATTGTCACATATATTAGTATACAATGAAAAGTATTGTTTCTTGCGCACTATACAGACAAAACATACTGTTCATCGAGAAGGAAAGGAGAGAGTGCAGAATGTAGTGTCACAGTCATAGCTAGGCTGTAGGGAAAGATCAACTTAATACGAGGTAGGGCCATTCAAAAGTATGATAGCAGCAGGGAAGAAGATGTTCTTGAGTCGGTTGGACACCCAGAAAGAATGCTTTCTATCGTGCATCTGTAAAAATTGGTGAGAGCCATGGCGGACATGCCAAATTTCCTTAGCCTCTTGAGAAAGTAGAGGCCTGTGTGGGCTTTCTTAACTATAGCATTGGTATGGGGGGACCAGGACAGGTTGTTGGTGATCTGGACACCTAGAAACTTGAAGGTCTCGACCATTTCCAATTCAGCTTCATTGATATAGATAGGGGCACGATATCCACTACGTTTCCTGAATTCAAATGACTATCCCCTTGGTTTTGCTGACATTGAGGGACAGATTATTGTCGTCGCACCAGTTCACCAGATTCTCTATCTCTTTCCTGTACTCCGTCTTGTCATTGTTTGAGATCCAGCCCACTGCAGAGACGTCAACAGCAAACTTGAAAATTGAATTGGAGGGGGATTTGGCCACACAGTCATAGATGTACAAGGAGTGTCATAAGGGGCTGAGGATACAGCCGTGTGGGGCACTGATGTTGAGGATGATCGTGGAGGAGATGTTGTTGCCTATCCTTACTGATTGTGGTCCGTGGGTTAGGAAGTCTAGGATCCAGTCACAGAGCGAGAAGCCAAGTCCCAAATCAGAGAGTTTGGAGATGAATTTTGTGGGAATAATGGTATAATTGTCAGCTAGCTGCTCCCCATTTGGAAATTAGGTATGGACCCAAGTGTACTCATTTATCCTCCTAAGCGAGCTTTCAGGAAGGCCTTTCAATGGGCATCCACCAATCCCACCCAAATCATGGAGGCTTGGGGCCACCACCAGTTGAGGCCTTGAAGTGGGCTATTAATGTCTACTTAAGGGCCTCATCCTACCACCCCTGGTGCCTGTTCACGGGGCCGCTGAGAACCACACCCTGGCCCTGTTGCCAATCCCCCGAGGCCTGGGTCCACCCGCAATCCTAGGCCTCAGGTGGATGTTGTACCGGCAGCAGCCATCAACTCCCCGGTGACACTGGTGTTCAGTGAAACTGCCAGCCTCTGATTGACTGGTAGGTGGTCTTTACCCCCCAGAGTCCTTAACCCTGGGGAAGGCCTTTTGCTGGGTTGTCACCTGGCTGAATGGCACTGTGGGCCTTCCCTAAAATAGATGACTCGGGGCTCTCACCAGCTGGCTGGTGAAGCACCCCCGCACCCCCCCCCGACCCTTCCCCCACCTTGTCTCCATTAAATACTGCCCATGATCCCCTTCCTACTTTCCATCTCTTTGACCCAGGCCTCAGCACTGCATCAGAGAGGGAGCCTTCTGGCCTGCTTTGAATTATAGAATCCCTACAGTGCAGAAGGAGGCCATTTGCCCCATTGAGCCTATACTAACAATAATCTCATCCAAGCCCTACCCCTATTCAATCTACAGTGCAGAAGGAGGCCATTTGGACCATCGAGCCTGCACCAACAACAATCCCACCCAGGCCCCATCCCCATAACCCCATGTATCCCCATTACACTAAGGGGCAATTTTAATATGGCCAATCCACCTAACCCACACATCTTTGGATCCATCAGAAATTTATCCCTTCCCTGAGACACATTTTCCAAACTGTTCCACTAGCTGCCGCAGCCAGATTGAGCCTCCCCTTTAAGGAACGCAGTCTAGTTACAACTCATGCGATAGTCCAAAGATGTGTGGGTTAGGTTGATTGGCCATGCTAAAATTGCCCCTTAGCGTCCTGAGGTGCGTAGGTTAGAGGGATTAGTGGGTAAATACGTGGGGATATGGGGGTAGGGCCTGGGTGGGATTGTGTTCAGTGCAGAGTCAATGGGTCAAACAATCTCTTTCTGCACGGTAGGGTTTCTATGGTTCTATGGACAGCTGTGCAGGCACCAGCTGGGCCCCCTGCTGAGAATGCAGCCGGTTGACAGTGGGGGTTTAGCTCTTGGCTGTGTGTCTCAGTTACGTTGATGGTGAGGCAGGCTGAAGATTGAGCACAGCCTGGGTCATCTCAAGTGGGCAACAAGTACATGCGCATCCTGGTTCCGCACTCAAACACCCGCACTATTGAATTTTTCAACCCGCAGTGTGAAGCAATATGATTTTTAGCTGAGAATAGGTAGACTCAGCCAGAATGTATTGATGTTTTTGCACACTGAGTGTGATCGCTGGCTGGAATACCTTACTCCAGGAGGATTTGGGTTAAATCTCTTCAAAGTAAAACTTGACAAAAATCTTGGAAGAAACACAATATCGGTTACAATTGTGAGGGCAGCGCGGACATGGATTAGAATGACCCAGGAGGCTACGTTTCCTTTTAAGATATGACTCCTGCTGGGAAGATGGCTGGAATTCACCCTTTCCCCAAATCCTCTGTCTCTCAGGCTTGGGTCCGCAGTTTTTTTAAATTCATTTGTGGGACATGGATGTCGTTGGCTGGCCAGCATTTATTACCCATCCCTAATTGCCCTTGGAGGGCGGTTGGGAGTCAACCATATTGCTGTGGCTCTGGAGTCGTATGTAGGCCAGACCGAGTAACGACATCAGATTTCCTTCCCTAAAAGACATTAGTGATGGGTTTTTCCAATAAGCGGCAATGGTTTCATGGTCGCCAGTGGAATTTTAATTCCAGATTTTTTTTTATTGAATTCAAATTCCATCATCTGCTGTGGCGGGATTTGAACTTGGGTTCCCTGAAGATTAGCTGAGCTTCTGGATTAATGAGTCTAGGGATAAAACCAATAGGCCATTGCCAACGCCTGAGCATGTGTGGAAAATCCAGGGTGAGTGCAGCATTTAAATGGATGCAGCCTTAGATAGACACTTCATCACCTAGCTATTTGCAACAAGGCAGTGTGAGGGAACTGGTTAATTGGGACCCAGTGCCTCTACATTCACTTCTTGTCTCGTACTCCTCAGCTCCATCTCCTTGCATTGTCTTCACAAGACTTCACCACACCCAGAGGGGCACAAGAGCTTCTTTGCAGAACTTGTAATGTTCAGCTCTGCTTTGTGACTTCAAAACGCTTGCTTGATATGGGAAGGGCTCCATTTAGGAAGTGAAAGTGATTGTGATCAGACAGGGTCTGGCAGGCATTCACTTCTGTTGCTGAAGCCAAGGTGTGAAAAACAATTTTGAAGGAATCAAGAACTTTACGAGTTCATGTTAGTCCAACAGTCCTTCCCAAATTATTATTTCCAAATTCATAACATTTTGGAAATGGGGGATTCAGGAGAGCAGTCGCTTGCGGAACTGTTTGAGTGAACAATGGAACCTTAATACCAAAATATCAGTGAAAATACCGTGTCTGGAATATTACTGCCTTGCCCGAGCGAGACTTGTAAAATCCCGCCTGATGCCAATGGAGAATTCTGTTCTGTGAGCCTTGCCCGCTCCGATTCCAGAGTGGGTGTGTCAGTAAAATTCCGGCTTGTGCCTCAAGTATCTCAAGGACTATCAAGTACACTCATACACGGGCATCAGTCCCCAGAGACATTTGTTAATTTTATTTGAGGCCTCACCTTTCATCCTGCCCTGCGTCGAGGTTGTCAAGGCTGCCGTCAGTTGGCCCACCCGCCATCTGTAAAGAAAGGCAAACGGGCAACGTAAAATCCCAATCAAATGCTGCTCAATTAACTTAAATTGGCTTCTTGGTCGTTGGAGGGCGCCCTCCTGTCAACCGACCAAAGCACTGCACAAGGGTGTGGTGACATTGGGGCACACACCCAATGTCCTCTTGCTCGATCTTACATGCTTCTGGGTCAGGTGTGCAGCCGCCCGAACAATGTCAAATTCTGGACCAAGCGTTCTTGGTTGTGGCTGCTTAAGTGGCACGGTGGCACAGTGGGTAGCACTGCTGCCTCACAGCGCAAGGGACCCAGGTTCGATTCCTGGCTTGGGCCACTGTCTGTATGGAGTTTGCACATTCTCCCTGTGTCTGCGTGGGTTTCCTCCTGGTGTTCCAGTTTCCTCCCACAGTCCAAAGGATGTTTTTGTTAGGTGGATTGGCCATGCTAAATTATCCCTCAGTGCACCTGGACAGGCACCGGAATGTGGCAACTAGAGGGTTTACAGTAACTTCATTGCAGTGTTAATGTAAGCCTACTTGTAACAATAATAAATAAACTTTCACATCAATTTCCAAGGTGGTGTCAGTTTGACCCATATGGCACCTCAGACTCAGAATGTTGTAGCTTCAGTTAGCACTAACTGGAGCACAGTCTCCAGACTGACATAGCATTGTGCTTAGGGGATGATCCAAAATTCCTCTCTCAACCAAATCAACTAGCCACTTATCTCATTGCTAGACCTGAGATCTTGTGTTGTTGCAAATGGTTTGCTCAACACACATACACACACACACACATGACGTGCACACACACACATGCACACACACACATGCACGCACACACACACATGACGTGCACAGACACGCACGCACAGACACGCATGCATGCACACACACACGTGCATGCACACACGCACATGCACACACATGCACACATGCACACACACATGCACACATGCATGCACACACACATGCACACATGCATGCACACACACACACACACACACACACGTACTTCCTGAGATTGTGAGAAGTGTTACAGAAATGGAAGCTCCATCATTCTACAGACTTAGTCAGAAGAACTTTAACATGAGGGAGAATAAATCAATCCAAACAACATCTCTGTGGATTACACTGCATCGTAATTCAGCACTCTTCTATTATTTATCTAAGTCTCAGCACATTGCTCAGTTATTAAAACCGGCATCAACTGAGTGGTGTTAAGGCAGGAATTAATTGACAGGTGAGCTTGTCTCACTCCACACTGGGACATTTAATTTCCTCCGTTTGGATAGGCTGCACACTCCAAACAGCACAAGACATTTTGTGCAGTGTTGACTCCAGCTCTGCGTGGAATTTTCTGCCATCATTAGATTTTTGTATCAGGCTCAAGTACAAAGATTTTTTCGCATTTGAATATTTGCTAGACTCTGAATTACAGCTATTCAATTTAAGATGTCTGAGTAATGCTGCAAATGTCCAAACGTTTTATTTGAAGCTATACTTGCATCCATGGGATACACCAAATAAACTTGAAGAATTGCAAGGACCAAATGTTTCACAATCACGGCACAGTGGCACAGTGGTTGGACCTGCTACCTCACAGTGCCAGGGACCTGGATTCAATTCCTGGCTTGGGTCACTGTCTGTATGGAGTTTGCACATTCTCCCCGTGTCTGCGTGGGTTTCCTCTGGGTGCTCCTGTTTCCTCCCAAGGTCCAAAGATGTGCGGGTTAAATGGTTTGGCCATGTTAAATTGCCCCTTAGTATTAGGGGATTAACTCGGGTAAACGCATGGGGATAGGGCCTGGCTGGGATTGAGGTCAGTGCAGACTCGATGGGCCAAATGGCCTCCTTCTGCACTGTAGGATTCTATCTCACAAATTCAACTTAATTCGTCCATAAACCACGCAGCAGCTCTGTGAGATGGACATTTATATTTCAGTCTGAAAAATGCAGCTCATCAGAATTTCTATATAACAAGATATCTTTCAATACCGTAGACGTAACTTGGTTTCTAAATGCTCTGTGATGGTGTAGGGATAATATCACAGGCTTAGCAATCTAGAAGCAGAGGTTAATGCTCTGAAGAAACGGGTTCAAATCCCATTGCCAGCTGGAAGAATTTAAATCCAATGAATAAATCTGAAATTAAAAGCTAGTTTAATGGTGATCATGAAACCACTGCTGTAAAAACCCAGCTGCTATTCTTATCTGGTTTGGCTTACACATGTCTTTAGCATGCACGAGGCACGTTTCCTACACAGAGTGGGGTGGGTGCCTGGAACTCGCTGCCGGGGGAGGTAGGGAAGCAGAAACAATAGTAACTTCTAAGGGTCATCTTGACGAATACATGAATAGGATGTGAACGGAGGGATATGGTCCCTTGAAGGGTAGGTGGTTTTAGTTCAGGCTGGCAACATGGTTAGTGCAGGCTTGGAGGGCCGAAAGGCCTGTTCCTGTGCTGTAATTTTCTTTGTCCTTTGCTCACGTGCTTAATTCGCAACTGCCCTCTGAAATGACCGAGCCAGTCACTCAGTTGTGTCAAACTGCTCCAGAGTCTAAAAGGGATGACCCATCTCTCTAACTGCATGATGGGTGTACCTACACCTGCTGCAGTCCAAGGTGATGGTGACTCACCAACCCCCCCCCCCCAACAACTTCTCACCATCAATTAGAAATGGGTAACAAATGCTGGTCCAGCCCGTGACATCCACATCCTGTGAATGAATAAATATGAAAAGAACAATTGCATTCAGTGGTCGGAGAGTTGACCATGGGTGCAGGCCAAGGTCTTGCCAGGGTACAAGCCATGCCAGGCTTCTGTGTTAGATGATGTGAGCTGAGTTGGTGTTGTCCTGGGCTATAGGAAGGGGAAGGGAAGAACCAGCCAGTGATTTTGGTTTGGAGATGGGTACCAGGCAGATATGGGGTTGGACTGAATTGGACAGCCTCTCATGTGGTTTAAATGAGACCATCTAGGTTTACACTTCTTAAACTTACACAAAGGTGTGCTGGTTAGGTTGATTGGTCTACATTGCTACATTGACCCTAGTGTCAGAGGGTAAATATGTGTGGTTATGGGAAAAGGGCTTGGGTCCAACTGTGGTTGCTGTAGATTCGATGGGCTGAATGGCCTCCTTCTGCACCGTAGGGATTTTATGATATGATTCTATGATTCTACAATGCCTGCTGGAAGTGAGGGACTGTAACAGGCTTCCATTGCATTCACAGCTCTGCAATTAGATCTCAAGTTGCCTGTCCTCCCCACTGAATGGTTGCCAGCCTTGCTGCTATGTGAGTTTAATCTCTCCCTCAGCGGGGCTGATTCTGTGTTGAATAGGCTCACAGAGCACCGTGTTCAGTCATGCCCAGAACCTTTACTGCTCTCTCTGTTTTTGCTGCTTTTATGAATCAGTAGGTGGGTTTAGAATGCTCTAATTAGGTTAAGATAAAGGGTAGGTGTCAGAGCTGTTATCGCTGTAAACAAGATTTTCCTCATCTCATGTACACCTGAACAGCCCTGAGTAAATGAATATTATAATATGAACATTGGCCCTCACTTTAATCATTTCCTTGTGGCATACAGCCATCGCTTCTGTGCTCGCTGACCTACACCTATAAGTAGACCAGTTTCAATTTCCAGTGGAGAACGCACCAGTTGATAATTGATTTTTACGCCTGGGATGGCACGGTGGCACAGTGGTTAGCATTGCTGCCTCACAGCGCCAGAAACCCGGGTGCGATTCCTGGCTTGGTAACTATGTGGAGTTTGCACATTCTCCCCATGTCTGCGTGGGTTTCCTCCCAGTGCTCTGGTTTCCTCCCAAATTGCACAGTAACCTCATTGCAACGTTAATGTAAGCCTTACTTGCGATTAATAAATAAACTTTATGTGCGGGTTAAGTGGATTGGCCAAGCTAATTTGCCCCTTAGCATCAGGGGGACTAGCTGGGGTAAATACATGGAGTTGTGGGGACAGGGCTTGGATGGGATGGTGGTCAGTGCAGACTCGATGGGCTGAATGGCCTCCTCTGCACTGTAAGATTCCATGATTTGCTCTCAGAAAGCGAGGCCTGATCTTTGTTTTGCAATCTCCCCATGGCTTCACTCCTCCGTCTCCTACAGTTCCACAATATTCTGACATACCTGTGTTTATCTAATCTTGGCCTCTGGAGCATCTCTGATTTGAATGCCTGTGCTTGATGCTCTACCCTCTGCTGCCTCGACCTCGGGTTCCAGAATTCCCTCTCGAAATATCACCACTGCCTCTCCATCACCCCTTTCTCCTGTAAGACCCTCTTTTAAATCTATCTTTCTGAACACCCTTTTCTTTTGGCCATCACCGTATACGTGTCATTTTGTTTCTTGTGAAGTGTCCTGGAGTCTTTTACTATTTTACATAAAAAAGGTGCTTTGTTGTATATGAAACAATGTGAGGACATTTGTCGCTGGCACGCTCCAGGCTGTTGCTGCCCCCTGTTTGTTTTATTTTACTCTTTGGGATCACTGGAAGCACAGTTTTACACCACTGGGGGCCTGAGCTGGTAAACTGGGATGGACTGGGATGGGTTAGTGAGACAAAATCCGTTTGTTCCAGTTCAAGTAGACCAATTTCAATATCCAGTGGAGAATGTACCTGTTGATAATTGATTTTTATGTCGGGGATGGTAAGAACAAGTGGTTCCCTCTTTCATATTGTTGATATATAAAGCCAAAGAACACCCATTAAATGAGGACTAACTGAGCTTTTCATGTCAAGCTGAGTAATAGCTCGATCTTACCATGAGAAGAAATGTTATAATTTGTTGAATGTTGTTAAATGCCTCCATTTTGATCAGTTACCATGGTTTATAAAGTTTATTTAGTATCACAACTAGGCTTATATTAACACTGCAATGGAGTTACTGTGAAAACCCCAGGGTCGCCACACTCCGGCACCTGTCTGTAGGAGAATTTAGCGAGGCCAATGCATCTAACCAGCAAGTCTTTCGGATTGTGGGAGGAAACTGGAGCAAACCCACGCAGACACGAGGAGAATGTACAAACTTCACACAGACAGAGACCCAAGCTGGGAATTGATCCCAGGTCCCTGGCGCTGTGAGGCAGCAGTGCTAACCACTGTGCCACCATACTGCTCACACAGCATGTTTTATGATAGCAGAGACAGCTCGCCTTTGCTCAGAGGTAGGATCATCCAGTCCCGCCATTATCTACAGCGTTCCACATTGTTCACACTCTCTGCCACTGGGGAACTCACTCCAGGAGCCACCATTGGCAGGGACTGGAAGATCTCACTGGTGGGAATGACAGAAAAATCATCCTGCATATTTTCCATAAATAAGTAGAATCTTCAGTGCAGAAGGAGACCATCTGACCCATCAAACCTGCACTGACATCACCCAGTTCTTATCCCTATAACCTCACATATCTACCCTCCTAATCCACCTGATGCTAAGGGGCAATTTGGCATGGCCAATCAATCTAACCCTCTTTGGACTGTGTGAGGAAACCAGAGCACCCAGAGGAAACCCATGCAGCCACGGGGCGAATGTGCAAAATCCACACAGCCACTTGAGGCTGGAATTGAACCCAAGCCCTTGGCGCTGTGAGGCGACAGTGCTAACCACTATTTCAGTGTTGCTTCATGACATTTCAGTTTCTAATTTAATTCTGTGTGAATGTCCCAATCTTTATTTTATTCTCTGTAATTATTTTTAAAAAGTGACTTGAAAGTGAGAAGTTGCTTTTCATTTCCTGGTTGGCTGTCTGTGAGAATTCTATCAGGTGATTGGCTGCTTCACTGCAGCTCCACGTTGGGGACCCTATTAAGGAACGATGCAATCAACAGCACATCTAGAGGGATAAATATCTTACTACACTGATCATTAGATCCTTCAGCGAAACTTTTTTTGAGATCAGCAGTGAATGCCCTGGCCTTGCTTCTGATTGCAGAATCCATGTTACTGTATATAAGATTCAATGCTACGTTGTACAGTGGAACAAAACTTGGCTGAAAATCTCTTGTTCAGAGATGACACCACTTTAGAAACATAGAAGATAGGAGCAGGAGGAGGCCATTTGGCCCTTCAAGCCTGCTCCACCATTCATCACGATCATGGCTAATCATCCAACTCAATAGCCTAATCCTGCTTTCTCCCCATAACCTTTGATCCCATTTGACCCCACATGATATATCCAGCTGCCTCTTGCATACATTCAGTGTTTTGGCATCAACTACTTCCTGTGATAATGAATTCCTTCAGGCCCTCTTCAGGCCCTCCTTTGAAAACAAGACTGCAGTAAAGTATGTATGATATGGAGATGCCAGCGTTGGACTGGGGTAAGTACAGCAAGGAGTCTCACAACACCAGGTTAAAGTCCAACAGATTTATTTGGTAGCAAAATCCATAGCTTTCGGAGAGCTGCTCCTTCGTCAGGTAAGTGGGAGTTCTGTTCACAAACAGGGCATATAAAGACACAAACTCAATTTACAAAATAATGGTTGGAATGTGTATCTTTATAGGTAATCAAGTACAGACAATGAGAGTGGATAGAGGTTAACCTGTGCTTAACCTGTGCTTAACGCTCTCTCCACTCACATTATCTGTACCTTTAAGACTTGATTACCTATAAAGATATACATTTGTGGCTTTATATGCTGTGTTTGTGAACAGAGCTCCCACTTACCTGATAAAGGAGCAGCGCTCCGAAAGCTAGTAGCTTTTGCTATTATGTAAACCTGTTGGACTTTAACCTGGTGTTGTGAGACTTCTTACTGTAAAGTATACAAGCAGTTCACCAGTAAAGTATATTTAAATTTAGGAAAATCCTCGAGTGCAGTTCTCCCAAAATATTTCCAAGGCCAGGATTCTCCAGCCGTTCACACCATGCCACCGCTGTCAGCAAGAACAGAGAATTTGGTGCTCAGTCAAATCTCCATTCACTGCAGCGGGACTGGAGAATCCCAGCTGCGGGCGAGGTTGGAGAATCTGGCCCTAAGTGTGGTCCAGGCACCGTGGTAGCACAGTGCCAGGGATCTGGGTTCAATTCAGGCTCGGGTCACTGTCTGTGTGGAGTTTGCACGTTCTCCCACTGTGTCTGCGTGGATTTCCTCCGGGCACTGCAGTTTCCTCCCACACTCCAAAGATGTGCGGGTTAGGTTGATTGGCCATGCTAAATTGATCATTAG
Source organism: Carcharhinus amblyrhynchos (assembly GCF_965287045.1). NCBI lineage: Eukaryota > Metazoa > Chordata > Chondrichthyes > Carcharhiniformes > Carcharhinidae > Carcharhinus > Carcharhinus amblyrhynchos. The sequence continues at coordinate 11,258,880 of NC_137344.1, forward strand.
TGTCAGGGGATTAGCAGGGTAAATGTGTGGGGTTACAGGGATAGGGCCTCAATGCAGGCTTAATGGGCTGTATGGCCTCCTTCTGCACTGTAGTGATTCTATGATTCTTATCTGCTAACTTCCAGACATGAGTCTGATATGAATATATTTGACCAGTGGTGTGCCAACCATCTCCCCTCACCTCCTTTTACCCATCGCTCCTTGTTTTAGTAGACACACACACACAAATTGCAGCTGCATAGTAATCAATGTTTGTACACTCTGACTGTGTGAACAAGATTTCCTTTATAATTAAACCTTGGCTGTTATCTGTAGTCAGCCTGGTATTAAGGCAACTAACTGGTTTCTCATCAGGACTTATCTGTGCAGTCTGAGAATTTAACAGTTTTAAGCTTATATGATTTCTAACCTTTTCAGTTGCAGATTAGTGTATATCAACAGTTTGATGGTACTATATATAGACATTATAATTATCAGCAGTGGTGCCAATTGTCTGCCTCAGGTGACTGTGCAGAGACTGCACGTTCTCCCCATGTCTGCGTGGGTTTCCTCCAAGTGCTCCGGTTTCCCCCCACACTCCAAAGATTTGCAGGTTAGATGGATTCATAGAATCCCTACAGTGCAGATGGAGGCCATCAGCCCATTGTGCCTGCACCAACAACAATCCCAGCCAAGGCAATTTCCTGTAACACCACGTAATGACCTTACAATCCCCCTGACACTAAGGGGCAATTTTGCATGGCCAATCAATCTAACTCACACATCTTTGGAGTGTGGGAGGAAACCAGAGCATCTGGAGGAAACCCATGCAGACACAGGGAGAATGTGCTGATTCCGCACAGACAGTGACCCAAGTGGGGAGTCGAACGTGGGTCCCTGGCAATGTGAGGCAGCAGTGCTAACCACTGTGCTGCACACTAAATTGGCCCTTAGTGTGCCAAGATGTGTAAGTTAGAGGGATTACTGGGATCAATATGCAGGGTTACACGGGGAATTGTGGGAATAGAGCTTGAGTAGGAGGTCTTTTGGAGAGTCAGTGCAGACTTGATGGGCTGAATGGCCTCTTTCTGCACTGTAGGATTCTAAGTCAAAGTCCCGGCAGGAAAAGCAATGCAATTTCCACTGGATGGGTCACAATCTTAGACATCTTTTTGGAGCTTGGGAAGATTCCTGCTGGGAAAGTGATGTATGGGACTTAAAGACACTGGCAAGGTCAGCTCCTATAGGCAAGACCCCTCCCTCTTACGGCAAAGACTCTCCTATTCCCTGGCATCAGCAACACTAATAACCGCAACCGGCTCCACTTCTCCACCCAAGTGAGCTGCAAACAAAGCCCCCCCCTTCATGTCCTCTATTCATGCTTCCCCACTCCTTCCATCATGAGCGCTTCTTCAGGCCCTCCTCATACCCTCCTTCAGGCCCTGCACCTTGGCAGTGCCAACCTGCTCAGAGAGCAGTGACAGGGCACTGCTTAACCATGTCCCTGACCATCCAGGGGCTCCAGTGTCTCCACTGGTGTGGGCTTCACTTATAGTCTCTGTGTGTGGAGGCGAGTGGTGATTACCTCTGGCTCCTCATTGAGCCAAGGGTGGGTAAATTCCCAGAATCGGGAGAATCTGGTTTAAAACAAAATGCATATTTTGATGAGATATGTAGATTATGACACCCGCCAGGGTCACGGAGATTCTCAAACTGACTTCCCCTGGCACAAACTGCGTTATGACCCCTTCTTGGCTATAACACAATTTGGGCCTGAGCAAGTGAAGCCAGAGAATCACCTCACCACCAGCTCTGTCCTTTTAAGCCTTTTATGGGATATGGGCATCACTGGCAAGACCATCCCTAATTACCCTCAAACTGAGTGGCTTGCTTGGCCATTTCAGAGGGCAGTTAAGAGTCAACCACATTGTTATGGGGCTAGACTCACATGTAGGCCAGACCAGGTCAGATTTCCTTCATTAGCGCACTTGCTGGGCTTTTATAACAATCGACAATAGTTTCACGTCATTGCTGAGATTAGCTTTATAGTCCCGGTTTTATTTGTTGAATTTAACTCCACCTGGGTGCTAGAGTGGGATTTGAACCCATTTCCCAGAGCCTGTGCCTCTGGATTACTAGTCCAGTAACATTACACTGTCTCTCCTTGTTAGAATTAACTGGCTGAAAACTTGGTGAAAGTCTGAGTAACATCTTGATTCACTGGCCAAGCTGATCGATCTGAGGGATATTAGTTAAATAATGGTCAAGTCATAAAATGGGACAGTTTCCTGAGGAAATTTGTAAACAATTATCACTTTAGTCATTTGGTCGCTCAGAACTTGAGCATTGTTGGAAAAAGAGACATGTCCAAACTTTTTATTTTGTACTCATCAGAACACTTTGAGAGACTACTGACAGAAGGCAAAAAAACAACAATTTATTCTCTATGAGAAGAAAGTTTTGATTGGTTGGCAAATAGATTCTGATTGGTAGAGATAGTCCCATGAAGAATGCACCAGGTGACTTAGAGTTAACTGACAAATTAGTGACAGCTATTTGTTGACTCATTCCTCAGGACAATGCCTTTGCAAATCAGGGCCAAACTGCCTCGTTTAAATTTCAAACATTGCTTGGAAGTTAACTGTCAGTACCTGGTGCATTCCCCATGGCAACACCTCTACCAATCAGAATCTATTTGCCGATCAATCAGAACTTTCTTCTCATTCAGGATAAATTGCTGGTTTCCTCTTATAACAGTATTCTTGAGGAGTGCCCTGATGAGTGCAAGATGAAAATCTTTGCCATGTCAGCAACTATCACTTTGTAATGTACAACATTAATTTAGCTATCAGAGCCTCATCACATGGATTAGATTTTCACAGCCAAGAAAGATCCTCATTCTCAATCAGCTTTAACACTCCTAAAGGTACCATTTTAGACAGGTTTTCTTGGCAACTCTAATGTCCCTCTCCCGTTTTGGGATCACAGCATCGGGGAATGTGATATGCTGGATACAGTAACAAAGAGTAGCAGTGATATTGTTGCTGGTGGTTACAATGAACCTTCTACCCTGGACACAGTAACAAGCTGAGAAGGTCTGCGGTCTCTCTGGCAGCATTCTACATCAGGTTTGTGGTTGAAAAATAACACAAGAAAGTATCTGGGGATTAAATCAAGTAAAACAACAATTGTGGGTTTAGTGTGAAGAAACCCCCACAGCCATGTTCGGAAGCAGCACGTTATCAATTTAATTTGATTCATAAAATCCCTACAGTTCAGAAGGAGGCCATTTGGCCCATTGAGTCAGCATTGACTACAATTCCAGCCAGACCCTATCTCCCGTGACCCTACATATTTATTCTGCTAACCCCCCTGACACTAAGGGGGATTTACCGCAGCCAATTAACCTAAGCTGCACATTTTGGGAGGAAAGAGGAGCACCTGGAGAAAACCCATGCAGACAGAGGGGCAACATTCAAGCTCCACACAGACTGTCACCTGAAACTGGAATTGAACCCCCGTCCCTGGCTCTGTGAGGCAGCAGTGCTAACCACTGTGCCACCCTGGATCATAGCAAGGCCAGGTAAGGTTACCTAAAAGGGGACAGTAGGAGGGAAAGAGAGAGAGAGGAACAAATGAAAGCAGCGGAGGAAAAGGCACAATAAAAAATCTCTGCACGGTAGGGAGGAGATAAAAAAACAGACACAAAGGGAGATTGGAAGATTAGAGAAAAGCAGAGAGACGGTAACAAGAGAGGCATGTTGAAAAGAAGCTTTTGTCTACAAGCGATGCCATAGTAGACCAATTAGGCAGTAATAAATAGAATTATAACAATTACTTTCATACAAATTACACAGTATTAATTAGCAGAAATGAACGGGATTGGGAACCTTACATTCCAGATGTAAACCCTTAAAAAAACTCAAGTAATGGGCCAATGGAAACCTTTCAACATTTATTTGCCAATCAGAACAAACTAAAAACAATTTAAACTGCTCATTAAGCAGATGACATTTTTTAAAATGGAAATGTTCAAACCTTGCCAGAGAGATATGGTAACACACTCAGGGAACCTGTTTCAGTTAATTGTTTGAGACTAATTTTTTTTTTGCGAGTTTATTTTGGAAATGTCTGCGTTGGTACCCCAGCCACTGCGGTCCGCCTGCAGATACAATACATGACTGAGCCTCCTGTTTACCTCTGGCTCACACACTATAAAAGCCACAGATGGGATGAATGAGTCGCAACAGCTCCCTCAGCCAATATGAAGAGCAGTAACGGGAATGTGCTGCTGCACTCGAGCGTCCAATCATTTATATATCTCTTACTGCGGCAGACCATTAGCAGCAGAATTGCAACATTATCAACTGCTCCACCGCCTTCCGTCAAAGTAACCAACGCAGGGAACACTTAGGTGAATGGTTTCAGAATTAACTGGGATTCGAATGCCTCCGTCTGCTGCCTCCTCGCTTTAAACACCAGACTTGACAGTCAGCAAGCTCTTTTCATCTAACAGTCTGATTATTAGACCCAAGGCTCTTGAATCATGTCCTTGCGAACACTTGAGGTGGCTTTGAAATAAAGTATCATAGAAAGAGATGCCAGTCCTGTACTTACAGCAGGAGCAGCAGTATAACAGAGAAACCAACCTCCAGTTGCTTAATCGACAAAGAAACAGCACATTAAACGAAAAGGTCAATCCTCAAAAAATTATTCTAATTTCAGAAAATCTAGCAGCTACTTGAGTATCAAAAGCCACTCTCACACTAACGTGGAATAAGCCTATTAATGATAATCATTGTGACAAGGTGTATCATAGAATTACTGAATTGTACGCTTTGGGATAGTAAGCCTCAATACCTCAGAGAACCCTACAATGCAGAAAGAGGCCCTTCAGCCCATCGAGTCTGCACCGAACATAATCCCACCCAGATCCTACCCCCATATATTTTACCCACTAATCTGCACATCCCAGGACTCTAAGGGGCAATTTTTAGCATAGCCAATCAACCTAACCTGCATATCTTTGGGCTGTGGGAGGAAACCGGAGTACCCGGAGGAAACTCACGCAGACACGAGGAGAATGTGCAAACTCCACACAAGCAGTGATCCAAGCCAGGAATCGAACCCAAGTCCCGGGAGCTGTGAAACAGCAGTGCTAACCACTGCTACCGTGCCGCCCCAGAGAATCTGTGTTAAACATATATGCAGTCGCTGGTGTTTGAGGTTTCATACCTCCTTCTAGTTGTCTGGATGTTCCACAGATATCATAGAAACCATAAAGTGCAGAAAGAGCCCATTCGGCCCATCGAGTCTGTACCACAACAATCCCATCTATCCCTGTAACCCCACATATTTACCATGCTAATCACTCTAACCAACACATCCTTGGCAATTAAGCATGACCAATGCACCTAACTTGCTGTGGGAGGAAACTGGAGCACCAAAAGGAACCCACGCAGACACGGGGAGAACATGCAAACTCCACACAAATAGTGACCCAAGCCAGGAATCGAAACCAGAGTGTCTGGAATTGTGAGGCAGCAGTGGTAACCACTGTGCCACCTCAACAAGAAAGGATGAGATGTGTATATATACCCTCTCCATTTCTCCCTGTGCAAGTGAGCCTGGGGTGCAACATTTATCCTTCAGATTCTAATTCTTTCAATTTAGGTTGGAAGTAATGCTTACAACCTCACTGGCCTCTGCCACTGGGGGACACAGACCTCGAATGGAAAGGTCGATCTTTGTGCTTCTATAATATGCAGATCCATGGAACATCCACATCAGCGTTTCACTAGCTGCCAAGCACTGTGTGCAAAGTACAGCTGCAGCTGCTCACCTTTCACCCTGATCCAGGAGCTCTTCTCTCATATTAATGTGTCCAGGGTGCTAGATGATTCTGTGGAGAAAGAGTTGGTGACCAGGGCAGTGGGGGGCGGGGGGGGGGCGGGGGGGTGGGGGGGCGCATAGGGTGACGGTTGACAATTGACAATTTCAAACAAAAATAGAAGAGACTGGAAAAAAAAACCATGGGAATTTTTACACATGACGTCCTGCTGGTCTCGCTTTGATGCTAACCCCACTCTATCGAATTTTCATTCTCTGTTCAATCAACCATGGCCCAGTTGATGGAATTTGTACCTCTGGGTTCATTGGCTCCCTCCAGAGGTTCAAGCACTAAACCCGGGCTGACCATTCACTGTGCTAATGAGGGAGGGTGAGGCTCTGTCTTTCAAATAAGATTTTAGACTGAAGCCCACCCACACCTCTCTCAGGTATCCTGGTTCTACCTGAAGAGCAATGGGGGAGTTATTTCCAGTTTCCTGCGTCACGAACCCTGGCTGATAAAGCAGGAGTAGACCATCTGGCCCCTCGAGTCTGCTCTGCCATTTAATAAGATCATGGCTGATTTTTTTCATGGACTCAGGTCCACTTACCCGCCATAACCCTCAATTGCTTTACTGTTCAGTTTATCTATCTTTGCCTTAAAAGCATTCAATGAGGTAGCCTCAACTGCTTCCAGGGAATCCCACAGATTCACAATCCTTTGGGTGAAAAAGTTCTTCCTCAACTCAGTCCTAAACCAGCTTCCCGTTATTTTGAGGCTATCTCCCCTAGTTCTAGTTTCACCTGCCAGTGGAAACAACTTCCCTGCTTCTATCTTATCTGATGTTATCTGCGAGAGTGTCCCAACTTTTAAACGCAGTTTGTGGTGGTGTATGTTTACAGTAATGTTGTACCGAGCCACATGTGAAATGCAGTGAGAGCAGGGACCTACCCAGTCGTAGCATGACACTTAATAAAGACTATTTATTACGATAAAGAAAATACATATATACACGAATAGGATTATAAGGGTCTAAAACAGTTATGTACAAGAAACTACTAAACACACCCACACAATTTAAGTAGGAACTGCCCTTTTGATCCCAAAGTAGATTTATAATATCTGATCTCTTTCAGAACTTCCCTCTTCCCAAACAACATCCAGTCTAATAGGTCTATAAGTAATGGCCAGCTTATAATTACAATGCTGTATATGATTGAAGAGATATTCTGGGAAAGCATGTCTTTTTGATTTGGCGAAGATACAGTTTTAGTCCTCTGCACAAAGGTTTCTGCACTCTTGCTTCTGATTTGCTAACCAGCACTAGCTTACAGGCTGTTAGCTGGATTCTGCGCCTCAGTCTGTTAGATGGATACCACCTCCCCCTTCCAGGAAGAGGTCATCAACTGGGTCATTGTTTCCATTTGAAGACTCTCTCTGTATATTTGGCTGCCTACTCCTCCAGCTTCTGTAGTTCAGAAAGATTAACATATGTATGCCTTCCCTGGATAGTTTCAAATTGTCTAACTAAGGCCTTTCCTGTGAACAGGACAATGTAGTTATTTTGGTCTGTCCACAACTGCTAATGTCAATACTGGAACTCCCATCCTGTGGAATACTTTCAAAATGCTGGTGTCTTTGTACCTCCTAACACATTCATGACACCTGACCAGTAGTTACCCCCAACCAACATCACCAAAATATCAGCATAATTAAGGACTCCAAAAGAAACTACAAAAGGTCATGAATGTAGCCCAATCCATCAGGCAAACCAGCCTCCCATCCATTGGCTCTATCTACACTTTCCACTGCCTCGGCAAAGCAGCCGGCATAACTAAGGACCCCACGCACCCACATTCTCTCTTCCACCTTCTTCCGTCAGGAGAAGATATAAAAATCTGAGGTCACGTACCAACCGAACAGTTTCTTTCCTGCTGCCATCAGACATTTGAATGGATCTATCTCGCACTAAGTTGATCTTTCTCTACACTCTAGCTATGGCTGTAACACTGCATTCTGCGCTCTCTTGCGTTCTGCTCTATGAACAGTATGCTTTGTCTATATAGCGCGCAAGAAACAATACTTTTCACTGTATGCTAATACATGTGACAATAATAAATCAAATCTAATCAAATCAATTCCTCATCATTATTTTATGTTTGAGATTTTGTTGCCTATAAGTTGACTGCTGTCTTTCCCACTCCTCTCAACTCCAGGGACAGGATTTTGTCTTTGGATCAGCATCTTAACCTCAGGGTTGGAAAAGGGTCACTTAAAACATCCAGTGATTTCCCCCAAATTTGCCAATTAGTGGTCAGAGGGTGGGCTCACTGTCTAATTGAGGATGTGGGTGGGCTCTCAAAGTTGCAGAGTGAGAAAGGAGGGCTTCGAGTATAGAAGAGGGAGCTGGTGTTTTCTCAGAGCGAGGCAGAGAGAGAGGGGGCCTCAAAATGGAAGTTTCCTCCCCCCATCCTTTGAAATTCAAGTGCAAAATAGACTCAGCAGTCATTCCCCACCCTCACCCCTCCGCATGCAGAGGGGAAACCCTTCTACAGGGTTACAGGAGGGTGTCAAAGCCTGTCTGGAGCTCCAGTTTCTACCGCCCCACCCCACCCCTGCTGCCCAGGAAGCCACCTCCAGGTAGCTGGCCTGATTTGTGAATTGTTGGGGAGCCCCGAGAGGGAACGGAAAACTCTAGCTGGGACCTGACATTGGAAAGAATGTAAAAGCAAGATACTGCAGATGCTGAAAATCTGAAATAAAAACAGAGAATACTGGATAAACTCAGCAGGTCCAACAGGAGCCGTGGAGAGAGTAACAGTGTTAATGTTTCAGATCTAAATGACCCTTCTATGGAATTTAATGAACCTTTTAATGATTTTCAATTTGCGACCGGCACTTATGGGCAGGTAACTTTGCCACATCCTGCCACTGGGAAGATAACCCATGGGTCAACAGTGGCAGCAGATTGGCATGCCGGCCAGCAGTGCAAATTTCCAAACCTACCCCTCCTCTCTGTTTGGTCTCATTGGAGGTTGATAAATCCTGCCCCACATTCAGGTAGGTATATTTTAAAGCCGTGAGTTGCTAATTGCGGCCTGTGGTGGTCCCTTAAGGACTGCTGATTAGGTCTCCTGAGTACTTGGCCCTCAAACGTGCAGCCAGCCGCCACTTTTGCAGTCAAGGCCTCAAATAGGCCTGAGGCCTCACCCATTGCAAAGAGTCTAAGACCTGCTTCAGATTCAGGGTTTTGTGCCAGAGTACACGGCTACCCCCCAACCCTAGCCTCCTTTTAATAACCCGTCTTTCCTCCTCCAGACCAATAATTCAAAGCTGGAGCTCGATGGGGTCAGAGAAAGCTGTGTTTTTTCTGTATCCTTTCTCTCTGCTTCCTCCAAAGAATCCACTTATAAGATTTACTCACGTTACAAACCAACTCACACCAACTGAAGTGAAGTCGAATTGACTTCAACTAAAAAAAACATCAAACAGACTGGAGGCATTAGCTTTCCTTCAATAAATGATGATTAATGGCTGCAACAATGACATTGGATTTCCAGATCTTGCAGCACTGGGATAAGATGTTTGTTGTTGATGCTCAGATGTTACTCTCCACAAAGCGTTAGACAAAGTTGAATCCCTCCGCGGTCTTTTCACCTTTCACCTTTCACCCTTGAGTGGGGAGGGAGAGACTGGGTGCTCCCATTGCTCAGTGGATCTATCAATGGGGGAAGAGCTCTGTGAGACAGATTGACAAATCAAGGTCCACAGTATATCTGGCAGCTTGAAGTGTGTCAGGCTGTGACAGGTTGTGGATTTGTTATATTCCAGCAAGACGTCAAGTCGGCATTTTAAAGGATTGGGTTGTTGATTTGAATACACTTTCTGCATGGCATCCGCACAGTGGCACTATGGTTAGCACCACTGCCTTACGGCGCCAGGGACCCAAGTTCAATTCTGGCCTCAAGTAACTGTGTGGAGTTTGCACGTTCTCCCCGTGTCTGTGTGAATTTCCTCCTGGGGCTCCGGTTTCCTCCAACAGTCCAAATATATGCAGGTTAGATTGAATCATAGAATCCCTACAGTGCATAAGGATGCCATTTGTCCCACTGAGTCTGTATCGACAACAACCCCACCCAGGTTCTATCCCCAGAACCCCATGTATTTACCCTGCCAATCTCCCGACACGAAGGAGCAATTAAGCATGGCCCAATCAACCAAACCAGCACATCTTTGCACAGTGGGAGGAAACTGGAGCACCCGGAGGAAACCCACGCAGACACAGGGAGAACATGCTGTCTCCACACAGACAGTGACCTGAGGCCAGAATCGAACCTGGGTCCCGGCACTATGAGGCAGCAGTGCTAACCACTGCACCACTGTTCTACCATGGTTAATTGGCCACACTAAATTGCCTCTTAGTATCCCAAGTATATAGGTTAGGGGGATTAGTGGGGTGATACATGGTGTTAAGTGGTAAGTCTGGATAAGGTTTGGCGCAGACTTGATGGGCCAAATGGCCTCCTTCTGCACTGTAGGGATTCAATGATTCTACGATAAGGCAACAGGTTGAAGAGTATCTTAATAAATCTGCCTCACTTCTAGCCTCTCCTGCAGGCAAGCTGGGAATTGGTTCCGTGGGAGTTCCTGATCTAAAGTTGGACAGTGGTCTATGGGGCTACTTGATGTCTATGTGCTGAGGGGAGGGGGCACTATGCCTGACCCCAGTCCTCTTCTGCAACTGGGTGTCTCTTCACCAGGATCATTGAACCATGATCAGAAGCAGGGATCTTGGCCAAAGTGGAAAGGACCAACGCTAATGACAGCACCTGACTATGGCCGCAGTGGACTCGACACATACAGGGACTTACGCTCCAGCCTGCCTGTGTTACCCTGGATAAGTCTCAGATCCTGTTATGCATTTAGCCATCAGGAAATCCCAGTGCCATTTCTTTGAGTCACTCTCTTCCTGCCACAGCACAATACAGCGCTGAGTTTGGCAACAGTTCCTCTGACAAGGCTTTATTTATGGACTAGCTTGTTGCCAAGTACAAATTACCATGTAAGACAAGATGAATTTCAATTTGATGAAAGCACACTATCCACCCTGGCTGCAGGTGCCACATTTCTCTCAGCAATTTCAGAATGAATGCAGCACACTGCTTTTTGCTAAGAAAGTTTGGCAATTATCTTCCCTTGCTGGGGGTCGGTTTAGTTCAATTGGCTGTACAGTTGGTTAGTGATGCAGAGTAATACCAACAGCGTGGGTTCAATTCCCATACCAGCTGAGGTTATTTGGGAAGACCCTGCCTTCTCGACCTTGCCCCTCGCCTGAGATGGGGTGACCCTCAGGTTAAATTAACACCAGGGCGCTCTCCCCTTCAAAACTGAGAGCAACCTGTGGTCATCTGGGACTTTATTCCCAGTCCACCCTTACCCTCCCAGTAACTCGAGGAAAGTGCAGGGACAGCAAGTTAAATGTAGCCTGTTCTAGTTGCTACAGTGTAATGAATGGTAAGGGTGAGGGTCAACAGACCAATTGACCCGGTACAAATAGAAAGCAGATGGGGATTGTGGGGAACTTGTGCAGCCCAGGGTGTGACTGAGTGTTGGTGTGCGAAGTTTCTTCATTAAACCGTTTTCTTTGATTTATTTTGTGAAGTTAGTTCTTCTTATGCTCGCAACTGAAGTATCCTTATTGCCAGATGAACACTACTTATCCTCCTTCTTTCAGAGGAAATACAGTGGGGAGAACTTGCCCATTACACGGTGTTCTGTTCTTTTATTTAGCGTTCTTGAGACTGAAACAGCAGAGATCCAGTATGGTGGCACATTGGTTAGCACTGCTGCCTCACAGTGCCAGGGACACAGGTTTGATTCCTGGCTTGGGTCACTGTCTGTGTGGAGTCTGCACATTCTCCCCGTACCTGTGTGGGTTTCCTCTGGGTGCTCCGGTGTCCTCTCACAGTCTGAAAGACATGCTGGTGAGGTGCATTGGCCATGCTAAATTCTCTCTCAGTGAACCCAAACAGGCGCTGGAGTGCGGTGACTAGGTATTTTCACAGTAACTTCATTGCAGTGTTAATGTGAGTCTCCTTGTGACACCGATAAATAAACTTTAACTTTGGGTACTGTTGGCGTGGGACAGGGAGTGGGGTTATGGTTTGGGATCTTGACATTTGCTCTGCTGATGATGAAAACACTTTGGAACACAAACCTCCTCAATGTGATCTCTACATCACATTGACATCAGTGTAGGATTCCAATTCTATTTCATCAGTCAAACCTTTGGGCTGGATAGGGGCTATATGAGCTTAACCCACCTCACCTGATGGGAATGGACCCCCCTCCCCCTCCCCCCCCACCAAGTTAAAGTCATCTCGGAATACCTAGTGTCTTGTTCCTGCTTGCTTCCCAGCCATTACCTCTTTAACTGGACCCTTTTCTTGGCTGGGTGAGAGGCCCCACCACAGACTCTGCTCAATCAAACTTATCGTGGATGAAATAGAGGTCAGAGGTCATCTATGGGGTGCTCAGGAGGAGCAAGAATGGGCCTTGCTTCTTTAGGCTTTCCCCTCCCCCACCCTATTCGTCCCATCCCATTTGCAGGGCCCTGAGGAAAAGCCCCTGTGGGTCACCGGGCAATCCCTGGATCACCTGACCTCCCAGCAGCCACTCAGCTTCCTCTTTAATCCAGTTTCTGGCCAATCAGCTGCCTGATAGATTACAACTGAGGCTCATCCAGGAGGTAAAAGAGGCTAGGCCCCAAATCGAGACTGTGGGATAAGGGAGGTTTGTGACATACCCTAAACTTCAAACCCAATTAAACTAAGCTCTGTTCTCTTTTGATTTGCTCATGAGAATGTGAGCATTGCTGGCAAGGTCACCGATTATTGCCCATCTCTAATTGTCCTTGAGGAGGTGGTGGTGAGCTGCCTTTTGAACAGCTGGTGTCTTTTGTGTGGTGTAGGTACACCCACAGTGCTGTTAGGGAGGGAGTTCCAGAATTTTGACCCAGTGACAGTGAAGGAACGGTGATGTATTTCCAAGATGTGGTGAATGGCTTGGAGAGGAGTTCGCAGGTTGTGCTGTTCCCATGTGTTTGCTGCCCCTGTCTTTCTATTTCACATTTTGGAAATTTCTGGAATCCAGTTCAGAAACTAGCTGTCTGGCCCAAAGTGGGGTGATTATATGAGTGCCAGCTTGGTGGTCTCCAATGAAGTAAGGTCTAAAGTTTGTACCAAAGCTTCTCTAGAGAGGAAGCACAGAATTATTAGAATATTATTTTCACTGAGATCACAATTTATTTCTAGTGGTCTGAGTGTGTGTGTGTGTGTGACTGTGAATGAGTCTGAGTGTGTGTGTGTGTGACTGTGAATGAGTCTGAGTGTGTGTGTGTGTGACTGTGAATGAGTCTGAGTGTGTGTGTGTGTGACTGTGAATGAGTCTGAGTGTGTGTGTGTGTGTATGAGTGTGTGTGACTGAATGAATCTGAGTGTGTGTGTGTGTGAGTATGTATGAGTGTGTGTGACTGAATGAATCTGAGTGTGTGTGTGTGTGAGTATGTATGAGTGTGTGTGACTGAATGAATCTGAGTGTGTGTGAGTATGTATGAGTGTGTGTGACTGAATGAATCTGAGTGTGTGTGTGTGTGTGTGTATGTATGAGTGTGTGTGACTGAATGAATCTGAGTGTGTGTGTGTGTGTATGTATGAGTGTGTGTGATTGAATGAATCTGAGTGTGTGTGTGTGTGTATGTATGAGTGTGTGACTGAATGAATCTGAGTGTGTGTGTGTGTATGTATGAGTGTGTGTGACTGAATGAATCTGACTGTGTGTGTGTGAGTATGTATGAGTGTGTGTGACTGAATGAATCTGACTGTGTGTGTGTGAGTATGTATGAGTGTGTGTGACTGAATGAATCTGAGTGTGTGTGTGTGAGTATGTATGAGTGTGTGTGACTGAATGAATCTGAGTGTGTGTGTGTGTGTGTATGTATGAGTGTGTGTGACTGAATGAATCTGAGTGTGTGTGTGTGTGTATGTATGAGTGTGTGTGACTGAATGAATCTGAGTGTGTGTGTGTGTGAGTATGTATGAGTGTGTGTGACTGAATGAATCTGAGTGTGTGTGTGTGAGTATGTATGAGTGTGTGTGACTGAATGAATCTGAGTGTGTGTGTGTGTGTGTGTGTGAGTATGTATGAGTGTGTGTGACTGAATGAATCTGAGTGTGTGTGTGTGTGAGTATGTATGAGTGTGTGTGTGTGTGTGAGTATGTATGAGTGTGTGTGACTGAATGAATCTGAGTGTGTGTGTGACTGTGAGTATGTATGAGTGTGTGTGACTGAATGAATCTGAGTGTGTGTGTGACTGTGAATGAGTGTGAGTGAATGTGTGGGCAAGGTTTTCCAGCTGCACTCACCTCAAGACTGGAAAATTCCATCCGAGATCAACAGACATTAGCAAGGTTCATGTCCCGCCCAATACGATTCCCTTGACGGCGGAACAGGAAAATTCCATATAGGGTGTTTTTTGTGTGTGTGTGTGTGTGTGTGTGTGTGTGAGAATGGGTGTGACTGTGTATGGGTGTGACATGTGAGTGAGTGAGTGTGAATGAATAGGGGTGGGGGTGACAGCGTTTAGGTTCACTGCTAACTGACAGCAGGCAGAGTTTGCTATGAGGCTCCCACAAGCTGTTTCTAATTAGGTTAAGCTGTTAAACTAATGAATGAAAAAGGACAGAAACTGCTGGAAAGCCTCAGCAGGCCAGGCAGCTTCTGTGAAGTGAGAAACATCTCGAATCCAATCTGACATTTCTTTGGAAATGTCCAAGTTTCCGTTTTTATTTCTGATTTCCAGAGTCAGCAGTGTTTTGTTTTGAATCAATGTATGGGCCTCTTGGCAAAGGCTGTGGATGTGAACTAATTTGTTGCTGCGTGTGAGAATTGAAACAGAGGACCAAATTAATACACCTTCAATAGCTGTTCCATATGGCAATGTTTGATACAAAAATCCTGTAATCTTATTAAGTGTGTGATTGTGAATAAATTAGGATACCACAAAGTGTTGTGATTATGAATTAAATTATTTATAGTGTGGCTATTTATTCCATTGCTGCAAAGAGGTGACAGAGGAACTACCCAGTTTTGGTTGGTGTGGGAGCCTGTATGAATCTGCAATCCTTTTTGTGTGCAGCATAAAGACTCGTGGGAGTTATTAAAGGTCGAAACTTCAGAAGGAGCAAATTGCTGAAAACTGGTCATTGGCACAAACCCAATTCAGATGGAAAAATAGGGAGAAGAAAACAATACCTCGAGGAAAAATACAAGACAGAATCTCCTGACAAGCTTTCATAAATAAATCATTTAAAACAATGTTCCTTCCAGCGGTTTCTTTTTTTTATACATTTGTGAGACATGGGCATTGCTGGCTGGCCAGCATTTAGTGCCCATCCCTAGTTGCCCCTGTCCAGAGGACAGTTGAAAGTCAACCACATTGCTGTGGCTCTGGAGTCACATGTAGGCCAGACGGGCTAAGGACGGCAGATTTCCTTCCCTGAAGGACATTCGTGAACCAGATGGGTTTTTCCAACCATGGTTTCACGGTCATTAATTGCAGCTATTTTTTTATTGAATTCAAATTTTGCAATCTGCCCTAGCCGGATTCGAACCCAAATCCCCAGGACATTAGTTGAATTTCTGGATTAATAGTCTAGCGATAATACCACTCAGCCGTCGCCTCTCCATCATACTGTTGGCCATTCCGTATCAATTGGACAGAAGTATTTACAGCAGATTTGATTTTTCTCCCTCATATACAGTAAAAGGTAATCCGTAGCTAAACTAAGCCAAAGAAATGAGCTATTCTGGGCTGACAGACCCACCTCCAACTTGAATTCACTCCCCTTGTTCAGATATATAGCTCACAGATCACCCTCATTCATCACCTCCGCTGAGCTGTACTTCATCATTCGTAAGCCTGGAAAGAGGTTTTTGGCAGCTATTTGAATGTAGGAGCATCATTCACATATTTTGTGCCACACACGTGTCATACAGTGACCATTTCAAAGAGAATCGAACAACCCCCTCTTGATATTCAACAGTATTACCATCGCTGACTCCCCCACTATCAACATCCTGTGCGGTTAGCACCAGTTACATTTCTGGCTAATCATCTACATACTGAGAATACAAGAGCAGGCCAGAGGCTGGGAATTCTGCAGTGATGGTGGGATTTTATGGTCTTGCTTGAGCGTGGTCAATGGATATTTCCGTTGACAGACCCTCGCCTGCTCCGATTCCATGGCGGGCGAGGTGGAAGTGTTCCGGCCGCTGTCTCTCGAAAGCCTGAGAACCTTCTACAGAGAAGAAAAGCCAGGAGTGTGATCATGGAATCCTACAATGCAGAAGGAGGCCATTCGGCCCATCAAGTCTGCACTGACCACAATCTCACCCAGGCCCTATCCCTATAATCCCTTGCATTTACCCCAGCTAGTCCCCGTGACACTAAGGACCAATTTAGCATAGCCAATCCACCTAAGCCGTACATTTTGGACCATGGAATGAAACTGGAGCATCTGGAGGAAACCCATGCAGGCACGGGGAGAATATGCAAATTCCACACAGACAGTGACCGAAGCCGGGAATTGAACCCGGGTCCCTGGCACTGCGAGGCAGCAGTGCTAACCACTGCGCCACTGCGTTCTCTGTTTGTCAGAGTGGGTGCAGCTCCAAGAACACGCAAAAAGCTCGAGTGCTGGTTAGGTGGATTGGCCATTCCAAATTCTCCCTCAGTGATTGTGCCGACTAAGGGATTTTCATAGTAACTTCATTGCAGTGTGAATATAAACCTACTCGTGACTAATCAATAAACTTTCCTTTATCATTCAGGGTAAAGAAACCTGCTTGATTGACACCCATCCATCAGCTTAAATGTTCACATCATTCAGCGCTGTTGCATAGTGGCAGTATTTTGTGCCGTATGTTGCTTGTTGTACGTTATATGTTGTGCTGTATGTTGCGTGCTGTGTGTTATATGTTGTGCTGTATGTTGCGTGCTGTGTGTTATATGTTGTGCTGTATGTTGCGTGCTGTGTGTTATATGTTGTGCTGTATGTTGCGTGCTGTGTGTTATATGTTGTGCTGTATGTTGCGTGCTGTGTGTTATATGTTGTGCTGTATGTTGCACAGTGGCAGCATTTTGTGCTGTATGCACTGCGACACTCAACACATCCCCTCTGACGAGATCCCCAGAACCCACAAACTCGACCATCTTGGAGGACAGGGGCAGCAGATACATGGGAACACCAGCATCTGAAAGTTCCCCTCCAAGCCACTCACCATCCTGACTTGGAAACATATCGTTGTTCCTTCACTGGGTGGAACTCCACTCCTAACAGCACTGTGAGTGTACCTACACCACAAGAACTGCAACAGTTCAAGAAGGTGGCTCAGCACTACTTTCTGATGGGTAATTAGGGATGGGCAATAAAATGTTGGCTTGGTCAACAATGGCCACATCTTAGGAACATTCGAGCAAAGTTCACTGCGTTGTGACAAGAAGTAGGAAATCCAGTGAATTATTATGCCACCTCACCCTTCCTTTCGCAATGCTGGTAAGGCCCATTGTAGGATCTCTACAAATATCCTTATGACACTAGCTAGCATAATATCGCAAACCTTAGCTCCTGTTACTCAGTTCCCAACAGAACTACAAAGCGAGATAATTCCATTGATTGAATTTTAAAAAATGAAAAGTAAGGCATGCACCGGTGGACAATATTAATTTGGTAAATTTCTTGTGGTTCCTTAAATTGAAATAGCAGTGACTTGTCCCTCCTGATGCTGAACGAGAGAGTTCCTCAAAGATTGCTGAACAACGGTTGCTAGACAACTGATACTGATGTAATGTTTCTCTAAATTGCAACATTGCCTACATTTCAAAAAGCGCTTCAGTGATTCCAAAGCGCTTTGGAATACTCCAAGGTCATGAAGAAGCAGTCTATAAACGCCAGCCTTTCCTTCCTCGCTACTGAAATCTACAATCTATTTCCACAACTTCCTTTTCCAATATCAGGGCAGGTAGAATGAACACGCAGTTACTCTCCTCTGTTGAGAATCGTCCCATCCCTACCAGCATGTTCTGATTTTAAGGGGCTGCTCTTTCAGTTCCTGGGTTAGCACTGCTGCTTCACAAGGACTTGGGTTCAATTCCAGCCTTGGGTACCTGTCTGTGAGGAGTCTGCACATTCTCCCCGTGTCTGCATGGGTTTCCTCTGGATGCTCCGGTTTCCTCCCACAGTCTGAAAGATGTGCAGGTTAGGCTATGCTAAATTTCCCCTTAGTGTCCAAAAATAAACAGATTAGGTGGATTGGCCATGCTAAATTGCCGCTTAGTGTCCAAAAATAGACAGATTAGGTGGATTGGCCGTGCCAAATTGTTGCTTAGTGTCCAAAGATGTACAGGTTAGGTGGATTGGCCATGCTAAATTGCTGCTTAGTGTCCAAAAATAAACAGGTTATGTGGAATGGCCGTGCTAAATTGTTGCTTAGTGTCCAAAGATGTACAGGTTAGGTGGATTGGCCATGCTAAATTGCCGCTTAGTGTCTTAAGATGTACAGGTTAGGTGGATTGGCCAAGCTAAATTGCCCCTTAGTGTCCAAAGATGTACAGGTTAGGTGGATTGGCTGTGCTAAATTGCCGCTTAGTGTCCAAAGATGTACAGGTTAGGTGGATTGGCCATGCTAAATTGCCGCTTAGTGTCTTAAGATGTACAGGTTAGGTGGATTGGCCAAGCTAAATTGCCCCTTAGTGTCCAAAGATGTACAGGTTAGGTGGATTGGCTGTGCTAAATTGCCGCTTAGTGTCCAAAGATGTACAGGTTAGGTGGATTGGCCATGCTAAATTGCCGCTTAGTGTCTTAAGATGTACAGGTTAGGTGGATTGGCCAAGCTAAATTGCCCCTTAGTGTCCAAAGATGTACAGGTTAGGTGGATTGGCTGTGCTAAATTGCCGCTTAGTGTCCAAAGATGTACAGGTTAGGTGGATTGGCCATGCTAAATTGCCCTTCAGTATCCAAAGATGAACAGGTTAGGTGGATTGGCCATGTTAAATTGTTGCTTAGTGTCCAAAGATGTACAGGTTAGGTGGATTGGCCATGCTAAATTGCCGCTTAGTGTCCAAAAATAAACACATTAGGTGGATTGGCCGTGCTAAATTGTTGCTTAGTGTCCAAAGATGTACAGGTTAGGTGTATTGGCCATGCTAAATTGCCGCTTAGTGTCCAAAAATAAACAGGTTAGGTGGAATGGCCATGCTAAATTGTTGCTTAGTGTCCAAAGATGTACAGGTTAGGTGGATTGGCCATGCTAAATTGCCGCTTAGTGTCCAAAGATGTACAGGTTAGGTGGATTGGCCATGCTAAATTGCCCCTTAGTGTCCAAAGATGTGTAGGTCAGGGGGATTAGTGGCATAAATATGTGGGGTTATAGGGATAGAGCCTGGGTGGAATGCTCTGTTGGAAGTTGTTGCAGACTTGATGGGCCAAATGGCCTCCTGTAGGGATTCTATGTGATTCAGATATGCCAATTCCATGGAAACACCAACCTGAGAACACTCATGGCCAATGGCACATCCACTAGTAATTAGCAAGGACATAAATGTCCCCAGTGGTTTTAACAGAACATTCTAATTACCCCCAAAGCTCATATAAAAGTAGAACATGCTGGAAGTACCTGATGAAAGTATGATGCTGGTACCACCCAGACCAGTTGTCTAATGTCAGCTATAACAGGAATAGCGTGTTCCTATTAAGCCTCTGTCGCCCAATCTCTGGAGCAGTGGGAAGATTATCAGGCAGAATCCCCATTCCCGAGAGCAGTTTCACTGGGATGTGGATGGCATCAGTCTCAGTGGTGATAAACTGTTCACACAGAACTCACTGTTACAGATCACGCGTGAAGGATAGCCACTTGGAGCAGGCTAAAGGAGGCGACGGGAGGGGAGAGGAACGTCAGGGAGAAAAGAAAGGGAGTGCGTAAGTTTCAGTTGTGATGAGATGCTTGTCCGCCCTTCATTCAAGTGCTGAACATTTCCAGTGTCCTCTGAGAGCAAAAATACAGCAAATTTTGAAAATCTGCAGTAAAAAGCGCCGCAGTGGGCCTGGCAACTTGGGTGGGATTTTACAGCCTCGTTTGACCCGAAACGTTAAAATTGAGCCCAAGGTCAACGGACCATTCCATGTTCCACCCCCTCGCCCGCTCTGATTCCCATGGCAGGCGGGGCGGTAAAATTCTGGCCAATATCTGTGGAGAGAGAGAGACTGAGTTAACGGGCAGGACTTCATGGCCTCACTCAGGTGAGACCTGAAATTCCTGCTCTGAGAGCAGCGGAGATTTCCGTTGTCGGAAACTTGCCCACTCTGATTCCGCAGTGGACAAGGTGCTAGAATTCCGACCAACATTTCAGTCAATGATCCTCCATTAGAACTGGGGAACGAAAGGTATTAGAGATGGTTTATGAATAAAGGTAAATTTCCTTCAGTCTAAGGAGACTGTATTTGATGCTCACAACATGGCTTCCCTGACAATGGGTAGACTAGATGCAGACTGGGTGACCATCTTGCTGACACCTCCAATCAGTCCATAAGCATGACCCTAACCTGGCATTTTAATTCTCCATTTCACTCGCATTTTAAACTCTATGGCCTCGATCTCTTGCAGTGCAGCAATGAAGCCCAGTAGAAGCTTGTGGAACAGCTGCACCATCTTTACAGCCTTCTGGACTCAACACTGAATTGAACAATTCCAGGATATAACAACCATCCCCATTTTATTCCTTCAGTTTGTTCTTGCAATGGCAGCCATTCAAAATCCTGCCATTCACATCTCCTCTTTATACATTGTTTGTTTCTTGACTTGTCCCATTTATTTCTCCATTTGGCCTTGCGCATAATGGTTAGCACTGCTGCCTCACAGTGCCAGGGACCTGGGTTCGATTCCTGGCTTGGGTTACTGTCTGTGTGGAGTTTGCACGTTCTCCCCGTGTCTGTGTGGGTTTCCTCCGGGTGATCCGGTCCCCTCCCACGGTCCGGGTTAGGTGGATTGGCCATGCTAAATTACCCCTTAGTGTCAGGGTGACTAGCTAGGGTAAATGCTTGGGGTTACGGGAATAGGGCCTGGGTGGAATTGTGGTCGGTGCAGACTCGATGGGCTGAATGGCCTCCTGAGGATTGTCTGATTTAGTCACTCCTGACTTTCACCCGATCATCACTTTGGTCCTTTCTCCTCCCCTGGCTGGGATTTTCTGACCTTTCATGCCTAAAGCTGCTGCAAGCGAGGATGGAGGATTTGGGGCTTAGCCAAATTTCTGTTGACTGCAGCAGGGCCAAAGAATCCCACTGGTGTGAGCTACCGGAGAATCCCGGCCCGTCTCTGTCTGCTGCATCTTTAACATTCCCCAACTTATCAATCTGAAATGCCAACTCTTTCTCTTTGTCCACAGACCTAATGAGTATGCGCACAAGAAACAATACTTTTCACTGTATGTTAATACATGTGACAATAATGAATCAAATCATACTTGAAAAGGTATGGACCACATAGGGGCAAGAAAATATTAGATTAGAGAAATATCTTTGCCGACACAGACTTGGTGGGACAAAGAGCCTGTTCCTAGAACAAAGAACAAAGAACAACACAGCACGGGAAACAGGCCCTTCGGCCCAACGAGCCCGCGCCGCCGTCCTACTATCTCAGTGACCTATTCATGATTTTAGTCTACGCCTAACGTGCGAGGATCAGGGAGGTCCAATTTAGGGACAATTTAGTACCCAATCAATCAGCCTAAAAGCACATCTTTGGGGGATGTGGGAGGAAACCGGAGCACCCGGAGGAAACCCACGCAACCACGGGGAGAACGTGCAAACTCCCACAGACACAGGCCCAAATCCATGTGTCCGCACAGCAACAGAGATAGTCTCTGAGCTGTCATGTTGCCCTCGAGATGGTCCAGTTTAAGCACACTAACGACATGAAGCAATAGGCAACTCCCGAAGCAACATCCAAGAGCAGCCCACTACAACCTGCCGCCTGCATGCCCCTTGCTGGACTTAAATGCCTGTGGAGACAAAAAAATTCATTATTAAACAGGCAAAGACTAACATTCCTGAGGCAAAACGTATTCCCAAGCCTACAATGTTCAGTAAGGCCTACTATATCCCCCTATATGTAGCCCGCTCATATGGCTGTCTAAGTGACTCTTAAACAACCCTAGCGTGCCTGCTTCCACCACCTTACTCGGCAGTGCATTCCACACCCCCACTACCCTTTGCGTGAAAAACTGCCCTCTAATATTTGTCTTATACCTAGCCCCCCTCACCCTAAGCCCGTGACCCCTCGTTCTATCCATTTCTTGTAGCGGAAAAAGCTTACCACCATTTACTCTATCTATCCCCTTCATAATCTTATAAATCTCTATTAGATCCCCCCTCAGCCGACGTCTCTCAAGGGAAAACAGCCCAAGTTCATTCAATCTTTCCTCGTAAGACAGCCCTTCCATACCAGGCAACATCCTGGTAAATCTCCTCTGCACTCTCTCCAGGATCTCTACATCCTTCCGGTAGTACGGCGACCAGAACTGGACGCAGTACTCCAAGTGAGGCCTAACCAACGTTCTATACAACTGCAACATCAGACTCCTACTCTTATATTCTATACCTCTTCCTATGAAGGCTAACATACCATACGCTTTCCTCATCACATTCTGCACCTGGACCGACACCTTCAGGGACTTGTGCACTTGCACCCCCAGGTCTCTCTGCGTATCTATACTCCGGATAGTTCTACCTTTTATCGTATAACTCCCCTCCACATTATTCCGGCCAAAGTGCATCACCTCGCATTTCTCCGGATTAAATTCCATTTGCCATCTATCTGCCCAATCTACCAGCCTGTCTATGTCCTGTTGCATTGCCAGGCACTGCTCCTCAGTACCCGCCAATCCAACCATCTTGGTGTCATCAGCAAATTTGCTGATCACACCACCTACCCCCTCTTCCAAGTCATTAATATATACCACAAATAGAAGAGGTCCAAGTACCGAGCCCTGCGGCACACCACTGGTGACAGGCCTCCAATTGGAAAAGGAGCCTTCCACTACTACTCGCTGTCTCCTCCTCCCAAGCCAGTTCTCCACCCATCTACATACCTGGCCTTGTATCCCATGAGCCTTCACCTTTTCTATCAGCCTACCATGAGGGACCTTGTCAAACGCCTTACTGAAATCCATATAGACAACATCAACGGCTTGTCCTTCGTCAACCGTTTTTGTCACCTCTTCAAAAAATTCCACTAGATTCGTAAGGCACGACCTCCCTGTAACGAAGCCATGCTGCGTATCCCTGATCAGATTGCAGCGCTCCAGATGTTCATACATCCTATCCTTGAGGATCCTCTCCATTAGCTTGCCTATAACCGAAGTCAAGCTCACCGGCCTATAATTCCTTGGGTTCCTGTGCTGTACTGTTTTTGCTCCTCGACAACTTTCACAATGTTGATGCGGATACATCATAGAAAGCATTCTTTCTGGTTGTGTCACAGCTTGGATATGGCTCCTGCTCTGCCCAAGATGGCAAAGAACTACAAAAGGTCATGAATGTATCCAGTCCATCAGACAAACTGATCTCCCATCCATTGACTCTGTCTACACTTCCCGCTGCCTCGGCAAAACAGCACCATAATTAAGGACTCTATGCACCATGGACATTCTCTCTTCCATCTTCTTCCGTCGGGAAAAGATACAAAAGTTTGAGGTCACGTACCAAACAACTCAAGAACAGCTTCTTCTCTGCTGCTGTCAGACATTTAACTCACATTAAATTGATTTTTCTCTGCACCCTAGCTATGACTGTAACGCTACATTCTGCACTCTCTTTTTTCCTTCTCTATGAGTGGTATGTTTGTCTGTATAGTGTGCAAGAAACAATACTTTTTCATTGCATGTTAATATATGTGCCAATAATAAATCAAATCAAATCATTTCGAGCATTTTTCTTTAAGGACCGAGTTCTCCGTTTTGATTTCAGTTTTTAAAGAGTTGCTATCGTTCTGGACAATTTTTCAAACCTGGCTTTCCAATATTTATTCAGGACCCGTCAGAAAAATCATTTGTCTTGTTGAAGTGACACAACTGGCGTGGCTTCCATCCTGTGCTCGGGATTAGAGTTTGTGGAGTGAACGCAGTGGGTGCTGGACAACATAAAGAGCAAATTATCAGCCTATTCCACACAGCTATCCAGTGCATGACAAAGGGCATAGCTCAGATGGAGAGTTCAAATGAAAACCAAACTACATAAATAAATAAACTTTAACTTTTAATGTACGGTAATCATCAAAATAATCGATTCAGTTTTAGTTTATTTATTTTTCTAAAAGAAAATCTTAACTGTGCAAACATTTAATCCTTTCAATGCTAGTCTTGGATTATCAGAATGGTCTCAGTTGTTGTCAATGTCAGTGAGTGCATCAAGCATTGATATTGTTGCGATGCAGAGGTTAATCCCCTTTTCCTTGCTTCGTAACCTGCTAAAGTGTTTGGGAAGGTGTTAATTATTCTTCAGTAATGTTTAGAGGTTCATCAACAGAAAGACCTGACGCTCACTTTAAGTGAATGATTAACAAGTCATTTATTTAACCAACTGGGAACTTTAACTAAAGAAGGAATATATCAATTAAAGTAATGTTTGACTGGAATGCTGTTCAAATAAATACAAGGATCATTCATTACTAAAAAATAATAACACTAATTTAGTCACTCTCAAAAAAACATATACAGACAGGTTTCGTGCTTTGGAAAAAAAACCTTTGGAGTTCTTCTGTCGATGTCGCTGTTGGTAAACTCTTTTTGATTTAGTACTCTTCTGGTGGATAGATGGAGAATTCTCTTCAGAGATATTTCTTTAGCTGGCAGGGAGCCGCTTTTACCATCTCCAAGTATTGAGAGGTGGCAGCTTTTCAGTTCAACTCCTGAACTGAACTAACTGACTGCAGACAGGCGGGCAGTTGAGTTCCTCTTTATAATCCCGATGACCTGTCAATTTTCTCTACCAGGATTGGTCTGATGTTGTCAACAACAGTAAATTCAAATTTGATATGTTTCTGATGGCTGAGTATCTTCTTTAAACAGGTAGGCTGCCAAAATGCAAAAGCCTGTGAAGCCTGTTACCAAGGCAACCCTGGTGTTTGGTCCTGTTTATGATTGTGTGTGTGTGTGTGTGTGTGTGTGTATGTGTGTGTGAGCATTGTGTGTGTGTATGTGTGCACATGTGTATGTGTGTGTGTGTGTGTGAGCATTGTGTGTGAGCATGTGTGTGAGCACGTGTGTGTGTATATGTGTGCGCATGTGTGTATGTGTGTGTGTGTGTGTGAGTGTGTGTGTGTGTGCGCGTGCATGTGTGTGTGAGTGCGTGTGTGTGTGTGTGCGTGCATGTGTGTGTGAGTGCATGTGTGTGTGTGAGTGAGTGTGTGTGTGTGTGTATGTGTGCGCATGTGTATGTGGAAGATTTACAGCACCAATCTTGTGCAATCACGGACCATCTTGTGTGCATTGACCATCAAGCACCTATCTATTGGAGAGGCGGTGTTGTAGTGGTATTGTTGCTGGACTAGCATTCCAGAGACCTGGTGTTAAGCTCTGGGGATCCAGGTTCGAATCCCACCACGGCAGATGGTGGAATTTGAATTCAATAAAAATCTATAATTAAAAGTCTAATGATGACCATGAAACCATAGCTGACTGCTGCAAAAACTCATCTGGTTCACTAATGTCCTTTTGGGAAGTTACCCTGCCGTCCTTACCTGGTCTGGCCTACATGTGATTCCAGATCCACAGCAATGTGGTTGACTCTTAAAATGCCCTCAGGGATGGGCGATAAATTCTGGCCCAGTCAGCGAAGCCCACATCCCATGAATGAATAAAAAAGGTACAATTTTCCAGCACTTGATCCATAGTCTTGTATTTAGATGTTTCAAGTGCTCATCTAAATACTTTTCAAGTGTTGTAAGGGTTCCTGCCTCTAATCACCCTTTCAGGCAGTGAGCTCAAAATTCCCACCACCCTCTGGGTGAAAATATTTTGCTCACGTCTTCTACAAACCTCCTGCTCTGACCTTAAATCTGTGACCCTTGATTAATGACCCCTCTACTCAAGGGAGAAGTATCTTCCTATCTACCCTACTTATATCCCTCAGAATTTTGTACACCTCAATCAGGTCCTTCCTCAGTCTTCTCTGCTTCAAGGAAAGCAAGCCCCAGTCTAACCAGCCTCTCTTCATAGCTGAAACCCTCCAGCCCAGGCAACATCCTGGTGAACCCCCTCTGCACCCATTCGAGACACATCCTTCCTATAGCCTGGCAATCAGAGTACTCTAGTTATGGCCTAACTTTGTCATATCTGCTCTCTGCCACTCTCAGCTGCGTAAAAGGGGAACAGGATTACTGATTCATTTCAGTATAAAGGTTGACTGGCTGCTCACTCAGGACAGTCGATAAAACATTTCCAGTCTCCAGTCTCTTAGAAAACTACAGTGCAGAAAGGAGACATTTGGCCCATTGAGTCCACACCGACACTCTGAAACAGTACCTAGTGATCTCCCCCTTCCCACCTCCCCCTCCCCCCTACCACTACCCCTCCTCCATCCCCATAATCCTGCCCATTTACCACAGCTTTTCCACTTAACCTACACGTCTTGCAACATTAAGGAGCAATTTAGAGCAAGGCCAATCCAGCTCTTTGAAATATAGGAGGAAACCTGAGCACCTGGAGGAAATCCACGCAAACATGGGGAAAGTTTACGGACTGCACATAGACTGTCACCCCAAGGTCAGAATCAAACCAGGGTCCCTGGTGCTGTGAGGCAACAGTACTAACCACCCCGTGCCACCCCACAGTGAAGTGGGTTAATATTGGAAACTCCCTTCTGGGGAAAAATGGTTCCATCGTCCTTGGGACTCCGTACTCAGTTGCTGCAAGATGGGTAACATCTTGGGGGCAGGAGATGAAACTGCCCTGTCGATCATTGACTGGCACAGGAAGGGCAGGAAGGCAAAAAAGTCCATTTGAAAATGAAGATTACCGCTCAAAGTCCTGACAGTAAATCAATGTTGGGCTGGTTCTGCTGGGCGGCACAATCCCTGATGAGGTGTTGTAACTTCCCCTCAGTCAGAGAATCTCCAGCCCTCATTGAGCTGTCTCTCACCCAGTGAAAACCATTCAGAACAAAGACAAATGGTTAATGATGAAGTTAAAAGAAAATTTGGAGATTCAACCCTGTAAATTATTGCCTATTCATCATTTTTGATTAGATTTGATTTATTATTGGTATACAGTGAAAAGTATTGTTTCTTGTGTGCTATTCAGACAAAGCATACCGTTCATAGGGAAGGAAAGGAGATAGTGCAGAATGTAGTTACAGTCATAGCTAGGGTGTAGAGAAAGATCAACTTAGTGCGAGGTAGGTCCATTCAGAAGTCTGATGTCAGCAGGGAAGAAGCTGTTCTGAGTCGGTTAGTACATGACCTCAGACTTTTGTATCTTTTTCCCAACAGAAGAATATGGAAGAGAGAATGCCTGGGATGCGTGGGGTCTTTAATTATGCTGACGGCTTTGCTGAGGCAGCTGGAAGTATAGGCAGAGGCAATGAATGGAAGGCTGGCTTGCATGATGGATTGGGCTACGTTCACGACCTTAATCTGCATGCCTCTGTACGGACACCCACAATCCGCTGTCTATTATACACATCAGACCCATACCCATAGAGGGGGAGCTTTCCTGTCCTGCCTGCCACAGGAGTTGTAGCGGGTGAGGGTGGAGGGAGTGGACCATGCAAAAGTCTGCTGACCGCAGGCTGGATTGATTGACAGGTCAGGTTTTGGGATGAGCACATTTGGAGAATCCTACCCATAGAGTCTTTACAGCACAGATGGAGGCCATTCGGTCCCTGGCATCCACTCAGGGCAATCCAATCCCATTCAAAAATCCCTTTTTCTGTCACCACATTCCCCTCCCTCCTCCACTCAGTTACAACTTGTGAAGTTTATTTGAAAAATTGCTAGCAAATTGGCTAAAAACTGTTGTGAAACTTCTGCGCTGTTTCTAGTGGCTGGCAGTGTTTGTTGGGAAGGGTATCCAGCAAGTTACAGAAACATTCCCACACGTTTAATTATTCAGACATATTGGGACGTTCCATATTTCAACTTCATTACCTGTCCTTCATCAACACTGGTATGGATGTGAAATGATTTATGGAGCTTTTCCATACACTCAACAGAATATCAGAAGGCGTAAAGCCCAGAAAATGGGAGAGATTTATTTTCGTGCCATTTTTTAATAAGGCATCAAGCATGGAAACATCTGGCACTTGATGGTATGCACAGGTCATTAATGCAAAGTTTGCTGTCACTCATTTTTATTGATACGTTGAATTAATGTCTCCATTGTAAATCGGTGTGCTTCACTTTTACCAATTACATTTCATCCAAACAATTCGTGGAAAATTATGAATCAAACATAAACAAACATTTAATTGGTTACAAGTTGGTGAAAAGTTGGCACCTGGTTCCTGACTGTACCTCGGTCAGATGGGAATCAGTTGGTGCAGAAACTAAGAGAAGAGAGTTGTGACATTGTCTTCATAATGAGGGTCATGGAAGTGATAGACACCAAAGAGGACAAGAGCAATGGAGTATGGTGAAGTCCTCAATGGAGGAGAAGGTAGCTGAGGAGTATGGAGAAAAAACACTTCAGATAACTCCTCAGAGGTGATCCTTCACCAGATTCCCTTTAGAAACAAACCTATCGCTACCCCTAATAGTACAAATTGTGACACTACTGTGCCTTTAAGAAATGTATTTTTTAAATCATGTTCTCTGCAGCTGTAAGCAGCTTTTTTTTCATTGTGGCACCAGTTGCCTGATTGGATGTCCTTTTTATTGCTGCTTAAATGGTTTAAATGGGGTTTTGTTTATTTTATATCTGGGCCTAATGCACTTTCTGGGATTTTACAACCTTCTTGAAGTGGTGTGGGGAGATTGATTCACAGGTCAGGTGGGGCAGTTTTTTTTTTCTGTCACAAAAATGCTTATTTTCAGTTTTGGCTGCTGGCTCGTTCAAAGGTGTGTGGAATCCAGGCTGACAAGAGTGTTTCTGTGTGACTCCCCGGTATTAGAAATTCTGCTGGCTAATTTGAAAGCAATCTTTCTTATTTTGCTGGGGTGAGAAGTTGGTGGCTTGCTAGCTAGAGACAAGCAGTGGCTCTATCTTTACCATGAGGTGGGTTGGGAGCTACAGAGCTAGGAAGTCAGAATTCAATTCTCTATCCAAAGCACTGATTCACAGCAGGTATTGCTGAGCTGCAAAAACACGAGAACATTCTCATTTTTCTGTGCTAAACCTGTGGCAGGTGTATGTTTACAAGGGGGTTTGTTGTACTGGGAAAGTGCATTTAGTTGATACAATATCATGGTTGTTTATTTTTCTTGTTCATAATTGGTAAAAACTACTGTTAATTGCCTTTCTATGTGCTAACTGTAATCTTAAATAAACTTTATTTGATAAAAGCTCCCTAGTGTGTCCTTTGAATCATACTCAAAATGCTCACCCTAGCCAAATTCAAAGTGCAAACCATTTGGTCTAGGCTGATTTCATAAAATACCTTGGAGCTTCTGACATGGATTATAACACAGTCAACCTCACGATATACGCAGCTAAGGCTTCCTAAGTAGACTGGAGATCATTACCTCAATTAGAGAGCTCGTACTCTGAGAAGTCCACCTCATGGGTCTCACTGAGGTCATTACACCGCCCTGACTTATAGGTGAGGTCCACACTGTCATAAAGATGTTGCGGGCTGTGATGAAAGTACAGATGCGGAGGTGGGGGTTGGGGTGGGGGGGGGGGGAAACATCAGGCTGGTGAGCGCATAGTGAGGGCTAGATATTGAGTCAAGCTTCCATCATGACCTGGATATCAATGTAATCATCTCCCAACCATTATGGATGGCCAGAGCCTTGTTTGTGAGTGAACGGATATTCTGGAGGGAAACGTGGAGAGAGAAATTAATAATCTGGAGCTAAGAAGGTCAGCCTTAAATTGAATTCACTCATAAGCCTTGAATTCCCAAACATCTAACAGACAATGAAACAGTGAATGCAATGGAACATTAAGATGTTTTGAAATAATTTATTAAAAATAGTTCTCGCTCATTATTATGAGAAGCTTATTGTTCAAAATCACACCTGAAAATTTCTATGAAATAATCAGAATTGTATTCCAATGTCTGATAATGAATTTATCCATGTTCCAGAACCAGATATTCTAATGCCCTAGTCTGCACAAGGGTCACGTGGACTTGAAACATTCATTCAGGTTCTCTGTCTCCACAGATGCTGCCAGACCTGCTGAGTTTTTCCAGCATTTTCTGTTTTCATTTCTGATATCCATGCTGGACATAAATGTGATCGAGTTTAGGATAGGTTTAGATAAGATAGACAAAGAAAAACTGTTCCTCTGAGTTCATAGCAAAAGAATCCAGGAAAACAGAGATAAGATTTTGGATAAAAAAAATACAGGGGGATATGAGGAGTGACTTTTTCCTTTACACAGAGGGTATGATGTCCAGAATTCACTGTCTCTGAGTTGGAGGAAAAGGAGACGATCCAAGGTTTCAAAAGGAAATTGGATGGACATTTGATGGAAATAAACTGGCAGGTCTATTTAGATGGAGCAGGGAATGGGATTGCTATACAGAGAATATCATCAATGCAATGGGCTGAATGGCCTCAAACAGCAGTTGTTTGGATTCTGATGCATGCAGATGAGTGATTCATTCACATCTGCCAATGCTTAGAACATTTGGTAGCATAGAACTGAAAGAGGATACATGTTGAAGTTTTGCACCTTGCACTCATCAGGCCATTCGCAAGAATACCAGATGTAAAGGGAAGAATAATTTATTCTTTGTGATAAGAGTTTAAACAGGCTCTAGGACAGAATGACTTCATGATAGGAGCTCCTTACAGACAGAGAGAACCTATACACATGTTGTGCCTGTTTCACCAGAACAAAATAGGTGGTAGCCATTCTCTGGATCAT
This sequence comes from Carcharhinus amblyrhynchos, assembly GCF_965287045.1. Lineage (NCBI taxonomy): Eukaryota > Metazoa > Chordata > Chondrichthyes > Carcharhiniformes > Carcharhinidae > Carcharhinus > Carcharhinus amblyrhynchos. Next base: position 11,289,836 of record NC_137344.1, read on the forward strand.
TCTCCTGGGCAATGCATTGACCAATCAGAGTCCACCTACCTAGTTTGAATTTAACCAAAGCTTCGCAGATAATTGTCAGTCATCAGTTAACTGGTGCATTTTTCATGGCAATGCCTCTACCAATCAGGGTCCACTTGCCAACACATCAGCACTTTCTTCTCACAAAGTATCAATTGCTTTTCCCTTTACATCAGCTATTCTTGAGAGTGACCTGATGAATACAAGATGCAAAACTTCAACATATCTTTTTTCATCGATACTTAAAAACCTTGTTACCCAGTTATTTGTGGAATTAAAGAAGTCACACAAAATTTTTAGGCTTTTGGATCCATTTTGGGATTACCTAACCATCATGAGTTAATGAATCTCATCTTCTCTGCTGTTTTTAAATCTTGGTGGAGTTCCATGTTACAGACCATAATCTTTTGTCCCTGTTCTTCAGCTAATTAAAATAATTGGTATAATTCTGAGATCAAGGTATATTTAACTACATTAATGCAGCAATCATTTGAGATCATCCCCTTACTGTATAACCTTATATAATCAGCTCCCTCATCTGGGAAGAGACTGCAAAATCCACAAAGACTTTTTATCCATCTAATCCATTAACATCAACATAATAAAGATGTCCATGGTTTACTAATCCTTAAATACTAGAGGGAACCATTAGCATTCCGTTCACAGGGGGATTTGAAAATCCAATGGTGCATTGCTGCTTAACAGCTAATACATATCTTCCACACTTGCATCAAGATGTTCAACAATTCAGTGCTGTGGTGGGCAGCTTGCAACCCAGGGGCCATATTCAGCCCATCTGCACTCTGAGTGCGGCCCTTGAGACATTTCGTTGACCGTTACAGGTTGCCACATTTCCATCTGTGTAGTTTTTTTTCCTACTGGTATGACTGAAATGATATGCGTAAGGAAAGGCGAGGTGCACGCTGATTTCTCACAACATTGACTGTGAGAGCCATGCGCTCCCTCTGTGTCCAATATTTCTCTTGTTTTCACTACTTGAAGTTGATGACTGTTCTGTTAACCTATGAATGATTAAGCACTTTCTATAACTTCATACAACCAAAGAATCCCCTACAGTGTAGACAGAGACCATTCAGCCCATCAAGTTGGCACTGACTCTCCAACAGAGTATCTTACCCAGGCCCTCACCCCCAAACCCCACATATTCACTCTGCCAATCCTCCTAACCGACACACAAAGGGGCAATTTGGCATGGCCAATTCACCCAACCTGCACATCTTTGGGCTGTGGGTGGAAATCAGAGCACCTGGAGGAAACCCACACAGGCACAGGGAGAACGTGCAGTCTCTGCACAGTCACCCAAGACCTGAACCAAACTCAGGTCCCTGGTGCTGTGAGGCAGCAGTGCTAACCATTGTGCCACCATGCTGCCCGTAACTTGTTATGAAATATTCAGAATCTATTCAAACAAATTCATGGGATCATGCTCAATGAATAAGCCTGATTTCAATCTTGCGGCCCACTGAGATAAAGGAGGGCCACTTATGTGGCCCACTCACTAGCCTAGATTGTCCATCACTGGTTTATTGGCAGTGATTGCTACTGACATCTAGTGGCTGGAAGGCATTGCCTTCATTCTCATCGATTTGCAACATAATCTGTTATGAGTTAATGCTCTGTAAGATTGATGTTTCCTCACCAATATAATGAAGGTAAATGCAATAACTTCTCCATATAAACTTAGAGCAATATACTGCAACAGGCAAAGCAGCAGAAATTAGCTGCTGCATCATGGGATGAGATATGACTTCATTGTAAGAAGTCTCACAACACCAGGTAAAAGTCCAACAAGTTTATTTGGAATCACGAGCTTTCAGAGTGCTGCTCCTTCATCGGGTGAGTGGATAGGTAGGTTTCACAAACACGGCATGAACGGATGAGCAGACACCACGCAACAAGCATCAGTTATGAGGTTATGAAGTGTGAGGTAATTCACTTTGGTAGGAATAACAGGTGTGTCAAGTATAGGGCTAACGGGAGGACTTTGAATAGTGTGGATGAGCAGAGGGATCTAGGTGTATGTGTACATAGATCCCTGAAAGTTGGGAGTCAAGTAGATAAGGTTGTTAAGAAGGCATACGGTGTCTTGGCGTTTATTGGTAGGGGGATTGAATTTAGGAGTCGCAGCGTCATGTTGCAACTGTACACAACTCTGGTGCGGCCGCACTTGGAGTACTGTGTGCAGTTCTGGTCCCCTCATTATAGGAAGGATGTGGAGGCTTTGGAGAGGGTGCAGAGGAGGTTTACCAGGATGTTGCCTGGTATGGAGGGGAGGTCCTATGAGGAGAGGCTGAGGGATTTGGGGTTGTTTTCGCTGGAAAGAAGGCGGCTAAGAGGGGATCTTATTGAAACATATAAGATGATTAGAGGTTTAGATAGGGTGGATAGTAATAGCCTTTTTCCTCTGATGGAGAAATCTAGCACGAGGGGGCACGGCTTTAAATTAAGGGGTGGTAGTTATAGGACGGATGTCAGGGGTAGGTTCTTTACCCAGAGGGTGGTGAGGGATTGGAATGCCCTGCCTGCTGCAGTTGTAAATGCGCCTAGTTTGGGGGCGTTTAAGAGATCCGTGGATAGGTTTATGGACGAGAAGGGATTGGTTTAGGTTAGTGGGTCATTGTTCTGTAACTGGTCGGCGCAACATCGTGGGCCGAAGGGCCTGTTCTGCGCTGTAATGTTCTATGTTCTATGTTCTATGTTCTAGTAGGAGTGTTCCCTTCCACAGTCGGGGGATAGTTCAGCAGTCTTCGGATTAGCGATCTCCAAGGCGGCCTTCAAGACACATGACAATGCAGAGTCAATGAGCAGAAGCGGATAGCCAAGTTCCGGTGCACGAGGACGGCCTCAATTGCGATCTTGGGTTCATGTCACACTACGTGTAACCCCCATCATTTGTCCTGGGCTTACAAAATCCCACTAAATGTCCTGGTTTGAGATAATTCATACCTCTCTAACCTGTCTGTACCTGTAAAGATTTGATTTACCCGAAAAGACTCACATTCCAACCTTTACCTTGCAGTCGTGTCTCTGTCTATATATGCCGTGTTTGTGAAACCCAACTCCCCACTCACCTGCTGCTGGGATTCTCCGGTGCCGCTGTAGGGAATGGAGTTTTGGCTGAGCTCCAAATTCTCCATTCTCGCTTGCGGCAGGAAGGGTACGGACGAGATCGGAGAATCCCACCCCGTAATACCACTGCCACAATGCACTGTCACACATAGCGAGCAAATGGGGTGCACGCAAAGATGCCCATCACAAGCTTGTCATTAGTAAGTGAAGAATTGGGTTCACAAACAGGGCATATAGAGGCACAGACTCAATTTACAACGTATGATTGGAATGCGAGTCTTAACTGGTAATCAGGTCTTTATAGGTGCAGACGATGCTGGTGGAGTGAGGGTTAAGCACAAGTTAGAGAGGTATTAATTGTCTCAAGCCAGGACAGTTAACTGTGTCTACATATGTGCTCTGAAAGCTCATGATTCCAAATAAACCTGTTGGATTTTAACCTGGTGTTGTGAGACTACTTACCATGACCACCCCTGTCCAGTGCTGGCATCTCCACATGTGAATTCATGACCAAGATCCCAGAAAATAAAGAGACAATGTTCAGGAATGAGCCTAAAGTGTCAACGTCAGCAGCTCATTGCAGATGGAAAAGCCTCAGATATGAATAAAATCCTAGGGCCCTCCCTGTTAACCTGCCTCAGTTCTACCCCGGGACCAGGATGCAGTTTCTCACTCAGCCACATGGAAGCCATTGCAAAAGTTTTAAATAAATGTGGACAAAAAAAAGTTAGTGGACGTGTGTCCAATTTGAGTGATTGATCAGCTGGTGTGTCATGTCGGCTTGAGGCTGAAGGTAAAGCCTTTGGAAATGTCAGTGTGTGTGGGAGAGGCAATAGAAGAATGTTGCAGTGTTCTCCATAATCCTTCCCCATAACGCATCCCACATTAAAGGATTCTTCTCTTGCTTTGATGAGCAAATTCATTAACTCTGTAGTCAGTAAAAGCTTATGAGATTCTGGTCTACAGCACACTGTCAGTTCCAAATGTTGCTCCTCAAGATTCTAACATTAAATAATTTGCCAACCATTTTACGAATTAAGTTGACATGTCATCTTAAGCATTCATGCATTTGAAGGGAGGACCACAACACAAGGCAATGCAATTGTTCTACAATCTGATCTCCCCATTTGCAGTTTCTATTGCTACCCTTGCAGCAATCAAATACCTCGTCATACATCCATGTTCATATCTGATTTGATTTGATTTGATTTATTTTTGTCACATGTATTAACATACTGTGAAATGTATTGTTCCTTGCACGCTATACAGACAAAGTATACCGTTCATAGAGAAGGAAAGGAGAGAGTGCAGTCTATATTGGCCGTCTATATTGGCTAAAAAAACATTAGTGCTGTTTCAAAGCTGTCAGTGATCGTGCCTGAAATGCTTGGTTTATTTTGGGCAGAGGTGGCAACTGCTAACTCATTAGTTCGCATCTTGTTAAGATGCAGCGATACAAGGACTAACTTAAATTATTAATTAAGTAAATAACACCTCGTTAATGTTTAATTACCTTTTGTGTGCTTAAACCTTTCTAATCCTCTCTAAATGGTGTGCAGTTACGGTTTGTACTCAGCACTGATTACAATTTAAATAAAGCTTTGGGAAAACTGAGAGTGGTAATAACTGGGTTAGAAGCAGCTAACACAAACATTGAATCACTGTGGCCAGAAACCTCCAACCTTGCCTGCTGCTGGGATTCTCCAGTGCTGCTGTAGGGAATGGAGTTTTGGCTGAGTGTCAAGTTCTCCATTCTCACTGGCAGCAGGGAGGGTACAGACGAGATCGGTGAATCCCGCCCCATAATACCACTGCCACAATGCACTGTCACACATAGCTAGCAAATAGGGTGCGTGCAAAGATGCCCATCATAAGCTGACTCCTCCCTTGCCATTAGTAAGTGAAAATTTGGGTTCACAAACAGGGCATATAGGGGCACAGGCTCAATTTACAAGGTATGGTTGGAATGCTAGTCCTAACTGGTAATTAAGTCTTTACAGGTGTAGACAATGCTAATGGAGAGAGGGTTAAGCACAGGTTAAAGAGGTATTAATTGTCTCAAGCCAGGACAGTTAACTGTCTATATATGCCCTGTTTATGAACCCGATTCTTCATTTACCTGATGAAGGAGCACTGCTCCTAAAGCTTGTACTACCAAATAAACCTGCTGGACTTTAACCTGGTGTTGTCTTACCATGCCCACCCCAGTCCACATCATGGCCATTAGTAAGGTGCAGGAAAGCCTGTTTCTGAAGATATCTCCAGACAGATTTCAAATTCTACCTGTTTGTCAATCTGCAATGCTCTTTGATCAAACCCCCCCTCCCCCTTCCCCCTAAAGTTAGATGGTGAGATTTTTGTTCAACACCAAATGAGAAAATGCTGGAAAATCTCATCAGGTCTGACAGCATCTGTGGGGAGAGAATAAAGCCAACGGGTTCGAGTTTTGGTGACCTTTTGTCAGAGCTAGATTTTTGTTCAGCTGCCTCGATTCTGCAAAATTTCCAAAGCAATTTCGGTACAAGTTTTCTTTCTAAGAGTTATTGTTTTTCTCTTCTCTCTGTGACAGCAGGTGGTGAGCAATGCCTTCTTCCAATGTTTAATCAAGATTCGATGTTAATATTAAGATTTGAGACTGACAAAAGAATCGAGTTAACAGTGTTGAAGCAGCTGGAAGGGCAGTTTGTGTTTTGCTTTTTGCATGAACTTATTTTATAAAGTGTATTTGTTCATTAGTCACAAGAAGGCCTACATTAACACTGCAATGAAGTTACTGTAAAAATCCCCTAGTCGCCACACTCCGTTGCTTGTTCGGGTACACCAAGGGAGAATTTAGCAATGGCCAATCCATCTAACCAGCACACTTTTCAGACTGTGGGTGGGAACCAGAGCACCCGGAGGAAACCCACGCAGACATGGGGAGAACATGCAGACTTCGCACAGACAGTGACCCAAGCCAGGAATCAAACCCCTGGTCCAATGCACTGTGAGGCAACAGTGCTAACCACTGTGCCACCGTGGATTTCCAGCTGTGATCCTAAGGAAAATTGTGTGAGATGGCAGCAGAAAATAGGGCAAAATTAAACACGGAGTCTTCAACACCACCACTACTACCCATGCCCCACTCATTGCAACCTTACATCCTTAACCCAGTGGAACGGCTTCCTCTCTGCCTGCAAATCCCAAAGGATAATTGAGGACCGGATTCCTGCCATCCATTCCTGTTCTTGTCAGCCCCCAGGGCTATTTTGTGTAAAGTGGCAGTGATCCCTGGGGTAGCTGGGGTGGGAGGTGGGAGGTAGAGGTGGGGCAGGGAGTGGGCAGGGGAGGGGCAAGGAAGGCTGGAGTGAAAAGAGAGCACTCATTCATGGTCAACTTTCTCCTTCATTCAACATAAAGACCCATCTCTAAGAGCATAAACAATCAGAAGAGTAGGTCATATATGCCCCTTGATACAAATAGGTTGCGTTAATACATGGACTCTCCAGATGCGTGTGTCTTCAGTGGCTTTGTAAAGTCCGTGGACCATACAGAGATAAATTGTCTTCGGCTGCACCAGGCTTTCTGAAACCTTGTTGCTTTCTCTCTGGTTGCCCCACTTTCCTGACCTTTGATATTTGGTGCAGAGAGAGACAGTAATAGGTCCAGGCAACGGATGGTTGTGGGGGGGGGTCATCTGTCCTGGCTGTCTGTCCGTCTCGCATGGCAATGTTTGTTATTGGATGTCCCTGGAGAGATAGCAATCAGTGTCTGCCAACACAATCAAAGCCTTCAATGCCCTCTGGGTCCTGCAGGGACTAGAGTGTTATTTCCTCCTTTAGTCATATTTTGTTTGGGTGTTTTGTAGGGTACAAGATTAGATACCCCAAGGTATATTAAAGCTAAGTAAAGTAAGGTTTATTTATTAGTCACAAGTAAGGCTTACATTAACACTGCAATGAAATTACTGTGAAATTCCCCTTCTCGCCACACTCCGGCGCTTTCCCGGGTACACTGAGGGAGAATTTAACACGACCAATTCCCCTAACCAGCACATCTTTCAGACTGTGGAAGGAAACCAGAGCACCCAGAGAAGACCCACGCAGACACGGGGAGAACATGCAAACTCCACACAGACAGTGACCCAAACCAGGAATTGAACCCGGGTCCCTGGAGCTGTGAGGCAGCAGTGCTAATCACTGCACCACCATGCCACCCCTGAAGTTTAGTATTATGAAGTCAGATTAGACCCCAATTGTTTGCTATTTTGGTATTAATGTGAGGAGATGATTTTTCACTCCAGGCATGATTCTACTGATAAACTGAGAAAAGTTTATCAAAGCAAACTTTATTTAACAACAGGTTAGTCATAAAAAATTAATTAGCTCGACACTTACCAATTGAACAAAATTTAAACATGACAAGATCCAGTTCTTAACTGCTAATTTATCCTGAATGAGTTCCAATTCAAGCAATATTCCTTTTACAAACTTAATCTCCTCTTCAAAATCAATTGGCAAACCACAGACTTACATATGTGTGTTTGGTTAACAGTCCTATAGTTTTTTAAAATACCTCTAGAGAGAGAGAAAGCGAGAGAAAGAGAAACGTGTCTTCCACGGCCCCAAACAGCAATCTCCAGAGAGAGAGACAGAAAGACATCTCTTGCTTCTTTCAGAATGAGGCAGAAACTGACTGTTTTGAAATACTGTCCCCCCTGCAAGCTTAGCTCTTCCCATTAACATATGAGTCAGTCAATCAAGCTAATCAAAACCCTCCTCTGCAATCCCAAGGGAAACCTAAGTAAACACAAATGCACTAACTCTGTTTAGACTAAAACACCATTAGCTAAAATCAATCATTAATCTGCATTCTCGACATTTGAGCTGCCTGTTGCCTGGACAAATCAGCACCATGTCAAACAGAGCTGAATTTTAAACATAGCCCTTTTAAGAAGCATGATAAAAGCACATTGCTCAAAGGCACAGTATTATCACAGTTTTAAGTTTCCTTTGAGATTCTATTTTCTTTGACACAGTATTCCTGTATGTGGCTGCCTTTTAATTTATCCCTCAATTTGGTGATTTAGTTTATTTGGTTACACAAATGAAGCATGCCCCTTGAGCATATCCTTTTATTCAGTAAGATAATAATAATAAGATAATGGTCTATCGTCTCATACATCAATTCCCTTAGTATTCAAAAATCATCTACCAATCTCAGTATTGAATATACTCATCAGCTAAGCAGACACAGCTCTCTGGAAAGGCACCGATCTTTGAGTCATCAGCAAACCTAGCAGCCATACCATTCATTCCTTCATCCAAATCACTTCCATAATTTATAAATAGTTGAGGATCCAGAACTGATCCCTGTGGCACGCCATTCATTATATTTTGCCCACCAGAAAATGACCCATTTATTTACAGCTTCCCGTAAGCTAACCAATCTTCTATCAATGCCAATATGTTACCCCCTACACCACGAGCTTTAACCACTGCACACACTACTGCCTCAAAGAGCGCCAACAAATTGATTAAACATGATTTCCCATTGACAAAACTATGTTGACACTGCCTGATTACCTTGAGTTTATCTAAGTGCCCTGCTATAATGTCTTTAATAAAAGCTTCTAACATTTCCCTATGACAGATCATAGAATCCTACAGTGCAGAAGGAGGCCATTTAGCCCATCAGGTCTGCACTGCTCACAATCCCAGCCAGGTCCTATCCCCATAACATTTACCCTAACTAGTTCCCTACCCCCACCCCCGACACTAAGTGGCAATTTAGTATGGCCAATCCACCCAACCCGCACACCTTGGACTGTAGATGTTAAGCTTCACTCGTCCATAGTTTCCTACTTCCCGTCCCTTTCCTCTTTTGAATAAAGAAGTTACATTAGCTATTTTCCAATCTAATAGATCTTGGAAAATTAAAACCAATACACCAACTGTCTCACTAGTCGCATCTTTTAAGATCCTAGGATAAAGTCCATCAGGACCCGAGAACTTGTCAGTTCGATGTTCCAACAATTTACTCAGTACCACTTTCCTGTTGATTCTGATTTTCCTGAGTTCCTGCCTCCCTTCCATTTCCTGATTTATAAATATTTGTAGGATGTTACTTGCATCTTCCATATTTAAGACTCATGAAAAATACTTGTTCAATTAATCTGCCAGCTCCTTAGTTTCCAATATTACATCACCAGACTCACTTTCTGCAGGATAAACATTCACTTTGTGAACTTCTCTTTTTAAAATATCTATAAAAATTCTTACTACCTGTCTTTATATGGTTGGCTAGCTTTCTCTCATACACTAATTATTCCTCTCATTAAAATTTTAGTCATCCTTTGCTGTTTGTTGTGTTCTACCCATCCTTCTGACCTGTAAGTGGACCTGTAAGTACCGACCTGCGGGTGAAACTAGACTAGAGGCCATAGCCTCAAAATAAGGGGGAGCAGATTTAGGACGGAGTTGAGGAGGAACTTCTTCACACAAAGGGTTGTGAATCTGTGGAATTCCCTGCCCTGTGAAGCAGTTGAGGCTACCTCATTGAACGTTTTTAAGGCAAGGATAGATAAATTTTTAAACAGTAAAGGAATTAAGGGTTATGGTGAGCAGGGGGTAAGTAGAGCTGAATCCACAAAAAGATCAGCCATGATCTTATTGAATGACGGAGCAGGCTCGAGGGGCAGATGGCCTACTCCTCCTCTTAGTTCTTATATTCTTATGTAAGCCATCTTTACAGAATTTTATGCTTTTCCTTTAAGTTTGATAGCATCTTTAACTTATTTAGTTAACCACAGAGGGTGGGTCATCCATTTGGACTTATTTTTCTTGGTTGGAATGTAGCTACTCCGAAATATTCCCGAATGTCAGCCACTGTATCTGTTGACCTAGCTCTTAACCTAAATTGCCAGCTCACTCTATTTTTCCCTTCATTCATTTCATTGTGATCCTTTAATTACAAGCGACATTTTCAGCATTTCCAGCCTTCAGTTATTGAGTTGGACAGCTGGATAATAATATGCAGAACAGAAGAGAAAAAATGTGTTTATACCTGCAGGTAATCATTCCTCACAGTGACAGGACAATGTAGGTTAATCCCTCCAAGGAGCTTGGCAGGGTAATTATTCCCCAAATGGTCTGAGTGGGATATTACTCACTACCATCTATTTAAAAAGGATTCTGGAATTTTCCATCAAGGTACCAGTTATGTGTTGACCTTTCTGTCTGATGATGGCTTTTCACAGTCTTGAGAAAGCTACCTTTGACAGTCTTGGATGTGAGGACTCCAACATAATCTAAACTACAAGAAAGTCTGTATTATTATCAGCCAGTTTTGAGGTATTTTAAGTGTGTTTTTTTAGATATCTTTTTATTCCATTATTAAAATTATAAAACCTATGCACAGGGTGGATCAAGGAAGCCCTCATCCATCTCCTTGCTCCAAACCCAATTCAAACTGAGTCTAATTCATCGTTCCCACCACAGAGACAAACAAGATCCCAGATGACTAGATTTTGATTTGATTTATTATTGTCAGATGTATTAGTATACAGTGAAAAGTATTGTTTCTTGCATGCTATACAAATAGAGCATACCATTCATAGAGAAGGAGAGAGTACAGAATGTAGTGCTACAGCCAATAAGGTAATGGTCTATCCCCTCATTCATCAATTCCCTTCATATTCAAAAATCAACTTAATACAAGGTAGGTCCATTCAAAAGTGTAATGACAGCAGGGAAGAAACTGTCCTTGAGTCAATTGGTACATGTCCTCAGACTTTTGTATCTTTTTTCCAACAGAGGTAGATGGAAGAGAGCATGTCCAGGGAATGTGCAGTCCTGGATTATGCTGGCTGCTTTTGGGAAGTGTAGACAGAGTCAATGGATGGGAGGCTGGTTTTTTTGATGGACTGTACTTTGTTCACGACCTTCTGTAGTTTCTTGCGGTCTTGGGCAGAATAGGAGCCATACCAAGCTGTGATACCACCAGAAAGCATGCTTTCTATGCTGCATCTGTCATTGCACCTGATCTTAGCTAAAAAGACAAGGTGAACCTTTTTTTAAAAAAAATTTTACTCCATCCTTTAAGTGACAAAGCCAATGTTCAGATGGACCAGGCAAACTCAAATCCATTCCTTGCTTGCTCCAAAAAGAAAGTTCAGATTGAATCCAATGCATGGTCCCCACAAGAGTGACAAACAGGATCCAAGATGACAAGATAAGGCATCTTGGGCTTGAGCGCTTGACCTTAGTCAAAAGGCCAATCACTGACTTGTTCTTTTCACACGCTGGAGAGGATGGCTATCGCTGTCAGGTGTGGAGCTTACTATCTGAAAGATATTAACTTTGAGGGTTTGATGGGCATGGAAGCTAATTAAAAGTCCCAGCTTGCTGGGAAGAAGGTCTTGCATTGACAATGGTGCTTTTGATCCTTGATTTGCTGTACAGCCAATAAAGTATCTTTGAAACGCGGTCACAGTTGAAACGTGGAGAAGTGCAGCATCCAGTTTGTACACAAATTAAAATGTGATGGTAACCAGCTTATCTGTCCCTTTGTGAGGTTGATTGAGGGATAAATTTTGGCCAGGACACCAGCAATACTCTTCTGCAAAATACTGCCATTGGATTGTTTACACCCACCTGTGCATGGTCTAACATCTCATCTGAAAGACGGCACTTCCAACAGTGCCACAGTCCCTCAGTACTGCATTAGACAGTCAGCCTTGAGTTTTGAATTCAAGCCCTGGAGTGGGACTCGAACCCGGAACCTTGTGACTCAGAGATGACAGTGCTGCCAACTGACTCACGGCTGACACTAAAGGCCATGAGCCAACCAGATAGAGGTGCGCTATTGAATGACATGTGCAAATAGTTTGTCATCTCCCCTCCTTAGGGTTGGGGGTCAGAAAGGGCATTGCATTAATTTAATAAACTTGTTTCAATTATGAAAGAAATCTTCAATTGCTGACTGCTTGTTTCATGCCAGCGGTTGTGGACTGAGGGAAGGAAAGGGTGATGCTGTCCATTCCATTGGTGCCCAAGACCCAACTGATTCCCACCTCAGATGGAGCTGCAAATGGCAGAGATGGAACCGTATCAATGAGGCCTATACTTCAGGTGGAAGTCCAGGGTCAGCATGACTAGCGGGAGCCTGGTGAAGAGTTCAATATTTTTGTATTTGAGAAGATATGAGTTTCAGATTCTGTTAGTGCGTGAAATCTGCTGTATTGACCTCAAGGCACTGTTTAACCTTTACTTTTAATAAAATTGATTTATAGCTCTCTCAGGCCGAGTCATATCATCTGATTGTCTTCAGTCTCCTGCTTCCTGAAGACAAGAGGGACACGAGGGAGCTCAAGACAATTCAGTACGACAATTGTCCTAAGGCAATGCTGCATTACCAGATATTGTGTGTATTAAATCAGTTTGTAGAGACCAGGGGCTTGTTTCCAGGGCTGATCTTTGGTATAGATTATGAGAGAAATAGCCGGCGAGAAAAGAACACACTACAGTTTTGCAATAAAAATCAACAAAAATCAAAACTTTGTCTGCTGTTGGTGACCACTCCTGTATGCTCACAGCTTCGGATACTCAACACACAAGGTGCAACATGCAGGCTCCTAAATGCCTAAAAAAATCTACTTCCTGTCCCACATTTCCTTTGAGGGCCAATGTCACTCTGCTTTGCACAATTTTCCCAGCAGTGCTGAGTGGACACCGAAGAGGGTTACTTTTGTCTCCAGGCCTGGGGGTAGCATGGTGGCATAGTGGTTAGCACTGTTGCCTTACAGTTCCAGGGACCCAGGTTCAATTCCCGGCTTGGGTTACTGACTGTGCGGAGTCTGCATGTTTTCCTCGTGTCTACGTGGGTTTCCTCCGGGTACTCTAGTTTCCTCCCACAATCCAAAACACATGCAGGTTAGATGCATTGGCCACGCTAAATTCTCCCTCAGTGTACCCAAACAAGCACTGGAATGTGGCGACTAGGGGACTTTCACAGTAACTTCATTGCAGTGTTAATGTAAGCCTACTTGCAACAATTATAAATAAATGTAAACATTTACCATTGTCTGGCCACAGTGCAGCAAAGTGGCTGAATAACTGGTCACATGGAGCAGAACAGAATCAACGTAGAGTTCACTCAATGGCCAACGTTCTCTCCTGCCATCGGGAAAGCTGCTTCTTTTCTGTGCGGCAAATCCCTCAATGCGACTGGAGTGGCGAAATCATACATTTCATATAGGGCGGCACTGCTGCCTCACAGCACCAGGGACCTGGGTTCGATTCCCGGCTTGGGTCACAGTCTGTGTAGAATTTGTATATTCTCCCTGTGTCTGTGTGGGTTTCCTCTGGGTGCTGCCCTTAGTGTCCAAAAGTGTGTCGGTTGGAAGAATTAGCCATGGTAAATTAGTGGGATTACAGGGATAGGGCAGGGGAAAGGATCTGAGTAAGATACTCTGTCAGAGAGTCGGAGTGGACTTGATGGGCCAAATGGCCTCTTCTGCATTGTAGCAACTCTATGATGTAGTTGACTTCTCAATAGTTAGGGGTTGTCTACTCATCACTTTCTCACAGAAATGGTCTGGATAAAGAATCATAGAATCCCTACAGTGCAGAAGGAGGCCATTCAGCCCATCGTGTCTGCACCAACCACAATTCCACCCAGGTCCTATTCCCATAACCCCATACATGTAGCCTACTAATCCTCCTGACACTAAGGAGCAATGTATCATGGCCAATCAACCTAACCCGCACAATTTTAGACTGTTGGAGGAAACCGGAGCACTTGGAGGAAATGCCGCAGACATGGGGAGAACATGGAGACTGCGCACAGACAGAGACCCAAGCTGGGAATTGAACCCGGGTCCCTGGTGCTGGGAGACAGCAGTGCTAACTACTGTCCCACCATGCTGCCCCAATTATAATTAACTATTGGTTTTTAGACCTAGATATTTTAACACACTTTACAAAACAATGCCAAGATAAAACGCAAATAAGGTAAGCTCCGTTAAAACAAGTCCAAAATCTAAACAATGGGTAGTTTGTTCACCTATCCCAGAAATCAATAAATACCTTATACCCAGTGTGTCGGGAAGTCTCTGATTATGGACCTGAGAGAGGAGGAGTGATCAGTTGAACCTGCCTTTGGTCTCTGACTGGATGCAGCAGGTCAGTCAGGCATCAGAAAACAGTTTCAGATCTTCCTGGCCCTCTGAATAATCACCACTTTTACACAGACTTCCTCAGGGAGGAAGGAGCTGAAATGACTTGGGTTACCTGCATGGACCACAGTCCTGGCTGCATCCTCCTCAAATCCATAGAAAATAGAAGCAGGAGTAGGCCATTCGGCCCTTTGAGTCTTCCCTGCCATTTTGATCATGACAAGTTCAATACATTGATTCTGCCTTCCCCACCTCGATCCCTTTAGCCCCAAGAGCTACAACTAATTCCATCATGATATCAACAACATTTTAGCCTCAACTAATTTCTGTGGTGGTGAATTCCAGATTCATCACTTCTGGGTGAAGAAATTTCTCCTCACCTCAGTCCTAAAGGGTTACCCCTTATCCTAAACTCTGACCTCTGTCTCAAATGCAAATTCCATGACTCCTCATGCTTTATCACCCAATGTCCTGTAACATGTCTTGTCATGAGGAAGTGATGGTCTCATGGTATTATCACTGGATTATTGATCCAGAAACTCAGCTAATGTTCCGATGACCTGGCTTCAAATCCTACCACGGTAAATGGTGGAATTTGAATTCAATAAAAAAAATCTGAAATTAAGAATCCATTGACGAATCATTGTCGAATGTTGGAAAAGGAATCCCATTTGGTTCACTAATGTCCTTTAGAGAAGGAAATCTGCCAGCCTTACCTGGTCTGGCCTACATGTGACTCCAGAGCCACAGCAATGTGGTTGACTCTCAACTGCCCTCAGGAAATTGGGGATGGACAATAAATGCTGACCAGCCAGCGGTGCCCGTACCCCATGAATGAATGAAGAAATAAACCTTTATCACTCCCTACATCCTCAATGGGTCAACAGTACAATTGATGGCACGGTGATTAAAAGCTTCTGCATCATTCCAAATAAGCAGCGGTATAGCATAATTTAATCTTCTGGCCTTTTGTTACCTCTCACTCTAGTGGTTATGTTGACAACACTTCACATTGCCAAGGCAATGATCAAAAATTAAATTTAAATTGGATCTCGCTAATTGCTGATTGTGTCCATTGTTACATTTACAACACTTCAGGCTTCCTGCACCCCATTGTGTGTTATATGACATGATCCAAAACTGCTTTAAGCATTGCAAGTGAGCAACTCCCCTGCTTCCCCTGAATAAAGAGTCAGTGTGATGTTGCTAAGCATCAACTTTGCTGCAAAGCTCGCTGAAACCTAAGACCCGGCTCCAATAATCCTGCATAACCCAACAACCAATAGCGAGAAACAATTATCGAGCAATTGACACACAGCCTGTCAGGTCAGCCTTCAGTCTTGCCGTAATGAAGTTAACTCGCAGCTTTCCCTGTTCCCATCAAGCTTTCACCAGTTACAAAACATTCTGTCGGCAAGGCGGCCTCCCACTAAATGCTGGTAAACAGAAGAGGGTTGCAGATGGAAAGATTAAGCCAAGGTAAAATGTGCACTGCTTCAGCTTAATTGCAAACCTGCTTCCGCCAGTGTGTTCCTTAAAGAGAAACGGTCTCCAACGGACATTATTTATGTGCACGTTATATGAAATACTCATTAGGGCCCTGGAACTGGCTGTGTTTCTACTAGGCTGCGCCATTTAGTTACATTGCCACAGTATGTTCCTGTTTCCAACATCTGACACACACATAAGTTAGTGCTCTCCACGTATCACTTTTACACAGGGTTCCAAGTTTATGTAATGAGACGAAAAGAGAAAATGCTGGAAAATCTCAGCAGGTCTGTGGGGAGAGAATAGAGCCAACGTTTGGATGGCCCTTCGTCACAGATGTCCAAACACATGATTGAAACTGTAGCAAATAAAATCATCAAATTCTGGACCCAATTCTCTAACCGGTCTCCTAAGTGCAGCAGCACTATTTCCCCAGCAAAGTACAGAGAATGGGAGATAGTTACACACTGGAAATGATTTTGATTTGATGTATTATTGTCACATGTATTAGTATACAGCAAAAAGTATTCTTTCTTGCACGCTATACAGACAAAGCAAATTGTACGTAGAGAAGGAGGGGAGAGGGTGCAGAATGTAGTGTTACAGACATAGTTAAGGTATAGAGAAAGATCAGCTTAATGCGAGGTATGATATCATAGAAGCCTTACAGAGCAGAAGGAGGCCATTCAGCCCACTGAGACTACACTGACATCAATCCCACCCTATCCCCATAACCCTACATATTTACCTTATGAACCTCTCCGAAACTAGGGTCAATTTAGCATGGCCAATCAACCTAACCACATGTCTGTGGACTATTGGAGGAAACTGGAGTATCTGGAGGAAACCCATGCAGACACAGGGAGAATGTGCAAACTCCACACAGACAGTAGCCCAAGCCAGGAAGCGAATCCAGGTCCCTGGCACTGTGAGGCTGCAGTGCTAACCACTGTGCCACCGTGCCACCCTGTTGTGAGATAGGTCCATTCAAAAGTCTGATGGCAGCAGGGAAGAGACTATTTTTGAGTTGATTGGTACGTGACCTCAGACTTTTGTATCTTTTTCCCAATGGAAGAAGGTGGAAGAGAGAATGTCTGGATACGTGAGGCCCTTAATGATGCTGGCTGCATTTCTGAGACAGCGGGAAGTGTAGACAGTGTCAAGCACGCAGTGTCAAACAGTGACTGGTTTGCGTGGTGGACTGGGCTTTATTCACGACCCCTTGTAGTTTCTTGCGGTCTTGGGCAAAACAAGAGCCATACTAATCTCTGATATAACCAAAAAGAACGCTTTTTATGGTGCATCTGTAAAAATTGGTAAGAATTGTACTGACATGCCAATTTGTCTTAGCCTTCTCAGAAAGTAGAGGTGTTGGTGTGCTTCCTTAACTATAGTGTCAACATAGGGGGACCAGGATAGGTTGCTGTAAAATGAATCCCAGTCACTTAGAGCAGTGTGCTTTCTATAAGGTGGGTTTGATTGGACACTTACTTATCCCTAATCATCTCCATTAAGGCTGAGAATAGTGGTGTCACTGTGTGCAGTAAAAGAGAAAGCACTCAAATACTCAACTGTTCAGGCACACCTGCTCCAGCAGATGGTCCACACTGAACCATTAACTCACCTGTTCTCCACACAGACATTGACTGAGTGTTTGTACAGTCCGTGTTTGCCTATCGCTTTAGAACCACAGAATCCCTACAGTGCAGACAAAGGCCATTCAGCCCATCGAGACTGCACCGACTTTCCGAAAGAGCACCTTTCCTAGGCCCAATCCCTGGGTGGCACAGTGGTACGGTGGTTAGCATTGCTGTCTCACAGCGCCAGGGACCCGGGCTCGAATGCCTGTTTGGGTCACTACGTGTGTGGAGTTTGCATGCTCTCTCCTTGTCTATGTGGGTTCCTTCCAGATGCTCCTGTTTCCTCCCACAATTCGAAAGGCCGTGCTGGTTAGGTGGGCTGGCCATGCTAACTTCTCCCTCGGTGCACCTGAACAGGCACCGGAGTGTGGCAACTAGGGGATTTTCACAGTAATTTATTTTAGTGTGAGCCTACTTGTGACACTAATAAATAAATTTAAATTTACTCCACGCATTCACCAATGCCAATTCACCTGACCTGTGTATTTTTGGACTGTGGAAGGAAACTGGAGCACCCAAAAAAACCCATGCATGTGCAATGTGAATTTGCAAACTCCACCACAGACAGTGACCCAAGCCAGGAATCGAACCCAGATCCCTGGTACTGTGAGGCAGCAGTGCTAACCACTGTGCCACCCAATTTGGAATGTCACAGCCAGCAGAGAGAAAGGGGCTTTTCTTGAATGAATGGTCCTGGGTTGAATGATCAGGCTGCCCAGCGTACAGTGGGCTCCTGTCACAGAGAGTGCCGTGTATTTATTTGAGCACAGAGAGATTTCACTATCTGTTTGGGTTGAACATGTAATCGTGCTGGGCACCCAGGGGCAAGATCCTTTCATAAACATCGCCCAGAATTTGTTCAGGGAATCTTTCCTGGCACAGGCAAGACAGCAGAAAGTTGACACAAAAATAGAAAAGGAGTGGGAAGCTGAGTGGCTGCTTGACTTTGCCAGACGGAAGATGCCTACTGTCAGAACAAATGTCACCTGTTGCGATGACTATCTGCTGAAATGCGCATCTTT
This sequence comes from Carcharhinus amblyrhynchos, assembly GCF_965287045.1. Lineage (NCBI taxonomy): Eukaryota > Metazoa > Chordata > Chondrichthyes > Carcharhiniformes > Carcharhinidae > Carcharhinus > Carcharhinus amblyrhynchos. The sequence goes on from NC_137344.1 coordinate 11,308,249, forward strand.
TTTCCTGGTAAAGATCAGAAACAGACTTCTCCATCCGGGAAATCCAGCTGCAAGGTAAAACACGGAGTTATTTATACCTGTTTCGTTAAACATTCACAATTTTCTGAATTTTAAAGTAGGGAGGAGAAATATTGACATTTTTTTGCCACTCTGGACACCGTTAAGGTGAGAAAATGGTGACCGGCTGCAAGGAACATAACAATGACCTTTCACCCTTCTCCCCCCGCCAGCTGACCTTTCACCTTTCCCCCCACCAACTGACCTTTCACCCTTCTCCCCGCCAGCTGACCTTTCACCCTTCTCACCCACCAGCTGACCTTTCACCATTCCCCCCACCAACTGACCTTTCACCCTTCTCCCCGCCAGCTGACCTTTCACCCTTCTCCCCGCCAGCTGATCTTTCACCCTTCTCACCCACCAGCTGACCTTTCACCCTTCTCACCCACCAGTTGACCTTTCACCCTTACCCCCACCAGCTGACCTTTCACCCTTCCCCCACCAGCTGACCTTTCACCCTTCCTCCCCTGCCAGCTGACCTTTCACCCTTACCCCCCCACCAGCTGTTGTGACTTTTATATTCCCTGCTTCACCTCATTATCTCTGTGCTTCGTTCTGAGGGTTCGATTGGAGCATTCCGGTGAATCGATTATTTCTGTGTTTCTCCACCCCTGATCAGCAGCGGATTGAAAACAAGTTTTTGCACAATATTATACTGCTTTTAGTTTTCTTTGGCAGCACGGGGCTTGAGAAGAAAAGCCAGCAACAGCTTATTCTCCTGCTCCTCTGCTTTAGGCTGTGGTTGTTGCTGAATCTTGGATAGACAGGTGCTGGGTAAGCATCAAGGCCCTCAGTCATCTTCCTGTAAAGAATCATAGAATTGTACAGTGCAGAAGAAGGCCATTCAGCCCATCGAGTCTGTACCAATCACAATCCCACCCAGGCCCTCTCTCCATAACCCCATGTATTTACCCTAGCTAGTTCACTGACACTAAACAGCAACTTAGCATAGCCAATCTACCTAATCTGCACATCTTTGGACTGTGGGAGGAAACTGGAGCACACGGAGGAAACCCATGCAGACACAGGGAGAATGTGCAAACTCCACACAGACAGTCACCCTAGCCAGGAATCGAACCCGGATCTTTGGCACTGTAAGGCAGCAGTGCTAGCCACCATTCTGCCAGACACGTGGTTAGCACTGTTGCCAGGACAATGGAGCCCAAATATCAGCAGAATAGGGAGGCAGTGGCATAGTGGTATTGTCATTGGACTAGTAATCCAGAGACCATTGCTGATTGTTGTAAAACCCATCTGGTTCACTAATGTCCTTTAGATAAGGAAATCTGCTGTCCTTACACAGCCTATATGTGACTCCAGAACCACAGCAATGTGGTTGACTCTTAACTGCCCTCGGAGATGGACAAGAAATGCTAGCCCAGCCAGCGATGTCCATATCCCATGAATGAATAAAAGAAAAGAATGCAGAATTGAAGGGAAAAAGCGTTCTGAAGATTGTGGAATTCTAAAGGTAACTGAGTTAAGGATAACAAAAACAGAAAAATGCTGGAAAATCTCAGCAGGTCTGACGGCATCTGTGGAGAGAGAACAGAGCCAACGTTCCAAGTCTAGATGACCATCATCAGAGCTGAGAGGAAAGAGAGTCCACAGAGACTACCTACTTATGAGGGTAGGGAGGAGGGGTGGAACTGGATAAAGGGAATGTAAATGAGCGTGCAAAGGGCTGAGAAGGTGTTGAAAGTGTCCATTCAGTGATCAGAATGTGTGAATGGCAAAGCAGCTTGGTAAAGGACTGCCTGAGGAGGAAATGAGAGAGTGCAGAATGTAGTGTTGTAATCACAGCTCAGGTGTAGAGAAAGATCAATGCAAGGTGGGTCCATTCAAAAGCCTGATGGCAGCAGGGAAGAAGCTGTTTTTGAGTCGGTTGGTACATGACCTCAGACTTTTGCATCTTTTTCCCAACAGAAGAAGGTGGAAGAGAGAATGTCCTGGGTGCTTGGAGTCCTTAATTTTGCTGGTTGCTTTGCCGAGGCAGCGGGAAGTATAGACAGAGTCAATGGATAGGAGGCTGGTTTGCGTGATGGATTGGGCTACATTCACGACCTTTTGTAATTTCTTGCGGTCTTGGGCAGAGCAGGAGCCAGACCGAGCTGTGATACAACCAGAAAGAATGCTTTCTATGGTGTATCTGTAAAAGTTGGTGAGAGTCGTAGCTGACATGCCAAATAATTGCTCACATCTACCTAGCTAGTTCCTCCCATAAAATTTTACACTCGTTCAACAGTTTGTCACCCACAAAGCTGGTGACAACACCAGTTGGAAGAATGATTGTTCCTCTTGGTGACCTGGGCCTCGTTAATCTCGCACCATTCACCTCTATCAGCAGGCAGTTGAAGCCACTGACTCATCGCTGCCAACATAACGTTAAATTCAGTCATTGACAGCAGAGCAGGCTCATACACCTGCCTGCTTTCAATTGATTTTTATCCCTAGGTCTTATGTACCCAGAGCAGAACAAAGCAGTCAAATTGAAGCCAATTAGGGAGTAAGAGCCAGAACAAGAGCATTAAATCAGTCAATTGAAGAATGGCTCATTTCCTGGTAATCACACTCCCATTTACGATGCTGCCCTGTTCTAGACAAGAATCGATTAAACTGCTTGATTGCTCTGATCCATGGAAGACCTTTAGGTTTGGACTGACGCTGATGAGTTTGGAAACATTCAGAGTAACTTCAGAAAACTGACACTACATCTGGTGCGTTCTGGCCCAACTTGTCCATGCTACCCAGTTTTTACCACTAAGCTAGCCCCAGTTATCTGTATTTGACCTATTTATCCCTCTATATCCATCTTACCCATGTAACTGCCTAAACACTTTTTAAAAGACAAAATTGTACCTACTACTATGACTTCTGACTGCTCATTCCAGACACTCGTTGCCCTCCGAGTGAAACAATTGCCCCTCTGGACTCTTTTATATCTCTCCCTTCTCACCTTAAGCCTACGCTCTCTTGTTTTAGGTTCCCCTATCTTTGGGAAACTATGTTAACAACAACATTGTTGTGGGACTGAAGTGACAGCGTGGATAGAGGATTGGTTGTCAAATAGGAGGCAGAGAGTGGGGGTCAATGGGTGCTATTCGGATTGGCGGTTGGTGACTAGTGGGGTGCCCCAGGGGTCGGTGCTGGGGCCTCAGCTATTTACCATTTATATAGATGATCTGGAGGAGGGAACCGAGTGCAGGGTGTCGAAATTTGCTGATGACACCAAGATTGGGGGAAAGGCAAATTGTGCGGAGGGTGTGGAGAGTCTGCAGAAGGATCTAGATAGGCTGGGCGAATGGGCCAGGAAATGGCAAATGGAATTTAATGTTGGCAAGTGTGAGGTGGTCCACTTTGGTAGGAAGAATGGTAGGAAGGACTATTACTTACGGGGCGAAAAACTGCAGCAGGCGATGGTGCAGAGGGACCTCGGGGTCCTTGTGCATGAGTCGCAAAAACCCAGCTTGCAGGTGCAGCAGGTGGTCAGGAAGGCGAATGGGATGCTGGCCTTCATAGCGAGGGGGATTGAATATAAAAGTAGGGAGGTCTTGCTGCAGCTGTATAGGGCATTGGTGAGGCCGCAGCTGGAGTGCTGTGTGCAGTTTTGGGCGCCGCACCTGCGCAAGGATATTTTGGCCCTGGAGGGAGTGCAGAGGAGGTTTACTAGGCTGATACCGGAGTTGAGGGGATTGAGCTATGAGGAGAGGCTGAATAAACTAGGCTTGTACTCGTTAGAGTTTAGAAGAATGAGGGGAGATCTCATTGAGACGTATAAGATGATGAATGGGATGGATAGGATAGAGGTGGAGAGACTCTTCCCGCTCAAAAAAGACAGTAGGACTAGGGGGCACAGCCTCAAGATAAAGGGGAGGCGGTTTAGAACGGAGTTGAGGAGGAACTTCTTCACTCAAAGGGTGGTGAATCTCTGGAATTCTCTGCCCGTTGAAGTGGTGGAGGCTGCCTCGCTAAATATTTTTAAGAAGCGGGTTGATGGGTTCTTGATAAGAGAGGGGATTAACGGTTATGGGGAGAGGGCCGGAAAGTGGAACTGAGCAGCGACAGATCAGCCATGATCTTATTGAATGGCGGGGCAGGCTCGAAGGGCTAGATGGCCTACTCCTGCTCCTATTTCTTATGTTCTTATGTTCTTATGACATGGAGGCCAGAACAGGTAAGGATGGCAGATTTCCTTCATTAGGGAATGAGATGGGTTTGTCTAACAATCAAGATAATTTCATGGTCGTCATTGTTCCAGACTTATCCACTGAAATTAAATTCTACCAACCGCTGTGTGTGTGGGGGTGGGGAATGGATTTGAACCCATGTCCAGGGCACTATCCTGGGCCTCCGGATTAGTAGTCCAGTGATATTAGCTCAATGCCACCATGTCCCTTCTGATGAGTTGAAACAAGAGCAAAGTTGGATGATGTTACAGAAGTGGTAATAGGCAGTCTTAGTGAAGGGACGAATACTAATCAGAATCTCATCTTGGCTTGAACATAACACAAAGTTTGTGAATGGACAAGTTTACTCTCTGACTGTTGCTAGGGTTTGATTTGATTTATTATTGTCAATAAATTGATTTATTATTATACAGCGATAAGTATTGTTTCCTGCGCGCTATACGGAAAAAGCTTACCGTTCATAGAGTACATAGGGGAGAGGAAAAGGACGGAGTGCAGAATATAGTGTTACAGTCATAGAGAAGAGTGACAGTACAGTTTAAAAGCAGGGAATGAGAGTAAAAGATGGAATTAGAGGGGACACTGGGGACAGCTCACCAGAAGTCACCTCGCTCCGGTGATATCTTGGGATGGACTTGGGAACGAGGGAACAGATTCTGGAACAAGGGATCAAAAATATGGATTCAAACTTCCTAATGATTTAATTGGAGGAAATTTCTGCTCATCCCTTATTGGATCTTGGCTGAGCGTTCTGACAGTCAGGGTAGATTTGCTCTTGTTTGGAGATGGGAATCACAGTAGCCAATTCCACTGGGATGATCAAGGAGGTGTCATATCACATGTGCATATTAAACTCGAACGCTACTCAAACCAAACCTTCAATATTTTTGCCTGTTTCGGAGTTATGACAGCATAGCTAGAACTTGCTAGCTTTTATTGCACGAAGGACATAATCACTGCCAAGCCAGTTTTGATTGCGTTTTATTTATTTCAGTGACTTTCATGTATTTTTAATTTACAAGAATCTTGAAACGCAGTGGAAACTGTGGCAATAAAACAACTGCATCTGCTATTGGGATAAGAGGGAATGAAGCAATCATTTAATGGGTTCGGGCCTTCAGTTTCTGCCCTCCCTCTCCTCCACCCACACACTGACATTAAGTAAAATCACCAACCATTCACTCACTCAACCGCACGGCAGCTCTGTATTTTGACACAATCCTCCATTACACCGGCATTCGGAAATGATCAAATTCAATTCTACATTTCGCTCCCTCTGTGCCGTCAGTGTCAGGGCATTTCGTGATCAAGTTTAAACATCGAGGGTCACATGTAGGGTTAAGCACCCACACTGCAATGGCTGCTTGAGACCCCTCCCCCACCCCACCTTCACCCCACCGCAGTAAAACACCCCCCATCTCCTCATCATCAGTGACACAAACCCCTACCACACCTCAGATGTCCGCTCCTCACACCCATTCGTGGCACACATTTGTAATGTTTTCCAACCATTCTTGCGGGCACGTTCTTCCAGTCCCACCAACGGCGCATTCCCCTCCACCCCCCCCCCCCCAACCCCCCACCCCCCATTCCCCCCAAAGCCACAGGTCCCTCGGTAGTAGAGGGAACAGTTAACAAGAAAAAGTGTTGCGGCAATGGGGCAGGAAGATCCCACTTCCAACCAATGAAGGGTCACCTCCGCTATTGTGAAATATGCCATGGGGAATGGTGGTGGTGGTTGAGTGGGGTGGGGTGGGGGGTACAAAAATCCCACTCTGAGTATATCTGTGAGAGGGTATATATGGGCCAATGCAGGAAAGTAGGATTAGAAAGGGCACCTGTATGTCCTTGGGCTGGCATGGACAAGATGGGCCAAATAGCCTCCTTCTGCGCTGTAACTTTTCTGTAGTTCTAATTGGCTCACAATAATTTCACAACGGACATTGCCATTTATAACCCTTCAATAAACAGGAAGAGGACAGTTTGCTCCCAACAAAACCACATTCCTGCACTCTCCTCCAGGTCTTCCCCTCTTTTTTCCTTTCCTTCCCAGCTGTCCATTCCAATCTATTTCTCATTCTTGTATTTTCTTCCTTTGTTCCCCTAAAGCCGTGCTCTTTCCTGGCAGGGTGAGTAGGCACATCAGAACTGCCATCCAGCCTCTCCCACACGGGCAGACGGCCGCAGGGTAACTCTCCCATCAGTTTTTCTTCCCTTTTCGGGGAAGTCACTCAATATAGAATGGAATGAAGCCATTTGGCCCATCATGCCTCTGCTCACTCCTTTGAAAGAATTATCCCATTAGTGCTATTTTCCCATATTTTTCCCACAGCCCTCAGAACATCCCCCTGCAATTCTTTATTCCTTTTGAAAGGGATTATTGAATTTGCCTTCAGGCACTGCCTTCTAGACCAGAATCATTCACTGCATTTTCAAAAAAATCTCCTCGTCTCATAGCTGGCTCTGTTACCAATTACCTTAAATATGTGCTGTGTGTTTAGAAATCTTTTACCAGCCCCTTCCACACAGTGCAGAATGAATCCATTCAACCTATCAAGCTTGCACTGACTCTCCAAAAGAGCATCTTACCCAGGCCCACCTCCCAACTCTCATGCGCTATCCCTGTAACCCCAAGAATTCATCATGGCTAATTCCCTTAACCTACACATCCTTGGACACTAAGGGGCAATTTAACATGGCCAATCCATCTAACACATTGACTGTGAGAGGAAATTGGAGCGCTCAGAGGAAAACTGCACAGACCACGTGCAAACTCCACACAAATAGTCACCAAAGGCTGGAATCGAACCCTGGCCCCTGCCATTGGGAAGCAGCAATGCCATCCATTGTGCCACCGTGCCACTCACATGAACTTTCCTTCTAGGAATACTATTCCAACTCAAATAGGCAGGGTTCAGAAACAGAACATTGAAAATTTGTTTTCACACACTTATAAACTTTTACTAACACTGCAGGCATTGCCTATCATGAGCCTTCAGCTAATCACTTTAATCCTGCTCCTGGGTTAAACCAATTAAATTAAATTAAACAAACTGAAGGACACATTAAAAGAATAGCCCCTTAAAATGACACTGCATCAAACAAAACAAAATGGCAAAGGAAACGTAAAACATCAAATCAAAAGCTGATTTTGAGGGTTGATAAGGCACCCCAGTCCCCACGGTGCCCATTGGGTACGTACGGAAGCTTTGATGGAGCTGGCAAACATCGCGTGCTCCCGCTACAGGAACACTTGGCCAGGAAAACAGCTGTGGTAGAGCAGCAGACAGCCAGGCAGGACAACACTCTCAGGCACTCACTGCCTGGCCTCATACCTAAGGAAAGATGTGCTGGCCTTCGAGAGGGTCCAGAGGAGGTTCACAAACATGATCCCAGGAATAAAGGGTTTGTCATATGAGGAGCGGTTGAGGAGTCTGGGTCTGTACTCAATGGAGGTTAGAAGGATGAGGGAGGACCTACTTGAAACTGAGAGGCCTGGATAGCGTGGATGTTTCCACTTGTAGGAGAGACTAGAACTTGAGGGCACAACCTTGGAGTGAAGGAACGCTCCTTTAAAACTGAGATGGGGAGGAATTTCTTCAGCCAGAGAGTGGTGAATCTGTGCAACTCATTGCCACAGAGGGCTGCGGAGGCCAGGTCATTGAGTGTCTTTAAGACAGAGATAGATAGGTTCTTGATCAATAAGGGGATCAAGGGATATGGGGAGAAGGCAGGAGAATGGGGGTAAGAATCATATCAGCCATGATTGAATAGTGGTGGAGCAGACTTGATGGGCCAAATGACGTAATTCTGCTCCTGTATCTTATGGACCTGTTGATGGTGAGTTTGGCCAGGTGTGTGTTCATGCAGAGGTTGTGCCTCCCTCCGCACTGGGTGTCTGTTGATCAGGAGTGTGGGACTGAATTGCAAACAAAGCCACAGCGAAAGGGTTTTACAAATAATTGAAAAAGGGGATGCAGTCCTTTGCAACTTACAAATGCGTGGCCCATGGACTCCACAAGGGTTGCAAAAAGCACACGTACCTTGGGAGTCTGTGAACTGACACATCCGTGTACGTGGGCAAAGGTGAATCCCCAGTTGATATTCACCAACTACAGACAATTAAACACCCAACTGACATACAATTAATATCACTGCTGGCAGGACATTGTCGATGCTCAGAGAAACTAAATACTCAGTGAAACTGGGGGGTGAAATTCACCAGTGAATTATGTTAAAGAGAGTGACATGAACATATTAATCATTATATTAAAAATAGCACAGGGGCAAATGTCATTAGTTTTTGCAGCAGCCTTTGACAAAGCAACATGTTTCCTTTCTGTAAGTTATTCTACCTGGGTGCTGCTCACAGTCTGAGTCTGACGTGCAGCTGTGTTATTTTGTCCAGTTTCATTCTGATCCACAGAGTGGATCACTGTAAAGCGTTGGGAATTAAGTAAGGCACTGTGGGTGGCACCGTGGGTGGCACTGCTGCCTCACAGCACCAGGCATCCGGGTTCGATTCCTGACTTGGGTCACCGTCTATGCAGAGTCTGCATGTTCTCCCCGTGTCCGTGTGGGTTTCCTCCAGGTGCTCCAGTTTCCTCCCACAAGACATACTGGTTAGGTTCTTTTACCGTGCTAAATTCTCCCTCAGTGTACCCGAACAGGCGCTGGATTTCACAGTAAGTTCATTGCAGTGTTAATAGTGACACTAATGAAGAATAAATTTTAAAGAAATGGAGTACAGAGGCATGGGGAAAGCGGTCAGAGAGCAGTGAGGTGCTCAAAGGAAGGGATTTGAGGAGATCGGGGAGTTAGGTAGGACTTTAAAAACGAAAACCATTGCTCCTCAAGAACAGTGCACACTTGTAGAAGCTCTCTTATTTAATAGCGCAAGTGATTATAGTGTTTTGTCAATGTTTATTTCCCTGAATCCTTATTGGAAAGCTGCAATGCGGAGAAATAAAGATACTGCCCGTCCAATCAGAATATTGGGATATGCCTTTAAAGCATTAGTTTTGCCCACTGATTGACAGCAAGGCTGACCATTCACAGTGAGCGGCAGAACATTAAACACCCAGTATTGTGTTAGGCTGAAGAAAAGCAGCGACTGCATTCTGAGTTATTGTCCATTCAAGTGACAGTGACAGGCAAAACTATCACTGATGGATCTGATTTTACCAGCGTTTCCTGCTATTGGTTGAAGAGTCATTTTTTGTGATAACTCAATATGGGCAAAGACTGATGGAACATTCCAGACTTGATTTTACCTGGTGTGTGTGCAAACTCTAATTAGTGCAACGGGACTCATCAGTGAAATACAGGCTGGTACTATCCCCTGTAAGTACCACATGCAGACATTAAATCTCCCAGTTTCAGCACTGCTGCAGAGCGCTTGTTATTTTGCAGCTTAATGAATCATTCTTGGAACCCCCCAGACTCTGCATCACGATGGTGATAATTTTGGACTTGCTGGGCAGAATATTTATGTAGAAAGGTTGTAGACAGGCTGCTCTGCTGTCTAAGGGCATGTCACAATATCACTGATCATTAAAGGACCTTTGGATGTATACAAGGTGTTAGAAAGCCATGAAAAAATAGCAAGGTTATTTAACTGGCTAAAAATTCAATGATTAAGTTTTAAAAGGATTGAGGCAGTAATTTCTAAGCTGGCTAAACATCGACAATGTACCATTGCACATTCCAAAGCCATTCAAATAGATTCAGCCTATCTTCAGGATCCCATCAAAAATAGTCTGCTGAGAGAAATGTGAATGGTACACATCCCCTAATTCATTCACAGAACATTACAGATGGCTCCAGTGAAGGAGCCAGTAGTCATAACCGCGTCAGACAAAGAATTCCAGCTGAGAAAGGCATTCATTCAGCCATAACCTAATCAAGTTGAAAATCAAGTTGAAATCATGCATCTGGAAACCACTGGTCATGACCATATTTGGGTCACTGGTCAGTTGGAGACAGAGGACCATGAGACAAGTCAGCCAACCCGCTTTTGTATTTAAGAAACTGTTTTTTCTCCAGGTAATGAGGAAGAACTGAACTGACGCCAAAGGAACAGGACCTCTGAGTGTGCCTCCCTCTTGCTCCATCCAACTTGCAAGTTTGAGCCCTGTCTGCTTTCTCACCATTTACTTGCCACAATCAGTTTTAAATTCAGAGCTGCCGACTCCATAAGAACAGGTAAATTGTCCATGGATATACTTAAAAAGCTTTGATATCAGATCCAGTGGAACCTTGAAACTCAGCCTAAAACCATCAATATCATCAACCTCCAAAATCCATATATCATTGAGTTTTATCAGACTCTAAAAAGCCTGTGTGTGTGTGTGCGTGTGCGTGTGACGTGTGTATGCATGTGTGTGTGTGTGCATGTGTGTGTAATAATGTGTATATGTGTGCTTGTGTGAGTGTACGTGTGTGTGAGAGTGTATGTGTGCGTGTGCACATACGTGTGTGTGCATGCGCATGTGAGCGTGTGTGCATGTGTGTGTGGAATAATGCGTATGTGTGTGCGTGTGTGTGTGTGTGTGTGTGTGTGTGAGTGTATGTGGGTGTCTGCGCGTGTGTGTGAAAGATGGAGTGTTTTTAATACTTTTGCTTAGACGAGTTGATCCATAAACACTTTTTTATTTTAAAAGTTTACAGGAAACCTGTCTATTGTAGTAAGTCTTTGGAGGCAGAAGTCCCTTCACCAAAATCCCTTTACTTACAATTCCAACAGCAGTACACAGAGTTCTATCAGTCAGCAGATGCCAGAGGAACTGATACTCTCGGTTAAATACAAGAAAAAGACTTGACCCATCAATTGACTCCTTAATCAGAGAGTTCATACTCCATTAGGACAACCTCAGTGGCTTGATTTAAGTGATTACATCTATATGTTCTTGAATTGTCACAGCACATAAACAGCTAAACATTCACTAAATTGGCAAGGAGATCCTTTTACTCAAAACCTTTTGTAGTCAAGTAAAGTGGGAAAAGAGAGAAGCCATTGCAATCCTTCCTCACCTGATTATACCAATTGTCCCTGCCCATTGCTCTCGTTGCCCCTGACCTTCACTGGCTCTCAGTTATCCAACGCATTACATTTCTAACTTTCAGTTTAACTTTCAAATCTTTCCATGTTCTCTGTGTCTAACTTCACTCTTAGATTCCCTCAGGCACACTTTGGTCCACTGCCTCCTACTTACCCTCTTCCACCCATTAGACATGAGGAGAGTGTCATGGAATTGAACCCAGGCCCCTGGCGCTGTGAGGTATCAGTGTTAACCACTGTGCCATCGTCAGGGACACAAAGCTGCTCTGGTATTAAGTGTAATGACTTTAATCAGGCAATTGAGGTGGGTCTGTTAGAATATGAACTCCCCGATGAAGGGCCAAATTGATGGGCCAATCAGGGAGCCTGTTGCTTTGTATTGGCCCAGGCGTGTCGGTTCCTCTGGCACTCCTGGTGCAGGCTGCTAACTGAAAGCACTCTGTATGCTACTGTCAGATTGTAAATAAAGGGATTTTGGTGAAAAAACTTACGTAATAACTTGGTATTCTAAAATGCAGAACAAGAGGTTTTGACACATTTCAAGATCAAATGGTAAGTATTGTATTTTCAGATCCATCAACATTGATAAGGCAGTCTGGGAGGAGATGGTCTGGCCCTAGTTTGTGAGCAGACTTGTGTCCAACCTGTGACTGGATGCAGGAATCATTCACTCACTGGCAATAACGTCAAATAAAATTATTCTGCTCACCAAGTCTCATAATTTAGATTTTCATCTAAACTTTCTGCCAGTGTTAGTTTATCAAGTATTCACCATTTTCTGTTGCGCTTGTGTAGGTGCAGACAATAATGCAAAAAAAAATCCCCTATTACTGGACCCCAACCCTTCCCCTATCAGTTATAATGGAACAAATCCCATAAAATAGAAATGGCATCCACGACACTATTTAATTTGTTACAATTATATATCTTGGGAGGTGAGAAGTGGAGTATCTATAAAGGCTGGAAATGCACAATGGGTTTTGCTGAAATTACTAAGGACAGGTGAATTTTTTCGATGGGGACCCAGCATGACCTGATTCTTCAACACCTTCTTCCCCCAACCCCAATTTGATAAGACTGAACAAAGCAGATAGAGGGAAGGGAGCCTGTCATCAAACATACACTTGCAGACTGAGGAACTGATGGCTGGTTTAAGAATCTGGGTCAGGTTTCTTTCTCAGAGAAGAGAGAGATGCATTTTTGCCTTGTATCATCAGATCTGATATAAATGCTTCAGGGTGCAAAGACTGCCAGTGTTTAAGCAAAGACATTCAATACAGAGCAAGATCCCATGAATGGCAATGATTTGATTTAGAATCATAGAGTTATAGAGGCTTATATCATGGAAACAGGCCCTTCAGCCCAACTTGTCCATGCCGCCCTTTATTTTACCACTAAGCTAGTCCCAATTGCCCATGTTTAGCCCATATCCCTCTACACCCATCTTACCCATGTAACTGTCAAAATGCTTTTTAGAAGATAAAATTGTACCCGCCTCTACTACTACCTCTGGCAGCTTCACCACTCTCTGTGTGAAAAAAGTTGCCACTCCAGACCCTCTTGTATCTCTCCCCTCTCACCTTAAACCTGTGCCCTCTAGTTTTAGACTCCTCCACCTTTGGGAAAAGATGTTGATTATCTAGCTGATATATGTCCCTCATTATTTTATAGACCTCTACAAGATCCCCTCTAAGTCCCCTCTGCTCCAGGGGAAAAAGTCCCAGCCTCTCCTTATAACTCATACTATCAAGTCCCTGTAGCAGCCTAGTAAATCTTTTGACTTGATTTATTATTGTCACATATATTAGGATACAGTGAAAAGTAATGTTTCTTGTGCACTATACAGACAAAACCTACCATTTATAGAGTACATAGGGGAGAAGGAAAGGAGAGGGTGCAGAATATAGTCTTACAGTTGCAGATAGGGTGTAGAGAAAGATTAGCTTAATATATGAAAGGACCATTCAAAAATCCGATGGCAGCAGGGAAGAAGCTATTCTTGAGTCGGTTGGTACGTGACCTCAAACTTTTGTCTTTTTTTCCTGATGGAAGAAGGTGGAAGAGAGAATGTCTGGGGTGCACGGGGTCCTTGAGTGGAGGCTGCTTTTCCAAGGCAGCGGGAAGTGTAGACAGAGTCAATGGATGGGAGGCTGGTATGCGTGATGGACTGGGCTAGGTTTGCAACTTTTTGTTGTTTCTTGTGGTCTTGGTCAGAGCAGGAGCCATACCAAGCTGTGACGCACCTGGAAAGGGTGCTTTCCATGGTGCATCGGTCGAAATTGGTGACAGTCATAATGGACGTTCCAAATTTCCTTAGCCTTCTGAGGAAGTAGAGGCTGCAATGGGCTTATGGCGGTGGATGGGGCACCAATCAAGTGGACTTTCTTAACTATAGCGTTGACGTGGAGGATTCAGGACAGATTGTTGGTGATCTGAACACCTAGAAACTTGAAGCTCTTGACAATCTCAAGGGGATAACTATTCAATGACTGTTGGACCATGTTGCCGAGGAAACCAGCTGAAGGATGGAATTTTTAGGTGCAGCTGATCCCCAGTAAACAGGAAACACGGAGGCCTCAGCTCCAACCTCTTCAGTTGAAAGTCAGTGGGCCAAACAACACCACTCTACTCTCTCAGCCCCGGGCTGCGTTACGGCTTTTAGAAATCATATCCCTGGAGTTTAACGGATTTATGAAACATTTGGCTCGCTGTCATCTGCTTTCTTGGTGATTTATTGCTGTGCTATTTCTATTGATTATTAATAATGACGATGTTGGAAATGCCTCAGTATTTGCAGAGGCAGCTCTAGACAGAAAACAGACTTGGGAACGGGCGGCACGGTGGCACAGTTGTTAGCAGCGCTGCTTCACAGCGCCAGGGACCCGGGTTCGATTCCCGGCTTGGGTCACTGTCTGTGTGGAGTTTGTACATTTGCTCCGTATCTGCGTGGGTTTCCTCCAGGTGCTCTGGTTTCCTCCCACAGTCCAAAGGTGTGAGGATTAGGTGGATTGGCCATGCTTATTGCCCCATAGTGTCAGGAGGTAGGTAGCCAGGGTAAATAGGGATTGGGCCTGGGTGGGATTGCAGTCAGTGCAGGCTCAATGGGCCAAATGACCTCCTTCTGCCCTGTAGGGATTCTATGATTCTGTTGACCCGGATAGTGGTGTTGGCGATTTGGGGCCTTCATCAACGAACAGTGAGCGGCATTAGCAACGGACGAAGGGCTGGCCTTGCTGAACAGGCTAAAGGGAGGCCAACTCCCGTCAGCGACTGGGAATAGGAGCCCAACACTCGGGAACTGGAGGCAGGCGCTAAGAAAGCTTAGGCACAGCTTGGGGGCAAGGACCTGCCTGTGGAAAGAGTGGGGCAGCCACCGTTAGTCAATGGCCATGTCACCATCAGAAGACATCTTCCTGCCCTGGGGTTGGGGGTCGGGCGGGGCCGGGGTGGTGGGGTGTGACTTTCCTCTAACTTCTCCTCACACCAACAAGAAAGCCCTGGGCATCTTCCTGGCTCTCGGCTCTCTGCTAAGCTCGGTATTATGTTTGGACTTAATTATAAATGATAAAAAGACCGCGAGGTAAGTCGATATAATCTCAACAAGGAACAGTTTGTTTTACATCTTTACAGTTCCTCAGTCAATCCTTGACTGACTACCCCAAGCTTGTTCCCCGAATTACCCAACCTGCTCTCTTAAAGGGACAGAACACAAGCTACAGGTGGAATTCTTCTCAAAATTTCTAAGTGCCGAATTTGCGTAAAAACTGGAGTAAATCCCGCTTTTTTTTTAAGCGGGATTTTCAAAATGAATCTCCTACATAAGACCATAAAACCATAAGACATAGGAGAAGAATTAGGCCAGTCGGCCCATCGAGTTTGCTCCTCCATTCAATCCTGGCTGATATTTTTCTCATCCCCATTCTCCTGCCTTTTCCCTATAACCCCTGATCCCCTTATTAATCAAGAACCTATCTATCTCTGTCTTAAAGATACCCAATGACCTGGTCTCCCCAGCCTTCTGCGGCAAAGAGTTCCACAGATTCATTATTCTCTGGCTGAAGAAATTCCTCCTCGTCTCTGTTTTAAAGGATCGTCCCTTTAGCCTGAGGTTGTGCCCTCTGGTTCTAGTTTTTCCTACTAGTGGAAACATCCTCTCCACGTCCACCCCATCCAGGCCTCGCAGTATTCTATAAGTTTCAATAAGATCTCCCCTTATCCTCCTAAACTCCATTGAGTACAGACCCAGTGCATCACAGAGTGTCTCAGCGTGAATCATGATAAAAATAAGTGGATGGGGCCTATTTCCGTCGGAGAGGCCGGCAGCACAGCGCTGAGTGGGCCACTGCGCATGTGCTGAGCTGTGAGAGTGGAGATTGGCGCGTGCGCAGTAGCCTCACTGCCAGCCTCCCAATCACTGGCCAGCGTAGCAATCCCGCGCTGCAGCTCCTCCAACACCATCACCTCTCCAACCCCAACCCCACCCCCAGATCGCAGGGTTCTCAGGTGACTCTGGGCCAACCCTGACCGCTTCATGCCACCCCCACCTAGTTACAGTACCCCCACACCAGGCATGGTGGGCATTGATCTGCGTGTTGCTGCAACATATCTGAAGTTTCTGCTGAGCTGAATAAATCAGGCGTAGATTTCTAATTCCAATCAGGCAAACCCCAGGCAATAGACCCCAGCAGGATCACCGAGAGGGTGAAAGGATAGCTCCGATTATTGGATAGTTTTTTATTATTATTAAAGAGCTGGTGGCTGGTCAGGAGCCTCATAAATTAATTTTGAAAAGCTACAAGATTGAAGCAGCACCTCCCCCCACTCCCCCAGCCCCTCGGCCAGCTGGTATTCTGGCTCTGGATACAGAACAGCTGGGGGAGAACACAAGGAAATACAGCTGTGATGACAACAAAATTAAAACCCAGGCTCGCTTGCCAGCTCCCGCTCAATCCTTGGGAGATCAATTTCTGGGTGATTTACTGAAACTGTGGGGGACGGGAAATAACCTGTCAGGGATGATATAGTCCAGGTTATCAGAGCGCAGTCTCGGGAGGTGATGGGGGAGGTTTGCAAACAGCAGGAGCAATTCTCCTGCTCCAGCCTTTGAATTTCGCAGTACCCCAGCAGGAGCTGTTTTCTAGGCCAGTCATTACTTCATATTTTATTAAATACTGTAGCGTCGCTGCAGCACCAGCTTCTGCCTGAGCAGCCTTCACTGGGGTTTCAGACTCATACTTCAATGACTGTGTATAACACTCAGAGATATGCAGCACACACACAGGCATACGCAAACACACACAAACACGCACAAACGCGCGCGCGCGCACACACACACACACACACACACACACACACAGAAACACACATACACACACACAGGCATACGCAAACACACACAAACACGCACAAACGCGCGCGCGCGCACACACACACACACACACACACACAGAAACACACATACACACACACAGGGATACGCACACGCACACAGGGATGCACACAGACACAGGGACACACACACACATATACAGGCACACACACAGACACACACACACACATAGACACACACACTCACACAGGGATACGCACAGGGACATACACACACACAGGGACACACACAGACACAGGGACACACACACATACGCACGTGCACACAGGGACACACACATACACATATGTACAAGGACACGCATAGACACAGGGACACACACTGAGGCACATACACACACACACACACACACACACACAGAGGGACACACACACACACAAACATAGACAGATACACACTGTTGCACTCACACCCAGACACGCATACACACAGACACAGAGACACACACACACACACCCACACACACATATTGGGCACTGGGACACACACACACACACACACACAGGCACTGAAACACTGAGACACACATGTACACACACGCAGGCACTGAAACACTGAGACACATATGCACACACACACACACACACACACAGGGCACTGGGACACACATACACACACACACTGACACAGAGACACACAGATAAACACAGGCACAGATGGACACAGACAGAGACATGGACAGGCACATATATTGACACAGAGACAGACACAGACAGAGTTACAGGCCGGAATTTTACCAGCCTACCTGCCATGGGAATCGGAGTGAGGCGGAGCATAGGAAGGTCCATTGATCTCGAGTGAGGCTGCAAAAATCCCACCCACACTCACAGATACACAGGCACAGAGACACATACTGACACACAACTGGACAATATTGCGGCTTGGGCTGACAAGTGGCAAGCAGCATCTATACCACAAAGGTGCCAGCCAATGACCATCTCTAAAAAGAGCGGATCTAACCATTGCCCCTTGACATTCAATAGCATTATCATCACTGAATCCCCCACTACCAACATCCTGGGGGGTTTACCATTGACCAAAAACTGAACTGGACTTGCCATATAAATACTGTGGCGAGCAGAGAGGGTCAAAGGCCAGGAATCCTACGGCGAGTAACTCATTTCCTGATTCCTCAAAGCCTGTCCACCATCTACAAGGCACAAGTCAGGAGTGTGATGGAATACTCTCCACTCGCCTGGATGGGTGCACCTCCAACAACACTCAAGAAGTTCAACACCGTACAGGACAAAGCAGCCCGCTTAACTGCTACACGTTCATTTCCTCCACCACCGATGAACAGTGACAGCTATGGACAGCTATTCACAAAATTCAAAGCAGCAACACATCAAGGCTCCATAGGCAGCACCTTCCAAACCCACCACTGCTATCATCTAGAAGGACAAAGGCAGCAAACACATGGCAATGCCACTACCTCAAAGTTCCCCACCAACACACCCATTATCCTGAAATATATCACCATTCCTGCATCGTCACTGGGTCAAATCCCTCCCTAACAGCACTGTGGGTGTACCTACACCACATGGACTGCAGCGATTCAAGGAGGCAGCTCACCACCACCTTCTCAAAGGCAATTAGGGATGAGCAATAAATATTGTTCTAACCAGCGAAATCATCTCGTGAATGAACTTTTAAAAAGACACACTCACAGACACATAGGCAGAGATACACACAGACACACACCCACAGACAGAGGCAGAGATACACACAGACACATACTCACAGACACATAGGCAGAGCTGCACACAGACACATACTGACAGACAGAGGCAGAGATACACACAGACACACACTCACAGACAGAGGTAGAGATACACACAGACACATAAGAACATAAGAACATAAGAAATAGGAGCAGGAGTAGGCCATCCAGCCCTTCGAGCCTGCCCCGCCATTCAATAAGATCATGGCTGATCTGTCGTGGCTCAGTTCCACTTTCCCGCCCTCTCCCCATAACCCTTAATCCCCTCTCTTATCAAGAACCCATCAACCCGCTTCTTAAAAATATTTAGCGAGGCAGCCTCCACCACTTCAACGGGCAGAGAATTCCAGAGATTCACCACCCTTTGAGTGAAGAAGTTCCTCCTCAACTCCGTTCTAAACCGCCTCCCCTTTATCTTGAGGCTGTGCCCCCTAGTCCTACTGTCCTTTCTGAGCGGGAAGAGTCTCTCCACCTCTATCCTATCCATCCCATTCATCATCTTATACGTCTCAATGAGATCTCCCCTCATTCTTCTAAACTCTAACGAGTACAAGCCTAGTTTATTCAGCCTCTCCTCATAGCTCAATCCCCTCAACTCCGGTATCAGCCTAGTAAACCTCCTCTGCACTCCCTCCAAGGCCAAAATATCTTTGCGCAGGTGCGGCGCCCAAAACTGCACACAGTACTCCAGCTGCGGCCTCACCAATGCCCTATACAGCTGCAGCAAGACCTCCCTACTTTTATATTCAATCCCCCTCGCTATGAAGGCCAGCATCCCATTCGCCTTCCTGACCACCTGCTGCACCTGCAAGCTGGGTTTTTGCGACTCATGCACAAGGACCCCGAGGTCCCTCTGCACCGTCGCCTGCTGCAGTTTTTCGCCACGTAAATAATAGTCCTTCCTACCATTCTTCCTACCAAAGTGGACCACCTCGCACTTGCCAACATTAAATTCCATTTGCCATTTCCTGGCCCATTCGCCCAGCCTATCTAGATCCTTCTGCAGACTCTCCACACCCTCCGCACAATTTGCCTTTCCCCCAATCTTGGTGTCATCAGCAAATTTCGACACCCTGCACTCGGTTCCCTCCTCCAGATCATCTATATAAATGGTAAATAGCTGAGGCCCCAGCACCGACCCCTGGGGCACCCCACTAGTCACCAACCACCAATCCGAATAGCACCCATTGACCCCCACTCTCTGCCTCCTATTTGACAACCAATCCTCTATCCACGCTAACACCCTACCCCCAACTCCATGTCCCCTGACCTTCTGCAATAACCTCTTGTGAGGTACCTTGTCAAACGCCTTCTGAAAATCTAGAAAGACCACATCCACTGGCTCTCCTCTATCCACTGCCCTAGACACATCCTCATAGAACTCCAGTAAATTTGTCAGACACGACTTCCCTTTAATGAAACCGTGTTGCGTCTGCCCTATCAAGCAATTCCCTTCAAGATGCCTCGCAATTTCCTCCTTAATGACGGATTCTAACATTTTACCTACCACAGACGTTAAACTAACTGGCCTATAATTCCCCGCCTTTTGCCTGGCACCCTTCTTAAACAACGGCGTAACATTAGCCGTTTTCCAATCTTCCGGCACTTCCCCGGAATCCAGCGACGTCTGGAAAATAACCACCAAGGCATCCACTATAACCTCCGCCATTTCTTTCAGAACCCTCGGATGCATTCCATCCGGTCCTGGCGACTTGTCCACAATCAGCCCCTCCAGTCTGTCGAGCATACTCACAGACACATAGGCAGAGCTGCACACAGACACATGCTGACAGACAGAGGCAGAGATACACACAGACACACACTCACAGACAGAGGTAGAGATACACACAGACACATACTCACAGACAGAGGCAGAGATACACACAGACACATACTCACAGACACATAGGCAGAGCTGCACACAGACACATACTGACAGACAGAGGCAGAGATACACACAGACACACACTCACAGACAGAAGCAGAGATACTCACAGACGCACACCCACAGACAGAGGTAGAGATACACACAGACACACACTCACAGACAGAGGCAGAGATACACACAGACACATACTCACAGACACATAGGCAGAGCTGCACACAGACACATACTGACAGACAGAGGCAGAGATACACACAGACACATACTGACAGACAGAGGCAGAGATACTCACAGACGCACACCCACAGACAGAGGTAGAGATACACACAGACACATACTCACAGACAGAGGCAGAGATACACACAGACACATACTGACAGACAGAGGCAGAGATACTCACAAACACACACTCACAGACAGAGGTAGAGATACACACAGACACGCACCCACAGACAGAGGCAGAGATACACACAGACGCACACCCACAGACAGAGGCAGAGATACACACAGATGCACATTCACAGGCGCAGGCAGAGATACACAGACACACACTTGCAGACACATAGCAGAGGTACATAGACTCAATCTCAATCACACAGGTACACATGCCTTCATACATGCTCTCATTTACAGACACAGAGTCTCACACACACACGCACACACACACATGGACACACACAGACACACCCCCATACAAACAATGAGACAAAATCAGATTCCTCTAGGGTCAGTGCAGATAGATTTGTTTGTAATCTTCACTGCTGCAATGCAGACTGGTGATTTGCAGACTTTATTTGAACACATTTCAGATCTTTTAACAACTCATTATATGTAACGGTGCAAAATAAAACTCCACTGCAGGATCCACTCTGAATCCAGTTTGCTGTCCATAAACCAGAATGTGGCCAATTCCCGTCAGGAAATATATTCAAGCGAGACTGATTTTTTTTGACAGGGTGGGACTTATTTTATAATCTGTGGCTAAGCATTGCAAAAGTTAAAACTGCTGCCAATTATGAGCTAAACACTGCAGTAGAGAGACAGCTTCCCTACCCAGGGGAGGGCTATTTGTTTACTATCTCTCCCTGAGCTTCCTCCTGTCTGTCCCCGGATAGAAATCTCCCAAAATTTGACCATCACTTACACTGACCCACGTCAGAAGTCACCGCTGAATTGAAATGGATTAACTGCCAGTTACAGACCCTAATTTATTCATATAGATTTACCTTAAAAACTCGTGTCTAATCTGTGTGGGATGTCCCTTACTGGCAGAGTTATGTTACTCTGTGACCAGCTGGCATTACCTGTGCCTCTAGCCTAGGGTATAAACCACATGCAGAGTCGCAGAAGGTATAGAGAAGTCAGGTCATGGTAAGTTAATTAACTGGCACTCCAACAACACCATGGAATCCCTACAGAGCAGAGGGAGGCCATTCAGCCCATTCAGTTTACGCTGACTCTCTGAAAGAGCCTCTTGTCCACGCCCTCTCCTCCACTCCATCCTCGTAACCCAGCACATTTCCCATAGCTAACCTACCTAACCCACACATCTTTTGGACTGTGGGAGGAAACCAAAGCACCTGGAGGGACCTCACACAGACACAGGGAGAACATGTAGGCTCCGCAAAGACAGTGACCCAAGCCAGGAATTGAACCTGGGTCCCTGATGCTGCTAACTGTCCCCTCTCTCCATCCCTGACATCACATGACATGCACAGAGACACATACACACAAAGATGCACAGATACACACACAGACAAGAGACACAGACACACACACAGGCATAAGCACAAAGTCAAACATACATACGTAGAGACAAATACACACAGACACACAAACATAGAGATACATGCAGACACACACACACACACATACCACACACATACACACACACACACACACACAAAAATACAGTTAATCTCGGAGCGATCTTCGTGTGACAGATAAAGGTAGAGAAACTGGTGTGAGTCTTAGATTATTTGCCTGTTTACCACCACAAGAGGACCCAACTGAGGTCTTAGATTCAGTGCACCATGAGCATCTCTTTGAAACTGATCCTAAATGTACAAAGTAGACATGTGCCCTCCAAAAATAAGATTGACATTGCCAAATCTAGACCCCCCAGGGTCATCTAGAAGAATACAAGGGAAGCTCTAACAGACAAAGAAAGTGTATGATTGACACGAAGAAATAAGCAGTGCAGATAGTCTAGACAAAGATAATGCAGGGGCAAAGTGAAAAAAGAAATAAGAAATCAAAGAGAGGGCATGAGAAAAGATTAGCAAATAAGGTTAAAGAAAACCCAAAGATATTTTGCCAATAAATAAAAGGCAAAATATTAGTTAAGGAAAAAGTGGGACTTATCAGGGATTGAGAAGGGAATCTGTATAAATGCAGAAGTTGTGAGAAGAGTTTTAAATTAATATTTTGTCTCCATATTTACAAAAGAAAGGGATGATGCAGATATAGCAGTCCAGGAGGAACACTGTGAAATATTGGACAGGATAATCATAAAGAGAGAGGAAGTACTCATAGGGTTAGAATCTTTGAAAATTATTAAGTCACCAGGGCCAGATGGAATGTTTCTGAGGCTGCTGAAGGAAGTAAAGGAGGAGGCAGCAGATGCTCTGAGGATGTTTTTCCAATCCTCACTAGATACCAGGGAGGTACTGGAGGGCTGGAGAACTGCAAACCTGTTTTCATTGTTTAAAAAGGGATTGAAGGAAATGCCAAACAATTATAGGCCAAATTAGTCTTACATCAGTGGTATGCAAATTAGTAGAATCAATATTGAGAGATAAAAAACAAAGAAGAAAATTATAGCACACGAACAGGCCTTTCAGCCCTCCAAGCCTGCACCGACCATGCTGCCTGACTGAATTAAAACCCTCTACCTTTCCAGGGACCACATCCCTCTATTTCCATTCTATTCATGTACTTGTCAAGATGCCCCTTTAAAGTCACTACCGTATCCGCTTCCACTGCCTCCTCTGGCAACGATTCCAGGCACCCTCTACTCTCTGTGTAAAAAATCTGCCTCGTACATCTCCTTTAAACCTTACCCCTCGCACCTTAAACCTATGCCTCCTAGTAATTGACTCTTCCACCCTGGGAAAAAGCTTCTGACTATCCACTCTGTCATGCCTCTCATAATCTTGTAGACTTCTATCAGACCACTCCTCAGCCTCCATCGTTCCAAGAACAAACAAAGTTTCTCCAACCTCTTCTCATAGCTAATGCCCTCCATACCAGACAACATCCTGGTAAATCTTTTCTACACCCTCTCCAAAGCCTCCACATTCTTCTGGTAGTGTGGTGACCAGAATTGAACACAATATTCCAAGTGTGGCCTAACTGAGGTTCTATAAAGCTGCAACATGACTTGCCAATTTTTAAACTCAATGCCCTGGCTGATGAAGGAAAGCATGCCGTGTGCCTTCTTGACTCCTTCTCCACCTGCATTGCCACTTTCAGTGACCTGTGTATCTGTACGCCCAGATCCCTTTGCCTAACAATACTCTTAAGGGTTCTGTATTAAGGGATAGGATTAATTGAGACATAGAAAAGCATGGACTAGTTAGGGATGGTCAGCATGGATTCTTTACAGGAAGGTCTTGCCTCACAAACTTGATTGAATTCTTTGAGGAAGTGACAAAGGTTGATGAAGGTAGTGTAGTGGCTGTTATGTACATGGATTTTAGTAAGGCATTTGACAAGGTCCCACATGGCAGAATGGCCAAAAAAGTAAAAGTAAAAGTGAAAGCCCCTGGGATGCAATGCAATGTGGCAAGCTGGATAAAAAGTTGGCTTAGTGTTAGGAAACAATGGGTAATGGTCTATGAATAGAAAGTTGTGAATGGGAAGTTGCTTCAAGTGGTGTTCCACAGGGTTCGGTGTTGGGAACCTTGCTATTTGTGTTATATATTAGCACAAATTTGCAGACAACACAAAGATTGAGTAGTGGATAGCGTAGAAGATAGCTATAACCACAAAATGATACCAACGGGTTGGTGGAGTAGTTGGAATATGGCAGATGGATTTTAACCTAGAGAAGTGTGAGGTAATGCATTTAGGGAGGTAAAACAGTTAAAGGGATTACACAGTAAATGGGAATACATTAAGAGGGGAAGATGAAGTGGCAGACCTTGGTGTACAAATACTCAGGTCCCTAAAGGGGGCAGTTCAAGTAAACAGGTTGTAAAGGTGGCATATGGCATGCCCTCCTTTATTGGCAGAGGTATAGAATATAAAAATAAGGATATAATGTTGGAATTGTATAAAACACTGGTGAAGTCACAACAGGAGTATTGTGTGCAATTCTGGTCATCACATTACAGGAAGGATGTAATTGCCCTGGAGAGAGTGCAGAGGAGGTTTACAAGGATGTTGTCAGGGCCAGAAAAGTGTAATTATGAGGATAGATTGGATGTGTTGAGGTTATTTTCCCTGGAACAGAGAAGGCTGAGGGGTGACTTGAGTGAGTATGCAAGATTATGACAGGAAGGGATAGACTGGACAGGGTAAAGTGGTTTCCCTTGGTGGAGAATTCTAGAACCAGGAAGAACCTTTTTTACGCACAGGTTGTTGGGTGTCTGGAATTCACTGCCTGGGATGGTGGCAGAGGCAGAGACTCTAAACTCCTTCAAAAAGTGCCTGGATCTGCTCCTTAAAGCTGTAAGCTACAGGCCTGGATGCGGGAAGGTTGGATTATAAAGGGCACATGGGTGTCTTTGGACTGGCATGGACAAGATGGGCTGAATGGCCTCTTTCTGTGCTGTAACTTTTCCATGGTTCTATGTCAAGTGTCCAAGCCTGTAATATATTATTACTCAGAGCATCCCTCTCATAGTAAGTCTTCATTGACATGCTGCAGTAAATAGCTTTAAATTATGTCCCTTGTGTAGTGTCAAGAACTGAACGAAATCCAAAGGAAATGGGGAAATGTTGTACTTGTGCATTGTTTTTACAAAATAATAAATATACTGATTCATAGCTGGTGATTCAGACTCAAAAAAATTCCATCTTAACCTCCGGATCAAACTCCAAGATACAGATGGACAAAACCAAAATTACTGAAGATTTGGGTAGGTTGTCTTGAAGCAGGAGATATTTTAAAGAGGGGGTTCTAATTCCCCCACTGAGTATCCAGGAGACCAGCATCTTTGCACCAACAATGCTCCTGCTAAAAAATGTCGATGTTACAGTTAAGAAAGCCCACCAATGTCTTTACTTTCACAGAAGACGAAAGAAATTTGGCATGTCTGCTACGACTCTAATCAACTTTTACAGATGCACCATTGAAAGCATTCTTTCTGGTTGTATCACAGCTTGGTATGGCTCCTGCTCTGCCTAAGACTGAAAAAAAAACTACACGAGGTTGTGAATGTAGCCCAGTCCATCACGCAAATCAGCCTCTCATCCATTGACTCTGTCTACACTTCCCGCTGCCTCGGCAAAGCAGCCAACATAATCAAGGACCCCACACACCCCAGACGTTCTCTCTTCCACCTTCTTCCATCAGGAAAAAGATACAAAAGTCTGAAGTCACGTACCAACCGACTCAAGAACAGCTTCTTCTCTGCTGCCATTGGACTTTTGAATGGGCCTACCTTGCATTAAGTTGATTTTTCTCTCCACCCTAGCTATGACTGTAACACTACATTCTGCCACTCTCTCACTTCCTTCTCTGTGAACAGTATGTTTTGTCTGTATAGCGCACAAGAAACAATACTTTTCACTGTAAATACATACGACAAAAATAAAACAAATCAGATCAAATCAAAAGGGATGGGATTTTACGGCCTCGCTCATCCCAGAACAGTAAAATCCCACCCAAGGTCAATGGACTTTTCCATGGTCTGCCCACTCCCATTCCCGCGGTGGATGGAACGGGAAAATTCCAGCCACAAGTTTCTTCAATGTCATTTACATTTTATTTATAAATTCTGCCCCTATTTCCGATCCTTCTTTTCCTAAAATGTCACCCCACTTTCCTCAGTGTTTAAAACCCTCAACAATTGTACTAAAGATGTAAAACTGGTTACAAAGTCTTGCAGCTTTTTCTCAAGTGTTCACTGTCCTGAAGCTCTCCAATAACATTGTTCGCTTGTAGTTCATTTCTAACGAGGTTGTCAAGGATGATTACAAGTCCTATCAAGATCAAAATAACATTCTTACATTGCTCGTATCATTGCAGCCTTTCCTTTCTCTGAGCTGATATTTATTCCTTTTCCTCCCTGTGCTGCTCACAGTGAAATGGTTTATTTATGCAGCCTTGCTGGCACCCTCTCATTAGCAAGGATATCTTCTTTGTCAATCACAGCTACAACACCACAGCACCAACCCTGCTCCAACCATGAGTAAAATAACACGGGCGCCCTGCGCAGCATTCCACGTGGGCTGGATTATTCAATGATAAAGCACAATGAACAGCACAGTGGCGCAGTAATTAGCACTGCTGCCTCACAGAGCCAGGGACCAGGGTTTGATTCCTAGCTTGGATCACTGTTTGTGTAGAGTTTGCACATTCTCCTCGTGTCTGCGTGGATTTCCTCAGGGTGTTCTGGTTTCTTCCCACAGTCCA